>NC_140315.1:4221474-4920423 GCF_964211825.1 Aythya ferina | reverse complement strand
TATTGCCTCATTCTTGCATGCCATAATCTATCCACAGTTCTTAAAGAAATTCACAGAACTCAGTACCATCATTTCTGTTTCACCAATGACAAACTGAGGCGGTGAAATGGCTAATGCCTTTCCCAAACTCACCATCTGGAAATAATGCCCTTCCACCCTAAGACTCTGTTCACCTCTGCATGAGTGAGGCTAACAGAATTTCAGGGATCAGAAACATTTATCTTTTAATATCTTTTAAATATGTAATGTCTTGCAAAATTCAAGTTCCTTTTGCATACGCTTTTGTATTTATATGGAATTTCATGAACACAATTAGAAGAGGGAACACTCCACAAATACCGCCAAAGCTCAGGAAAAATACTGCTCTTGAGAAGTGCATTTTCAGAAGAATAAATGATAGTATGGAGTTACTCAACTACAATAGGAAATAACTGTCCTGAACCATTTTGTTGACTTCCATATCTGAACATTATGTCTGCAAAGATTTCTCAGGCTTGCAAGTAGCGTGGCAACATAGCTACAGCACCTCCACATGGACTGGGATTATGGAAAAACTTAGAAGAAAAAAGCAAACACTAGTAAAGTAGTAATCTGTTTTGGACAGAAGCTTTAGAAAGAAAAAATAATTGCAAGTAGAAACTGCTCTATTTTACATTAATATTTCCAAGGGTGTTGATGTAGGATAACCAAGAATTCTATTATCCCACTACAACTCCTACAGAAGCACAAACTCCTGTTGTACAGTTTGGAGGGGTGGGAAGTTTGATACAATTTTACAGGTATAGTCATGTTAGTGCCATCAATACCTTTTATTGGTGCTTGTTAGGGAATATTTTTTCCTTATTAGTTTTGTACTTTCTGGAGTAGATCCCCCCCTCACCCTCTGGAAAGTGGCTACTTCACCTGTTCTTCTGAGCCATGCTTTCATTCTAGCCTTTCCTTAACCATGAAGATTAGGGATGGATGAGAAAAACAGGGAAGTCCTCCCAAGAAAGGGCACAACCTAGGAGAAATTCTGCTTTCCTCCATAAGGTGCAGGCTTTTGTCCAGATATGAACATTTGTTACCATGACAGGCAAAAGCATCAGTTCATCGTAGACTGTGTTTATGGGCATACTGGTAAAGACATCTGGAAAATAATAGTTTAGAAATTACAATTTTGAGCCACAGTGTAGGATTTTTATTTCGTATTATTACTTACAAGAAGACATCACATGCCCTGCATTGAACTCTAGTTTATTGAAGTCTAAGAATGACCTAAAGGCTGAACACTTCAATTTAGTGCCTTAAAAAAAAATAAAAATAAATGTCTAAGATTCATTTTGGGATTTCTTTTTCTTAGCTCTTAGTAGTTACAACAGTTTCTTTTTTAGTTATTTCCTTATTTCTGCAAGAATCTCAATAAGCCTCCCCACATACCTACCTACATGTGCGTTCCACATGTGTTTTCTTGCCTTCTCAAATGAGATTACTGCAGTATTTTTTTCCTCTTTCTTTCAAATACAGAGCTATAGGATTACACATTGCAGCACTTTTAATTAAGATGGAGATACTGATTTGATTGACAGGACCATGGCACTGAAACATTTATCAGAAGATTGAGATTTTGACTTTTTGCACCAAAGCTGGAAAATGTACCTTTAATACCGATCCACTCGGTGCCAGTACTGATCTGTCAGAGCAATCTTGATTTCCCACATATTACCCTCAATGCCTAGATGCTATCCAGATTTATGCAATTAGTACTGCATAGGGAGATTTTTGCCTGATCTCTTATTCCCATCTGGTGTCATTTAATCCACAAACCCTCTGTGGCGTTAGACAACATGCTTAGCATAAAGCAAAAGTTGAAGACAAACACCAGGAGTGCCTGGTGGCACACTCCTATTTTTAATGTTTTCAGCATCAAAACCCATTTAGGACACTTTCTGTGATTACTACTTTTCTCTTTCCATCCTGGCTGTCATTTTTTATGACATAGTTTACTGCCCCTACCACTGTGTTCATACGACCATTTGTGGGACAACATGGTGAAACAGACTGGTAGAAGGAAAATCTTCTAAAGATGTTTTATCATGTATTTCTCAGTTAGAATTACAAATGTATATTCTGGAGAAAAACTCTAGAGATCACCTGGTACAACTTCATGGCCAGCTTTAAAGTGGAGAAAATCTCAAGTTTAGATTAGGTTGTTCAGGATCTTGTTCAGTTCAATTTTGAAAATCTCCAGTCTTCCACAACTTCTCTAGGTCTCTGTTCCAACACCTGAACACCCTTACTGTGAAGATTTTTCTCCTATCTAATCAGAATTGCCCTTGCTGTTACCTGTTTCCACTCATCTGTATGCCTTCATGAAGAACTAGAGGCTATTTTCTGCATATCCAGGCTGCTAGGACAGTTCCCACAGCCTCTGCTCCAGGCTGAACAAACGCAGCTCTCTCATCTCTGTGTGTACTCTAAGTACTTTAGGCCCCCAGACACTAAGCCACTTGCTTGAGTTCATCAGCATCCTGTGCCTGGGATACCACGGTAGGACCCAAACCTCCAAATATGATCTGTGGTGATCACAGGTGATGAATACAAGGAAAAAACAAAACCACTTCCTTGGCCCTCTGGCAGTGCTTTTCCAAACGCAGCCCTGCATGCACATAACCTTCAGCTGCATTGGCAGAAATGAAGGAGCAATAAACTTCATATGTGTAGGGATCCTTAGAATATAAATTTTCACTGAGGCTTAACTCAAAACTTATTGAAAAAATAACAGAATCTTTCCTGACTTTACCTGGCATTCATTCAGATCCTTACCAGGCCAAATCCTGCATGCCCAAGGGCTTATCTGTATGAACACATTAAATTCAAGATGCATCAAAGCAAAAAAGCACTTTGTAACTGCTCTGATCAAAACATATCCAAATGAAGCATCAGACTTCTCTTTACTACAAATCCTACTTCCCCAAATGGGGGTGGATTTTCCCTAGTGACATTAAAGCACTGCAGAAGGATTGAAGGGCTTTCCATAGTTCTTTTTGTTGTTACACCTCATAAAACAGGTAATTACTGAGCATACTACAAAGTACAGCATACCTAGTCACATACTGACCTCAGAACAGACACTGGCACACTTGCACCAAAATAACTACAGGATTGTTAGGTTTGGATAACAGCATGGCTTGCAAGAAGCTGGAGGTAATTCTTCCTCTTCTGCACTACTGTGCCTATGAATGATGTTCAACAGGTAAAGAAAGAGCCTGGAACTGTCAAGATGATCAAATGTCTTTGCAAATATACCTGTGAGAGCAGAGTGAAAATTTGGAAGCGTTCTTCCCATGCTTCTCCACATTTTCCAGCCCAAGAAGCAGCTAGTAGTTTTGCAAAGTTTCTTGGATTTCTTGTGCTATAGTTCAATACTTGTCTCTACTTACAATCAAATAAAAATTAAAATAACCTTTAAATTACATCAGGTTTAAATGATCCTCTCTGGTTTGCTTGCTTGTATGTGCATGAATATGTGCATACCTGGTTTAAAAAATATTGTCTATGGGATTATTTAACAAAATGTCTGCAGGCAGAGAAAAGCTAGGTTCAGTGTGACGAACAGTAGAAAAAAGGGGGGGGATACAGAAACAGTCCTTGGCTATGTTTGAGCTACTGCAAAAAGAATGGCAGTAATTGATTTCCATGTTGGTTACTAAAATGGTCTTAAATGATCTGACTTGAATAACATTTGTTGTACTATTGAGGCTTCTCTCTTCTGATCTGCTCATGACTCTGGATACCAATAAGACATATTTTACCCTTTGGATAATCACAGGTTTGTTAAGTGCAAAGCATCTTAGTCTAAGAACATTTATAATACTAGATTTTTTTAGAAATCTTTCCATCTTCCTTAAAAAGAAAGTAAGATGGCTTAGCAATGAGCCATAAAGTATTAGTATTACCTGTTATAAGTGGGGTTGACTGTATACAGAAGTACTGATTGGAACTACCATGGTTAAAAAAGCATTTGTCTAGACTTCTGGTTCACATCAGCTTCAGGTAGCTCTTATCTTTTCCTTATATATATTTCTTTTATTTTTTCTCTTATAAATATACAGAAACGTATCAGCACAGAACTGCTGGACAATGTTCGTTGTAATGACTTCCATTTTGTTTCATAGTGCTTTGATCCTACAGATATATATGTACATTCACATGAATAGTCCTGTTGAAATCAATAGGAATATTTTCATGTATGAATTTATACACGAGCTTGGGTATTTGGAAAACGAAAGCTGGAAGATTCAAATTGCCCAGAGCAAAAATCTAAAATCCATGTACAATCTCTGAAGAATTTGTTAATTTCAAAATAGAAAGAACGACTTCTAGAATACAAGACTCAGTTGGAACTGAAATACAAAAGGGTACACAGATAAGTAGAAAAGAGCTCTGGGATATTTATCTAATTAAATGAATACTTAGAAGTAATTTAGAATTTTAATATGTTCACACAAAAATCCTTTATTTCCCCCATATAAAAAAATATATCCAGATTTCAAATATTTTTGTATGCTTCATTAAAAGCTGCTGTTCTCAGCAAAATCCTACAATGCTCAGGTAAAGCCACATAAGCCCATTACTTCCTTGGCAAATAGTTCAAAGAGAAGATAGGGTTTATTTCTTAGTTTAAAGTCAGACTATTTCACCTTTCATCTTGAAAAGAGATTGGAAAAAGAGATAAATGTAATCTACTGAGGATATTTGAGATATTTGTTCTCCCCCCCAGCCACTGCAAGGATGTGTATTTTCAGGAGCATCATATTTACCTCTGGAGGAAAAACAAACAAACAAAAAACACCTGTATATGAAGATATTAGAGTAACAGGCATTTCAGAAATTGATTTTAAAAGTTAGTTACAGTGATGGCAATCTGTTTTATGCTATGCAGTCTCTTTTGCTAAGTCCTACTGCAAATAAAACTCATGCTACCTGTGCTGGAACCTGAGTCAGTAACATACCTCTCAGCACCTCTGGTCCTGCAGAATAGTCCACAGTAGCCAGCTGGAACTGAGGGAAGGACTTGAGAAAGCCTCATGCCGTCTCAGTCTTCTGCTCACAGAAATTTCCCAGGAGAACATCATGTTATCTACTAAACAGTCACGGAGTACTTGAGTGTTGACAGGAGCTACCACAGCATATTTATGAACAAGTCCAATCACAGCAAAAAAATTTATAGAAATAAAGGAAATTAAACATTTCAGAAACTAAAACAAGCTAAGTAAACACACAAGAAAATATGGAGACTCGCCCAGCCCCAAATGGTGGATGTGTGGCAATGATTACTTTCCAATACCCAGCAGGTGGACAGTTTCTAAAGGCATAACAAGGGACAGTTAACAATAGCTCTGTAAGATGTCTTTATTACTAGACAGGGATTCCTTCCTCAACCAAAAAAAGAAAGCAAATTTTTAAGAATGGATGACAAAAGTAATAATGTTCAGAAAAAGCTTCATGGGAAACAGAAAATATTTATATTTACAAGATCTCAAATTATCAAGATAACTTTAGAAACAAGCAACAGGCCATAGTGACTGCCGGTTTCTGCATATTGGAAGAAATCCACTCAAAATTTTGGAAGAGCGATAAAACCCATAGTTTCAAAGAAAGTAATTATGTGGAATCTATTGATTTTTTTTTTTTTTTTAAAGAAAGAAAATATTATAGCAAAAAGTATTTTAGCATCTTGAATAAAGAAGAAATAACTTCCTGATATCTGCATAAAATTAAATGAAAGGTGAGGACACAAGAACATCTTACTTAAAACTTCAGCCCTCTCCTCAGGGGTGAGAATTTTCTGAGAACATTACAGCAATGTGTATTGTGTGTTTTCCAAGTAGCTAAAAGAAAGAATGCTTCCTCCAGGAAATGAAGACATCTGAGATATTAAAAGCACAATGATAACAATAGAAGGGGACACGTCTTTCAGAGTTTCATTCCCAATCAGGAAAGTGCAAGGAATGATTTCATGTAGTTCAAAAACACCTAACTTTGCATGAAACTTCAAACTGGATGTGGAGAGACATACAACTGATTGCTCTTTTCAAAATTACTTTCTCTGAAGTGTTTTGTTTGAAATAACACATTGCGTTTTTTCAGAAACAAGATGTGGGCCATAATGCTGCAGAAAATGAAACTGCAGGTGTTGACCTGACCTGCTGCAGAGATCACGGCGAACAACAGAGGATTAGAGGCTAAGGCCTCAGATGGGAACAAGCACACTGCAGAACCCTATAGCAGGAAAGGCGATGGCTGGAGGCTAAAATGGCACACCCTGAAGACGAAAGTGAGCAGGGTCAATGATGCAATTTATTTAGGGATTATCACACTACTGACCAATGCTTGTCAGTGGGTAGTGCAGACAGACTGCTAGTTTGGGGACTAGAAGTCACAACCCCTGTAAACACTTCTGCCTTGCGATCAGCATACTGCAGACAAAAAGCATGGCAGGAGCCTACCCTGCATGACCTCATCCATGAAAAGCAGTTTTATGGGAAATCTACAAAGCATTATAACCAAATCAGAAAAACTTGATAAAGTTTATCAGCAAAACTTGATAAAGTTTTACAGCCTTGTCACAGGTATTGGCACTATATTGGTTCAAGGCAATCACTCTAACAGGGCTCAGATTTCCTCAACAGATACTTTCCCATAAAAATGCTCTTTCCATAGCTTTATTGCTACGGTGAACTCTAAAAGGTTGATTAGGTTACAGGTTATGGATGCACTTCCCACCCTTCTATCTAGAACAAACAACTCCAACCATAAAATAGATTTAAATATATATAAAGTGGTAGATGTAGCTGCCAACACTTAATTAATCATTTTTACGTTGGAAATGAACCAAATCCATCTATGTCTGTAACAATACCCGCCCCTCCTAAAACCATAAGACTAGCCATAACTTATAACTAAGAACTACATTCATTAAAAAAAGCAATAAGCAGAAATAGTTATGGAAGATTAGGTGTAATATAGTTTAATGATGAAAAAGTACCAATTTATATAACAATCTAAAAGGTCTGTAGGAAAGTGTTTTGTTAGTTTTCCAGTGCCTGATGTTGTCTTAGAATATGTAAAATGCAAGGTCTTGCTCTTTCATATTTATCTGATTTTGTATTAATCTACTCAGAATCACTACCAAGCATGAGCACATGAGAAGAGCTAGCTTTGTGCAGATTAATGCTAAATAAAAGGTATTTTCTGGTACTTGCACCAAAATTACCAAACATTTTGACCTGTTATGACTGCTTGTGCAGGAACGTAGGGTAGCGAGGGTAGCACTAGATGTTTTAGAAACTTCCCTCTAGAAGATTAAATACAACCATACATTCCATTAGTCACTCAAGATACAATTACAATTTTTTTAGTCTACTTTATCATGATTTTTTTTGCTGTTAATCACTACTATATCCCTAGAGGCAATGAATGACTAAAATTTATGGACTTCAGTGGGACTCCTTGTACTATTCAATGAAAGGAAGGCTCTCAAAATTTACTTTAAGTGTTAAATTCTGCGGAAGTCAAAGTTACTGTTATTTCAACGTGTTTCAGATCAGAATTTGAAAGCTGAGTTCTTTGCTTTAATCTTGTATAGGAAAGTCATAGTTTAATGACAATTTTTATTTTGACCTACACTATTCACTGAAAGGCACAAAGATTCTCCTGTGGAGATACCCATGATGTGGCAGGTCTGAGTCAATATATTTAATTTAATTCCAGAGATTTTCTGTTTTCTACTTCCTCTTCTGCACTAAAGGGGTACTATTTAATCCAAATGATGGTTTAGGCAAGTATCTATCCCTATAGTTAGGTTCATATGTGTGAGAGAGATGTATATAACAGAACAAACAGATTATCTCAAATTGCACAGTGGGATTAACTGAAAAATGAGTAATAATGAAATGAAACGTCTGACATGCTGCCATTGGCCAAGTAGCTTTTAAATCCATAGTCATATTATCATAGTTTGTTCCAACACACAGAATAAATATCTACAGAGAATTCTCTCCCCCACAGAATTTATGCCTTATGGGTAAGGCATAAATTTCTTATGAATGAGTCCAACTTAAACCAAATGAGAAAGCAGGAAATTAGGGTCAGACAATTGTAATAGGAACAAGAAAGAAGAATGCTGTAATGTAGACTCCACCTCAATTAAATTGTTTTTACAGATACTCAAGGAGCATACCACTAAATGTGAGAGACTACAAACTACTTTTATCAGGCTTCTGCATTTCCATCTTGCAACTTTTGGTGCTTTGGGAATCCTAATTTTGCCAAAGGTTTGGGACTAGTTTATCTGTGAAAGCTGCTGTTCCCAGGGCTACGTGAAAATGATTTCCTTGGCTAGCTGCACACATCTCATTTTCTTAATTTTGATATTTTTGGCAACATTTAATACTGCCACCTTCTTTTTTGACTACTGAAATTAATGTTACCCATTTCAGCTTAACAGCAGTGCAAGGAAAGGAAGAGAATCTGACCAGCAACATAGTGTGGCCTTTTATTCAAAAGTTATTTATTCTGTGGAAAAATAAGGGCTTGGTCCCATAACCTTTATGTAGCAGGACATTCTGAAGACTTATGTTAGAGTACAGATAATCTCTTCCACTTCAGACAAACAAAAAGAGTATAATAAGAAAAAGAAACATTAGACCGGAATATTAAAAGCTTAGAATACATTATAGTCACTTTCAAAGACTATATATAACCCAAGGCAAAACCGTGTTATGCAATGACATCCATGACTTTTGTATATTTTAACAAAATAGGTTTGTTTTACTCTGTGGGAATATTTATGAATGATGGACATGAAACAAGCTAGTGTTTGGCACACTGATTTGGCATACTGAATTTATAGGAGTAATGCGACTAAAACTGTGAAAAGTGAGATTCAATGCTAGATAATTGAAATAGTTCTTCAGTATCTCTGGGAAACCTTGAAACAGACTCATTTCACCTTAATCAGAAATATAGTAATGTCTATACAACATTCAGAATTTTCTCTATCACCAGAACACAATCAAAAAAAATAAATCAGAGAATCCACAAAATTGGCCTTGAGAATATGAATCTGGATAAAGTGCCTTGCCCAGAAAATTTTCCGTAGCATTTAGCAGTTCAAAGAAGGGGGGAACAAGTTGGTTTTAGTTGTGTTTAGCTTAAATTAAGCTTCATTTCTTTCATCTTTCCTCTAATCTCATGTGAAGTTAGCAATTAAAAATAAATTAAAAAAATTTGAGCTATCATTTCAACTGAGACCCAGCAGCTGCTTCTCCCTTCCTGGGTCTCATTCCTTGGCTTTTAGAGAAAATTTCTCCCTCTTTTTTCCTTCTCTCTCTCTTTTTTATTTTTATTTTATTTTTTTTTTTTGGTCAAGCCTATTAATTATATTATCTTTGTGTTTAGATTCTCACTTTTCTCCCTCTTTTCTTGAAAAAAAAAAAAAAAAAAAAATAAAAATCCTTTGTCAGGACAAGCGCTTCATCACTAATGAAATATTCACAGTTTATTACCCTGATCTTCCCCCTCCCGCTCAAATCAAGAGACTTCTGACACCTGAATGAAATACTTTCTTTGAAGTAGACATTGTAAATTATGCCCATGCTCAAATATTCCTGCTGTTTCACCTTTGACAATCCGTAGCTGTGAGAAATCTACCTAGAAAAGACCGGATTTCACAGAACCAATAGCTGGGGGCAGATATTGTGCAAGCTACTCCACAAACCCTGATGCTCTGGGAACTAGCTTTCTAAAGCATTCTGATCTTTATTTTTAAATTCTTCCTCCATTAATTTTAATGACAACCCCACTTGCTTACATTCTTTGGGACCTATTCCTCCCCAAAATACTACCATTCTTGCTCCGATGGCTTTGTACAATGAATGAATGTGACTGTTTCCCAAAATCTGCTTGCTTTGTGATCTGGGTGCTGCTCCCAAGTAGCCGCTTCTACGGCACCCAGCCAACAACATGCCAGTGCTGGGGGACTTTGCATCACTCTCACATGCCTTGTGTCATTCTGGAGAGACTGTGTCCATGCAGCATGGACATAGGCCATTACCAGATGTACAGCATACACGTCATGGTTCTGAACACACACAGCATACCTTGCCCGCCTTTCTGAATAACTTGGTGCCAGGAATCCAGAAAACACTGCCAGCTGTTGTTTTTTTTTTCCCCCTTCCATATTTTCATAACATGTCACATATGCTTTCTGTAATACACGTGCCCTCTGGGTATCTTTGGTGGATGCCAGAGTGCCTTCCTAATTTTGTCACATTATGTAATAGAGGAATTCCCATGCTACATCCTAGCCCTAGCTCATGCAGCCTCCTTGAATCGTAGGCTTAGGGCCAGGCCGTTTGCTTACTGAGTTTTGCAATTTTTGCAGTTCTATAGTCAGCTCATCCCTTTAGGCAGTTCAAACATGTTAAGCTCTGCCTGTCACCAAGCAATTACCTCCAGTGCAGTGAAACAAAGCAGTCTTCAAGTACTGTGCTGTGTCTGTGGGAGGAAGTCAGGGGTAAGCTATGGGAATCTCTTGAAAATGAACTGCTGCTGGCCAAGTGGGTGCACCAAGGTAGGAGTCAAGTATGACTGAAAATATAAACGCACCTGCAGCAACAGTTCTCCCATTTTATTATCTTTATCAATATTGATCAAAGTTGACAAATTAAAAGAAAATTAAAGGAAAACTTCTTAAGAGATGCAAAATGGAAACACTGCTTTCTGGGAGCATACACTGCAACAGCTGTAGTTTTAGCATATAAAAACATTGGGAAGCAAGAGCTGGAAATGTGCAGGGGTGGTAAAGTGATACAAAGACAGATTTTCTATGGCTTTTCTTAAAGCACGCACACTAATAGTTGCCACAAGATTATGGGACTGGCCCTGACCCAAAGAAATCAATGGGTGACTTAACAGAGCTAGGATCAGGATTTATACCTCCGTTCACTCCAGCTTCTAAAGTCTAAGTTTAGCTATCATCACAGGAAAAGTTCCACCAGCTGTAGCAAACATCTAAGGAGACCTTGCTGAACTGGAAGTCCTGCAAGGCTATAGTGCTAGAAAGGAATTAAAAGTACCACAAACAACTTGTATATTATGTAATGACTACATACCAAAGTGTTTTGCAACCAATATGCAAATGTGAACTTCAGCACTGTTTTGTCTAATGCTTTGTGAACAACTTCAGCAGAGCACCCACCAAGCCAAACCATGAACAGGGCAGGAGAAGTCTCAGGAGGCCGCAGGATGCTCCTATGGAACTTTGCAACTTCGTTTCTGTAAAACCTAGAAACTGTTTATATATTTATAGGCTATTTATATCATGTAATTTACACAAATTGGAATTAACATTTGAACTGAGGCACAGCTTAAACTTCATTCTTGATCTCAATCCTGTAGTAAAATGTTTGGAGTTAAATAATGGGTCTTAGAAAGCTTCCTGCTAGTCTGCTGTATGTGGCTGAATGCCAAGTACAGAAATATCAGAAAAAAATCACAAAGGAATCTTGCTCTGGCTATAGCCTGTCTGGCAGCCTCTGCAATCAAATATCACCATTGTTTATTTTGTGAATTATGAAACTCAAAATCCAGATCTTTTTATTAAATGATCTGGATTAAATGATTAAATATAAACTGAATTGTTTCCTTAAATCCCTGTTCCTCACTGCTTGCTCCTCTTTCCTCTGCTTCTTGAACTGAAGAAGTTTGCTGCTTTTCTCTGATTTTCAACACCAGGACTGCAAGATCTCTCTTCTTACTTCACATCCTTCAGTGTTGTCCTAATAACTCACCTGCTTCCACTTCATAGATCATAATTTGTATGCTGTTAAATCCAATTCATATTGCTGCTACTAATTATTCACATACACTCAAATAAGAGATTTAATGACGGCTTAGTCTTGGCCATTTATCCTCTTCTAATGGGCCATTTATCTTCTTCTAACACGACTTCTGTATTCCTCGGTGTTCATTCAATGTTTGTTAAAGGAACTTCACGCAACAATGAACAGGCAGATGGGCAAGACTTACCACTGCAGAGTTCTGCCACAGGGAAGTGAGGCTTATATAAATATAACCTTTGCTACCTTAAGCATTTCCAGGGAGAACACAATGAAAATTAGACAAAAAGTCTATCACAAAGCAGTTCCTATTTGTAGATCTGTACTAGGCCTTATTTCCTTTTAAGAACGTTTAACAATTATTTTAAATTTCTATCATAGGATCATAATATGGAGAAGCTGCTGCATAACAACATCACTGTCAGGTTCCCTAGTGCCACGATGCCAAGCAGTGAGGCAGCTCTCCTGGACACAGGCAAAGTGCGCGGCATAACGTGGCAGTTACATGGTGAAATAAACCCGTCCCTCAGCAGCAGGAGGAAAGCTGTCAGTAGGGAGCGGCCACAAAGCGAGCTGCTTGTTAAAAGACAACTATACATATATGTAAGCAAGACAACTAAGACTTGAATCAATGCTCACCACTCGATGCAAACCAATGCAAACCCTCGCAAAGCCTACCCAACATTGCCACCTAGCGGGCCAGCCGCCTGCCCCGCCCGCCGGAGAGCAGAGGGAGCTGCGAAAATGGGAAATCTTAACCTAAAATCCCCTCATTTTCTAAAAATAAAAATACAGTTGCGTTTTAAAAACTGTGTGAGAAAAGTCATTATTAATTCAGACGATCTAAATTTCTCAATTCAGTAATATGTTATTAATAGGAACACAGTCAACAGGAACATCTTTATGAACTAGTGGTATTTCATGGTTTTTGGAAATGCAGTAAGCAGCTCAAAGAATTTTGTGCATAGTTACAGGTAAATAAGCAACCAATAATACTGAAGATATTGATATATACAGGCTGATTTCTTACTTGAGGTCTACTTCATTTTCCCATGGAAGGTTCCATTAGATGCTTATCATCATCCTTGAGGATTTATGCTAAAATTGCACCATCCTTTCCTTAACACAAGACAGCCCTACTGTCTAAAGTAAAGACTACAATAAGGTTGAGGGGTGAGAGGGCAGGGAGGAAAGATTTCTGCATAAAACCCAAGAAAGAACTCACAAATACAAATAGAGTAAAAAATACTGAATTTGGAACATTAGAAAACAAACTTTGATTCAGTAAGTCAACATTTCCACTTTGAGATTCTCAAAGAGGCTTCTGTGATTAACCCTAATGGTATGAGGTTGCCAGTCTCACTTTCTTGAGAAAGTAGCATATCATGGAAGAAATGTGCCATATCTTAATTGTATGGGAATTATCTAGATGCACCTTTTGCTCTGCAAGTAGTTTTATTTATTTAAACTGTTACTTTATATTAGAATTTGGAAGTCTGGACCCTTAATGACACTTTAATGTAATGAAAAATACATCTCCAAATTCTCCATATTGGCTGAAATAGACCACGCTACTGAAAAGTTTAAGACAATTTCAAAAACAAACTGCTCAAAATGCCGGAAATTAATAACACAGACAATACCATTTTGTCTGTGAGACAAAAGCTTACCAGACCTTTCATAATTCTTCCACTGCAAAGACTAACCAATAGTAATAATAATATATAAATATTCCAGCACAGAACTGTGCTAACATTACTGACCATGACCCATAGGAAAAAAAGATTTGTTAGGATGTTGTTTTTTTCTCTCCTAATTTAAGCTGTAACCAGCAATAAGAATTTCATGTGGAACAGGATGAAGAAAGAACATATTGCTTCACCGTGAGTCCCCGTACAAAGCATTATTTAATGTTATGTGTTCTTTTTAAAGAAAGTTTGGATCTTAGTTTTTGAAACAACTTGAGAAAATGTTTGGAACAAATATGAATAGAAGGCTGAGAAATTGATGTTTTCTGCCATAGAAGAACAGAAAGTAGTTTAAAATCTGCAGTGATGTGAGTAGGACAAGGAAAATGACAGACTTATTCCTGTGCATCAAAAAATAAACTTCATGTAATTCCATATGAACTTCACACAAAGTGAAGCAGCAACTACTCAAAAAGGAAACTTGTGCTTCAGAAGTTGCAGTTTTTGCAGCCCTCCTGAATATGTTTCTATTGATTATTTTAAAGTCATTTTATTGCTTTAGAATAGGAAAGTTAGTTATATTATATATAAGATATATATATATAATTATATTGCATATACATACTATACATAAATATTATGCTTTATTTCTAGACTTCAATAACAACTTATTAATTTTTCCAATCAATCTTGTATTTTTGTAAGTTAACTCAATTTACCAAAGATTCTTTTAGGCTTACTGACAGATACAACTAGTTACAATATTAGATCATTGCCTTCCATCAAAACAAAACAGTTTCAATTTATAGTCCTATCTATATTTAAGAATGTGAAATATATAAACAACCTTCAGAATACCACAGGAATGCTCCTTGCCAGATTGTATGATGCTTTTAAGAATAGAATACAAGATAATTTAATTTCTTTAGAACTGGCTTTAGTGCAGAAGCAAATATTTTATTTCTGGCTTTGAGTCTTTTGCTTGACGGGACACTGAAGAATGACATAGTAAAGTATAATAACTACCAGCTGGATAAAAATGAACCACAAATAATTTCACTGAGACTGAATTCTATTCATACTATTTTACTTCAGAGAGAATACCCAGATAGTATAAATAAGATTACAAAGCCAGATATGAAACACCCACTTTTCCACTTGACCAGGCTATATTTTTATCACAGTAAAATTATAATACAAAATGACAAGTTAATTGTGTAGCCTAACAGAAAAGCCTACCATTGCGTATCAGCATCTCTGCAGTAAAGGCAAGGTCATTTACTGCAAGGTCTTCCCAAGAAGAAAAGCTATTTAAAGTTACATTTTTAGCACAATACTGTGGAAAAAAAAGGATCAAAGGAACGACAAAGATTACACTCTGCAAGTTGTTTGTTTGCTAGGATTTGATTTGTGCACCTTGTTCATACATTTTTGCCTTCTGAAGACACTGGGCTGCACTGATGCCATACAGGTTTGACACCTAATTTAAGTTAGTCTTGTACTATGTCTTATGACAGTTCTAAGCTTTATTTCAGGAGGATTGGTTTAGGTAGTGTAAACACCTGATCAGGCATAAGAGTAAGAAAGTGAAATGAATGTGCACTGTCACATAAAGGTCAGGCTACAACAGTCTTGGTACACCTTCTCTGCATCAGACCCATGTGAATTGCAATCCCCACAGCCTACATGGACAAGAAGCAATATTAAATTCTGCGTCAAATACTGAAAGGCCATCATTTTTGCCTTGCAAATCCATGCTTCCTAGGTTCTCCTAATAAGCATAGATTTTCAATGGTATCATTTGTTCCTCCCTCCCCACACACACACTTTTTTTTTTGATGCTGCAGCTTGACAGAATGGACAGAGAAAAGGGAGCTTTCTGAACCTTCTGATATTAGGCCAGTAGGAAATGAATGGGAAGCAGAAAATCACAAACTGACAACCATATACTTGCACCATTGTACATGTTATACATGAAGTGTATAGTATGAAGTATAACATGCATGTTATATAACATGCAGTAATACATGTTATACTTCAGAGCTCTAAGCCCATTTTCTAGACTCTCAGCTTTCCCTCACCACTCAAATTTCAGTTCCAAGCATTAAAACGCAGCACAACACCTTGCTTGTTGTTGATTTTTTTTTCATCTCTAGAAGTAAATTTTATTATGAAGTATTCTTATGATTAAGGGAAGGAGAAAAGAAAATTAATTGCTCCCCCCTAGCTACTACCATGATTACCAAGGCTTGCATGAATCTGGAAACATACCAGACCAGGAAGTACTATGAGCATTCTCAGTTAAGCCTGTAACAACTGAAAGCCAATAATAACAGTTAATGATAGAACTTTTTTTTGCCTCAAGCTTACTTTTCACTGTCTGCTTTGCAGACTGTAATTGCTGACCTTCAGTGTAAGAATGCTGCTGATCCTTATTTTCCAGTGTTCCTGGAAATGGGTATTAAAACTCTGAAGACTTCCCTAAGCCTGTGGCAGAGCTTAATGTCATAGGCAAGAGTAGTTGCTAGAGACTGAATCAATGAATACTCACTAAGACAGAAGAGGCACTTAAAACTAATCAAGTCGGTTCTCATTTCTGCAGCTCTGCAGAGAAGGATTTCTGGGTTCTGGTGTAAGACAACGCAGCAGGGGTCATCAGTAAGCGCTTGCAGTGACAAAGGCTAACTGCAGAGTACAAGCATGGCCAGTAAGTCAAGGGAAATGATTGCTCCCTCCTATTTGGAGCATGTGAGGCTGTATCTGGGTGTGGAATATTGTGTCCACTTTTGGGACATTCATTGCAAGAAAGAGACCAACAAAGCAGAGACAGCTTAACAGATGCCCTAACAAAGTTAAGGGGCTGGAGCACAGCTTGTATAAACAAAGGTTGATGGAAGCAGCTTTCTGCAGCCTGGTGAAGAGGTGCAACCTGCAGGCTTCACTGCCTAAAGGGTGGGGATACAAAGAAGATGAACTCTTTTTAGAGGCTGAAAGCAAAAGGACAAGACAATAATCAGAGGCTGCAGTAAAGGAAAAAAAAAAAAAAAAGAGCAAAAATGACGCAGCACTGCAACAAGTTGCTCACAGAGCAAGGAATCTGCATCCTTGGTGATTTTTGAAACTTGATGGGACATGGTCCTGCGCAACCTGATTTAGCTTACATAATGGCCCTGCTTTGAGCCAGAAGCTCAAAGTCTGGACAACCTCCCCAGATCTCTTCCAGCCTAAATGTTTTTATGGTTCCGTGATTTCTAAAAAGGGATTAGATTAGATGAAAATATACATACACAAAGAGCTTGAAATGCAGTCATAACATTGCTGCTTTTACATTTCAGAGATCTAACAGAGCCAAGTAAAACATGCAGTCCTTCATTGTATGCGAACTTAGAATAACCAAGCATACTTCTTTATAGGTAAATAATCACTGAAATTCTTTCAGAACACAATGTATTCTGCTATTCTAAGAATAGGAAAAGATAGAGCACCAGCACCTAATGCTTTCAGTTTGCTCTGAGCCTTCTTTCTCTCTTACTGGTTGGGTATCTCTGTAAACTGTTGATAGTCCACAATTTACAAAGAAAATAAACTTCTGAGGAATAAACAAGATACCACTAGAACAGAACATACTCAACATACAGAACTGTAATGACTGTAATTGGAATGACCTTCAGTGACCACAAAATGGGAGCAAGTGCACTGCACTTACGTTTCAGAGGGATACGAACTATCTCTCTCTTAACCTTTAATATAACTGATGCCAACTATTTTTAAGTGTTGTCTTAATGCCACTTCAGAGAAGGAGGATGTTCTTGCAGTTCCATATGTAGATGAGAACATTGCTTCAACACAAGAGAACCTGTCAGGATGGACAAACATAGAGGCTCTTGGCCACGCACAAGACATTTTACAGTGTGAGCATATTCCATGTATTATATAATCAGGATTATAGAGCCATTGCAAATATTAGGGAGGCAAACTGGATTCTGTTTCCCACTTCTCTTTTCCACTAACAATGGCACAATCTGATCGAAATTATATATAGAAAACCTGCAGAGAAGTCTTCCCTTTCTTTACTTTTTCCTATGAGTTTTCAAGGGAAAATGACACAGTGTATGATAGAAGTACTACATGAAAGTAGAAGCTATCAGTGTTTTAAGTTTCTGCATAAAAAAAAAATAAATAATTATTCAAGTTAATTTCCTGCTGGCAAATTTAAATTAGAAGTAATCCATGTTTTCATTAATGTGATGCTGTTTTTGATATAAATTCTTACTTTGTCTAGAAATTACATTCTTTATCATCTGTCCATTTAATAGATTTACATTCATCAGTCCAATGACCTGCTGAGAATGATACACAGTAAACTCATTACTTGAGCAGGTTTATTTTTTATTATACTTCGGTTTCTAAACTAACAGCAGTTTCTCCACACAAATTAAATAGCTGAGGTTAGGTAATCAGAACTCAAAGGGTTATTGTTGGTATGAAGCACAGGAAATTAGTAAGATTTGGATGGTTACCATGCCAAAAAGTCACTGCTAATACAAATGTTTCTTCATTCTGGTATATGAAAGTTACACAGTAATATAGCAGTTATGGTGTAGCACATATATACAGTACTTTCTTCATCATTTGTGAGAACCAAAGACTAAAGCAAAGCAAGAACATTTACAAAAATCTTTTAGCTTAGTTTTGTAGATAAACTATTCCAGATACCAGATAACTGGTTTACAGGATAGACAAACACATAAGGATAAATGTCCCATGCTTTGAGAGAGTTGCTTATGCAAAGAGTTAGGATTTGTATCAGTTTACTCCTGAGACTCCTTTCTTATTTCACAGATGGAAACAATGAACAGAATGTAAAGTAACGGTGCAATATACTTCACAAAGCCACTGTCATCTCTCAGATGCCTCATCAGTTAGTGTAAGCCTCCTGGCAGGCCAAACAAAGTGGGTATATTCTACTGTGGGAACCAGGAGGGGGATAAACACAGACCGGCAGAGAACACAGCAGAAAATGCCAGAGCTAGAAGACATAATACTGGGAAAGGGATGAAACCCCATATTGTTAATTCAAGCAACCTCAACACTGATAAGATTCTTTATTAAAGGGAAGTCATTGTTATAAAAAGTCTAAATATAGGAAAAAAAAAAGCAATAAATTTGTGACTAGTCTTCCACAGGCTCAGCTGAGTAAGATTTAAAAACAAATGAAAACAAACAACACAGAAGTAAATAAATAATTTGGGTTTTACAATACTGACTATTACAACCAGAATTTCTAGCACTTGGAATTGTAGAAAGAAGATATACACTTTTAAGGCAAATAAAAACCTTAATATTTATTACTCTAAAACCCTGTAATTTTAAAAGCAAACCTATTTTTTTTTTGAAACTCTTGAAAAGTAAATTGTGTTTTCTAATGTATGCTACCTCTCTATTTTTGTTGTCTTAAAAAAAAAAAAAAAAGAAAACAAGAAAACAAACCAATTGTGCTGTTAATATATGTTACCAGCTCTAGATTTCTAGGCAGTTTAACCAGAATTAATAAAGCAGTAGAGAACTTGAAAAAAATTTGCTTTTAAATGTTTGTGGAAACCAGTTTCTACTCATAGATTCCAGAAATTAGTTTTGTGTGAGAAGGAGCACTTAAGAGGCCAGTCAGAACGCACAGCATGGAAGGAACCAGAGCAGTAAGAGCTTACTGCCCATCTGCCAGTGGGGAACTCCAGGATTGAGTGGGGTTATTTTGTGGGTAAGCAAAGAAAACAGGATAGTTTTTGGTAAGGGAAGTGAAAAGCACTTGATAACGATAGGCCAGGGACCTAGGTAATGCCTTTAATGCAGTTAGCACGGGAAAGAACAGGAGTACAAGTGTATGAGAAATTACCACCACTGGTAATACCACCATGTTCAGAACAGTTTCCTGCTCATGTTGACCCTATTCCAATTGGGATTACAAATTAGATAAATGTCAACAGAAGAAGGAAAATTAATTGTACAGGCAGGAGGTCTACAACATGGAACTGGAGATCTGCTAGAGGAATTAAGATCAATGACTGATAAGGCGGCCTTCCAGATCCTGTTTGTTCTGAGCAAATAACATTTCAAATGAGGGAAGCCCAAGGTTAAACAGTTAGAATAAAATATTTTAATAAATATGCTCTCTGAGCATAGACTTTTCCCATGTCTCATTTAAGATCAAATTAAAGAGCTATTAAATAGAGACTCAACACAGCAAAGAAAATACTTTTCCTATGTCTGGCAAAGTGCTTTGTATCAGAATGTCTCATGCAAAATTCAGTCCTATTAAAACAGATGGCATAAGGTCTCTGTAAACCACTGGTGAATGGGATTTACAGGCCCCTTTTACAAGTGATATTTAGCAGTCAAGAATTTGCTATAGATACAGGTATGAAATACAAGCTAAAAAATTTATGTCTTTAGAATACAACTTTGGCACATACATTCTGAACTTCACAAACTAAGTTTACTACCTTCAACTGTTCTCCCTTTTCCTACAAAGTTTATTAGGTACATAAATTAAATCCTACCTTTATGAATCTCTAGGAAACTGCTGTTTTCCTGTTTTGCATCACAACATTTTATAATTTATTTTTAGAGTTTGTGCTGTTTTTATTTTATTTATTTTTAAACAGATTTTGCAGAAATAGAACTTGGCTCATGCACTGACAACAAACAGATCAAGACAGTTCTGTGCTTTATCATGTCAGTAAACAAATTACACAAACAAGGCCAGTTGGGCAATTATAAAAAATACAAAGCCCAACACCAAGAAGTGAGCAGAGTGTAATTTATATGCTGTCATATCATTCATCACAAGAACATTAACCTTTAAACTGTGGCTAAAGAAATTCCAATTTCATTACTCTCTAGGGGATTCACCTTGGTAATACTCTGCACCCCTCTGGGCTTTTCTGTGATGATGTAGGGGGTCTTCCTTTGATCTCTGTCCTCAGTACCACAGGGAGGGCAATAGCCAACTCATATTTTATGACTGACTGATGGGCATTAAGCCCAAGATAATTCTGGTAACTTGTGCTATGGTTTTTAATCCTGTTTCTTAACTCTGCTTCCTATGACTCACTTCTACCATTCATCTTTGCCTTCCTATAAGAAAACCTGCAATCACATCTTCCCAGTGGGAAAAAAAAATAACTTGCTTGAATCTTTGGGCAGGATCTAGCTATTTATGGAGTTGTCATATCATACCATTATAAATATTTATTGTAATTTAAACATCTACACAGGCCTGCGGTGCTTTGGCAGATGACTAATGCTGCAGTGATGCAGACATGCTGCAGCTCTATCTCCCTTTGAAGAAATTAAACAATTTAATTCCTATCCACACACAAGCTACAGGTAGAAGGGTAGAAGGAAATTTATTAGCTTGTTTTCACTTTTGTACAACAGAGACACTTGAGGTCAGTTTATCAAAACTGAGCAGTAAAACTTCACAGAATAAATAAATGTGCCAATTTAATGAGCATTGCGCACTGTTACAATACCTGAGTGCACGCATGAAAAGATGTGTCATTGACTAGCCACTTTCTTATGTCATGTTGATGGTAGTGAAGACAATTGAATGAGAGTAACACAGACAAACTTCCTCTCTGAGTCTGGCTAGTTGCCTCATTTCTGTGTCTAAGTGGAAAATAACTTCACAAGAAGATAGGAGAATGCTGCTGGCATGAGGGAGCTTCTTTACTTCACCTTAAGCCTGGTAACAAGTATCCCTTACCGAAGTTGGCATTTCATGTTTAAGAATAGGCCGCTGTCATCAAAACCTGTTTTGACAGCATCAAATGACCACAAGGACTCTTAGCACTTCCTCAAGGTTGGGTAAATTGGTCCTGTAGATAATCACTCAATTTTTTCAAGCTGGTCAAGATAATAGTAATTCTGGGGAAATGACATGACTGACAACTATTTTAAGATTCCATCAGATGACGACTTTTTTTTTTTTATTAAGTAGTTGCTTATGACTGAATTTTGTTCTTAATTCGTATTTTATGTTCTTTACTCATATATTCCAGAATATATCAGGACCCAGAAGGATATTGGTATTGCTACCAGGTTTGGAAAGTTTAGCAAATTAAGCTGACTGTCTGGATATCTTCCAATACAGATGAGGAAGCAGCAAAAACAAAGGTTGCTGGAAAGTAACTCCTTTAGACAGGTATTGGACAGAATCTTTTTTTTTTTTTTTTTCTCCTTGTTTTGGATGGCTGTATGGCAAGTACCTGCTACACTTATTGGTGTTAATACGTAGATAGATTCCCAAGATATCTGTGATCTCAGAAATACTTCTTTGGTCTTCATAACTATATTCTCTGAGAATCTCATAGCCGTCAAAATATTTATCCTCTAATCAGCCTGGGAGGGGACACAAAGACTGTCTTCACTGTAATGGAAAGCACAAACTCAAAAGCAGATTTATGCAACCCAATCTTAACCTTGTGTGCTTTCAGAATACATTACCACTTGACAGCTTGGCATAGAAACACCAACAGCAGTTGTAGCAAAAACTAAATTCAGGATATTTGCTTGGAGTCTGATTTGTTTCATGCCTGCCATGCAGTCCTGTTTTTGGTCCATTTGCCCACACATGGACGAAATTCCTGTTAGGACAGTAAGTGTACTTGGGCTTCTTGAGGACTGGACACAGAAATGAAGATTGCAGGATAAGCTATACCTTGAGAGCAGTTACCTAGTAATGAATTCAGATACACTTGAGCTAGGTGAGGAAAACTAGATGCAACTCTTAGTGTCAACAGATAAGCAATACACTCTGCACAGTAACTGACTTGCTTACAGCAAGCTACCATAGTGTTAACGTGTCACTGTCCTATCTGAGGCAACACACATTCTGTGCAATTTGCAATAGTCACACAGAAAGCCACCAGGTTTTGATTTCAGGACCTTAGAAGATTGGAAGAATTATAAACTCTTTGTTGTACAAATCTTATGGGATTTATACGCAGAATGTAGCATGCCATATCCTGCTACAGTACCAACTGGTGTTTGCAGAAAAACACACACCTTCTGATCCCCTTCCCACCCCCCAGATAAATTTCAGTAGTGAATTTTTGTTTTATCCCCCCACCCTTGACCCTGAGGTGAAATTTTACTTGCAAAAAAAATGAGTTCCCAAGATCAGGTATGAAGATTCTATTTTGTTTACATTTTATAGTAGTCACAATTTCAGTGCAATTACTATGTCAATGAGAATTTCCATTATTTACTGAAACGAAACAGGCCAGATGCCTTCACTTAACTTCCATTCAGGGAAATATTAAAACCAGTGAAAGGTTGAACAGGATATTAAAAGTTTTCCCCTTCTCAAACACACAAGCAGTTCAGCCTTTTGATTATAGTAATTAAAGTGACAAAGAACAGCTGAGCTCAACTGAACTAGCCTGGAGTATCCCACTAACGAACAGAAAAGGGAACATCTAATAGAAACCTAGAAGCAAAGCATTGTTTGCTTTCAGAGACAGTCTATTCATTTTCTTCAGAACTTAATACAGCCCTTCTCACAGTTTGACACTGAAAATACAATCCCAATTAACTGTACATTTGAATCAAATTTAGACTAAAAATTCAAAGGTTTGAGAATCAGCCGTCATGTAAGATGCTTCCAAAATGTCACAAACAATTCTCATGATATCAGACAACCAGAAACCAGAAGCAGTTTTGGTTATGAAGCCAGCCACAAACCATGAAGGTGAACGTCATAAGTAATAAATGTTTTTGAATGACGTTCACATACAGTGCTTCCTAAACACAACTTTCCATGTCTGAATAGGCTGAAGTTAAATGCTAAATTAATGTACTCTATCCTGGATATTAAAACTTAGATCCTGAAACTGTATGGGACTGAAAGGTACAACCTGCTTTAGCTTTCTCAGAGATTGTCGTCTCTGAGTGGCAAGAGAACACGAATCTACATTGTAACAGTACCCATTGCACTTCCAAGTGCATAGGTGGCGTTACACTATTTTTCCCACTTCATGCAGAGTACGAAGGCTGGGCAAGAAGGAACACAAAAGGGCACAATGAAAACCAGATAACATAGGCCTGAAGATGATGTGCAGGCAGAAAGTGAAGTAAATTTTTTAGACAGCATCAGTTACACCCAAACAAGTTTTTGGAAAGAAAAAAAAGAGGCTGTAGGACCACCTTCCTTCTTTAAAATTTGTTTGATATGTGCTGAGCGTAGAAATGAAAGCATGTTTGCCTCTCTTCAAACAAATACAAAAAAAAAAAAAAAAAAGTTTATCTTTTTCACATAAAATTGCCAGCAAAATTTCTTCTGAATTAAATGAATTTAGGAACTGGCTTTCAAAGAACGTGGGTAAAAAATCAGAAGGTAAAATCATGGTAAAAAATCCCAGGACTATGAGGTTAAAACTGACAGCAATCACTCTGAAAGCACCCTGCAGCAATATACAGCAAAATGAAGCTGCTGGTATGATGAAAACACAACAATAAAACCAGACAGAATTGCAGAAGAAGTAATTATATTACATGTTATAAAGCATCAGCCTCTTGCAAGATCTCCAATACCCAAGTAAACGTAAAGTTATGTTCAAATTAAAGAAAATTGATACATTTGTGCACAAAGACAGCATTAATCTCACAGGTAGTCTAAATTGCAGTGCGTCTGACAAGAGAACAAAAGATGAGATTATCACAGCAAAAGCCATGAGCTATATTTACCTGTTAACACGAGAGTTACTGAACACAGCAATGTTGTGATGAAAGGAAAAAAAAACAAATCAAATAACTGAGTGGCTACAAAGCTTGGACAGTTACATAATGGGAGTAGAAAACAAGAATTCAAAACCAAAGAAACACAGGGCAAGAGAAACTAAAAAATTAAAACAATGCAGTGACCAGAGTTATAACACCTTACAGCTGAGGAAGTAGCAGAAGTAATTTACAGGAAACATGGGTAGTATTTAACTTGGTTATTAAGCATCTTTAAAACAAAAGAAGAATATGATTGTACTGCAGGTTGCAAAGTTACACATTATTCTGAAAACATTAATAACCAATAACATCTCCAAACAAAATCAAAGTTAATGTCTTTCAGGAAATAGGTCATATCATATGATTCTATGATATGTAATGTCTGTAATGTTGAGCAGGGAAAAAAAAGAAAAAAATGAAATATGCTTTTTCTAAGCCTCTAAAGAAAAATTTGTGGAAGAAACAGCACTATGGCTGGATTGATCACAAAGAATTTGCGGCTAGGAACAACTGTTTTATTAATGATACAAATATTGATCAGGCTTCAGAATAATTCTCAAAGGTTTCCTGAAAAAAGAGAAAGTTCTATGATTAAAAGAACATAAGACTTTGTTACCATTGATAGAAGCAAAATGCATAATAAACTCCTATTCCATGTTTATAGTAATGAGCTCTTACATGTTGTAATGTGGTAAATATGCAACTGTGACAACAGATCTATGTGTAACTCACAGATTTCACAACTTTTCCTCCTCTGTAAATCAAATAATATAAAATAATGATATTATTTTTAATAATAAAATAGTAAATCTGAATAAAAAAGATTTGTTTCATGTTTTAGTTAGTGATATACTAAAGGAAAACACCTTTACATAGAAAAAAAGCATTCTTTTTCAATATTTATATTTTATCTAAACAACAGGAAAAATATTGCAAAGCTAAAAAAAATTACTTTGAGGAAGTAAAAAGTTTGAAAATCTCGTTGCCCTTTTTTTCTGAAATGTTATGGATTTTCATCTAAAATAGGAAATGCTTTCATGAAAAAATATATATAGTTGAAAATTTAATTGATGGTTAAAAAGAGACTTTTTTTTTTTTTTTTTTTTTTTTCTATTCAGCCTTTTGGAAAAGAAGGTAGGAAACAAAACCAGAAAGATTCTTCCCTTCACATCCATAGCCCAGCATGCTATTTGGCATTCCAGAATGCAATTCTTCTGCAGTTAAAGAGCCATGGAATACATTCTTCTCTCCATTGGGTTGGGGTAAACCAGAAGTAGCTCTGCCATCAATTCATTTATAGAAAACACTGAAATGTGTTTTACAAATCAGGCCTCCAGCTGCTATATCTAGTAGCTTGCTTTTGTACTAAATGTAATTACCTAATTATAGTTAGTGCTTTTGTCATCCTTCACTTAGAGTTGCTAAGACAACTATAAAAGCTCTAAAAGGCAGAGCAGAATTAAACCAGACCCAAGCAGAGTTCCTCTGCTGTGACTGATAACCAGAACTTTCTGGATTTATTTCCTACTGTTTACAGGGAATGGACAAGTGGCCCCAGCCAGCTTGAACTGTTGGAAGGTGTGCTCTGGAAAAGGATACCAGGCAATTTCAATCCACTCTTTGTGCTGCAGCTCATTCAGCTGGACAGTTGTTTGTATGCCTTCAGTGATTTGTGCTCTCAATATGTATTCATTATCAGATCCATCAAAATGTTCATCTCATTTTCTAGCATGTGTATTTCCTTGGGAACAAGCTGTCTAAATATTTTGTCAACTTGTACAGAAGCTAGCATGAGAATATGGATTTTTTATTTCCTCCTTAGTCTTAAAGAGAAGGGAAACTGAAGGAGTCAGCAGATGTTTGCATTTATCCACTGCAGCATTTTTATATCAAATCACAATTAGCTTATTGTACAACTGTATTTTGTTCTTTGCAACTACAACAAGTGAAGGTTGGACTGTGGGAAGATGTCACAGCATGTAAAACCTTAATAAATACTCAATTACATGTTGTGCAGGAAAGAAAGGAGTGAACCAAACAAAAAAGATACGAGCAACCTAACGCAAAATAGAACATGGAGTAATTAGGAACTAATGTTAATTTAAAGAACTAGGAAAAATGCATAACTCATACATAATTACATTTGCGTAGCAATTCACAAGCCAAAAGAATTTGGTTCAGTGATAATTCCAAAGGTCACTGAGACAACAATCTATAATTCAGCTGTGTACAACAATATAAATGGGAAAAGTTTGCACGATTTAAAGTTTCCCCTCCTGTATTTTAGTTCTATGGGACTTGCAGGCAGAAAACTTGTCTGTTTGCATATTTAGATCCCATGACTCTTGTGTGAAACCAATTAAGCCAAAATGACTTACCAGGATATCATTGTCCCCAATAAGACACACACTTATATTTTAAAACAACAAATGCAAAGTTCAAAAGGACTCCTCTGGATATACAAAACAAGTATAGGATTTATGAGAAAATGATGGGAGGAAAAGATGTTTATTTAATATCATAGGATGAGATATTAGCCTGTCAGCTATACATGTAACACAACTAAATTTAATCAAAAAAAAATAGTGCAGTGTTTTGTAACTTTATAAAAAGCAGCAATTTTGCAGATGATTGAAGAGAGATTTTAAATGAAAAGCAGCAGCTGGAAAAATAACTAATGGAATAGGTAAGAGCACACACTGTTCTTGTTAAGGGTTAGTAATCACAACAAATAGTGTACTAGGTTACTACCATAACACAAACAAGTTCTACCAGGGTATATTAAGCAATATTTTTGTACTTACATTTTTACAGAATACCAATATTTTGTCTTGGAAATAAAAATGTCTAGAAGACCGTATTGGTCATCTGGTGCCTTAAGGAGATCCCGTTAGCTTTAGATGCACAATTACATCTTAGTAGCCAGAAATGCTGGATAAATTTGTAATTTCCATTGTGCTGCTGAGTCAGATTTTCTTCACAGTCTGAGACAGAACAGGCCATCGCTCCTGCCCCCCCCCCCCCCCCCCGCCTTTAATTAAAAAAGCCAGTGTGAAAAATATAGTTTCAGAAAAATCCAAATATTTCAGTTTTATTTTCAAAAAAAATAAATAGCCAATTGCCCAAATTTGAACAACTACTTGTGCTTGTCCCTAAGTCTGGGAGTAGCCTCAACTGCTCCAGAAAAGATAAGGACATTCCACAAAGTCCTAAAGTTAGGCCAAGTGTTATCAGGGAGTATAAAAATTCAAACATCCCCAAACAACCTTAAGGTGCCAGTGCTATCAAACTTATCAGTTCTTGAAATGCATGGCAGGGAACCAGCAAGTCCCATGAGCTTTCACTTAAGACAGGCTATTTTCTCCTCCATTCCAGCTTTTTGGAAAAGAATTATGGAATATTTTCAGTATTCTGACCACAGATACTGAAGATCTCTGGTACCTTGCAAGATAATACAAGTTTGACAGAATCATGACTGATGGTTAGAGGATGCGTGTTGAAATAGGTACACTTTTGCTTAACTTTCTTGTTTCGCCTGACCATTATTCTTCAATTAAATACCCACATATTTGATTTCCAAATTCCAAGTTGCATATTCAGAATATCTTAATCACATTTTTTGCTGTATCAGAAGAATCTTTATTTCCAAGTTTTCCACAGAAATACTTTTGCAGTTTCATATCAGCTCTCACTGAACTAGAGTTCCAGTGAGAATTCAATCGGCTCAGTCATTTTCTGGGCACCACCGATGCAGTCTTACATTGTAAACCTTAAGAAGATGGTGGTGCTTCTCACAAAAGAAAATGGATTTTTCAGAGGATTAGGAATTTCCCAGTCCTCACTTTGAACCTAGCTTCTAATTTTGCACATTTAGAGAGCCAGACATCTGCTACCTTCTTGCATTAGTGAATCTCCATTGGCATTTTAGAGACACCTTACACCTGAACAGAAATCCTCTAACACTCCCAGACACCTTGCTCTCCAAATTGCAGTCCTTCTTAAGGACCCTCTCATCTTCTGCTCTCCTAACTCATGTCACAAAAGAAGGTACAAGTACCTGCCGTGACATGCACATTCCCCTGACAATTTAGAAGCAATCATTCTACAGTTTATCATCTTCCACCCAGTGGCCACTTAATTTTGAGTTGGAGGTGTGTGTTTATTTTCCTGTTCCATCCAAATTAATAATAAGTGGAACCTCCATGTAAAAGGTCTTCTGGAAAACTGAACAATAAAAATAAAGTTAAGTCTTTAAAGAGTAGGATCTGGTATGTAGGACCAATGATGGAGAAATTCTTAAAGTGAGTCCCTAGCATCCATTATCAAATTGAATCTTCAGGTATTCAAATGCTAAATTTGTCTGTTTCTTGTATCAAAAGTCCACAGTGCTTGGCCAAACATTCATACATGCTCTTGTCATACAGATTTGTGTTTCCAGTGGTTTTAAGACAAGATGTATTCTGGTAAACATGGACTCTTTCCTCTTTGGGTTTTTAGTTTTTGAGTTAGTCACTTGTCTGTTTTTGCACACTTCCTACAAGAAGAGAATATGTAACAAGCTATAAAACCAACATTCTTGCACAGGGGTCCATGTTCTTCCTCTAACTCACACGATCTAGCTAGTAGTGAGTAAACAGTCTCCTAAAACTTGAGGAAGAAACCTCACAAGTTATGGCTGAAGCATGTTGGTCACTTTTCACATTTTTAATCACCTTTAAACACACTTGGTTGTCAAAAGAACTATCAGCTGATGACTCATTATTAAAGCACAAGAAGCAGCACGTTGGGCACAAAGGCTTTTCTCAGCTAGTTAAGATGCTGCTGACATTGTTCTTTTATCCCCAGTTGCCTACGGGGCTTCCTAATCAGAATCTCTTCCCCATCACCCACAGCACTAACTAGTCACACCAGTAACAGCATGTTTGAACTACTTTGCTGAGGTTTAATTATTGTGTTTGATAACACCTGCATGATACAATTTTCCATTATTATGAAACAAACTGCTTCAGAATACAAAATACATTAAAGAGAGTAGCAGCATTATTTCTCCCATTCTTTATATCTTATTTTTTAATAAAAAGAACTAAATTGAAGATTTTAGATGATTTTCTACATTATCACTAAACTACAGAAACAAATAGATTCATTTCTTCACCACATTTTCTACATTCTTGGGCCACAATTTGCTAACAGGAGCTTCAGGTATCTATACAGCCAGCAGGTATCTGGTGTTGAGACCTTTATTTCCTACTCTAAAGTTCTTGATTCAGTTGGAAGGACTGGATGGAGGATAAGACTTAGTTGCTTATGACAGAGCTTTTGAGATCAAATGAACACATCGTCTCAATTAACGTTTGAAAAAAAAATTGGCTATAGCTTGCTTGGAATCTCTAGTAAAATGACAAAATACATCTAATATCTCTCTCTCTTGTTTTTTTTTTTTTTTTTTTTTTTTTTTGCATGGACATGCACAGCAAAGCAGCATGCTATACAGATGGTAAGTATGACCTGTAGAAACACTGGTGCTTGGTTTCTAAGGATGTGTACCATACTAAGGTGCAGCAATATTGATGGGAAACTTTACAATTTCACAGACCAGAATAGGACCCAAATCTCCTGACTTTCAGTTCAGAGCATGAATAGAATGTTATACACTGCATAATTATCTTTGTAAGAGATAATCCTCTCCTGAACTTATACAATTTAAAATGGAACATAAACAAGTGAATATTTAAGAAGTGACATTTCTCTGTTAATCATACTTGTATCATAACTTATTTCAGAAAGTTAGTATATGTATTATTGTTAGTATTTAGTATGTGTTTAAGCATTTTATGTATTACAAAGCTTTTTTTTTTTTTTTTTTTTTTTTTTTTTTTTTTAAATACATAAGCAGTACATCCATTTGAGACTAGCTTTTAACATCAGCTGCCTAAGTTTCCTAGATTACTTTAAGACCAGCCAATAGATCTAGGCTCAGGTACAAAGAACATTACAGAACATATACCAGTATATAACAGTCAAAATGTTCCCCTAAGATGTTATGAAATCCTTATCACACTGAAATGAGGATGAACTTTAGGTATTGACTCCAGCACACTTAAGATTTCAGTGCTCTATTTTCAGCACTACTTCATTCTCATTCTTGTAGAGGAGACAATGGAAACATGAGTCACCCAAGGTTCATACCAAATTATGGGAACCCCTACACAGTTATACCATAGTGGGGAAGGAAAACCAAGAAATTGTGCATCTAATAGTCTGTCTTTCCCTGACCTGCCTGTTCAGTGGCTGGAAATAAGAAAGCATAAACAGTCTGAACACTTCTCTTCTCCACACAGTTTTTGCACTTGTCAGTGCACTGATACATATGTGCATCTAAACAAGAAGAATTTGGGCATCAGTTGCCTCAAAATAAGGCAAGTTTAATATTCCAAGATTGAAAGGGCAGATTCATACAACACTTTCGGAAACAGAGCATTAGCCAATACAAATCACTGTAGTTTCACAACTGAAAAGTGATGTATTTTTTTTGTTTCCTCTAAGGCATTTCTTTCTATGATATAGCAGGTAAACCAGTGTCAGGTGGACCTTGAAGGAAGCAGCTGGAATACTCTCCTTCAGTGCTAAAAACCCAGTCTATACAGTTTCCATACATGTGAAAAAGTGGCTTTCAACCAGGGATAACCTTAGTGATACTAGAAAACACATGAAAAAATGTATACTTTGAAAACATATGCAGTGAAGAGGTCTTAGACTGGTTTGAAGGAAGTAGTATCATGTTACAAGTATATAACTTGATAATGGAAAATAGGGTTAGGTAACCAGACCAAGGCTAAAAAACCCAGATGGATTAATTCTTCAGTGCTTGCTGTAATTTTGCTAACTTTGAAGTACTAGACAAAATGTTATATCTTCTCATCTCTCTCTTCCAAGTGGAAAAAAATAATCCTACTACTAATCATACTAAAAAATTCCAGGATTACCCTCCACCCCAAAATCTTGTTTCATTCAACAAGAAGTAAGAACTTCACTGTTAATCTCAATATAGATTTTTATATATAGTTTTTCATTTTGACATTCAAAAACAAAACTATTTCCTTTCAGGAAAAATACAGGAAATTGGAGTGGAAGGCATTTTGGGACAAAATTAGTTTAAAAGACTTAAGACGTCTGTAAAATACAATATCCATTCTCTTCCAAAGTGGATTAGTAATATCCTTGGAGACATGTAAGAACTTCAGCCAGAGGCAAGCCATGTTGGGACAGAGAGAACAGACATTAATAAGGAATGTTGCTATCCCACTTCAAATAGAAAATTCTACACGGTGAGAATTCTTTTTTTTACAATGAAGAGATACAGAAAGATGAGAACTGTGAGCAAACAGACCACCAGTTGAGTAGGGAAATCTTATGGACCAAGCCATAAGACATGGCTCAAGGGAAAAATACATGGAAGGAAAAACTCTACATGTATCAGAGGACAGAATGAAACCATTTATTCATGGGCACCAAGAGGAGGGGGAATGTTGACAAACAGTTCTTTCTAAAAATATTTCCAGTTCAGATAAAGGGTAGTAACTAAGTCCATGATTTTGTCATTAGCAATTTACAAAACAATCTAAAATGCCAGTTTTGTTTTATGGTAAAAGTCAAATTAAAAAGTGATGAGCAGAAGCCTTCCTTGGAAAGTAATCTAGAGTTTGTCAAATAACAAACAGAAATGCCTTGGCTATGTTGACTAAAACGATAATCACACATCCCTTGCTGGTTTATATCTTAGATATATTTGAGACATTTTCAAACACATAACAAATTAGTGTACATCTTTCAACATTAGAAATTACTTCTGATGCCTATGAAGAGCACAGGCTGCAATTTAATTTTCTGACAGCATACAAAGTATTCTACTCCTCCCCACCCCCTAACAAAGCTGTCTACAAAGGAAAGAAATAAGAAGTTCCATTTTGTTTCAGGATCTGTTCCTTTGCAATCAGATTGACAGTATTTCCAATACAAATCTCTTGACTGCAAAGCAGAATAACATACAAACATATGAAATTCCATTGATATCATTAGCTTAAGATGCTGGACACATTAGAATCAGTGAGCTACCAAAGAGCAGGAAAACCAAAGTTATAATAAAAAAAATCAGTGCAAAATTGAATAATATGAGTATACTAAGTCTCTGTAAGAAGTTCTTCTCATTTGCAAAACAGTTAATAACACTTGCATGATATTCTGAGGAAATGGACTTTTTAGAGGTCAGCCTATAATGAACAGCTCAAAACATTCCATAAACCAACATAACCCTACACAATACCCAATTTCAACAGCATTATATTAAGTCCTTTTTTGATCTCAGCAATGTCTATATGCATCTGTCTACAATAAAAGTACTCAGGAAGCTCACAAAAAGTGTCAAGATATGCCAAAACCAAAGCTGTTTTGATAAGACTATGTGACTGGACAATGCAGTGATCAACGTGAGCTTCAAACAAATCTGAAGTTGAATGCCAAGTTGTGCTTTTGCTTACATAGTTTGGTTCCTGGACAGTCTACCATAATCAAGCTTTTTGACTACAAGAAAACACTAAGAATTTATAATCTGAAAATAAGGTTTCTTAAATTAGTTGGATGTACAAACAAAAAGAACCTCCTCCCTACCCTTTTTTTTTTTTTTTTTTTTTAATATATAAGAAACTTGGCTAAGATTTAAATATATTGTTATTAAATTTCATTCTGTCCAAATTGAAACCAAACCCAAACATAAAGTACTCTTAAAAAGGAATAAAAACAAAAAGACAGCAAGCATTTAGGTGCTTAATCATGCACATAATCAAAAGATGAGAGTAAGAACATCAACCTTAATGAAGTCAAAACATATTAAAAAATTACCATACTTCAAATTCTTTTCCAGCCTTTGTATGCAACTTACTTGGCCCTCACATAAACTCCCCCTGAAGCTTAGCTGTAAGTAAGAATGCTCAGTGGCATGCACCAGCCGTCCCAGGGAGAGCCCTACTCTGTGCAGGCTCTTCTGTCAGCAAAGCCAGAGAAATGCAGTTTTGCAGTTAGCACGCTGGCCATATGCTATTCGCTAGCTCCGTCCAGAGTTCTTTTTCAAAATATTCTCAAGTTGATTTTACAGGAGATGATTTCCTCCTTTTCTTTCCAACACACATGTATTGACATGGCATAAAGCATCCCAGTATAAAGACCCAATTGCTGGATCCAGGTGCCACTTGAACCAAACCAGAAAGGTGATTACAGGAAGAAAAAAAGCTGATTACATTCGCGATAGAGCTAAAAACCAGAGCAACCCTCACTTAGAATTACAGTGACATATAATTCCAACCCCGCCTCAGATTTAAAACTTTGAAGTTTCCAGTATTTGGTGATGCATTTAGATGAAATGATGGCATTCACACTTTAGTTTTCACAAAAGCCATCCCCAATTCTTTATAGTGTGAAACGGTTTTCCAGCTTGGTGTGGAATCACTGCCTCAAGACCGTATTATTAAGGAACTGTTTGTTCTCCTCTGCTTTATCCTGAGAATTGGAAGCTATTGAGCCTGCCTAACTATGGCAGGCTCAAGCAAAATCTCTCCCTGCAGACTTGTTCTTCTGCCACAGGCTTGCCAGGTCCTCACTATTGACAATACACGTCTAATCTTCTTGCCAGTGATGTCTGACAGTATAGGATCAGCAGCTCCTGCCTAATATAGCAGTATACTGCCAGAAAACAGTCCTCAGAAGTTCTGCAGAACCCAGGTAACTTTTGTTGCTGAGGTCAGATTATACTGTGGTCAGATTATACTGTGTATGGGAAAGAAGCCTTTTTTAAAAATCTGTTTTCTTTCAGCAGCACCAGTTACTCACACAACCCAAGCATGCCCACCCTCCAGGGATAATTAGATATTCCCTCAGGTCTGAGGTTGCAAAATTCATTTTTGCCTCCACAGCTGAAATTGCTTTCTTGCTACTACAACAGAATGAGTGCTGATGACAGAGCCACGGTCTGTCCGTGGTACTCCTGAAGTACCTAAATCTAATTCATACTGAGGATATGGATCAACAAAGTTGGGAGATGAAAGAAGCTTCTAGGAACTAGGCTTGCTTCTGACATTCCTGGTAAGCTACATCAGTCTACACCAGTGAAAAAAATTTACATTTCTTTAAAAACAAGCCAGCTAATCAAGGAAGATTTATGCTTTTAGCGTTGTCTTAGAAGTTTACACTACCTGACATTTTGCTTTTTGGCTTCTCTCCTTTGGGAAAAAATAACCAAATAGGATGAGTGCAGAACACCAGCCAGGCTCTTCTGCTGCTCTTCTCAGGAGCACAGCCCTTTTCTCCCTCAAAAAGGTGGGAAGGAGATGAAGAGAGTTGAAAAGGCCCAACAAGTTAAGACATGCTATGCATGCCCCTTTTGCCAAATAATCAGTGGTCAGGTGTAGCATGAAATCTGAGCCTGGGATAAGAATGGCTATTTGGCAATACTACCAAGAAGCTGAAATATGTCAAGTTTGCACAGCTGTTTGCCCCAAAGTAACTTGCTTATGTGCGCCTAATCAAAGAGGCTTGCTGGAGGTCAGTGACAAAGCCCTGTGTCCTTCAGCTAATTGAACAATTCTTCACTATTTTGTGCCAATACTACAGCTTGAAATGCATTTTCCACAGTTCATCAGCATTACCTTATACATTATTTTCTGGGAAAGCTGTTAAAGATAACTAACACGGGTTCTTTTCAATTTGCTTTTAAGGTTTTATAAATTCAGGACAATTGAAGAGCAACTTTTTACATAGGCAGACAGTGATTAGACAAGGGGGAATGGTTTTAAAATAAAGGAGGAGAGATTTAGAATAGACGTTAGGAGGAAATTCTTGACTCAGAGGGTGGGGATGCACTGGAACAGGTTGTCCAGAGAAGCTGTGGGTGCCCCATCCCAGGAGGTGTTCAAGAAAGGCTGGATGAGGCCCTGGGCAACCTGACCTAGTGGGTGGCATCGCTGCCATGGCAGGGGCTTGGAACTGCATGGTCTTCAAAGTCCCTTCCAACCTGAGCTATTCTGTGATTTTATAATTTCAAGTATCTTCATCAGGCTGAAGATCATTTTGCTACGGCATTATCTAGAAGTGTTGTTACAGCTTCATCATCATGTATACTAAAACGTTATCAAAAGGCTATAAGCTTCCATCATTTTAATTTCAGTCAATATAATTGATATGAAAACAACAGAATTCTTACAATACAAATATTGCAATCAGAAATAACTATTCGTATAATATGTCTGATTATCCTTAATTAAAATTCCTATATAATTAAAAAAAATTGTATTTTGCGTGTAGACCTACAAATTGAAAGACCAGAAATACCCTACGGGACAGACTAGCAGTACAGATGTGTAGTTAGTGTTACATCTGCCTTACTTAACATTTGTTATAGATAAAAAATATTTTGTAGACCTTCAGTTCATTTGCTATCAGATGCTTCCCATCTCTATTATTTTCTTCCTGCCAAAAAAGATTTTTAAGTAGGGTTCTTATAAAAAGGAAATAACAGATTAAAAAAAAAAAACTACTTGAGGTATTTGATCTCCTTTCCAACAGACCCAATTGCTGGACAGAGAAGAGAGCAAGGAAATACAGAAAATGAGGGTGATGAATATAAAAGTAAACAATTTATCTTTGTGAAAAGTAGGTTTAAATGAAAGTGCTTCATCATCAAGTCTTAAAAATGACCAAGTGAGTAACTGTCTACACAAAACTTACAATACAGCTAAATACTACAGACTGTTTAGACCCAAGGTCTGCATCAATTGCCTCAGGTTGTGATTTATTTTTGAATGTTTTGCCTCACAAGGCTAAACCTTCTGCTGCAGAATCTAGGCCCTGGCTACCATACCAGAAAAAAAACTCAAAACTGAAGTTACAGCTACTTGTTTGTTTGGATTTACCCACCCCCCAGATTTATTCAAACCTCCGCATTTTAAATTTTTACTCCAGAGAGGACTGGAAGAGGTCTAGTCAACGTCTGTCACCTTTCACAACAGCAACCACTTCATATACTAGTATTAAAAAGGAAATCAAGTTTCATCTCAGTTTCCTATTTAAACTGTTTTTGTCTGTGCACCATTAGTGTTCAGTTAAAAATTCCACATCAGGAAGGGTAGAAGAGGACTATCCAGTTGTAATGTTTCCCTCCCCAGCACAACATGTGGGTGGTTATCTTTGTGTAACGTATCTTGTAGAGTCTTTGCTTGGCCTTTTAGCTTAACTTGTTTACTTCAGGACATGTCCAAACAGCTCATACAAAGCAATAAACGAGAGTTCTGGAATCTTAGTTTCCAGTTTGCTACTAGGTTTTCCCTGATTACAACAAAAAAAGAACGTAGATGACAGGAAACTAATAAATCTTTTAGATCTTAACCTAACCAAATAAGTTGCAGAATTCAGTAAGAAGAACCACCTGTTTGAAACAACTGCTTCAGCAACACATGTTCTTCTGAAAAATATATTGTTAAATAAACAAGATGCCTGAGCTAAGGGAGAAATGGATCACTTCTGCATGTCTTGTCTGAAGGTTTGTTTTTCTGCCAATAAGGATGCTATTTTAGGATAAATGGAGCTGTCTCCCAAGAAGGCATGAAGAGAAATGTGTTGGTAATTTGACCAAATGAACTACAGCTTATATGAAAGCCAGCCAGTTTCGGTAACATCATTTACAAGCATGATAAAACCAGTATCATATAGTTCTTGCCTCAAAATCCCTGATTTTTCTGGTTGTAGCTATTCCTTTGACATAACACTGATTCAGTACAACATTTCAACAGGAAGCACAGAAGAGTGCCTTTCTCCTCTAACTTGTCACGCCAGCTTTGCTATTCACAGTTCTCAAATGCTGCTTGCTGGCTACTAATACCTGTGTAATGATCATGAAAGAGGCCTTTGGTAGTTTTTAATGGTACACTGTAGAGGCAGTTAAATTTCCTCTCTCATTCCCACGGTGCCTCAGTGATTGTTTCTCCTCATATAGGGTTTCTAATACATAATTTAGTTATCAGAATCTATCAAGAAGAATGACTCGTACTTAGTGGGAAGCAAGGTGAGTCTGTTCAACACAACTCTATGAACCAAAGTCTTAAATTGAACTCACAGCATTATGAAGCTTTAATGGACTCCTATAGACTGTTCTCCCTGCTGTCACTTTCAATAATACAATTCTATTTCAAGAGTCACAAAATACCAAATAGTTCCTTGGCTGCTTAGTTTGAGTGATGCTATAGCTAAGCTTACTTTTGGCTAGTTTTCTTATACATTTTATATAAATTGACGTGAAAAGAAGGAAGGAAATTGAGAAACTATAACATTCTAATTTTGTTACTGAATGTTCAAGCTACAGACCTACTAAATTGTCTAATTCTGATGCTGTGACTTTTTTTTTTTTTAATAGGATTTTATTATGCAGCCTTGTGTTAACTCTCTGTAGCGAGAAGTGTTACTCGACTTGCCATTATACAGCATGACACATCTTGATGCCAGGACATTTGTTTCTGAGTTTCCACTGAGTTAACATTGGTTTTGGTGAATATCAGGTTTGTTGAACATGACCAGCTGTTGTTAAAACAGCAGAAGCTGAGTTGGTTGACTCCCAGAGTTCCAGAGACATGCAATACCATTATTCTGGTCAGCACGGTATCCGACGTGTATCTCTTTTTCTTCAAAGACTGGGAAGTGACCTAAGTGGTGGCTAGCCTATGGTCTCTTCTGTGCAAGAGGGGAAAAGGTAGCTTTCTCAGGTGATGATCACCTGCCAATAATTTGTTGTTAGTATGTACAAATATTAATTTGTTGTTAGTATGTACAAATATTAAGAACATTAAGCTAAAAGCCAACAGTCTCATCCTGTTAGGTACACAAGACATTAAAGTGCTCCACCATTTCTCAGGTGGCAGTGGTATGTACATAAGAGCCTTTCATAGTATCAAACCCCAGTTCACATCCCATTTGGGAGGTAGAGTTTTCCAGTTTTCAGATGTTCTGTAGGAGGGCCATGCACGTAGTGATGCTTGCTGAATGAACATTGTACACCAAGGAGACAAGAGATCTACACTTAGCCTGAGCAGGACCAGGCTGTGCTGCATGTACAGCATGGCCTTCAGGCATTCACTGCGCTGCACAGATTTCTTGGCTGCAGGATAAACTTAGGCAGCTGACTGTAACTACAGAGCCTGCAGGCAGCTCCTGTTTAGTATCAATGATTATACCACCTCCATGGCCTTGCCTTTAGATAAAGTGCAGCAATAAGTTCTCACACAAACATCCTTTGTTTAACATTAGAAGCTTTTTTTTTTTTTTTTAAATAATTAAATCCTATAATAGCTCAAATAACCAAAATGAGATAACGTCTTCTATGAGCAGGTTCACATGGTGCACTTGAGGCCACTCCACTTGGCTTCCTAGCATCTAAAGGGACATGATATTATCTGTATTACTGTCTTTGTATAGTGTTATAGTGTTAGCTCTAATAAATACCATTTTAAGTGATACCTTGGAGCAGCTGAGTGTCTTTCTTACTAGGATCATAATGGACCAGCACCTCCTGGTGCAAAACATGTATTTGTGGATTATACCTTGCTAAGTAAGAGATCTGAATAACATGGGAATTTTTATTTTATTTATTTATTTATTTTTTAATGCTAAGAGATAGCTGGTAGGATTAGACGTTTTCAGGTAGCTCTGACATATTCCGTTGATTAGTCAACACTCTCTATATCCTGTTCTCAACTAATTTTCTTCTCAGAAAAACATAATACCTTCTGCAACAGGACATTCTGGGAAGAGAGGGCTTATTCCCAACATTAATTTAGACCACAAAAGCTAACTCAGTACTGAGGAAAACAACCACGTGGTTCGCACCAGTTTAAGACTCTAGAACCGTAAAGGGAAATATATAAACATTTTTTTTCAAGTCCAGTTAAGGTTAGGGCTCCAGGTATTTGGCAGAGGAAGAGTAAACATTTAATAACTTGCCTTTGCATGTATTATGCTATGTGAGCAATATGTTAGTTCTTGTGGTCCATACGAGTAATTTCTCTACTCAGTTTGGCAAGCTGATACTTTTCTAATCTTCACACTTGACCTCAAAGATGTACTACATGCTGTATTATTATGCTTTAAGATGTAGCAGTGCTATAGCCTTAGTCTTGTCAGTTAACTGAAATATCTGCACCTATCTTCTCTGTGATAAAACTCTCTCACTGGCAAAAGACCAACAGACTCACAAGATCCTAAACTCATGTGTCACATCACATCTAACCACTGTGCTCCTCCTCAGATGGGAGCGCATAACATTAACTGAAGAATTTCTGTTAGTGCCCAGAGAGTACTAGCATACACTGAAGTCAGTTGAAACTTCCACTCACTTAAGTACAAAGCTGTCTATTTTTTCTTTTTTAAAACTTGAAGCAAAACAGAGGCATTTGGGACATCAGTAAGTACAATAGCTCCTACAAGAATGTTTGCAGGAAACTCTTAGAAATAGGTCCAAGATTTCCTAATAAATCCTGGGAAAATTTCTTGAATGGTTTCACATTTAGGAAGGGAAACTCCCAGAACACCACATGAAATACTTCAGGTTCCAGAACCAGAAATCCCCATAAGAAGGGAGAAAAACTTCCAGGAAAATTTATAGATCCAGTAAACCTTACAAAAATTCTCAGTCCAAGAATTCCTAGAAAGGTTATCACTCAGGAATTCCTACAAAAGCTAAGGAAATACCTAGAAATGTTCTAGGTCAATTAATTCCAAGATAACTTGTTAAATGTTTTCCTAGACTTTCAATACATTAAACATAAAATAGGTCTCAGTTTCTAGAGTCCTGGAAACACCAGAAAAACTCCTAGAAAGACCCAAATACTCCTGAAAAAGTTATAAACTTAAGAACTTCAAGAAGGACTGTGAAAGTTCCTAAAAAGTTTCAGAAACTCTTAGGAAACCTAGGAAGATTCTTACAAAACTCTCATAATTCCTAAAAAGATTTTTCAACATGAAATACTGAGAAAGCCTGAGAACCCACCTAGCAGGTTACAAGCATTCTCAGCACAATTATACACACCATCTCCCATAGACATTATCTCCCACCAAATTCCTAGAATATACTGGAAACATCTACTAAGCTCCAGGAATCCACAGGAATTCTCTACATACAGTAGAACAGTTCCAAAAATTCCTAGAACTATTTTAAACACCCAAGTTCCCCAAACACCCCAGGGAATTCCTATAAAACTACAGAACTTCCTAGAAATGTCAAAAGAGAACAGGGATAATTCCTAGAAAGTAGGTGAAAAATTTCTAGAGAGCACCAGGCCATTCCCAGAAAGCAGCCAAAAGAATTCCTAGGAAAACATCGAGAAAATTCCTGTAAAGCTCCCCATGGGAATTCCTAGAAGTACTCATGCTACGTCCTAAAAAGCAGGTAGGAAGATTCATAGAAATCAATCAAAATGCATTTTCCCCCCCTAATTAGCCATCATTTCTTCTCCTAATCCCAAGTCCTGAACACTTCATAAATCTTGAGTAAACACTCAGATTGAGCAAAACAAATGAAACCAAAGCAAACAAGCAAACAAAACCCGGTATCATCGAAATATTTAGAGCCCTTCCTGCCCTAAGTGGCATTACCTACAAAATCCATTAGACATCATTTGGATAGCTATACTATTGGGAAATTAAGGCCAGGTTTAATCTCTCTATATTAATCAACTTTCACGTATTTGCTTGCACATCTTAAAACATGATTCTTAAAATATGTAGATGAATTCAATTGACTCTTATAAAGATACCTTAATTACAAGATGTGGAACAGTTCATAATTTCAATATTTTCATCTACTTCTGAATATAAGAAATGGCACAATCAGAAAGCAATAATGCAAAATATATAGACACTGCCTTTTACCTACTGAAGCTAAGCCCACTGAATTCAGAAGAAAAACAATGCAGCATTTTCTCTTTAAATCACCATTTCTAAGAGTTTGCTTAGCTGGGGTGGATTCACCATATCTTATGGTTTGCTGAATCATAACAATTTGGGATAAAAGTGGCATTTTCTCTCTTGTTTTATTTATTTATTTATTTTTGAAGAACTGAGCAAAAATGGAACTAGATTGATCGAAGGTTACCTACAGAGCATACATCAAAGCACCATTACTCAGCCTCAAAGGAAAAATAGCTCACACGTTAATTACTGCACTGGTCTTACATTAATTACTATACTGGTCTTTTCCTAGCGAGATAATAGATCCCTGTGAAAATCTTTACTGGGCAGGAATTGGTGAGGACTTCTAACATCAGCATATCAACATTCAAGAGAAATAATTCGATGTGCAAAATGAAAAGCCAGAGATGCTAAAACCTCAGCCTCATATACTCTATTTTGTGCAATACACCAGGATTCTTTTGAAATATGAAAAAAAAAACAAAACATTTAACTTCACATTTTTCTGTTTGGCTACCACACCCTACTTCAGAAAAGATACAATCACATTGTGCCCTCTAGTGGTTTGTCACTCAAAATACTCTGCATATAAAAATATGCAAAGTAATCAAACTATTCAACTGTACCTCTTGTCAGCCACGACTAAATGTAAGATCAGCACTTCTCACTACGGGGGTCAAACCCAGTACACAGGTAATCCTGTCTGATGGCGACAGCTTGCAGAAGTGAACTAGAAAGTCCATTAGTTAAAATTGAGTTTACATTTTAAATGCTAATAAGAAGTCAAATATTTCCTGTTTAAATGTGAGTAATTTGAGCATTTTAGTATGTCTGCAGACTTTCTGACCCTGAAGCTTTAACAAATCACTGAGAAATGGGTAGTGCCTTAAAGCAAAAATTCAGGTAACACCATGCAAAGAAAAAGGTAAGTTACATTCATTCCCTTTCTTTGCTCTTAGTATGATCATATTCCTGCACGTTTAATTGTTGCAAACCTGTTTCAGCAACAAAATTAATCGCCTTGTCCAGACACACATGAGCTGGTCAGTTGATATGAAGAGAACTGGGGTCAGAGTTTGTAAAAATTATCTATTAAGAAATTAGCAAGTCTTGAGAGAGAGATAGCAGTTGTGCTAGCTTCAGTCTTCTGCACAGCCCCAAATCTTGTTCTTCCTTAAGGGATGAAATAAGCCACGAAAGTGCAAGGATGGATGTGTCTGGAATTACTCAGGACATGTTGAACAAGTCTGATTGTGCTTAAGGATACTAAGTGTCACACTGATAGATATCAAAGCAGAAGACCTTTCGACTCTTACATGATCCAGCTGTGCAAATTTCTCTCTCATCCTACAAATGGTGGCACAAGGAGAAAACCATTCCTTCTGCTCCGTCTAGACTTCTCAGAGGAGACAACCACGTTGCAAAATGGGTGCCTATTTTGGGCTGAAACAAGCCTCATAAAATAGGCCTGGGACCATCAACCTTTTCCATCCCCTGATGTTTTCACGTAGGAGCATCATGTGAAGTTAGCACAGGGCCCAGGGAAAATTCTGTGCAGAGTTTTGTGAGGCTGAAGACAGGGATGGTGCTGTAAAGTTCACTAGGCTGACCTCTTTAGAAAGCTCAGCTCAGTGTGCAGCCACAAAAGGCACCTGTCTGATACCTGCCCATTCCAGTCCCAGCCAACCAGAAGCCAAAAAGTAACTGTTAAAATTATTTACTTAAACTTTTTATTTGATGTAGGGATATGTTTGAAGTGAAAATACACTTAGCTGCATTTTCAAACCTGAATGGACAAAAATGTGTCTCTAAGAATTTCACAGTATATTTCTTGATTGCCAAAAGCACAGAAGATCAGAATATTACAAGTGAAAGGCAAATTCTGAGCACCACACTTTTGATTAGTGTTTAAATACAAAATGTCCCAGACAGCTAACCCACATTCTATTTCAATGCCAAGCCAGAGTGGGAGTTCAGAGAAATGTACTCTGAAAGAAGAAATATCCTGAATTATTCTCAGAGTTGTGCAACACTAAAACACAAACACGGGACTTCTGCTGCTACCGGTTGAATTCTAACCTTGTGATCAAAAAAAATGAAATCCAGGAGCACTCCAGTATGACTTCTAGTACATTCAACTCCATTCTCTTGACCTTTCAGAAAGCTTTTTTTTTTTTTTTTTTTTTTTTTTTATAGCTTTTGGTAACTATGCTTTATTTCTACTTTTCCAGCTACACTGTAAGATCTGTAAGGTAAGATGCAAAAAATCCAAACCAAGAAGAATAATAGCTTCACATCGTGAGCCTGACAAGAAAAAAAAAATGAAGTGGAACAATTTAATTAAGTTGGATTATGTATTTTAAAAGAGAACAGACAGGATAAATGGAATAAAACCATTAAAAGCCACTTTAAGGAATAAAGTGCTAGTAACTGCAGATAAGATACTTGATTTGATATTATCTCAATGTTGATACTGTCTGTTTAGAAAAAGGTCTTCAGAGTATGCTCTTTTACACGCTTTGCTTATAGTTACAGAGTTTCAGAAAAAATACTGAACATATGACTTCTATAGGTCTAAAAGTTGCATTACTTTCTGTGATTCATAAAATTTCAAGAGTGGAAAGGATGAGAACAGCTTCTCAAATGTTTCAAATTTGCTTACCAAACAGAGTGGAAAAAAAAAAATCCACAAAAATTTACCTTGTAAGTGACATTGCAAACCACAGAGTCAGCTATAATATGTTGGGAAGAATTGCATCCTTGACTGGATTGGCACTGAAGGACCAGTCCTGAAAAAATAAACCACACAAACACAAATTCCAATACAGAACATGGGCTAAAGTAGGAAGAACTATCCACAGTATGGTAAACACAGTGTTTCTGTGGTATCAAGGCCAAAAAATTAGGGTCTGATAACTGCTAGCTGTAGCAGACTAGCAATCCAAAATTAAGAAAAAATAAATAAATACAAAGACCTGACTTCTTTTCTACTCCCTTAAAAGAATAAAATGAGGACAACCAATAGTAAGACATATGAACCACTTGTTCAGGCATGAAGACATCCCTTCTCCCCCTTATGGGAGAAGGGGGACATTACACATAATACATAATAATACAGCTACACATTAGCTGTAGTAGCTGTTATTATTTACTATTTAGTAAAAGGGGCAATAATTCTCTTTCTCACTGAAGGCACAGAAGTCAACATAAAAACAGTAACTTAAGAGCATGTGTTTAATTAAATAAAAGCAATAAGGCTAGAGTGGCATGAGTTGACCCTACTGAAGGATTTATTTTTGAAGGAGAACCCAAATGTAGACAGCACAAGGCAGGACATGAAAAAGAAACAAACAAACAAACAAAAAAACCACACACACACACACAAAAAAAACCTTTAAATTAGAAATCTCCTTTCAGACCTAGATTTTATTTTTTGGGTACTAACCAATGAGACAAGGAAGAGGCTGTATGATGATCGTAGAGACTGAAATAACACAAAATAAAGTCTATCAACATATCCACAGAGTGCACCATATTATTGCAAGGATTACCTTTTCTCCTAATCATACTAGGTCCTTGCTCACTATTATAGTCAACACCTTTCACTTACTACTACGTACTACCAATCACTTTCCTTAGTTTTCAACACCTTCCTAAGAAGCAGAATATTTGTTGACACAATCTGTTCTGCAGCTGCCAGTTATTGAGAGATAATAGATCAATTGCTATCAATGGAATGGTAAGCAGCTGACTAGAGGATAGTAAATAAAATGACCAAAATCAGGGTTCAAAACAAATGCAGTTTAGTGGGCCTTCATGAAATGGGTAGCAAACCTGCAGAACTCCTTGCCAAAGCATATTGTGGCTGCTAGAAATTTGCAAGAGTTTAGGGGAGAGACCAGGCAAGAATTTGGGACAGATATACACCAAGATGTTCTCACCCAGCATGAGAAGACTGAAATAGCTGAGGGACATTAGGAAGAAATATCAGATATGCCTGCCCATGGTATCTGCTTGGTCTGCCTCTGGCAGGACACAGGCCTGGCAGGACTTTGTTCCATCTCGGCAGAGCTATTCTTAGCATAATTACCCCAGTGAAAAAACAAGTCTTTCCACTCACTATTACACTAGAAATATAAGGAAAATAATTTTTTTCTTTCTTCAAAGAAAGACATGTTTGAAAGTTTCTGCTGTACTTGCACAATCTGGGATGGGAGTAGAGGGAGATTTCTAAACTCATTTGAATGTCTACAGATGAAGCAAGGTTGCTACTTGGCTTGTAAAAATTACTGCTCTAATTCAATACATATCCAGGTAATTTGGGATATTTTGAAAAGTCTGTGTCTGTAGAATCCTTGATACAGTAAAAACTCAGTTAAGTCTGCCAGTACTTCTCAACCTCCATCATGATAACTGTATCAGAGGCCCGTAATGGGTTGGGAACCCCCCAGATACTGCTGTGATACAGAATTGCTTCTGTCATTGACGACTTTCTCCAGACCTCTGAAGTGCTGGTATATAGGAGACTGACTGGAGACTATTACCTCCAACTCGTAGTAACTGACACGTTTCCACAACCATTGGCGTGCTAACACTGCTGTTGTAAAGTGTCAATAAAAATAAATTGTACTTTGATATTCATTACTTTAGATGCATTAATAAAGGCTCAATAGCAAAATTAACCTTTAAAATAATGATGTAATTCCTATGGCTCCCTGGTAGGGCTGCCAATAATTTCCTGTATACAGTTATGTTTCATAGCGTATTCTCTCAACTCCATCAGATATTTATTCAACCAAAGAAAGCACAAACCACTGAGGATAAAACCACTACTGAGTGCTTGCGGTATCATCCATTAGCATCATGAGTTTCTTGACAGCACAAAGGACTGCAGACTGCCAATAATAATTAAATAGAGTTCCCCATAGTCTTAAGCAGAAGTCCTCGTTGCTCTGAAGAGGAAAATGCAGGTGAAAAATAATAGTAATAATAAACGGACCCAAGCCTGGACCAAGTAACTGTCTTCTACAGAATTGGAAATATCTTCATATACAATATTTATATGACATTTGTGTTGAGCAAAATACACAAGCTGAGACACTCTTACATTGTCAGCTGGTCTGCTATTCAACAAGTCCAGCTGGAGGCCTACATGAAGATTTAACATGTACATACTGTACCATTCAGATGCACACATATGACATCTTTACAAATAGAGAAAAAAATTATTTTTGACAAGTTCTGTTCAAAATGCATTAATAGTCAGAATTTTTGCAACAGTCACAAACCCAAGGGAAGAGAAGACAAAATGTTAAAATAATTCATGTCTTCTGAATGATTTTTGATAAAGTAAACCTACTGATATCTTTCCTGACTGATCTGATTAGACTTGCCATTCTCTAAAATAAATTCTGAAATATTTCCACTTTATTTTTTATAGGGAATAAAAATAAACAAAACAAAACACACAACACCATCCCTCCCCCCAGTCTGTTAGCTCACAAACCAAGGATATAATTACCTACATATAAATCCTACGGGTCATAAAATCCTTAGCTGTATATATATGGACATCTTCCTCCAATACGCATGCCTACAAATGACTACTGAGATTTATAAGCCATTCATGTACATAATTATTTGCATACTTGGCCAATAATAGTGTTCAAGGTCTCTGTATTTCAAATTGGGTTAAATTAAAGCATATTTTTAGACTGCACATTAATAATAAAAAACCTAGTTCTGCAACTGGACCTTAGCATTTGAAGGACATAGCCTTGCTGAAGTAGTTTGTAGGAGAGAGGCCTGAAAATATCTATATGTTCTCTGACGATATTAAATTGATCTTGGGAATTCTTTTCCAGTGCACTTTTTAATAACCAGACCTAGGACACATTTGTATAACAACGAGAGGTGTGCAGTAGGGATAACCTCTAACTGAAAACAATGTGACTCTTAACTTGAAAAGCTTTGGGAACAAGCTCTAAATCCCATCCCATATTCCAGTTTACCCATGTCTCTGCTTTTAGTACCATTCCTTGTACTGCTTTTTGTGTAAACTGGCACCCTTTCCCAGTTACCTAACATTGCTGTACACTTGCACGGAGGTCACTCAGGTGGTATACGACCCAAATGTTATACGTTTGTGAGATAAGCATCTGGCAATATGTGGATTTTCCTTGTTGCTCTGGCTTCACAATGGATGATGCCAACAGCTTTAAAATGCTGGAAGCAGTTGGGGCTCTTGGCCTTGCAGAATAAATTTCAGAGCCACATCCAATGTCCTTCAAACACAGAGGCAGCACTCCCTTAAATCCGCTCCTCACTACAGTATTTTAGAGTGTTTCCTCAATGCATTGGTGAGTGCTAAGCCTGCTTTGTTAGAATGCTACTTTCAATGTAATTACATGGTAAGAGGACTTTGTCAACAAAATCCCCATAAATTATTTTTGCACAACAGACCCTGCAGAGCTAGTAATTTGCAACCCTGCCAATTGTGCTGATGCAACTCTTCACATGACCTTACAGAAAATCTGATCACTGACATAAGCCATGTTAGAAGTAGTACTAAAGGGACGGGACTGGTTTTTAACTTGGTCTTTTCATTGATCCAGTTGATACCACAGTCTCACAATTATACCAGCACAACTGAGAGAGACAGCAAACTACCCTGCACAGATCAAGAAGGACAAAGCAGAACTTCTGAAACTAAATTGTTGTTGAAATCCCCATATCATGTTAACTGTTCTCCCAGACTGTATTAAACAGATGTTCTCTCCTTAGTTAAGATGCTTAGTCTGAAGGTGTTCACCTGACTACAGCCTACTGCTGTCCAGAAGCCAAGCTGGCAAAGTGCATTTTACAGCAGAACTGCACTACAAAGATTTCCATATTTTATTTTTATTTTTATTTAATATTTTCCTTATGTCAATGCCATAGTCTCCATCTTTGAAGTCATAGAACAGAACATCTAACTAATTCTGTTTGGGGCTAACTTTTCAGGTTAAAACTTCACCATTAAAAACAATCCTAGAAAAACAACCACTACCTCTGTCCACCAAACAAATTGTCTTCAAATTGCTAAGAAGCCTGCCCTTCCAAAATTTGCAGCAAGATGGCACCTGTGCCATTAGGAAGCAACATACTAAACTGTAATACTGTAGGTGAGCAGAATGTTTTAAGATTGCCTGCTGTCATGGCAACATTCACAACTGTCAAAAAAATGGTACTGAAAAAGTAAAAAAGATTTTGCTCAGTTTTTGCTGAAGAATGATTTCTCAACATGACTTACTACATCTGCAAAAGAGCAGAAGCACAACGTCCGTAGCAATAATCTTACTGCACATGCATATTTTGCCTAAATGAGGATGGAAAACTCTAAGTACTCACTTTATCTTTTACAAAGCAGCAACTTCACTGTATATTAGTAGAAATGTTATTCAGTCTGTATTTTCCTTCAAAGTAATAAAAAATTTAAAATTCCAGAAAATTATTTGAAAATATTTGCTATCTTCTTTCCCTTCTCAACTTTTCCTTCAGGAACTGGTGAGCAGTGAATTGAATGGATGGAGTCATCCTAAAGTATACTCTATCCCAGACATATATAAAACCAAGAAGCACACAGGAGTACTCAGACAAGTACGAAAGATCAAGTACCACAGAGACTGAACCACTGGGTTCCTCCCTAGGGAAGCAAAAAAGTCAAGTTTAATTCTCTTAAATGAGTCCCACGTGCTGCAGCTCCACTGCCCCTTCTGCTCCACTGGGTAACAGCTGAGTAGGAGAATTGGAACCCAAGTCTATGGCTTCTGAAGAGCCACATAATACACAATTACCATCTCAAAAGAGATACTGTGCAGCTAATTTAGACCTTGTTTATTAAGAGTTCTGATCAAGTCAATTGTTCATTCTCTCAGCTCCTGACCTGCAGGGAGGGCAAAATGAAGGCAGTGGGAAGGTTCCCTCCCAGGGGATGAGGTCATTCCTGTCATCCCAGACTGCGGGTGTGATAAGAAGCACGTCCATGGGTTTTCCCACAGCGATGAGTACAGCCTGCCATCCAAGTGACGCTGGCCATAGATCTCAGACCCCCCATGTCTGCAGTTTTTCATATTTTTGGATATCTGAGAAGGACCGTGGAATACTTAGAGGATGCAAATGAGAATGATGAGGAACTTCCAGCTGTATTCCTTGAGAAAACTGTGCCTATAAAATAGACGCATAAAACAGAATATTCATTCCCCAAAGGTAATGAAGAAAGGAAGAAGATTTGGACTTGCCATGGGAGTTGTACATACTCCCCTTTTACTCAGCTGTTTTGAAGTCTAAAGGGGAGAAAAATGGAAAGAGAGACTCATCCCCTCGAAGCCTGAACTGGCAGAAGCTATGCTTCCACACGCATCTCCCCTGGCATCACTGGCCTCGACAGCACTGCAGGGGTCCTCCCCGCCTTCCCCACACAGCTGCCTGCTCCTTGCTCCTTACACACAGCTACTAGGCACAGCAATCACGTCCCTAAAACTCCCCCTGGGCCTTTGTGTGGCACAGATAGGAGTTCCCTCACCACAGATGTGACGCTGCTGTTACTATTATAAGCCGCACAGTTTGGAATCAGGGTTACAGAGTAGATGTTCAGCCTCCCTTTGCCATTGCACAGAGGCTTAGAAGGACTGTGTGAGAAGAGCTGTTTGTCAAGAAGGCAGGCAGCAGAGCTCAGTGTCTTGCTTCACGTTTCTTGCCCACCTCTTCTTCACTTATAAAAAGACAGACAGAGCACTAGAGCTGTGGAAGAAAGCAAACATGAAAATCAGAAAATCAGATGGGTGATTCCTAGAATAGCTCCTGAGTATCCGAGATGTTAAATATGAACATGCACGTGAAACCACCAATAAACAAGTCCCTCAGGCTTATTCATTTTTTATTTGCCTTCTATAGTAGCAACTACATCAGCATGCTTTGGAGAAGACATCTTTCAAGTCTTTGTGCTGACAAAGTTGTGACTGCAGAATGATACTTCTATGTGTACTCAGTGATGTGCATTTATCTTCTTGACAAATAAAGGCTCAAAATAGGCCCTATGCCCTCTTTACCACGAATGCATTTGAGGAAGAAAAATACACAAACATGAAGTAAATAGAGACAAGAGCCTTTTAAGCACTGGAATGCTCCTCTTTGTTGTTAGTATAAGCATACTGAACCACAGCAGGCTGGCAAAAAATCTCAAAAAAATAGGTTAAGACTCATAAGCAACAGAACAAATGCTTTCTTGTGCTGCATCTAAGAAAACTGCTCTGAGCAAGGCTATTTGTCCCTCGGTCATCAAAACAATTTTAACATGAAAGATGATGCTGTTGATCCAAATGTATTCTGAACTGATTTTTTCTAAATAACAGCACAGAAAGATGAGAGCTATCTACAGTCTTCAGATTGCCAACAATGAGGCTGTTTAATATTCTGCTGAATCAAGAGAAACAGTACTGACATGACTCACCTATTTTTTCCTTCTCTTCAGAGAATTATTTCTTTCTAACACAACTTAGGATTTCTCTCTACATAGCTAGATCATGAAACAGAAGTTCAGCTGTCTAAGAAACAGAAGACTCTAACCATGCCAACCACTTGTATCATTCCTTTTCTATAAATTATCAAGGGAAGGTACATCAAGTGCATATGCATTAGTTTGCTTGGAGAATATGCATCAAGCAAAATATGTTTTCCTCTTTGTGTTCCTTACGTGAATATGTCATTTTAAGAAGCTTTTTTTTTTTTTTTTTTTTTTTTTTTTTTTTTTTTTTTCCAGCTGAATGGACTCCAATTGCAGAAATATCTGCCACTAAGCTTGAAAACTTTCATAACTCTTCATCGTAAATATCAAAGGCTACAGATCCTCTGAGAGGGAAATAAAGATATCAGATCATTGTACTTTCTTGGAAAATGTTGCAAACTTGTTTACCACAAGACTGCTACAGTCAGCAAATAAAAGGAAAATCATGTTACTACTAAGAGTTGTTCCAATCCTGCAAATATTTGTTTTTGCGACATTTATGGAATATCACACAGCAAAAGGGAACTTAAGGGCAAATTTTTCAAGTGTTAATACCCATAGCTAGAACCAGGCTTAGTTTCATTTTAATTTCAGAGGGATTTATAAATCAGTGTACATACAATATATTGGTTGGTGCTTGCCTCTATCAACTTTTATTTACTTCTGTGAAACTGCTCTGTTCCTTTTGGCATTGGTCCTTTGATGTGAAGAAAACACTTTACCTCACATTTATTTTTCCTGTCAAAGGATTTGGTTTGCCCCCAGAAAGAACGTCGTACCCACTTTAACGTCAGGAAATGAAAAGTACACATAGATGCATTACCATCATCATCGTCGTAATTATTATACATGAAACGTGAAACAAAAAGAAATGCAATCATGCATAATTTTTACACAACAGACTTTATTTAGCAACATAGGCTTAAACAATTTAACACAACTCATTTTTTTCTTGTACCCCCTCTCCCAAATGTGATGATGGCTCATTTGGAAACAAGGTGGCCTAGGGGCAGCTCTGTCAGCTGGCATGCAAAACGCCTAGGATTTATTCCCAAACTGAGCCTCTTGATGCTTGGCTTGGCAGGAATGAGAGACAATGAAATGTTTTAACTAAGTTGAATCAGCAAAGCGGATCCTAGCCTTGTTTGGCTGATTTCTACCTGACAATATTTTACGATCCATGGGGACCCTATCAAGTGCCCTCTACAGAGGCAAGTGATATGCGCGTTGGTTAAAATAAAACAAACATCTTGTTTGTCTTGTGTTTCTAGAGGTTACTAACATCATATTGGAGATATTCTTTCTTGGGTTTAAACTATTTTAATACATTTGTCTTGTTCTTGTGCCTAAATCTGACATGGAACTCCACATTTTATACCAGAAATCAATATGATTCTTCACTGCAGAAGGAAGGGGCATCAATTAGTACAGACAGAACTTCATAGAATTCACTAGAAATAATCAACGTTTTCTAGCATGACCCAAAAGCTACCTAAAGAAAAGAAATAAAACTTATGACTTTTTAGGACTAGACAGAAGACTTGGCTTATTATTTTACTATATGGGGTAGATTTCTGTCTTGAGAACTGGACTCAGTACCTATGTCAGACGGCTCTCTGTATCCACAGAAAAGTCTATTTTAGAGTTCATGACTGCCTTTCAAAGTTGAGTCATGGCAACTCAAAAGCTTGGCTCTAGGAGAAAAAGGGTACAAAATAACATTGTAATATCTTTAAACCATCCCTTAAACAAAATGTTCTGGTTTTAATTGTTTATTTGATTCCTTGGGAATGTTTTATAGTGTGATAAAAATGGCTCATTTAGCTGTCCTTTTGGAATTATGATGAGCCGTTTAACTCAAAAGGCTTGGAAGAAATTACAATAATTGGCATTGAAGATGTGTCAAGATAGCAACATTACGCTCTCAGAAAGCTATCAAATACCCTCACTGCCTTAATTTACTCCATCACATTAGGGTGCGGCTTTGATTACATTACCCTACACGCTACTTTTTCCTTTGGATCTGCCTTAAGCAAAGCCAGAGGGGACAGTACTCATTGAACGAGGACTTCATTGATATTTTGCTATAAATGTTTTATTCAACTTGTTTTGTTATCATGGGGTACCCGAGTGCCGCTATGCCAACAGCTTGCCCCAGACTCGAGCAGACCACCAGGACAGCTGTACTGGGGCCACACCAACCTCGGGGAACACCCAGTCCCACAACAGCTGCCTATAGCAAGGCACGCACTCGGTCAACTGAAACCCCTCCAAGACAAAAGGACAAGGGGACTTCGTATTATAGACATGCCAGATTTAATTATTAAACCAACACCAAACTGCTCCATTTGCCCCGAGCTTTCAGAAATGACTGAAATGAGCGCCCAGGAACCCTCCTCCCGAGCGGAGGTGCCGTTCAGCCCCCGGCCGTGGCAACTTCCAGAGGCGGAGGGGTGAAAGCTCCCCTCAGGGTGCTCCCCTCAGGCAGCCCGCGGCTGAGGCGGGGCGGCCCGCGCGGCCCCTCCCCACGTCACGTGCCCCGCGGCGGAGCGGGGCGGGGCCGCGCGGCGGCGGCGCGCACCTGCGGCTCCCTCCGCCTTTGTGCGGTGCAGGTGCGGCGCTCCCCCTCCCACACCCCTCCCAACTCCAACGCCCCCCGCCCCGCCGTGACGTCAGCGTGCCGCTCGCGGGGCACGATGGGAGAATCCCGATGCGCGGCGCCTTGAGGCGGCCCCGGCAGCGGCGCTCGGCGGGGGGGGGCAGCCCGGGAGGTGCCGGCGGGGGGCCGGGCCGGCGGCTGGCTGCCCGGCTCATCCCCAGCCCGGCCGGCGGCATGGCCCAGCCGCCCCCCTGAGGCGGCCGGAGCCGCCCCCCGAGCTGCCGCTTGCCGGTGGAGGCGCCCCGCCGCAGCCCGCTCGACGGCGCCGGGGAGGATGCTGCCGCGGCTGGCGCTGCCCGGCTGACGCCCCCCGCCCCGTGCCCCCGTTCCCGTTGTTCTCTCCCCTCCACCCCCTTCATCCCCCGGCCGCCGCCGGCTCCATGAGCGCCTCGGCCCGCCCCTGAGCTCCCCCCCCGCCCGATGGCCGCGTCGGAAGAAGGCACCGGCTGCTTCCCCCCGCGGGGCAGGTCGCACAGCGACCCCAGCGTCCTCACCGAGCCCGCCGCTGCCGCCGCCGCCGCCGGGGAGCCCGCAGGTAACGGCCCCGAGCCCCCCGCCCCGCTCCGGGCACCGGCAGCCCCCGGGGAGCGGCGGGGCGAGGCGGCCGGCGGGCAGCGGGGCGCTGCGGGGCGGGGGGGGGGGGAGCGGGGTCACCATGGAGATGGGGGAAGCCGAGGCGGCCCGAGGGGCTTTCTGCCCCCCGAAGGTGATTTTCGCCTGGCGGGGAGCGATGTAATCGGCTTAGGGAGCGTGGTCGCGGAGGGGGGTGCAGGGGGCACGCAGCTCAATCGGCGGTGCTTAAGGAGGATATGGTGATGAGGTGTGTGTTTTTTTTTTTTTTTTTTTTTTTTTTTTTTCTTAATGATGTTTTCAGCTTAACTTCACTTTGAGGAATAATTGTAAATGTCTGTTGGTGGTGACTCAGTCGTTTCACGTTGTCAGAATCTAAGCAGCGATATCCCCTTTACCCTTTAGAGAGGGGGGGGGAAACAACAAATAACAGCATCACTTTAATGTGATGTGATTGCAAGGAGAGGCCCAACAACAAGCTGGAAGCAAAGGCAAAAAGCACTGGGCCATATGAATAGATCTTCATGCTAGAGCTGGAAGGTTTTGCTGGGAGAAAAGGAGTAATCAACATAGCAGAACACAATGAACAGGGTGTTGATCATCTCTGCCCGTTACAATGAATTCTAAACCTAGGAATGGCTTTGGTGTTTGGGTCAGGTACCATCAGGCTGAAAGAGACAGTCCCTGGATGCAGTCTTGGACTGAACTTTAGTTCTGGCCCTTGTCAGGTTACTGAGTAAATAAGATATTCCAGGTTTTTTGATAAACTGGCTACACTGCTTCCTTTTGAGCCAATGAGAATATTAATATTTAACTATTTTAAGTTTTCTCATTTATTTGTCTTCTCAAGTAATTCTGAGCACCTTGCTCTGGAGTGAAACACAAATTAAATTAAGGAAAACAATAGATGATTTATCTCTGATGCCCAACTGTTCCGATACCCTAAGTAAAGGGAACAAAGGACTCTTCTAACGTGAACTGCTCGACTCACTCCCAAAGGGGCAATCTTGCCTGAAAGGAATGTATGTTTCTGCCGTTTGATTTCTGAAAGGAGAAGTGGCTAATGAAAAGAAGATATATGCAATCTCACTTTTAATCCTCTGTGTTATTTTCTGCTAATCAATTATTTTGACCTTTGTGAAATATACAACAAAGAAAGTACACAACATGTCCGACACGTAGACAAAGATATAAACATTCTACTTTTTGTAAGGAGAAGGAGCTACCAATACTAAGCAGCATTTTTCCCCCCAATACAGATTTCATCAGATAAGACAGTGTCCCATTGCATGGCAGAAGCTATACTAATATGCAAGAAAAGATGTCTTTTATGGTATCATTGTATACATACAATACGTGGAGAGAAACAAAAGGTGATAAATGACTATGGGTTTTGTCCAGGTAGGTATAAATAGTTGGTAGTAGAGTTAGTGTGTTTGGTAAGCTTTTCAGGTTTTCCATATACTAATTTAAATTTGCTTATCAATTAGTATTGAGCACCTGTATGTTTTAAACTAATAAAATGAACACAAATTACTTATTTAAATAATATTTTACCCATATTGTAAGTAATCACTCTGAGTAATTTAATGCAATCAGCTACTCAAAAATCTGAAACGTAATTTATAATACTGTAAGCATTCTATATGCTAAACTACCATTGTACTTTATTTCATGATGTTATTCTGGAAAACAACTTTGTCATTGTCATTAGATTATCAACATAATCATCTATAGACTCTCAAGTCAAAAGAAAGTCTTAGGAACACTAAATGGTAAGAAGTTTGTGTTTATATCCCAATCCTGCTCACAGACAAGTCTTGTAGAGAAGTAAGTTTGAACGTGCAGGATTCCTTGTTTGTTTAATAATGAACATAACGCATAATGAAATGCATAAGCAGGCATTTTCATATATGGTTAAATCATAAAGACAAATAAGCTAATAGCAAAACAATAGTCACTGAAGAGTCACTACAAAAACAATTCAACTTTTGTATGGCATTGGAATAATGCTGTATTCTCACCAGAGATTTAGTCTTGTTTTGCAACATTGTCTTGAATGCATGACGAGGTCAAGAATTATTCTGCACCAATTCATTTGGCTAAGTCTACCCTATGAAAGGATATCAAGGTTGGAAATGTGGTGGTAGATGAAGTCAACCTATCTCCTAAAGATTTTCCTGGTGTTCACGTTTGTTTTATATCTTTTTTTATTTATATATTTTATATATATTATTGACCAGAAGAATTATAACTTTTGTTTCTTTTTTAGCCAAGCCTTATCCAGGAGAATGATGCTAAACTGCTAATGTAGAGCTGGAAGCATATAGCTCTTTGTGATTTTCATGTATTAATCTAAGAAAATTCTCTGATGCAATGCTTCATTTTCCTTTCTCTCTCAAAACACTGGCTTAACAGTTGTACTGACTGTACAAAGCATGGTTACAAGACCTGCTGGCTGTCTTGCAAGTTCAAAAGCCTTTATCACTGGACAATATAATGTCTTTTTAGGTGATACTGAGCAATATCAACATCAGACTCAAGGAACTTAGGATGAGCAGACTGCAGATGGCAAGTGTCAGTTCACCTTCCTATTGTCATCTGGTTAGCTTTCATTTGCAATTATTTGATGAACTGTTGCTTAAGGTCAAATCTCAAAGGGAACTTCCCATGTGAGAAAAGCTTTTTTTTTTTTTTTTTTTTTTTTAAGGACTTGCTCTTCTTCCACAATGAAATAACTAAGTAACTGTCTGGTTCAAATAGCCTTAGATCTTTTCTATGAAAGGAAAGAAGGTAGAAAAAAAAAAAGTGAGAAGTTCTGGACATTCACAATCCTGACCGATGTCAGCAGCAGCTGCAATTACTCCAAGGCTTGAACAATCAAGACTTCATGATAAAGCTTATTATTTACTGTGATTTTCTTTACAAAGCAATCACTGTAGAAATGAAAAGCTATTCTATAACCTTGGTTTACTAGAAGAGATGTAATCTTTACAGACCACAGTGAATTTCATAACATGTAAAAAAAAAAACAACAAAAAACACATTACTAATATCTTATTAAATGTTCCTGTAGTAAGTAAAATAAACAAGGTGTTCTGTAAGCTAGACTAGAGGCACTTAATAGCTACTTATTCTAAAACAGAAATACAAATTTGCTGATTTAGATTCTTCATATGCAACTTTAATTAAACAGCACCTCCTCACAGTGACCAATTAAGACACCACAGCCATGGTTGAGAAGAAAATATGGACTAAGTTATCTGTGGCAGGCTCCACTGACAAATAGGTAATTTCCTCCAGCATTTAAATGGTACATATAGTTCCTATTCTTAGCATAGGGAATACTGGAAACAGTGTGAGAAAGGCAGGAAAGAATCAGTGTTCCTTTGTTTTAATTGAATTAGTAATTCTCTCCTTTAAGATAATAAAATAATGCACTTCAGCCTGTGATTTAAGCAAATTATCTTATGGCTGGTGAGCAATATTTTATGAGCAAGCCCAGCAAACGCTGGTTTTCATATTTCATTCTTTACCAAAGCACACTGTCCTGATTCAGATACGTCCTGAATTTGAGAAACCCACATCAAAATATTTGTGTCTCTCTTAATTAGAGACTGGCTTAAGACTGGACTGTTTTTAAGAAAGTTAATTTATTTTTTTCATATTATGTCATGACTTAATGCCAGATTCACAAAGAAGAATCACAATTACCACCTTAATCTGTAAATCCTCATAGGAGGGATCTCCAAAATCAGAAGCACCTTTCCCTGCTGCCATTAAGACAACTGTCCAAAATCCCATCATTTTCACTGAGTTCTGGAGAAGGACAGAAAATGCTATTGTATCAGATTCTAGGTGTAAAGATGGAGCTTGCTTGATTGTAAATCTGAGGTTAGCTCTGAGCTGAAAAACTATTCCAAAAATACCACATACTTCCATAACTTCAAGGGGAAATTTGGAAGCAGTAATGAAAGCTTAAAACTGATAAAACATTAGCTAAGTTCCAATTAAAAAAAAAGGTGGTGGAAATTGAGTCAAATGGCACAGGACAGCAATCACTTAAGAAAACCTCACACAACGAGGGATATTAATTCCATTGATCAGAGTTCTGTTTCTTTTCCCTTTCTTTCCCTTCTTCCATCTCTCCAGGGAGGGATCCAGAGAGAAAGGAGTGTCTAAAGAGGACAGGGATATGAAATTTAAATCAGATTTGAACATTACCATCTATTTGAGAAACAGTTGGAGGAAACCAAAATATTGCTCTCATTATATCCTTCCAGCAGTCAAAGGGCATAAAAAAGATGGACAGTCTCATTTGATTCACAGTCATAAAAGAGGGAGTTCCACAGAATGAAGAAGAGCACACTGTGTCAAAGCTACCTGTACTTGAGGAGAGACAACCGAGACAATGTGAAAATATTGCCCTATCCCCTTCATTTTTGGAAAAATCCATCTTAATTTGTAGAAGCATACGTTGCATTTTGTTCTCCATGCAGCTACTTTTCCTCCCTGACACCATGCGCTTAAAGAATGACTTCTCAGAAGCAGCAATACTGAGATCTTCACTGGACATTGCCAATGGTCTGCCATGGCCTCTGTCTCCTCCAGTGCAGGAGCTGTACCAAGGCACGGAGCTGCTCTGGTGCCAGCAGCAGTGTTAGATCTCAGTAACAGCTGTATTCACACGAGTTCTAGAATGCTGCTTGGAGAAGAGTGATGGAGGCTTCTCAGCCACTGCACTATGCTGTGGGGTGCTTCAAGATAGCTGTTCCAGATATGTACCAGATATGTACAACTACCTTGTTGCCAGACACTAATTCCCTTTTTATTTCTTTTGATATGTGTAACCAGCAGCCCTGAATTAACTAAAGGAGAGAAAACTGCATAGAACTTAAAAATCTTTCATCGCTGTTCTTAGTTATCATAATCATAATCATAAAAGTTCTGTAGCAGGAATGTTCTTGTATTTTTTTTTATTTTTTTTAGGATGTTAAGAGGCTTGACATGTTATGTTTCTGTCATGTTGTCTCTGCCTGGGCTGAAGACAGTAATCACCTGTGACCCAGCAGACCCTCACAGGCAGTATAAGGCCATCAGGCATCTAAGTAATGCTTGGGGCAAGTCTCCAGGCAAAAAAACATCAAGGATAGGAATATTCCGTACTAGTGCTTTTTGTTGTTATTTATTATTATTTTTAAAGCTGTAAGTTAGCCTGGATAGATTGTCGCTCCCTTCATATGCCTACCATTGATTCCTCACAACTTTTTAGTGTTGTTTTTTGCCAATAAAGATTTTAATTAACACTAATTGCTGACGCACTTATTTCTTCAACAAGTTTGCTCAGTTTGAGTCTTGTGCATGGCATTAGGGGACTTGTTAGCAACTGGAATGCATAGGAAAAGCATAGCTTCTCCTCCTGCACCAGGACACTAAGCAGGTAAACTGCACGATGTTGGAAGCTACTGCCAGGGAAGGTATGAAAACCCCAACACATATTAAAATCAAGTATAGTAGGTCTGGGCTGCAGATGCTTGTAAGGAGCAAAGTAAAGACAAAGAGAAATGGGTGCAACTGGAGTGTAGACACAAACTGGTGCCAGCTTTTTAAATCTGCTCCAGTGATTTTTTTTTTTTTTTTTCTACAAAACTTCATTCCAGGCCCATAATTCAGGAAAACAAAGAAACAAACAAAATCCAACTTGTAATCATGTGCGTAAAACGTGCTTAAGACTCAAGGCAATTAATAGCAGAGTGAGTGTCAGGACAGAAAAAGATGCTGCTCGTGCCCTGCCTGTCAGTTGGCTGGTGCTGTCATCCTTTTGCAGTCATTAAGGTCACTGCACCGTAAATCAGGGACTTGCGGTCTTATCTGTGATACGCTTAGTTGTTGCATAAATTTTCAAATTTGATACTAACACTTGAGCCAGGCCACTTATTATTAAATGTATTTTTTTCTACCAGAAATATTTTGGTTTCCATTTCATTTCCTTGTATCACCCAGTCTATTCTGTTAATAAAGTTTGTTTGCCTTGCATCATATTTCTTCTGAAAAAAGAGATGTGCCAGGTCTCTTACATCCTTTCCCAACAGTACTAATTTATGACCAAAATTAAATAAGCTTGGAAGTAGCTTTGCTCCAGTTTATGACTTTACCATATTTTTCATATATATGAACCTTTGTGATATTTTAAGTTCTCTCACTCAAAGTCAGAATGTTTCTGATCTAATTCGACAAACGGGCTCCCAACTGAAACTTACTGCTCCACATATATTTAGTTCCTTGCGTGGTACCGTAGGGACTATAATGAGGAACACTCAGCAGAGACTAGAAACGTGCAGATATTAATTTACATTCCATCTTAATATCCCATTTCCATTGAAAACCAAATTTCATTCCTGTAAGACTCCTTAAAACATTTATTTGTCAAATGTACAGTTTTTTTATGATATAGCACCAGAAAAATCATCACAGTATTTCCAAGTAGCACAATGCTAGTTACCCTCTAACAAAGGAGCCATTGTGCTTCTGAGAAACTTGTTTTCTTTCTTATCAATTCCCCAGTCCCTTGCTCATCTACCCTAACCCCAAGTCCCTGTCACGCACAGGACTCCCTCCTTCGCTCTGTCCTGCAGCTGAGCATCTCCTAGCCCAGAGGTGCTCCTCCTGGTTACAGAGCCCCAGTGTGCTGCTGCTCTGTTACTCCAGGTGCCTGTTTGCTCTCCTGTTCTCAGTGCTACTAGCAAATCCTTGGGGCACACAAACACAAAGGATTGGGTCTAAACTCGAGTGTCAGAAGTAGCTTAGGTAGTCTGTCATATATCAGTGAAGAGCTTTTCACTGATATCTGGTCTAGCAGTTTCTCATATCCGTTGTTTCCCTTGTTGAATCAGAATTTGTTAGTTCTAGAATGTTTTAAATGTTCTGTTTTTAGTTCCTGGGAATCTGCTCTCATCCACCAGAAGGAGCCTTGTTATGTGCATGCAAGTTCCTTCATCACAGTTGTGTTTGGTGGCAGCAGCTATACTCCAGCATTAAAAGCAGCAGGGATGACATTGCACACTGCAAAAAATGCAGGATTTTTTTTTCTTTTTAATTTTAATATTGATACCAAATAATGCATTTGCATCTCATTAAAGAATTTTTAGGTCCTAAGTACACAACCATCAAAGCAAGCTGTATGAGCAAAAAAGACCTTTTTCAGAGTTGCAATCTCTCTCAAATGTTACTGGTCTCTTCTATACTCAATACAAAGGGCATTTCTGTTTCCCTCCTTAACTCTTCAGATGTTTTTATGTGTCATAAAAGAACTATCACAGATTACAAAAAAAGATTCAGATTCTCCAAACACAGATTTCTGGTCTCAGTAATACCTATGGGCCATAACTGAAATAATGCACCATTGTGCCAGCTGCTGTGCAGCATATAAAGAGAAACTGTTTGGGCTTTAAGTAGTTTTTTCTAATTTGAAAAAGACATAAAACAGTGGAATAAAACAAGTGTTTCTCATATTTTTACACATGGTGAATTGAGATGTAATAAATTTGCCTTCCCTGAGTTTCTGCAGGAAGCCAGTGGCACCACTGGAGGTTGACTCTGGATTTTGTAAGGCCCAATTCTCATTGTAAAGTTAGAGAACATAGATTTTTTTGTTTTTAATTTATTTATTTAATGTAGCTACAATTTCTTGTTCTGTAGCTTCCAATGTCTCTTATTACAAATAATAGAGGAAATAGTAGAAACAATAGGCAAGTACATCTTGGAAGTTGGTTGAATTAAGGAGAAAAATTCTGAAACAATGTACTTTGATGCCTAATGTTACACTGGCCACAGGTAAGTCTGGTCTTCTACTTTGAGACTTAGCACAAGAATTTCTATTTGTTAAAAGCCTTCACAAATAGAGTCTTTGTGCTGGATGTTGTTTCACCTAGTAGGAGAACAAAGAGAAACTATGGGCTTTTTGATGAAAGATGGAAAGGGATTTTTAATTATGTTTTAGTACATGTCCTTACCCCTTGCAACTAATTGACCTTCTAAAGACGTTTTTTGATATAAGTTCAGGTAGCTTGGAACTTGACAGAGAAAATTTAAATCAGAATATATCTGCTGTCCACCACTTCCCCTCCCCTTTTCTCCCTGCTCAGCTTTGCGCAAGCATGTATAGACCAGTTTTTAATTTAATAAGGATGGACCAGCAACAAAAAGGACCAGTGAACAAGGCTCCCTCCACTAAGTCAGGCAGTATGGACACTTGAACAGAAAGGAAATGCTATCACCTAGTCTACAGAGTACTGAAACCTTGTCTTATCTTTCTTTCTTCAACATTAGAAGTTTTAATTTAAAACAAAACTAAACTGCAAATTTGATTGCATATAATAAGTGCAAGTACTCAGACTTAATTGTGCACATAATAAATTGTGCACACAGTTGATTCTCTGTGCAATGCAGATAAATTTATATGTCTTTCAAATATTAAAGCCTTCACACTTCAGCTATGAATGATGATGATGTTTTAAGATTAGTCAGTCAATTAATGTTTGCACCACACTTGTAAAATGTAATGAGTTACATAATGCTAGGAGTCACGTTTATCTGGAAACTGTTCAGTTTATTTTAGTGGGTAGCTAAGTAACCATTAATCTTTCACATTCTTCAGGTTTGGAACTCTCTTTCAGGGCTGCCCAATTCATGCTGTAATTAATGGGTTACGCCATTTGTTTATTTATAACATTACGGCATTTTTTAACCAAATTTGTGGCTTTGTATTTTAACATTTAACACCTAGAATTAATTACCCTGGCTTTTCTAAGCAGGTCAGATCTATAAATACCAGAGACTAAGTAATGCTAAATACGATACCTTCATTCTGTTTCTAAATGTAGCCAGAGTTTATATGCTAATACAATGCATTCTTTGTGCCCATTAAATCCCATACCTTTGTCTGGAGTTCAAGTTGATTTATGGTATAATGTATACTCAATTTATACATGCCCTGGAGAGCACATCACATAACTACTTGAAGCAGTTCAATAGCTTCACGATTGAGTCTGCATAAATATTTCAGTAAGATGATCTTAATCAAAGAGAAACTTATTGGCCGTAGTAAGGTAATATCCCATTATCACACATGGTTCACGTATGCAAACCTGCAATTACAGCTAAAAACAGTCAAGTCCTTATGCATAAAGCTCTTCTGATTGTTGTATACAACGAAGAGACAGTTCACGTGTTAACTTCCTTATTCTAGTATATATATATTATCATCCTCAAACCATTCCATCACTGCATAACCAGCAACTGGACATAGATCACCGCACCACATCAAGCCTGTGAAGCCTTCAGCCTTTTCTGAGGGCTGCTACACCCCTCAGGCCCTGCCATCTTCCTTATGCCTTGCCCATATTGATCTGTTGTGAATGTCTGTCACATTTCATCCAGTTGCCCACAGAAGTCTGCATCTTAACTCAATCAAACAGCCTGCACTGAGACTTTTTTTTTTGTTTGGTTAGCTTTTTCGTTTTGTTTTGTTTTGCTTTGTTTTTTTGTTTTAAATCCTTTTAAGAATACAAGAAATGCTGTACTGGGTCAGAACAGTGGTCAGTGCAGTCTAGGACAGGGTTCTTGACTGTGGCTGTAGAAGACGCTATTCAGGGACAGCACTCTTTCCTAGCCTTGAGCTCTGACATAGGCTGGAAGCAGAGCAAAGGGTGGCCGAGTGAACACCCATGAACCCAAAATGAAATATTCACGGTCAGTCTTCTGTATCTGAGTTCAGATAACATGCGGAAGTGCTGATGCTTAGGAAAAGTTTGCTCACCATCTAGAACCAGCCTTGCTTCTTAGTGAAACTCAGACTAACCATCAGATGAAAGCAGTCTGCTCCTTGCTCCTGCACCTACTTTTCAATCTTTTCATCACTAATAATATGAATCTGGATAGAATATTTAGACAGAGCAACCCTTCCCAATAGAAGGTGTTACCTACTGTTTTACAGAGGAATTATACACTCCTCCCTATTTCCAGGTCTTGTCATGTGAGAGATGTGAACAGCTGGCTTTGCAAGTAATACCTGTATAAGAATATCTCAGCCCCAAGGGGCAGAATGCTTTCAGTTACACAAGATGGGCAGAGGAGGGGGAGACAAGGAACAAAGCTGATGACTGCAGGCTTAGGACTGGAGCCTGGAAAGTTTCCCACACAATATTTAGAGTCACAGCATTATTTCAGTTGGACCTGAGAACTGTGGTGAGTGGACTGCAAAAGGGAATAGTTAAGGAAGATTTCATCTCAACCAGCACACATTATGGTTGGCTCTACAATGGCCACGGCTGAACAGCCACTGGAGGACCACTCAATTACTGGAAGCTTTGCACTGACATCTTCCCTGCATTTTGAGCTTGGTGGACTGAGACAGGTGGATTGAAAGCTTTAAATCTTTAAATTACCATCCTAATTTGTTTCAGGAGCAGAGAGAAAGTGACAGTAGAAGTAAAAAAAACAACAGTCAATAAGTGTGCCTGAGTCACCTCAAATGATGGCTCAGAGAAGGGGGGCATTTCAGGACCTACTGCAGAGAAGGGAAGAAAAGTTGTACAGACCTTCACTGGCATATCTTGGGAATCCAAGCTGTTGGGATTGTGTCATGAACTTGGGTCTGCATGCTCCTCTGCAGCTACCTAAATCCTCTGCCTCTTCGGGTTGCTCAGAATGCATGATAACATATGTAGGCCTGGCTTAACTGGGCTTCTCTGAAGTGTATGATTTGCAGACAGGACTCTTGTAATTGTGTAAACTCTGTATTTATAATGATGGAAGAACAAATATCCAAAATAGTTGAAATAGTGGTTTTTTTTTTTTTATTATTTATTTTTTTTTCTAGCAGCTATGCAGCTTTCTGGAATTGCAGAAGCTGCAAGGAGAAAGGCACCTGCCCCATTCTCAGTTGGACCAGTTCAGCTTAACTCCAGCTGAAATCTTTACATCTGTCACAGATGCTCATTTGGCTTTGCTCTATTTTACAATGCCTAGCACCAGAGAATAAGTACTGAGAATCCTAGCTATGTGGAGAAAGGTCTAGAAAAGAGAAAATGGAGCCTAGTACTCCACTCCATACAAATTCTGCACTTGTTCACCACAAAACAATCAGTTTCTTGTTTAACTCAAGCAAATTAATGGAAAAATCACAACTGAGATAAACTACTCATGTCACTTCAGATTTCACTTGCGAAATACTTAATTCTAGAGAACCTTGCAATTTGTAACACCGTTTCCTGTGAGTGAGTAAACTTTCTGTCATCTGGCAATCTCCTATTATTTAGGACCACAAGAAGTCCTGAAGAACTCATTATTTTGCTATAAACTACTGATACTAATTCAAAACAGAATGGTGTGATACCAAAAAAAATTACATCCTCACTGAAACCATGACTCTGCTAGATCTGTAATAGCAGCAAATATCAGCCATAGCCTGAGGCTAGTTTACTTGAACCCTTGCAGTAGTGGTTAACTTAACAGATGACATGATCAGATGCTTAGTTTCTTAAGGCAAACATAGGGTATGTGAACAACAGCTGTTAAGATAGATAGTGAGTAGACTTTTTGGTGTTATGGTGTACATTTTGTGCTGTAATTCAAACAGAATAATAAACTGAAAGGAAGCCATGTAAAAAGATCATTTAAACAAGCAAAATTATAAAGAAGTAGCCTTCAAAAATCCAGAATATTGTACGTGAATGAAAATGCTTTAAGATAGGTCCTTAACCCATAATACTAATGTATCCTGATCTCTCTTCTCTAGTCCAAGAAAGTATTTGGCATTCTTCCTGTCTAACTGAGTTGAAGCTTTCCTATGATCTCTTGTTCTCTTGTGAGAAGGTAGAGCTTGTTGCAACTTTTTCTTAGTTTTCAGTCTGCTTTTTCTACAGTTTTCACTTATCTGCCATCTAGTCCAAGTTCATTCCATTAGCTAGCACTTCTGCCTTAGAAAACGAGGCAGCCCCCTGCACCTCCTGAATTATTATTCTAGAAATAGAATGGGTGGTAGTAATGTAACAGAGAAGCCAAGAAATCCTGCCTTCCTATGGTTTCAGCATTTCCAGTCCTCAGTTTAACCTTAAGCTGTCAAAAAATCTCATTTATGACTTATGACTGAAGCCTCTGCTGTATAATGAAGTGTCAGTCTGGCTGAAAACTATTCCCTTGGGGCATCTCTCACATGTTGATGCCTTGCTGGTAAGCAAAGCTGACCTCACACCGAGGCCTTCCAGGTAATACTTAGTTGGGTCAGTAGTGTCTTTTTTCATGAACTATATCCTTTGTTGAAAGTTAGTATTAAAGCTCCAAAGTTATTGTGGGTGACATGAGATGAAAAGGGATTAAATAACCCTTATTTCTGAAAGAAGAACTTAGGAGCAAAAAATAGAAGAAGCTGTGTTCAGTAACTTGGTGTTCCATTTATATATTCCTCACTCTTGCTCTCATAGCACTCCTTCTAGGATGTGTTTAGGCTTTATTCCAACACATCAAAGTTTTACTGACTTGGAAATACCTCTTCTGACAGAAAGAAACAAATCTAAGCATATCAGAGCCAATGGGAATGCATACAGTTTAGGGATTTTGTTGTTGTTACAGATCATAACATTCTCATAATACAAGAGAGATTACGGAAATATGGCATAGTCTTATTTTGTCTGACATTGTACAGAAAGAAAGACTTAAAGGATTAGTCTTGATAACTTGGCTGTTTCTTTCCAATGTATTGTGATATAATAAGAAATAATGCACTGCATATCCTGAACATAAAAGAGAGCCTCTGGTCAGAATCTCGTTAATGCCAGAAATGATTTAAAGCTAGCTCACAGCCCCAGTTTTCTGTCCCAGAAATGACAACACAAAATGTAGCGCCTCTTATTCTAATACTACATAAGAGTATATCATGCATATGATTAAGATAGCATTCAACATTTCCACACAACTAATTCACTGCTCTCCATTGTTAGAAACCTGAGGACAATACAAGAAAGTAGGATTAGGTTTTAGGTGGAAGTTGCTACTTTGACAAGGAATGAAACTATCTAGCTACTTTCTTTTCAAGTCTGTTGAGAGGGATAGACTAAAGACACAAAGTGGTAGAACTGTTTTTCACTCAAGTAAGCTAAGCACCTAATTTACACATTCATTAGACACAAAGCTGCTCTCCCTGTGCTAACAAATCACCATAATGAAGTCTTTACACACCCACATAAATTTATACACATGCTGTTGCTCAGCTTGCACCTGCAATGATGGTGAATAGATGTGTAATTGCATATATAAGTTGTTGAAAGAACAGCTACTAGGCAAGGTCTATATAGCTATAGTAAGCCTACATTTTTTCTTTTCTGTACATTGCTATGGTTGGCAACTTCTTGGAAGCTGCTTTACCACATAAATCCTGCTCTTCCATTACACAACTCTCAAAGACTTTTCCATGGAGCTCTATGTACCAGCTCTATGGCTGTTGGCATTGAGTTGTGAAAGTGCTGGACAACAGGTCCATGGGCTCAAGTCTCTTGCAAAGTCAGGGAGCTGTGAACCTCCCAGCTTCTCTCTGACTCTGATAAGCTCAAAGCAAGCGCAAGTGCTAGACAGCCAAAGTTCAAATGTGCTTGGGTCTTACAGTTAAAGCAAGTTTTGTAAAAGGGGTCAAAAACTGCTACTAGAAAATTTTCCTGAGAATAGTACTATTTGCTAAAATCTCCAAAATTTGTCCTGCATGTGTTGCTAATACCAGTACTGTATTTCCTGGCTTAGAGGTTTCAACTCAGATACCACGGTAATGTGATAATCCCATCTTCAGAAGGGCCACCTCAGGGGCCTGAAGCCATACCATTTTAAAAATCCACAAATTTTCCAAACTTTAAAACCATACTGTGAAAATTTTAATTATACCTCCTCAAAATCAATGTTTCCCCCCTCATTTTCCATGTAGCATACATCTGTGCACAAAACAGAAGCACTGAAAACTTGGATGTTTTGTATCCTCCAAAAATAGCACTGAGATTCCTTTGTAGGTATTTTACCCATGCGACAAGCCTGATGAGTGACCCAGTGCTCCCTGCTCTCATCTCATCATTTGGATAGCTTTCAGAAGGTATGACTTCAAAGAACTGCTGTGAAATAGTGTGTCTGGAGTGGTTTTAAGTAGCTGCTTCATTTCATTATTTTTCTGCCCACAACTCACTCTGCCTTTTCAGATACAAAGAAGTCTCCATCTATTCCACTGCCATCTAAGTCTATTTGAGGTGACAACCTTGTTATTTAGGATTATTTCTCATGACAGATGGGTTATTTACAGCAATTGTTTCCCAAAGATATACATATTATCATTTCCATAAAGTGGCAGCAGCTCTGGAATCACAAGTATCACAGTGTATTTGTTTAGCCTTACCCATTTCTCTGCAAAACACTCAATTCAAAGTGGCTTCACTACCAGATTCCAAAACCAGAGATATTTGAATAGCAATGATATTCTTCTCCTAGGAGTCCTGTCTGAAATGTAATAGTTCTGACTATAATGGGCATTTGATTTTTCCTTCACTGTCCATCAGTTTGTTGGACTGGGGACAATGGGAACTCGGAGTTCCACGTATAAACTGGTGCTTTGCTGTGAAACTATTTCCATTATTTAAATACATGGACACTAATCTGTGATCCAATCTCAGGCCTTGTGCTATGACATCGACCACATCCATTGAAAATTTATTTGATACACGCAATCACTATTTAACTGCAGTATCTCTTAAGAAGGCTATTTTATATAAGTGAAAATAAGAGTGGAATAATAAACATTTTTCTTTAATAAGCAAGCTTATTCCTACTTTACCAACAGGTGCTATGAAGATGCAATTCTGATTACCCTGTCCTAACAGCATAGGGACATTCTGTGTGGTGTCTCATCAGCAATAGCTCTGGTAATTAGAGTCGGTGTGTGGTCCGGGTCCTGATGGTAGTGGATGGCTTTGGGGTTTGGTTCTTTCCATTGCTATTGTTCTTCAAATCCGATTTTAAAGTATGTTGCTAGATTATGCTGCACTACAGCTATGGTTAGGCCTGAGGATAAGTTCTAGGACAGGGAGAGTAGCCATCATGTTTTATTAACTTTTCAGTTTTTACCATTGTTGTGGAGAAAAAAAAGGTAATTGCAGCCATTGTGGATGGAGTGATGTGGGAAAAGGAGAGATAAGGAGAGGGTGGGAGCTGTCACCCTTTTAGGTTTATATTTTGGTGTGTTTTTCTGTCAGCATATTAGATGAAAAGCACAACCCAAAGGGTAATCTGGGTTTCCCACATTTCCCTTCATCCCTTCATTGTTTACATCAGTCCATCAAGCCTGCAGTCACATCCTCAAACTAGTTCCAAGTGAGCTTAAGAGAGGCCAATTTAGAATGCCAACTTTGGCCCTAATATCCATATGTAAGAGGTTAAGGACTGAGTTTCAGCCTATGAAGTAGTAAAAGAGCAGATTCTCTAGGACAATTTAGAATGCAGAGCCAGAGATGAAGCATTTTGAGCATCGTAAGAAATGAGAATAAAGATTTTAAAATCAAGAGGGTTTAAGTGTGGAACGATCTTGTAGAAGTGCTTGGGCAAATCTAGTCTGATAGTTCTTAAGAAATATGAAAAAAACACACACTTTTTCAATTACTTTTCCACCAAAAATGACATTTACAGTTTTAGCATGCACTCTTTTTCCAGAATATTCTTATTCTCCCCTCCTGAAAAGGACTTCAGAAACTGCAACCCCAACCAAAGTTTGGCACCCCCAAATGGGGAGAAGTCAGTGTGTCTGTAACTAACTTACTGGTAATTGCTTTTTGCACTGGGATCACAGACAGCATAAAGAAAAGTATACCATAGTATATAAAGGTGTATGAATATATTACAGAAATTATTCATTTCCATTATAAATTTATATGTACACGCATATATACATGTAAAGTCTCTTTCTATATATAATGTGTGTGTGTGTGTATACATACATATATATATATATATATATATATATATATATAAAGTATATAACAAAACAGCCAAAATTTGAAGTGTCTCAGATAACCCTTCGTGATGATGTGACTAAGCCCTGCGGGGAAGGACAGCTTCACTGCTATTGCATGTGGAATTCTTGTTCTGTAAACAACAGAACTTCAGTCCTTCTGGGAATACTGTCGTCACTTCAAGAAAAAGTACATTTTGCAGTTTGTTAGTTATGATATAAACGGTGTTAACTAAACAAGAGATTTAATTAAGTGACCTGGGGAAAGAATCAGAATTTTTCAGCTATTCATAATTTTTGTAGCTGATTTAGCCATTCACCTAAAACTGTGATGCAGAGCAAATAATTGCACATGGTAATGGCAATCACAATAACTAACGGGCATACTTGAGTGGTTCGCATATGCACCCATGGGATTCTTGTGCATACAAATGATTTGTATATTTCAGCATCTGATTTTACCAATTTTCTTCATTGTATGTATAAAACTCTCTTTTATACATTGCTGCCATGCCTATTTCATTTTGCATATTTTATACTAAACGTTTAAAATATTTAAGCACACAATTATCATTGATATGTATTTTAACCAAATGATTTTATTTGTAACTGACTGATGGACTGCTTAAACAGATTGGGTGAACAAGCCTTTTTTTTTTTTTTTAATCTAGTTTTATGGTAGATGAAGGGCTGTCATATTTACTAGAAATACAAAAATTCTAGAAATTGAACTTTGAAAAATCCCATTATGTGTCTTTGTGCCCTTTCTTGACAATCTATCTACCTACATACTAAAGAGTTGATAGCACAGAGATCAGAATTTGGCCAGACTGCTTTTCCTCCTTTATTTTTATTTTTTATTTACTTCAATGTTCCTTTGTTATTTTAATTTTATATTATTATTATTTTTTAAGTCTAAGTAAGTGAAGCTACTGAATGACTACCCCACATCCCTGTTCTTTACATTCTGTTTTCAGTTTCTCAGAATTTACTTTATTTATCTTGCCACAGTGGACTTAAATGTGGCCAACTCATTGATTCTGAATTGGTTAAAAAAAAGGTTATCCTGCATTGGTTAAGAGAAGGAGCTACATACCCACAGGGTGTGATCATCTTCATAGAGCAGAAGAGGACAAAGTCATCTAATTTACAAATTTCAATTTTAGTGACACCCACTGTGGTCTGAATGAACCAGAAACCCAGGAGCTGACATTAGGGATATCTATTTTCACTTACTCTTGGTTTGACCACACTTAAGATGTTCCTTAGTTCCTTAGCCAGGTTGGGCAAGGGTATCCAATCCAAACATAGTTTTATATTTTTTTTTTATCTATTTATTTATTTATTTTTCTGTATGTCTTCACTTTTGGAAAATTCTGATGAAATTATCTTTGAGGTATCTGTACAACATCTGCACAACCCATTTCACCATGAAATTGAAAAAAAGAAACGGCAAAGAATCCCCTAAAATCAGAGAACCAATGTACATAGGAGGACAATTCAGAAAGTTTCAGCTGTATCATTTATGTGGCTTGGCAGTTTTATAATGCAGCTAGACTTTTTTTTTCAGGGAGCCGAATGACTCATTGCAGAAGAGACTGAGCTAACGACGGTTGAAGAGTTCTAATGATGCCTTTTGTGTACAAACAAAGTACAAATCCATTATATTCTGCTCTCATTTTATTAATTAGTCATTCATTACCCAATGCACTATCAATTAAGCCTCTCTGCAGAAATTCTTAGTATTCTTCTGTTTGTTTTATTGATAATAAATATATCAGTCTCTGAATAAATGCCTGAATTGTTAGAACAGGTTTAGAGGATACAAAATAGTCTGCTTTACAGCAGATAACATAATTAAAACAACCTCCATTGGACAGACCAGCTTCCTACAGTAGGCAACCTGAGTGGTCTGGTCCAAACTCATAATAGTTACAGGCCAACCTAAAATCAGTCTCCAAGAGTGTTTCCATGTAATTGTCTCAGAACACCCTGAGTCAGCCTCTGCTGAAGTGAAGCATGTAGTGAAACACAGTAACAATCCGTGTTTACTCAAACTGCATATAAATATATTGTAAATAGTTAAAATATTAAAATTCTCACAAGATAGGTACAAAATAGTCATGTTAGTCTAAAACAATAAAATGGTTCATCTATTTTTATTTTGTCTAATTTCCCCTAAAATTTATAGTGGTCTCTCTCATTTAATAAAATTAGGCAACATCAGTATGAAGCAAGGTTTGAATAACCAAGCATATGTTTTGCACATATGCAAATAAACTTAATTAAGAGTTGCACTCAATCAAAGAGGGAACTGCCATAAGGTATTGGACAAGAACTGCACCATGCTACTTGTGCTTGGCTGTCGAACTCATGCAATATATATTTTGAACACTTTGAAGAAATAATTTAACAAGTACAAGTTGATGATAGTGTCAGGAAAACTGTAATTCCATCAAAGGGAATATGCAGATAGTAAGTGAAGGTGCAAATATATTACTTATCAGGAATTATTTGCTCAACTGTATTGGCTTTCATTGCATCCAACTAAAGAGTAAGTGCTGTAAAAAACAAATTTTGGTCACTCTATAATCTTAATTAGTAACTACTAATCTTCCTAAATGTATTGCCTCAGCCAGTCAAAAAACTAGAGTTTTGCCTCAAGTTCCCCAGATGATCTTTCTGCAAACCATCAGACTGTATTTTATTTAACTGACGTTGACTTGAAACATGAACAAGTTCTGTCTTTCTCAAAAAGCACAGAGACAACTAGCTAAAAATGAGAATTAGAGAGAAAGCTCTCCTTTTTATAGTCACGGTCTGAATTTCATGCATGGCAGTAGCTCTGAGGCACTGAAGCTATTAGATCATTTTTAGCTCTACCTATTATGTGAGTTGTTTTAAGAGGGTGAAAAAACTGCTCAAATATATTTAAAGATAAAAGCAAAACATGAAACAAAGCATTTTGAATGTATGCCAGCATCTGCATCAATGACATTCATGAGCCAACTGCATTGTAAAACAATCAGACACAGCCTGAATTCACAGTCTGAGCTGGTACAGCGAAAACTGCTGGAGTTAATGTATGCAGTTGTTTAATCTCCATTGTAGTACTGAAAGATGGCAACCATACCACGCAGCTGCAGTGCTTTGTTTTGTCATTAGTTTACACCAGTTTTTACCAGTCACAACAGTCTAGTGTGAAGGGTGGCTTTACTCAAATAGGGGAGAGTTGCTGTAAGAAAAAGCCAGCCACCTGGTAACCAAACATACTTGGCCACCTGGGATTTGATTTCTAATGGGCTAGATTTTCAGCTGGTGGAAAATGGCTGTCCTCAGTGGAATAGGGATAGTTAACTTAAGCTGAGGAACTGGTGCATTCTCTTTTCTTATCTTTCACTTTCTCCCACATACACCCCCATTATCTTTAAAATCTGTTTTAACTGCTTATACTGGGCAGAGGAGGAGAAGAGAAGCAAGGTAGCTTTTTGTCAGAGTAATTGCCTTATTCTCCGTTTGAAGCTAGATGATAGGCCTGTGCACCCTCACATTTAGGAACACAATCTGGATTTGCTGTTGTAGAACCAGCCTGGAAAAGTCATCCAAATATGTATAATGAAACATAAAGTGAATGGGGTGCAGGAGAACCACTAGCCGATTGCATTTGCAGAAGGTCATTGATTCTCTAGATCACAGTCCTGAGTACTGTGAGTTTGCAAGCATCACAGTGCCTGCTGCAGTTTTTGCAGAGGTCTGGGATAATAAAACATCCTCCTGAAACTAATGCTTGTTAGTACAAACTTCTGGGCAGTGGACAATACCCAAATCAAATGACAAAGTTCTCTAGCTGCTTATTTTCTTCCCATATATGAGAGGCAAATGTTTGCCTAATGAAGAGGTAAAAGGATGGTCTGATTATTTTTTTTTTTTTTCCCTGAAGTCTCTACCATTACTTCAAACAGCTATGCACCTTTTTCCACTACATTTATGATTCCATTTATTTCAAAGGGATTTGGGGATGCCTAGTGTTTTGCAAGGTTTGGTATCCAGTATATAAGGGGAATGTGGAATTTAGACTTTTGAAACCATTCCAGTTCAGTCTGTGAAACTCAACAGGAGATAGTCTAAGAAATAACTGCTGCATATTAGCATTCTTCTATAAGAACTTCTCGAGATCCAATGTGATATTTATTTTTTATTAAGCCTTTGTACCCTGTGGGTATATGGGTAGTACATATTTTATATATACTGACTATTGTTAGCAAAAGGTATGTTTGCTTCAAGAAGTTTCTATAGCATTCTGAGTGATCTTCTCTGTTGCAACTTCTGCATTGACTTAGTACACGAATGTTGTCTTCCTGCAATATTTCTTTTACCTATGTCACACATTTGTGAAACACTAAATGAAAATGTACAGGGACTGTAACAAAGACCAGAGGAATCTGTACCTGAAAAGTCATTTGCTGACATTATTACTGATATGCAAGAGAGAATGTAAAAATATTTTTGCCTATCCTTTGCATTGCATGATCTTGTACATAAAGACCTTTATTCTGCGGATGGAGTGGAAAGGCGTGTTTTCACGAACAGAAATCATGTGTTGCTGAAGGCAAAGCTGAAAAGGTCTTTTAGTTCCCATTGAAGAAACAGTTGAACTTCCATCTACTTCAAAGAATCCCTATATGTACTCCTGGACATTTTAATGGTTCTCTCTAGTAAATCTGAAGGCTAGAAGATCAGTTGTCATGGGAACTGGCAACAGATGACTCAAAAAAAAACCCCAAAATTAAATGTTGGCTTGATATCAACAGCTAATCTAGTGCCCTGCCAACTGAAATCACAGTTAACATGAACCATGCCTAACAAGCTGTGATTTGAACAGAGTTGCAGCCAAAGATAGAGTTTCTCACCCCATGAACAGGAGAACATTTTAAAAATTTAAACTAATGAGGGGACCCAACAAGTCTGGAAACAGTGAAAGTTAAAAAAAAAAAAATATTGGTTATAATGGTTGGGTTAGAGCCTTTAGCAGCTATAAATCTGAGTATCTTCTTTGACATCAAAATCACGATATCAAATTAATTACCATTTCAAGATCTGTCTTAGCAGTTTCAGAATCCATAAGATTGATTTGCACTGGGACACAATCCAAAAATAGTTTCAAATTGTGGTTTTAGCATGTTATTTAGAAAATCCAATTTGAATGCTATAAGTTATTTTGCAAAGGAACATCCTTAACAATATCATTTTTAGACTTGGGATTTAATTGAATATGTTTTTTCTAAAGAATCACATATAGCTTCTTTTGTTCATTATCAGTAGACTGTAAGGCTTATGGGGATACACTAAGGGCTATAATTCAGAGAATGTGTAAAAATTTGTCTTTTACAGGCAGTGATGGAAAAAAAAATATGGTCTCAGTTAAGAACGATCAGCTAATACTTGGCTCCTTCCAGTGACTGTTAAATTAACCCATATGGAGTGTAATAGAAAATAAAGCAGTCTTGAAATGTCATAAGTGTGTGTTTAGAGCTTGTTTACATAAATATGGACTATGAAAATCCATGTAGTTTCACTACATGGAAAAGTAAAGAGGATTAATTAAACTTTTGTAGCATCTACGTGGACTTTCATGTCCAGAATTAAAGTGAGCTTGAGTTAATTTAGCTTTGCTCTTTTCCAAAATAAATGAACCTAAACTACTTTAATTCTGAGAGTATTCATGCAAATTCAGTGTTGTTTAATTAAGGTACTCCAAGCGCACACCATTAGATAATTTGGATTAGTTTTTGTAAGCACTGCCATACAAACAAGCCATTAAATTCACTTAAAGGACAAATTCTAGACTGAAATATCTTTGTGCGTAGTACTGTATCAGACCGGTTATTTAAGTAAATGTGCTTGACTTTTTCTTTTGGGATTTCCCATATGCATTGTTGTCATATTCTCTCTAGTTCTATTTCATATTCCAAACTTCCTGCCTTTGGAACATTTTTTAACCCTACTACAATTTTGATTTTTCGGACTATGTACCAGTATTGTCTACCACCACAACACAACAACCTGTACAACCACTTTGAAGTTTCAGAAGTTTATACTATTAGTGCAGCTTTGTTGTCACTGGTGAATTGCCAAAGTCATGTTCAGAACCTAGGACAAATAGTTATTTAAAAATAAAAGCACTCTTTGGCTTGATATGTAATAACTCCAGTAGGACCACATTTGCCTTTTTGTATGTAGATACATAGGCTGTCTGAGTTCTCATCTCACATGCATCTAGATCAATTTTAGGTGAGGAACACATTCATATCAGTGTAATAAACCAAATGCATCTCCATGTTGCAAGTCCACACTCAAAGGAAATGTAAATGAGCCAAATCTACACTAAATAAATCCCTACGTTTGTGAAATACTACATACATCTATTTAAGGGAGTGGAAATGTACATCTATCTCAGCCTGCATATGAGGGATCATAGACACAATCTGTTCCCTATGGCATCCTTCTATGGAAGAGTGGAAGAAGAAGTGCAGGAGTAGACGAGGAAAAGTGGAAAGAGAAATAGGCCTTTGTTGTAACAATGCAATGCCCTGATTAGTGAGTGCATCTGAGACATTGCAGACATGCTGTGGACTGCTTCTGAAAAAGTAATTTGTGACTGCCCTATCATGAAGCAAAGAGGGAGTTGTGCTAGAATATCACATCTTCTGAGATTGTGCAATTTATGATCTTTGTTCAACACTGTGCCTAAAGGCACAATTTAGCCCATATTTTGTACGTAGACAATTCAAAGAAAAATAGATGCATGTACAGTTCACAGTTCTGTCTTTTCTTCCACCACACAGAGGTGGTGCATTGTGCACCACCTGCAATTAAAATGCATTATGCATTACTAAGAGCAAAGAATGTTACAAAATTTACCTCACATCCACCCATTTGCATTATATTCCCCATAGAATGTTCCATAAAGAATACAGTTGATAAATACAATTTTATTTTATTTTATTTTTTGTAAAATCTCTATCACGTTTGCTTATTTCCATAAAGTGTTTTACTAATGTAATATTGCTCTATATTTTTTATGAGAGTTTTGACTTTTTAATGAAGCAAGGTCCTTTTCTATAGGTTGTGTGTAGCCCTGAGCTGACCTTGGTGCTGAATAGTGGAACGCTCTCTGGTACACTCTCTGATAAATCACTGGTATTTCTAGTGCTGATTGATAAAGATAAATGTATGCTTATGAAGATATATATCATGTTGGTATATCTTAGTCTTAGTGTCTGATTAATGTAGAGCCTGTCTTAAATTCTTTAGTGATTTTTAAGGAGGCTAATCAAAAGAGACACAAAACAGGAGTCCATGAAAGCGTTGCAGAACAAAAATTCAACAATTCATGACATGCTGATTTGGATCTATGTACATGCATAAAAATATTAGCCAGTTTTAGTCATCTGAGCAATGAAAATATGCTTTCAAAGCTGTGGGCCTTGCAATGTACCGTATGGCAGTAATCAGTTGTATAATGATTTATCACATATATGGAGGGCTGAAGTCCATGTTTTCCGAACTGACTACAAACAAAAACCATTTTCACACAGTATGCTGTGTTCTCATTGATTATTCTCTTTAGAAATCACCACAATTTTAAATGAAAATGCAACACAGATTGTGAAGTAAAGCTCATACAATGTGAAAAGGGATTGTTGAAAAGCAGGAATGCTTCTTTGTGAGATCACTCTTTTCACTATCATTTGTATTGGCTGGTGAAAGATTGGTCATCCATTTTTCAAGTTATCTCTGTGGTGATGAATGTTAGAAGTTACAAGGATCTTATTTTAACTGATGAAAAAGAAAACCATATTCAATACGATGCTATGTAACATCTGTAAAGCTTCCCTGAAAATTTTATTTGGAGGTCAAACTTGCAATTTCAGTTGCAAATAAAAATGTCATCCCAAGAAGTTAATCAATACCAGCTGTTGGTTACAAACAATTGTTCCATTTCTGCTGGTTGCATTTCTTGTACCGAGACAAAATGAACATGGCTTACTATTTCTTGTTTTACAAAAGTTAATGTAGCAGTCTAAAAGAGTGGGTAATTTATAGGCTTCTAACTCTTTCCAGCTGTGGTCAAGTGGAATTTTTTATTGTGCTTCAGTGTTTCTGCCTGAATGTTAAAAACATACATTTGGAAATCTGTAAAAATATAGGTTAAAAATATAGGAAATAGTTATGAATGTGGAATAATTGATGGATATGGACATCTATTTTATCTGTAAAAATCTTAGGATGATCCAGGTTGAAAGGGATTTCAGGAGATTATTTAGTCCAATCCAAAGGTTCTTTGCAAGACAATCATGTTTCTAGTTTCTTAAGGGATGCTATGGTTAGAAAATAAGTTGAATTATGAAGTTATATTGTGACTGCAGAAACAACAAGTGTACAGCATGATTACATTAATTTTTTTTTCTGTCAAATACCTTAAGTTAAGCTCTTATTCCTGTGAAAATCAGTGACAGTAAATTAAGAAATGCAGTGTTATGTCTTTTACATCTTTTGAAGTACTACTTATCTATGACCAACTTAGAATCATTATCCATATTTCATTCACAGAGTAATAATACTTTGCTGTGTAGGTAATCACAATAATGGTCAACAGAAATAAGTATGATTTAGAGATGTGAGTGAATAATGCCAGTGGAACCTTCCCTTTCCATTGATTGCACCCTGGTCCTCAAACGTAGGATAGTAATTTAGTTTGGTTTTAAAATCAAGTTAGGAAATGCCAGAATTAAAGTTATTGTGATAAAGCATTAATTCAGCCCCTATATAAAGTGTTTAACTGATGAAAAAATCCTTAATTGCAAGGTCATATGCTTCTTCCCCTACAGGTAGCTTTTGTGCATCTAACTTTGGGTTCTTTTATGTACTTTCATGGTAGCTAACAAGCTGTATCAGTAACAGCTTTAAAAATTGATATTTCCCATCATTCATTCATAGGATTATAATGAGTATTGATACTTTGAGTTGAGTATTGATTGACTTTGAACTGTGACATTATTGCAACTGGAATACTGGATTTATCATTCTTCACCTATGCAGTTAAGACCAGCCTTTTTGATTTAAATAGTAGATTTGATTTAAATAGCATTACACTGAGTGGCTTCTGTTTGAAAAACTAACCATGAAATGGAGCTAGCAATGGTATACTGTTGAAGTAATCATTTCAGACCTATGTAAAACAGATTTGCTACTATATATTCCCTGTTGGCTAAATTATGACTCTAGAGTCTTGACTGTGCTGGGAGTAGGCAGCAGCTCTCTATTTCTGTCCCCTAAACAAAAGGTAACTAATCTTCTCTTCCCCCTTACAACCACTCACAGGGTTAACAAAAAGAGTAGCAATGCAATGCAACATATATAAGATATACATGCAAACAGAACATGTATGTAAATTTTCAGTCTTTCACCAATTCTCTCTTTCCCCTTTGCAGTAATTCTAGGCTTGGACAGGATTTTATACAATCCAGTTGCATAACAACCATTCAGTGAACCATTAAATTGCTTACACATACAACAAATTTTTGTGACAGATGATAAAAATAAAAAATGACAAAAGGCCTTGTTGTGAAAGCAAAAGGAAATTATTACCACATTTAAATAAACAAAAATATCCTAATTAAGGCTAATCAAGAGACATGGAGATAGTATAGCTTTTGAAAATACTGTTTAGGACATTTAAAAGATGCTTCCAGGAATATACTGGAATATCTGATCTCTCTCTCTCTCTTTTTATTTATTTATTTTTTTATTTTATTTTTTTTTTTACTTTTTAATTTATTTTTACTGGCTGCAACATTATTTCCAAAACAGACTAGGCTACAAATGTTAATTATTGAAATAGTAACAAGGTACTCCAAGCAAGTCAAGTGTATTCAAATGAAAAAGACTTTAGAATCAGAGTTTCTGATTTAAGGAGTAATTGTTTCCAGTCTTTGACTGCAAGGAAGGAAGACAGAAGAAATTCCTCCGATAGAAGAAAGTCTCAAATTTTAATCCATACACAATTTATGAGTATTTAAGAAATACCAAATAAGTTATTGTCTTTATTTCATTAAAACCTGCTTAACAGGGATTCCTCAATTGCCAATTTTTCTTCAGTGTTTCCAAGTGACTACTGATTCTATTTTGAAGAGTTCTAAAATTAGTACACAGCATTCTGATATACAGTCACATTTTCAGTTTCTTTCTTTCTTTTTTTTTTTTTTTTTCCCTTGAAAAACTGGAGTCAGAAGTAAAGCACCCTGGATTTTCAAGAGCCAATTTGTCCTTACCCATCCCTGCCAAAATGGGGAAACAAGCTTTCTGGTATCCACATAGGGTTTTGTATGCCATGTCATATGCTATGTCAACTGTTGCAGTCATGTAGCAAATGGTATATTTGGCAATTCAACCTCTTTTTAATTGAAAGATACTTAAACAAACTGCACAGTGAAACAGTAGAAAATGGAATGTTACCCAGCTTCAATAAAAGGGCTCACCATTTGGTGCCAGCAAAGAATACCTTATTTTCTAGTTGTAATTGAAGATCTTGAGGTCTCTTCCAACCTAGAAATTCTGTGATTCTGTGATCTACAATGTACTCATAAATAAACTAATGTCTTCTAACACAGAAATACACTGACAGCAGAAATGTAGAATATTATATCCACACAACATCACATGAAACATTTAGGATGCTTCACAAAATCCACATACCTGAAGTACGCTTACTAAAGATAGCTGAACAAAATCTTAGTTCTCCAGTACCTGGAGTTCTGAGTCTCATGGAAAAAGGTAAAATTGAAGTCTGTGTCCTGTTAAGGAGGAAAACTTCTAAATTTTTCATGGTAATGGAAAACCTGAATCTGAATTTAATCCATTCTAAGCTTTTTCATAAGCAAGAATATAAGACACCAACCTTCTCAGCATGTTGATTCATTTGCTAGCATAGTCCTGTACCAAAAAATTCAACTTGCACTGTTCTCTGCAGTTTGCTTCAAAAACCCACCAGAAATACATGTGGCCAGAACACAGTTCCTCCATTGGTTAACTACCAGTTCTTTTGACATAAGGAGTAACAATTTGTATAAACTTCCAAAACAGGAAAGGTCTCCATTTTATTTTTCAACAAAATATTTCAGAATCTTCTGCTAGATTTTCAAACTTGTCTTCCTAAATTTCAAGTACTCATATGCTTAGCAAATGTGGATTTAAAACTCAAAGAAGCAAAGCATGTTTGCCCATAAGGCATCTCACTGACAGATGAATCCTATTAACTTTACTAAGACTATGTACTTAAATTTGAGCATATGTTTGGGAAGTTTGTTGGGTCAGATTCTTTAGTTTAATTCTGCTTAATATTTATTATTTATATTTGAAAGTGAGGTCTTTGGTTGTCATAACTTCTTTCCAGAACTGCAGCAAGTAAAAAGAATGAAGCTGTACACAGATTGAAGTCATTGTCTTCTTTGTCTTTTTTTTTTTTTCTTTAATTCACTTTAAGGTATATTTGTCCTTTTCCTTCTACTTTATCTTTCACTTTTCCCCACTTTACCCAGCTGTCCAGTATTCTTGATTGCAGCCTTATTTACCCACCCAATTTTATATTCAGTAGTCATACAGGGAAAGGCTAGTCTTGCCAGTCATAAGGTGAAGAGTCCTGTGAGATGACTCAACATCCTTCTTTCTCTTATGACACAGCATACAAAAATCACTAGTCTTGGAGCACATGCCTGTGAGATTATTATAGGGAGTACTTGCTGAATAACAATTAGATTAATGGCCAGATGCTGATTGATGGGTCAGGATAATGCTCACTAGGCAAACTTCTACTAAATATAAAAAAAGAGAGATTTTTGTTTTCAACTTGTCATTGCATTTCCTTCTCTAAGATCTTTAATCTCTTCTCACTTTACAGACATAATAACATAAAAAATAATCAGGAAATCCAGACTTAACTAAAAGTCTACCTTCCATATTTCTATGCTGGCTCCCTTGTTAAAGAGAATCAGAAACATCTGAAATGCAAAAATTACATTCAGCAAATTCCTTAGCGAGAACATTTATGTATATTTATTGTATATATATATATATATATACACAAAAACGTTGACCTAAGCTGTGCTATTGGCATTAATTAAAAGACTGCAAGTGATGTTAACAGTTATTGAAATAGTATTTCATTCAAGTTTTTCTTTATAGTATCCCTCAGAGAGTAGCATGCTTGTTTATGACTGAAAGTCTGTCTCCATTTTACACGTTTATTGAATTAAAATAAAGCAATCTTACATTATCCATACTATTAGTACACTTTTTTAGAATAGGCAATGTACCTGAGTTGAAATGTATCAGTCAGTCACTGACTGCTTGAAGTATTATGGAAAATCAATGTAAACACTTGTAGAAGATACATAGGAAAACTAAATAAGAGGAAAAAAAAAAAAAAAAAGTTAATTTGCATTTAATGGGGCAAAAAGGTCTGATTTAGTTTAAATTTGTAAGAATTTTCTGAAATTTTGTTTAGATTTTCTCCCAGGATTTTGGAAATTCGCTAGCCATTTTAAGAGCAAGAGGTATGCCTAGTGCTCAGAGGTGGGCCTGTTTGCCAGAACAGTATTTCAAGAATTTCTTGACCTAAAATCTATGGAAGCAGTTACTGCTCAGTTTATTTGAGAGGTATTCTCCTCTAAAACTGAAAAATGATAACTTGGGAACATAGGTTTAATGTCCATCCATCTCTTAAGATGTAACATAATAGTGCTTGTTAGTAGGGACAAGATACTCCTGAGCAGTCAACAAAGAGCTGAAGCAGCCGCAGAATGAGATTTCAGTAGAGAACTCTAAATACTGCCTTATTTGAAAGTGTGGAAGAATTCCTGTGCCTGTGGTTTTGGCCAGTTTTGTACAGACACCTTGCAAGCAAAGTCCACCTAAAACAAGCACTGTTTTTCACCTTGGTGTTTTCTGTATCATCAGCAGAGGATACTTGAACAGAACAGTCATTGTGGTTTTAAGTCTGCTTTTGCCTTCATGTAAGAAAGCCCGTGTTTTTAAATTTAGATGGTAATAATATGTTCCCAGTGACAAAATAATGTACAAAACTGTTCTGAGATACAGCTCGCTTCAAGCTGAGAGCAATGCAGCTGTTCACTGAGAGTCATCTCTTCTTGTTTCTTTTAAATCTAGAGCATCTGCCTTTCCAAAACACTTCAATGTTAAGTCTCCCTAATGAAGGCATTTAGGATTGCAGGAAGGAAAGACTGTTTTCCTGCGTTCTGGGAAGCATGGTTAAGACTGGGTGGGGAATAATATGAAATTTAAATAGTCTAGAAAAAAATAGTAAGGGTAAAGCCCAGAGCAGGCTTTCACTACTGTAATTTAAGCTGGAATCTTTTCAAACACTGCTGAAGCAGTTTGCTGACATTGCTGTATCACAAAATTGCCTTGGGAGAAAGGAATCACAGGTTTGGTGTGGGAGCCGACCGAAAGTTAGTGGGGTTAGAGGCACTTAAAAGACCAAAACTCTCCAATGTGTTTGGTTCTGGTGGTAAATAGAGTCTAGAGGTCTCCTCCAGCATTTCCAGTGAAAAACTTACATTGGTTAAACAGCGAATTCCAGCTTCTTCTACAGAATAAAAAGAAGAGAAACTTCTGTGACAAAGACAAGTTGGTTTGCAGATTTTCATCTGGTTCTTCATTTAGAAAACCGAGCCCAATTCTGAGCATTACGTGGGTTTTCACAGTTGCATACAGTATACTATTAATGATCCGGGTGCCTGTCAGTGAAGGGATGATTTTCTTGGTTAAAATAGGAAATGTATTCATCTGTTTTACATAATATAAACAGACCTGGATAGAGCCCAAAGGGTCCATCCTTGTATTCCTATGCAACTTGAAAAGAAAAAAAGTGAAGGAGTTTCAAGGCAGAACAGAGGGTGAAAGGAAATAACTGATTTCTTCCTTGGACTGAGCTGCTGCCTTCTGTGTGCTCCAAGCAAGCAGCAGCCCTCAGAGGTAAGTAACAAGGAATAGAAGAAATGAGTAAAAAAAAACAAAAAACGGATAAATACCTACTTTCTGCTACTGATGTCTTATTTTGTTAAACTGATATATCATATTTACTTTGATTTTTAACTGATGTGGGTGGACATAATCTGCTCCAGCTTTGGGCATTTTTTTTTCTTAGCATTTCTGAAATTCTATATTGAGGGTATGCAGCTATGTTTTAACATGAAGGAATTAGGATTCCTATGATATTTTGCTTGTGATACAATATCAAGAACGTGTTGTCTCTGTGATCAGTAGGAATACAGGAGAAAATTCCATCGGATTGCTTCTAGCTGATAAAGTGGGATTGTTTTTTCATAGTTTGTGGTCTGAAAAATAATCATACATTTCATAACCATGAATGTATTCCTCCAAAACTAGGAAACGTTGATGGTGCTGGCAGATTAATTACATAACTGTCTATTACACTTGCTTGGTTTCAATATTGAAATATACACTTTTTCAATAAGGAGAGGGATTTATGTCTACAGTTATGTTGCAGAGAACCTGGGGCAGCAGGGAATGGAGGATTTTTCCCACTGCAACTATTGCAATGCTTTTTGTTTAGCTGTGTTGGATAGCTGATCCTTTTTCCCCAGCACTGACGGGAAAAATAGTTTTTATGAAAAATCCAGCAGTTCAAGGTAATTTTATTTCTATGAGCCATTTAAATCTGATCAGGTAATGTAACAGTTGCCCACCATGTCTATGATTGCATTTTGCTTCATACTCTGAAGATGCAGAATGTTTTTATGCTATCTAGTACTGAAGATGTTGATGTATATTCATTTTCAATTCAATTTCAGTTGGAAATAAATATACATCACAACTGAAAAATCAGTTGAAAAAAATGTGTTTTGTAAAACGTGAACTTTTTCAATAGGATATGATAAAACATATTGAAGCACTCAGAAGGAGATCCTATTTTATAAATTTGGACGTGCATTACAATTGAAATAAATGTCTGGTGAAATTAAATTCACATACTTAAAAAAAAAAAAAAAAAAAAAAAAGTCAATTCCCTTCCTTTCTCACTCTTCCTACACATTATTCATCTGGTATGTGAAAATCTGTTTGTGGCTTCCACAAAAAAAGCAAAGCAAAAAGAAAGCCAAAGATGTTTTAGTTAAATAATGATTATTCTTCAGGATCCTTTTAAAGCACAAAAACAAAATGTTCTCCAGATACACAGAAAGCATCACATACATAGTTTCAGATAATTACATGTTATATACCAGAAAGCCACTATATTAAGAGCACATTATTAAGATTTTAAAGGCAAGCACTGAAAACCTAGGAAATACCAGAATTATGGTTGCCTATGCAACCATCATTTGGTTCCTTGTGCATATGCATTAAGATGCAGTCTTTAATTGCGTGATCACACACATTTTTCTCCAGTGATCTATAAAGGTAGAAGTCTTAATGTATTCAGAAGCTTTCCTGTAGTGCTTATCACTCCAGTACCTCCTCCAAAAAAGCCCTGAGTAGTGTGGGGCTGGTGTGTCCACCTTACATAGCTGCAGAGTGTGCAGAGGATCAGAGAGACTTCAAAGCTACTGACTTTGACTGCCTCACATGAGATGCACACACCATGATTTTCCAGGATCATTTGATTAGGCAGCATTTTATATGCCTAAAAACAGTGTCTACTAAATTCTGCTGTGGGTCCTTACCTACCCGAAGATTTGTATGCCAACCACAGTTTCCAGAGGAGCACTCCAATTAAATGGCTTACTCCTGTGCCCCAGGGGCAGTCTGGCAGGGGAGGGGAGAGCCCAGTTCTCCAAGGCCACATTTAATAGCCTTACCTAGGAGCTCTGTCTACCTTTCCTCACGGTTCACTGACCCATTCACAACTTCAGCAGCAAAGTCATAATACCGTTTCTCAGCAAATGACTATAGACTATCATGTAAGGAACCGAATTAAGATTATGTAGGCAAGAGCATGCATGTACGAATTCTGGCAAAGGCTTCAGAATATAAATTGAAACAGCCCCAGACCTTCTGCCATGTAACATCAGATCAACATCACTGTTTCATCAGCAATATTTCAGCCAGTAGCACCACTGCAGAGAATAACAGGGTAACTGAACTGAACCCACAGATGGGAACGAGGATGAAGCCTTTACCAGAACCCATCAGCTATTTTCCAGTACAGGAGCAGTGTAATCTTGGATTCCATCTGAGGCTCTCGAAGAGAGTCTGCTCTAAGCTTAACCTTTTTTTTTTTTTTTTTTTTCCCCCCCCACTCTCCTTAGTTTAACTCTCTCCAGCTGAGTTTTGTCTCTTTTGAAATTTTGGCTCTAGACCTACTAGACCTATCTTTTTCCCATTACTAATCCCTACACTTCACCATTCCCAGACACAATTTCTTCTGTAAAATCTGTCTGAAGCAGAGTTTCATGATATGTGCTCTGGAAGCAAAGCCAATGAAGAGGTTGCTCTGCCTTTAGCCATTTGTTTCCATTCCCACCCTGTAGCTCATCATCCTGCACTCAGCTTCTCATCCTTCATTTTGCCCACTGAATGGTTTCTGAGACAAGTTTGTGATGTGTAGCACTGAAATAACCCAGGTTAAGAATATCGTCTAAAAATAAGTGTAATTATAGACATTAGAGGGAATTTATAGTGGTTCCTGGAGGTAGCATCTATTTAAGTTTGACTAAATAGAATATTTTAATCTTCCTTTAAATTAACTATATATATATATATATATTTTGCTGTTACATTTGTAGTGCTAGTCAACAGTTTGAATCTCTAATGTAATTCCTAGTAATCCCCATATCTGTAATAACCTTTGGTGGCTACACTGTAAGCATTAAACACGTTATACACATGAACATGCTAAGAATGCTATGTTAAGCTTGGTATCAAGAGGTGATAAATTATACCTGATTAATTTATTGCTCTCACATACATGGAAATATTTTGTCTACCCAAAAACCCTTGTGTCTGCTGGAAACCCTGCAATTATAAAGAAACCCTGAAGTAACAGAGTGTGATTTCTGTAGTTTTTGTTGGTCTGAAAAGGACTTGATTCATAGTAGACCACATCATGCAATTTCCTTCAGCGTGGTTTTGTCATGCTGACAACTGCCCCGATACAACTTCAGCCATGTGACTGGAACACTTTTCCTCACTCCCCTTGGGTGTTAGAAGCAAACAAATCTCAACTCAGAGTGGGTAAAAGGTTTCCAGTTTCACTTCAGCATTTTTCTGTTGTGTGGTTTTGACTTGAACACTTATCAGGCTTTTGTTGTAGAGAGAGTGGAGTGCAAAGCTGTTTGGAGAAAGAAAGCTACTAACCTGGGGAAATAAAAATGGTTTCCTTAATGAATGGACATTATCTCAAATCTGATTAAGTACATAAGGTATGAAAATCCCAAAGGCCCCTGTGGTGAACCGAATTAGATTGCTGTTGGATTTGTAGCGGTCAGTTCACCTTCCTATTGCAGTTTCCTTTTTCTGTTTCTGATCTCTGAAAGCGATGTCTGTGAGAGGTAACTTTGCAGTGGTATGATATTTTTCATCTTTTTTTGCACTTTTCACTGAGGCAGCTGGGAAGGAACTGAATGGTGAAAACGCTGTAACTGAAGTAGATGAAAGACTGCTCTAATTTAGTCAACAGTTCCTAGCATGAGCTGGGAAAATTTGTTCATTTCCAATAAGTGAAAATTATGACATATGAAATTTGAAAATTATGGAATTTTCCATGGAAACTGGAACTTGAAATTCTGTTATCTTCTTTTTCTAATGTTTATTAAATCACCTTCATTTGATATATATTTTTTTACTTCTCAGGGAGATAAGCCAAGATCAGTTCTGAACCAGCTACTGGAGAGGCCTGTGGCAGATCTTCAGCTGGTATAATCAGTAATAGATGGACTGATTTATAAGAGCTGTAACAATTTATAACACTGGTTGTTAATCTGCCCTGGAAAACTTACTTGTGAAAACACTTAGCTCTTTGTGGTAAGAAAAAACAGTTTTGTGGTTAGAGTACCGGACTAAGGAAAGGATCTGTTCTACATCCAGTTCTTCAAAACTTTGGAAAAGTCATTAAAATCTGGGCCTCAGTATGTCTTGTGAAGTTTGACTACCCTTTTTTCTTTTTTTCTTTTTTTTAAATATATATTTAAATTGCAATTTCTTCAGACAGACACTCACTAAAAATAATTTATCAATTATTTGCTTGTATTTTTTTTTTGGTTATTTGGTTGGTTTTGGTTTTGTTACAGCTTTTGTCTTGGAGTTCTTATAAGGCTACGAAAAAACCTGCCTGCCACTCTAACGAGAATAATTTTTGAAACCTAAGAGGCCAAGTCACAGAAAAATTTTTCACTTGGCGTGGCTGCAGAGCCCATGCCTGGAGATAAGCTTGAGCCTTATACAAATAGAGACTGTTCTGCTGTCAGTAGTGATCACACAATAATCATGTTATGACAGATCTAAAACAAGAATGAAGATGTCGGAGGTACCTAGCAGCAAATGTAAATTTAATCTTAAGATAAAAGCCTATCAAATGTACCCAAGTGGTTTATTGCCACAGATGCTAATTAGGAAAAAGTGTATTACGCACACAGCCATTTGTTCCAAATGGTTCTTCAGGGAGGGGGTTAAGGAGGAGTTTCTCCTGTGTGGCTTGTTCTTGTTTACAGAGGTTGTTAATATTTGCCTAACCATCTCAGTGAATCAAATGGACTTAAGTGTGACTGGAAACTTCTGTTTTCAATGAAAAGAAACTCTTGCAACACATCAGGAGTGGAAATTCTCATGAGAGTTGTAAATTATGGACAAATATCAATAATAGGAGACAACGTAAGTCCAGCATTCAGGTACTTAATTTCTAGAAAAGGGACTACATAAAAAATCAGCTAATTAGGTAAACTGGAAACCCTAAAATGGACAGTCCAAAAAGCAAGATGCCTACAAGCTCTCTTTAAATTGTTAAAAATACACTCCATTTAAAAGCCAGGTGAAATAGGTGCCCATAACTCAAGATAAAGCTGTCCTAAAATAGCATGACTGGTTAAAGAAAAAGTTAAGACAATACCGTAGGAAAAAGACTGATATTTAAGATGTAAAGTTTGGCTGAATGAAGGGAACCACCTTTCAGACTGCATCTTTCTCATTTTCCCCAGACCATGTTGTCACTGTCAAGCAGAGCAGGTTCCAGCCCAGGATGTGCTGGGAAAACGACCAACTTTGTCAGGGAGCCTTAGGTTATCAAAAGCCAGAGGAACAACACAAGGATCTGTACACTGGCAATATTGCCATTTTCCAACAACCACAAAAAAATTGTTAATTCCCTAATAAAATGAGCAATTATAAATGTTAGCAGACGGAAAGTCCAAGGGAAGGCTCTGCACGTCAGCTGAGAACATCCCCATGTTAGTCACCAGGACAAGCATGCAGGGCAGTACAGTTTACACAGCTCCCTGCCACATGTTGATGATTTCAGCTGCTTATATTACAGATTTGCCTTCCCACAAGATCTCTCTGGCTTGCTGAGAAGCCGTTTTGGAAGCCATGCAGCTCGGGGAGGGATGTTGCTAGAGACGACTGCCTCATCGCTGTTCCCTGCTCTAACCAGCTGGTCACTGCTAAGCCACGCAGGTCAGGGGAGTGTTACTGCTGGTGTTTCCTATGATCAGAAGGTGCTGTGAAGTCAGCAGCAGGTTTACAACATCCTTTATGCCTTTTATGCAACTCAAAAACACTAATCCCTGAGAAAGAAGTTCGCGGTACCTCATGCCACAGCAGCTTCTGGGAGCACCTCTTTGCTTTTGCCTTGAGCCCCCAGCTGTGTTTTCCTACTCTGTGCCGCTCAGCTCCTAACAGGGCAGAGCAGAGGATTTCCTTCTGTCCCCTCTACGAGACAGACAGATGTGGTGCTTTCAACTATTGTCAAGGCTGTCCTTAATGTACCTGCTCTTATGTATCCAGATTTCCAGGGAAACTGTGCAAACAGATGTCTTAGTCCGGTATATAAATACAGCCGTGAAATTATCCCATGGGCACAATTAGGACAATTATGCATGTAAGATGGATAACGAGAAAACAAAAATATCTAATTAAATGTGAATTTGCTATTATGCGGGAAGTAGAACTGTATGAACTCATAAACAGTGCACGTAGATCTCCCTTGCTGGGTGACACAGGATCACTGCTGTGAAATTTCTGCAAACCTTTGAAACCTCTGCAATATTGGGCATCAGCAGGCAAGCATACAAAGAGATGATGAGAGGAGGAGACAGGTAGTTGTGACAAAAATAGAAGACTGGCCATTATGCGAGAAAGTTGAACGTAATCTGCAAGTACAGTAGAACTGACAATCATTTAGACAGTGTATCACACTCTCTTCTCCAGCCATACTGCCTTCAGACATTTCTGTTTTAACAGATTATCTGACCTTTAACAATACAAGTGTGGAGAGAGTTGCTAATATCGGGGAGCTTCATTTTGGTCATCTCTGCTTCTAGCTACCTCTTCAAATGTTTAATAGCTGCCTCATCCCTCTTGGCTTCTCTGAAGTGGAAATTTTAATTTATTTATGCTGATGAGGAACTTTTTGATATCCTCTTCACTTCTTGTCACCATTACAGAGAAGAGGGCAATGATTTTTAAAGGAAACTTTTTTTATCTAGAACATGCAAAATTAAAAAGATACTGGAAAATGCAGTGTAATTCAGGCCCACAGAACTCTAGAGACCTAGTTAAAGAATACCTGTTAGTGGAATTAATTTTTCATGCTCCACATACACAGAGGAATACATTTCAGGGAATAAATAGGCCTGCAGTATAAAACCAGACAATTTTAAAAATAGTCTAATGAAATGGTAGAAACTTGACCTACTGAGAGTACTGAATTGTTTAAATATCCCATGATTTGTTAACTGTGCAACAAATGCTCAGCTCCACCAGTTGCTCAGTGGCTGAAGAGGAAATACCACATGTGACTAATCTGAGAGTTACTTGTAATATTTAATGCAGCCAGCCCCATCAAATATTTATTATTTAATCTATTTATTTATAACTTTGCCACTAAGTGTTACTTTAAAAGTAAGACCAAGGACAGAATTTGAACACAAACCATGGGTCGCTGTCATCCCATCTTCCCTTGAGACTGCTTGGACCAGCTTTCTCCAGCTTTTGTGCACCGAAATCCTTCAGATTTACTTCCCTGATTCTTCCCTGTTCTTCAATACTTTCTTCAGGAAGTGCACCCTTTTCCCCAGAAAATCTTGAGATTCTCTTAGGAGTCATGTAAATTAAACCATGGATTATTGAGCCTTTATGACTCACTTTACAGAGCTCTTCTTCTGAATAACCATGTGGGCCAGAAAATTAATTAATTTCTATTGTCTATTTCAAAAATCTATTAATATCAATGTCCTCAAGAAGAAATAAACTGTCACTCACTGAGAACTGAATTATCAGCCTGCAACGTTATTTTTGCAATACTGAATTTTCTCTGAAGGTACATCTCAGTTTATTTCAAGATTATCAAGACATGATTACCAAGCACCAAACTACCTTGGCAGTACTTATCCCAGAGCTTTGGAAGATGAACACATACATTGAACCATCAGAAACTTTAAGAATGCAAATTTCAGATTTTCACTTTTAGAAAGGAATCCTTGAAAATTTGGTCCACGTGCACCTTAAAGGGTCAAAACCCAGAGAGCCAAGGAGATCCTGGAATTTTCTATCTCTCCCTTGCCCCTCTTCCACCGGTGTGGGGGTGAAATACAAGGCAAGGGAGGGGACAGAATGTAATTTTCAAGTCAGTGTTATGACTCAAACACCTGGCAACAATAACACAGGCAAAGGACCCTTTCTCTCCCTATATTAGCGTCTTCTCCCTTATTTTTAGTGCCAAAAAAAATAGGTCTAGGCTGACTTGTGCGGCACAGTACCCTTGAAGACTGCAAGTGCAATGTTACACCTGTACTAACCCTGGACGTCAGCTCTAACAGCTGCACAAAGTAGAGAAAAACAGCAGAATCTGCTAAGCCTTCCCATTCCCCCAGATAATGACAACTTTTCCCATTTTTTCTCATTCCTCTCAGGGTAAAAGATGGAAGATAGGTGATAATTCCCTTTCAATACAGCATTTAACAATCATGTGGAAGGAGATAAATGCTATATTCCAGAGAGATTATCACTGTGAAACCCAATTATAATGAATAAAATGAGACAGCAAGTGCAACAGTCTGCAAATCCAGAGAAGCCTTGAGCTGTGTGAATAACTGATATTTTACTATGTTGGCAGTTCTGAAAAGTACTTAAAAATCTATTTGAAAGAAACTTTCAGCATTTCATACTTTGATAAACTGAAGGAAGATGAAACAAACAGCTTCAAAATAAAAACACAAGTCAGAGATTTTGGGGGGTGGAGGGTAAGGGTACTCTTCAACTCAAATGCACCACTGAAAAATTTTCTCCAGAATATTTTTTCAATTCTAGTTTTTGCATTCTCCACTGGCTTCAATGAATTGATGACATAAGTAAAAAGCCCTGGATCTGCAGAGCTGTCAACTATTCTAATTTTATACTGAGTATCACATTTGGAATTTAGGATTATGAAATTCTGGCATTAGGAAGTTGCAAACAATTTTCAGAGTTTATTAAAAAAAGCTGAATATTTTTTAATCTTCCTTTTTAATCTTCTATTTTGAAGGCAAAATAGAACGCAAATTCAATCTATCAATCGTGTGGCTTTGGATCTCTGACTCATGATTTTAAATACTTTGAAGTGAAAAAAGTGGGTTTAGAATAGACGTATGCTGTGGACGTGCCCTTCTGTTACTATTAGGACGGGAACCTATGCCAAAAGACACACCATATTATTTTCTTCCAGGCATACAATACCATGGAACTTAATAAATGCCATTATGAATGGCAGTTACTGATATTTGCATATGCATTAAGATGCAAACGTTTATCTGTCATTCTATAACTACTACAGCACAGTTTGATGCTTTGCCCACTAGAGTAATTTTTCTCAGAATAGTTCATTATCCAGTAAAATTCATAATAGGAGACAGCAAATTCCTGAATAAAATTTAGATTTTAGGGACTATCTGTAAATGAGGGGCTAGTATACGAATTACAGTACAGCTGCATTCTGGTCTATGTAGTTCTGGCTTGCTGTCAGTTGAGAAATGAATTGGACTGAAAAGCAACCCTTCCCCCTACGCAGACAGGCAGAGTCCTTTCTGAGAGATATTTGCATTCCTTAACTGTACACAAATGAACATTGCTGAAGCTTCAAAAATAGAGGTTGGAAGATGCTTGTGAAGTTCTCTCAATGAAATATTGAACAGGGGGTCTAAAAACGAACACTGGTTATCTGAAGTAAATGCCATAGAAAGAAAGCCAGTATTATTGTGGAAGAGAAAGGAACTGTTTACTTTTTATGTTTCTGCTCATTAAAAGTGTGATTAAATGGAAGGAGGCGAGATGAGATAGACCATGTGTCACGTCTTTCCACAGAAGACAGCCAGGCATCGTCACATCTGACTTCAGAATAAATTCCCCTGTAGCTATGTGTGCTAGTAGGGCTTGATTTTGTTCAATAACATGCTAGAAACTATTACTTTGCCGCGTTTGTACGAAGTAATTACTGGTACCACTCCATCTGTGCCTTATAACCCTCATTAGCCTCTGCTCTCATTTTCTACAAGGATTAATCTATTTTGAGAAGAATCATGGCAAGAAATTATGCTTGTATAGCAAGGTCTCATTCTGCAAATTATAAGAACTGTGAAGCTGTCCTTCTGTTTGCACTGAATCTAAGGCCACAATGTCAAAGAGAGGCGATTAAATGAGTCTGCAAAAAGATGTACATTGGCAGTCCTCGGTTTGCTTGTGTAACCGAGCTGTTACATGTACACAGTCAGAACTAGCCACGAATACAGCCACCATATGATTCATACGTACAGCTGCGGCAGCTATATATCAGATCAGATCTAAAAACGCACATACTTCATGTACAGCTGCACACCACAATCATTAAAAATATTCTTTTGTGACTGTCAGGGCAATCATTCTACGTGCAATTCCGTTTTTTTTTTTTTTTTTTTTTTTTTTTTTTTTTTTTTTTTTTTAAGGGCACATTATCCACATGTGCACCTTCAGCTGGCACTCACTCCAGACAGTGCTGGCCTGGCAGCTCTTGCTTTCATTCATGATCCTTGCAAGATCAGATGCATCACACCACCAGGCATCTCTGGAACTTCCTGGGCCTGTGTCTGCAGTCAGCATTTGCTCGGTTGCAGGGTTTAGCTCAACAAACTAAAAGGCAGAGTGCTGGACCAATATTCAGCCATGAAGATCCTCTTTCCAGCATTGGCTTGACCTAAGAGAGGTCACAATATATGTTGTGTTTCAGCTTTCCTCCTCTAGAAAGCACTTGGCACTTACAAAAAAATATTATGTAAGATGTGGTTGTTAGAGTTACATAACTGTTGGCAAACAACATACTAATACATGATACTAACTCATTTCATGTAGGTTTTGTATCATTTAAACACCACAGAGCATCCAGGTTAGTTTGTAGAGCAAAATGCTGAAAACTACCTTCCTGAAAAGTCTGTCTGTCCCAAGTGGCTTTGCAGTTGCTGTGCTAGAATTTATTTGCTGAGTGCCAAAGTGCGTAGCGGAGAAACAGAGTTGTAGGTCTTTGTTTGTTTGTTTTCTTAAACAGTCAAAATGTAAGTTAAACTTGCCTTTAGGCAGGCTTAGCACACCCTGCAGCCACCCTGGAACATTTTCAACAAATAAGAAGGTTTGCATTATAAAGCAGGAACATTTGATTTCTTTCAGCTGGCTTGGCCAGTTTTTGCTTAGGAGATGCTCAACTATCAAAGCTTTACACTTTTAATGTTGACTAAATACTAAGAAGTACTTCCCTTCTCCCCTTGCCCTTCTGCCAACTCCAGTGAGGGGTGGGGGTGGGGGGGGGGAAGAGCTGAATTTGGCTTTGCTGAATTTAGATCTGTGATAGTGATCATGCCACTCTAAAATCAAGGCCCAAACACGCTCTCACTCTGACCTACGTGAGAATATAGGATATCCACAAATTTGGTGAGGGTGGAACACATGCATTTGCAGTGCATAAGCAAAAAGTCCAAAGCCAAAACAAAAAAAAGCAAACATGAGGAAAATGCTGGTCTATTTTGCTCTGAAACTGGAGCAACACCCCTATGCAGCTGCACAGCATAGGCTATGTCCCATGAAAATACTCTGTTCACATAGCACATGGTAACTGTTGAAGGTTAAAGGCACTGAGCAGAAGTGATCTGTACAGAGACTAAAGCCACCGTGCAATGTCTCATTTTGCTTCTCACCGCCAGGCCTCTGTGCCAGGGCAGCAGGCAGAGACGTCCCATTAGTTTTACGTCACCTTCTGGCACAGGCGGGCTGTCATCGAACGAGAGGCTGATGGTAACACCAGATCTGTGCACGATTGTTTTGACCAGCAGTACAGGTTTCATCCAGATCAAGCATGGGCAAATGATCATATTTCTGTCAAATCAGCCAGAGCTGTGATGTAGAGTATATGCCAGCTCTGTGCTTTTATGCCAGATTGATGCCAACTGTGGGAAGACAGACAATGCTCGGTACGGCGTGAAGCCCAAGTGGCACAGGCAAATGGTACCAGATCCAGCAAAAGGCTTGTTGGAACAAAGCTGCCTGATCAATATTTTTTGAACACATTGGAGATAGTAGAATGATTTTTAACTCAATCTCTACTCAATCTCTGGGACTGGAAAGTTTTGATCTGACGCTAAATGCCCTAAAACTGAATTTATTGGATACAAGCCCAAGACTTTATGAACCAAGGCATACTTGTTCATGCTGATCTTCTAAGGGCTTGTCTACCTTGTGGGAAAGATGCTGTGTTAGGGCACCTGAGCTGTTGTGTCTACTTCAACGCCATGGAAATACATCACTCCTTCCATCCAGCACACTATTAATTGGCAGTGCTTCTTAGCTCCCCATGTGAGAGCCCGTGGCTGTACGAATGCCGCAGCGATGGTTAAGCACCCTGCCTCGCTTGGGTTACTCAGACATCTCCAGCACAATGCCTCTCTGTACGTTTTACAAACATCTCTTGTTTCCATTTCCTTATTAAACAGAACAAAGAATGAAATCATAAGATGTTTTATTTTCAGCTTAAGCATTCTGTTCTGGTTTTGGTGGTTTTACTGTGAATTGCATATTATGGGTAACATACCCATGTGTTTTTGCAAACACGATCTCTCTGAGTGGCCCCCACAGGAACTCACAGGACACATAACTCTGGGGCACACTGAGAGAGCGGCACCCAGGCCACGAGGTCAGCATGTGAACAGAATCACTGAGTGCCAGCACATGTCAAAGAAGGAGAGTCTAACGGGGCAGGGTTTGAGCTGTTCAGGATAAAATGCCCTCTTTAAACTCCCGGGGAAGCATTCTGTTTGCTGGTTCATTGTGCCAGAAAATCTTAGTCCTATGCCCACACAAAACGTCATCGTGGCCAGTATCAATATCAGTCCACTACAGGGAGATCACAGGGACAGCCTAGCACCTGCTCTGCTAATCAGGGGCCAGTTAGGTCTTTAGGGTCAGGCTTCACTGCCCAGCAGTTTGAGGAAGGCACGCTGCTTCACTAGCCATACCTGCTTCTTTGTTTATGCAAAGATCTACGTTTTTCAGTGCTGTCAGTCCAGTCTCTTAAACTTGCTGCCCTCAGCACTAAGAGATGAGCTGGGTGGGCTTCTAGCAAGCATGCAGCCACTGTGAGCAACTGTGTGGGGAAAGGATGCCCTGGTGATCATTCTGCCTTATTTCCAAATAAACGTGTTTTATTAAACTTGAGGCACTATCTGACCTCATCATCCAAGGGTTATACCCGATAGCCAGATGTCAGAATCATATATATATATATATATATTTTGTTTCTTTCAAGCTTTTCCCCTGCTTTAAATAGAAGAATTAATTTTTCCACAGGGAAAGGCTCTTCTATTAATAGCACTAGGAGATCATTTCAGCACTTGAAAGGAAAAAATTACTTGAGCTTTTTTTTTTTTTTTTTTTTTTTTTAAATACTTTAAAAATATTGTAAGTTACTTCATTGTGCAAGCAAGAATGCCCGCCTTCAGAGTTTTAATTACTGGGGAAAAAATCTCTAAGTTCAAAAAATAAAAGTAGTGAATGAGACTATGTGAAATGGCTGAAAATAAACATCTTCAAACAATCTGGCCTTATGTGTCAGTTCTCTCTCACGCTTTGATAATCTCATCTCAGTTGCTGAAACCGATTTATACAGATTGCATAGGATGCTCGCAGATGATTGAAAGGACTTCTGCTTATCCACTGCAGTGAACTGCCAATAATGGGTAATGTTCTGAAGGGCAGCCTCAACCCATGACCTCCTTCCTATAAGGTATAATGGAGAAAATTTGTCCAGTTACACTTCCGTGATCTCACACTCCAAGATCTCTCCTCATTCATTTAAGAAAATGAGAGGAAAACAAGCCTTAGGCTTCTCTGCCTTTTCCAAATAAACTTTGTTATCCTCTTATGTAAAACACTAAGAGACTAGTCCAAGTGGCAAAGAGCTTTATACACAGCTTCACTTAAAAGCAAAAACATAAAACATGTTTTGTTCTGCAGTCACAGAAATTTCAGTCATTTATTGTAATGAATGGGCGATGTCGAAAGAACATATGGTATTTTTAGCTCTGCTTCATTACCCAGTGTGGTAAACCAATCCTGAATACTTGTAATGTCTAAAAGCTTTCTCTGAGAAGAAAGGTTCTTCCTGCACAGTCTTGATTAAAGTCAGACTGTTATTGTCCAGAGGATCAGCAACTGTACTGGGCAGGAAGAGAAGGCTGCGTGCAGGGCAAGCAGTCAGACTTGTACGGATGGTGAAGTGGTAGCAAAAAAAAGGAGTTGTTTGTAAAAGCAGAATCAATATAGGGAAGAGGAAAAGTAGCCCAGGGAGAAAGGGAATAGTCTTTGACAGGGAGGTGTAATTTCAGAATGACAAACTGCACCTGACCTTATGTTCAGGCATTTAGGACTGAAGCTCCATATTAGGGACAGATAAACTCAAGCTAGCATGATTCAAACACGGCAGTGTAAGGCATAATACGTGCCTATAAATGCAGTAGAGTACATAGGCACATTTGATACCAATTTCTTTTGTTACCGTGTTTCACCACATTTTTGTTTTTACTGTTCTGTTTTTTGTATGACTCCATTTGATCTGCCAATGAACTTGGCTTATGCTTGGCTAAGCTGACCTTTCTTTTTTCTTTATTACTGCACTAAATCCTTGAATTAGTTTGATATGATCTGTTCAGTCTAGTCACAAGCCAAATTATGAGGGATCTGGCTTATTCTCAATGAAGTGAAGGAATTTCAGAATGAAGAATGGATTTCTGCCCTGAACATCCCCTGCTATTTCTAAATACAGAACCATAGGAAGCTCCAAACAGATTTAGTTTGGATATAACTAATGCTGCCAGGAAGGAGTGGGCACGGAATAGCACAGATCAGCCTGGCAAAGCACTGAACACCTTTTCAGTTCTTATAAGAGCCTGTGGACTTCAGAGTTTCTTGGAACATCCCAGGATCAAATCCAAATTGTGCCTAGACAAGTGAAATTCAATACCATCATTACACAAAACAATCCACAAAGTCAACAGCAGTCTGAAGCCTCTGCAAATACCAAAGAGCTACGGCATACATTTCAAGACAGCGATATGGAAATCTTTAAATATCTTAGTTTTCATTACACTCACAAGTAATCAGTTTTTGGAGCTAAGATATTGGCACTTCCTCTGTTAGCACCCGTGTAGGTTTCTGGCACAAAGATGCTTCCAGGAGATTTTTGTGGATTTTTAGTGGCATACCCCAAAAGACTCACAGGGTTCCTTGGGAGGAAGCAGATATTATAATACTAAGGGGGGGGGGGGGCATCTCTGTTTCCAGCTCTCCATGAATCATGCGAGCAGCTGAGAATACAGTTAAAATATGAAAGCTGAAAAGAAACTGAGTAGTTATTCCATTTCTCTTCCTCTTGGAAGAACTAAAAAAATACATAAATTTAGGTCAGACAGGGTAAAAATATTCCATGTTGTTTTTCCTTCCATGATTTTTGGGCTTTGTGAGACTTGTAAGAACAGGCCCATGGTATGGTTGAAGTGAACAAGGCTCTTATTTACTTTAAAAATAAAAAAAAAATCATGTTAAAACAGAAGTTCAGTCCCTATTCTGTGGTGGTTTTAAAATGAAGGTTTTCTCAGAAATCTGGTTATCCCTTTCAATTAAAAAAAAAAGAAAAAAGAAGGAACCAAGGGGAAAGAGTCCAAGTATTCTTGCTGATGAGAGGCAAATGTTAGAAAAATATTCATTAGATGATTCCTCCTCAAAAACATAACCCAAATGAAAATCAAGAGCTGTTAGGAGACCAAAGAACTGACTAGAACTGTTGTTCTTAAAAAAAAAAAAAAAAAAAAAAAAGCAAAAAACAAACTTGTCTGTACAAAGAAGACCAACAGAGCTTCCTTCCATGCTCTTAATTTTGGCAATCTTTGTTCTTTTGCATTGCCACTAACCAGCAAAATAGAATTGTAATCGCATGTTCCCACAACACATCTCAGTATCACAGAATCCCACCAGGATTTTGTTGTTGTTATTTTTTTTTTTTTTTGCTTTACACCATTATATTGTACATGAAGTCTGTAAGACTGGGACTGGACAAATCTTACCTGCTCAGATGAACTGTTCAGAACAGGATTTTGGTCAGTAACTTCGGTACGTATGAGAAACATGGCACAGAGAGGGCCTGTTGTACCGATACAGATTTAAGAGGCTCCGCACCCCCCCACACTGGCTGATGTAGGGTGAGCAGGATGGTGCCTGATGCATTTGCCACATGGTGATGCTTTCGGTGACACATGGTGACCTTCCAGGCACTTAAAGGCAGATGTGGGGATCCTTTACAAACGCTGCTATCTAACAGGCTTTAAAATATCAAGAAGTAATTTCTCAGCAGCTACTACTTATATCTTATCTAACTCAGTATTCATTGTACCAACTTTGAATAAGTTTGTGTGCTACCTCTTGCTCTCCTGCTTATTCCAGGTAGTTCTTTCCAAAATGGTGTCAGCAGTGTAGTCTTTAAACATCACAACTGTACATGCTGTTGCCTAATTTTCCAAATAGTAACCATCTGCAAACATATCATAGAAGTTTATTATGTGGCATTTGCAGTTTCTGTGTACCATTAATTTAAGAGCCAGTGACTTTCAGTACCAACTCGCAAGAATTTGCACGTGTGTTTGAGGACTTTGAAGCTCATAATTTAGTAAGAGAAATAATGAATGTCATCCTTCCACTGGAAAGAAACTAGGAGAATTCTTAGTCCATCTCTGGAAGGATGGTTGTTTACTTTGATTTGCATTTTTGCTTTTAATAATAACCTTGTTTCCTTTGCACTTTTTAAGGAAAAAGCTTGTCCTCTGTCAAGTTAAAGGGCCGCAATATTACATTACCTAACAAATACCATTCTTTTTGCAAACCAGAGGATGCTGAGTCCCTCAGCACCAGCTCTTCCCAAACCACTTCTAACAGGCTGCACTGCTTGCTAGTGTAGACCCAGCTGATACAGCACAGTAGCAATGTTTGCTGTGTGTTTGCACATACATGCGTGTCTTTCCAACAACATCATGGACAAGAGGGTTTGTGGTACCCTGCTCTAATCTGGCTACTGAGTACTGAGTATAACTGCCTCTTTGGAAAATACCAGCAGACATCAGAACAACTGGACCTTTAAAACAGTGCTCCCCTCAAGGCATTCCCCACAGAGAAGTCTCATGCTTACAGAACATTACGTGCAGGAGACCGCCTTCTCTAGAATGGGTTTAACCATTCACTCGGGTGATATGGCCTCCCAAGGAGGGTTTCACTGCAATTTACATCCCAACCAAATGCAAAAACTGCTGGCAGCTTTGTAACAGTTTTACAGAGAGCCAAAATAGATGCAAAATCTTTAGATGAAAGTTGAATTCAGTCATTATACTTGTTTTCTGTACTACCTTCCTCTGTGGCTGGTCTGTGTTTTGTCACATTTTTGTCTATGCATTTCTTCTTCCAAATCTCTATCCCATTCTGCATAACAGGCTTAGAGTTGCATCAGAGACTGTTGACTACTGCACATTTTTTTGCCAAGGGTTGTGAGGAAAGTGAAAGTGCAAAGCAGCAGAGGTGATAAAGGAAAAAAAGAAAAAAGGCAGCTGCTCTTGCATTTTGCAAAGCAGAAGGAATGCTTTCTACCTGTAGTAGTGACAAGAAGCAGTGACAGAGCACCATCGGAGATCTGCGGTGCATTGAAGAAAGAAAACTATACATTTAATTACAAGGGCATGAGAGTGCATAGGACATGAGGATTTGATTATTTCTCTAATGTACAAGTTTGGGATGGATATAACAGTGACAACTGGTTGTATAGCTGACAGGCACAGACTCCCATAGACAGAAGAAACTAAACAGGTTGATTCTGGCAATGCGCTGTTACCTTTCAGCATGGTGCTATTACACCAATAACTTCCAGGGTGTAACATCTCCCTGTAAACATAACTTCTATCAGGGAAAAGCAGCAGTGAAATGAATCGGACAGTGCCTCTTGGAGACAGCAAAGGATATGTTTCAGCCTGCAGACTCCCCAAGGAAGCTATTAAAAACATCCTTTCAACAAGCTTACAGCCAGAATACAGCTAATTAAACAACTGTAGGTGATACAACACTGGTTCTGCAGAGGAGACAGTGTTACCATGCTGAGTCCAGGGAAAAGCCTAGTTCAAGTCATTCCTGCACTGCCTGGGCTTGGGCTCCCCCTGTCCTGCAAAACAGCACCTCTGAGAGGCTTGGGGAAAAACCCCAGTCCCGGGAATTGCCAGCACCTGTGGTACAAAACCCTCTGCAGATGCAGGATGGATGGGCAAGGCTCGGTGTGCAGCCTGGCTCCTGGCCCTCTGCTGGGATGGTGCTCATTTGACTTTATTTGAAGGGATTTTTTGTAAATCTCAGACGATGCTCTTCTGTTGCTGCCTGAGCAAGTTCTCACTGGGTGGTGTGAAGCATGCAAATGCCAAAGGTGATGTTTTACAGGCTCAGGTAACTGAGTTAACTGTGATTATACAGCAATCCTTCATTAGGCTCATTTTCTAACTGTTATTTAATTCTTCCTTATCCAGGTAAAGCATGTTGCCGGTTCCTTTATACAAACACTGAAAAACTTATTTTGTTAATGAACTGCTAATGTCACACTGTGTGCTGTAAATGATGGGAAGTGCTGCTGGGACTTGACACAATGATCCATAAGCCTGAAAGGCTCCTGATTAATTCTTTGCACCTTGGCTCATACAGCAGTAATGCTGTTAGGTGATATGTCAGCTTCCTGAAGGAACATCTTCTGGAAGAAATCACAAATCTCAAGCATATAAAGTGTATTTTTATCTAAGAGATGTAGCTGGAGTTGCCACTTCCCTGCTCTCTTTCCTTTGATAAGCATAATCTGTTTCCCATTCATTTCAGCTAAACCTGGTTCTGAAATCCAAATAGTTTGAAGGGAAGCACAGCATGACAGAATGGAAATAAACTTCCTTGGCAAGCACAGCCCCCTCCTACCACCCACAAATTATGTTTTTTTTTTTCTTCTCTTTCAATTAAAGAAAAATGTTAAATCATAATTTAACATACTAAAGAGCAGTGGAAATGATAGAACAAGGATACATGGCAAACTTTTGAGTTTGAAGTGAAAAAGGAAGCTTGGGTGCAGGAGCCCACATGAAAGGTGGAAAGCAAAAAACAGTAACTTATATTTTCACGTGGGCAAGTGTAAAAACCTAATCAGGATTCACACTCCTTGGCTAAAAGAAAGGTGATACAGCCCAGGAAAAGCCTGTATTCTGTGGAGGCTGAACCCAGAGCTGTTTTGGGTAGGGTGCCCATAAAGGACTCTGCTCCCTTCTGCCATTTCTCATGTTTTCACCCTGCCTTCACATATCTCCATGAGTCTGAAGTCTGCACAAATTTAGTATTGCAGATTTTCCCAAAGGTAACTCAGTGAATGACAAAGTCATCATGCGGCTGAACCTGGCCCACTATCCAGCTGCCTCCTTTCAGGATTAAACTGTTGGGGGAGGTGAAATCATGAGCATGTTGTTCCGTAACTGATAACAATTCTGAGAAGAGAGAGAGGAGAATTTAAGCCAAAGCTATTTACACTATTGGCCATACATAAACTATAAATCTGGCTAGGTAAATGTCTGAACTTGCACCTCAGTCCTGTAATTTTCCCTACTTTGTTTTAATATTTTTATGGTGTAACAAATATGCTGCGTCACAGCAGCAATCTGTATCACGTCAGCAGTTGTGCATCCAGAAGGAGCTTATGACTGCATTCAATGCTGCACTATAGGCACCTTGCCTTCTCTAAAGAAATAAACCATCAGGAACTAATTTTTCTGTTTAACAAAGTATTCAGTATATTTTTTTTCCAAACCAAAGCAAAACAACATTGAAACATTCACAGCTCTAAATACAACTGAAGTCCTTCAAAAATTATATAAATTTCAGGTTCATCAAAAGCTTTTTTCTCATTTCTAATTCTGATTTCTAATTTCTAATAGTCATTCAAAATAGGAAAAATCAAGACTCTGTATGTTCAGAAAACTGAAATAGAAACTTTCGAACTGGAACATTCCACTGCAGCTTTCTTTCAAAGAGAGTTCACAAAGAGAGTGTGTCTGCAGAAACGCAGGTGACAGAAAACATTTTTAGCACAAGGAAGAGCTCCATCACAGGAAACATCTAACAACTGCAATAAAAAAGCTCGTCAGATTGAATTCTGCTTCTCTGGAACATAACAGAAGTACTCAAAGTCTCTAGACACAAACAATTTGCCCCTGTACTGGAGACTCAGTCATTGTGCTCAGTTCTTCCTGCCTTTAGGATGCTGAACTAAGGAAAAGGGACTTATTCCTGTTGCTAATTCTCTCCCAGAGCTCAGGAGAATCCTTACTTTAAAACCAAGACAACCTCTCTGCCTTCTTCCACCCACAGGTTTCTCTCACTAGATAAGAAGCATTCTCTGCACAGAGCACCTTTGTAGAGAAGCGCTGTTTCTTGGCTAACATCACAAATGTCTGGGCTGCGTGATTCAGGACTGACCAGTAGTAGATGTGAACCCTTTGAAAGCTCAGCTCTCCCTGTGACATCCTGCTTAGCATCCTTTATAAAGGGGGACATGAACTCTAGGCAGCACTGGAGTTAGCAGTGGCAAAGGCATGTCTATCGCAGAAGCTGAAAAGGTCATTTTGATTCCACTCTCTGTCTCTACCCTCTGGAGGGGATCAAAGGGAGCCTCTTTTGCCTTTTTTTTAAACTTTGCATCTGGTTGCAAAGATGGATGCAGTAATGATAAAGGGGGCAACATGCAGAGCTGCATCACAAACCAACACATCAGAAAACAGAGCACGCCTGCCTTACAAATTTGCCTGCAGCTCCTCTCTGCTGTGTTATTTTTAAACTGCCTGCAGGTTGCAGATTTTTCAGTGGCCCTTCTCCTAGAAGTGCACACAGGGGATTTAGGAAGGCACAGCTTCCATTACCATGAATAGAAGTTAACAAATTCCCAGCACATTAAAATTCAGCATCCTTCGTCTTCCCATAAACTTCTCGTTGCAATTTGTGTATTCACAAAAGAGCCTCACAGGTCCCTCCCAGCCCCTCTCCGGGGCAAGGTCAGCATACCCCAGCTCTGCATTCCTGATGTGCCCAGCTGCCACACTGCAGCCTGCAGAGAACAGCCTGCAGTTGCTGTAATCAGCAGCCCAGGCATCATTTGACAGTCTCTTTGGCTTACCAAAAAAGACAAGAAGTTAGACTCAACTGACTGAACCTATTTTTACCCCAGCATCATCCTCTCAGCACCAAAAATGTCCACAGTACCAAGGAGGGCTGTGTGCAGGCCTGGGGCACTCTCCCATCACACATCCCGGACTCAGACTCCACAGGACTCCCAGCAAACTTGCCCCAGTTCTGCAGGAGTCTGGATGGAACAGAGCCAGGACTTGATATCAGTAAATGGGAGAGGTCTGATGTGCAGGAACACTGCATGGTCCACGCACAATTCCTATAGAGAAGAGAGGAACGGGAAGAGTGGTATTTTTATGCTACTCCACCACTTTAAAGAAGAAAGCAATGGAGCATTTTTCAGACATACTGTTCAACCACAACTGCTACCAAAGTAGACAGAAGCTGCAGATGCTCAGACTCCAAGGGGTCAGGCACTGAAGCCAAACACGACAAATACCATGTTTTCTTTCCTTCTTCTCTCTTGCCTGTTTATTCTGCAGCCCAGAGCAGCACTGCAGAGCACTGCCCATTGGGTCAGAACCTCTCCCCTTGTCTAAGGCGCTGTCTCAGACATCAGACCACTCACACTCTTGGCCAATGTCAGGAGCTGTAGAAATCACCCCAGCTGGCACCGTGAGGAACGCTTGCCCAGCCTCATCAGACAGGCGTGTGATAGATGAGGAGTTTGTTTTGGATGCGGAGCTCCAGCACAGGAGCCTTTGCCCTCTGCAGGGTACACCAGGGACTCACAAGTAATTTCAATAGAAAAAGCCAACAAGCGCCAGTCAGAGCTAATGCTCTGGCTCCACAGGGCTGAACTGTGTCCTTGGGGGACAGCGTGGGACAGCTGAGCCTGGCCTCCCTGCCCTGGACTGGGGTGCTGGGGGTTAAGCTGGTGCTGACTCAGCCCTGTGTAAGGCCCGGCCCTCATCCTTCCATGTTACACAGCTAGTGAAGCTGTTGCTCGCTTCTCCCAGCCGATTTGGAGAGTCCCGACTTGGCTCTTGGCTGTTTATATTTCGCAGACATTCTCCATGTAATTGCATGGCCTGGCCCCAGGCTATCAGGCTCTGGGAGAAATAACCGCATTATTCCACAGAACAGTTAGCATAATTAAAATATCGACTGCAGATTAAAAAATGTGCTGAATACTTCACAGAGTGGTTGGAGGGTTGGCAAGTCTTGGCAGCTTGCTGGCTGCAGGAGCTGGCTGGTATTTAGATGCGCCTGCTCCTTCAGCATTCCCTGCTGTACGTGGGAACTGCTTTTTGTGCTGTCAACTCCTCATCTCCCAAGCAGCCAACCCACACCCAAGAAGAAAGGAACTGACTAGAAATGAGGAGCTCCAAGGGCTTTCTTGTGATTCTTATTGCCAGTGAGACCATTTCCTTGTTATTTATGACTTCAGGACATCTGTCTTACTGTGTCTCTGTCTATTTTTATTTGTGTCCATCTCTCCAAATGTACAGTGTAGGAACTGCATATGGTGAGAACGTACCAGGTGATAAAACCATTTGCTTAAGAACTCTCTGTACCATCTGAAAAAGCATTAATAAATTTTAAAAGCCAATGAAAACCTCCACCGGAACATTTGTTTTAGCTACTATCTTCTCTTTGGTGACTGATGTGTATTTCATCTGCGACCAATCCAAGGTAGAAATCTACATTTCCAGAGCCAAGAGGGCAGAAGGGGATGGAAGACAGAAGGGGATGGAAGAAGCCCCACTTACAAGACTGGCAGAAAGCACAGAAGCATTGACCACTGCAGGGCATTTAGGGAATTCTTAGCGCCTTTGCAGTATCTTCCCCTTCTCTTTCCCAGGGGAATATGTGGGATAACAGACATTGCTAGGGACACGCAGATTTGGGTTTGAATGGCTTCTTGGTTCCATCTAAATCCCCTCCTATCTGGCAAAAACGGTAAAGCAATCTCATGCTATGTGTGGATGATGCCTAAAACACTTTGCAGACACCTACATCCTGAATGAAATGCAGCAGGGCCAGCAACCTGCCAAGGTACTGCTCTAAGTCAGATTCTTCTCTAATCTTCACTTACATGCTTGAGAAATTCCAGCGATGATAGGAAGCGCTCTTGCAGCAGTGCAGCCTCACAGGCAGACAGGGACGGTGGAGCTCAGGCTGTCCTACACCACTGAAAAAACTTCCAGGGCCAAGGCTCTGATTTACAGTCTGATCTACAGCTCTTTTGAGAGGAGCTAATTTTATGAACATTTCCATTCCCACTCGAGGGATGTCACAAGCAATGGCCAAATGTTATTTTCTGAGGCTTCTATTACAGCTTTAAAGTAATCATAATAGCAAATTAATAGCAGATCTTCTCTGCCATTTTCCATTCTCATTGCCATCTCCATAATCAAGAGCAGCTCTACTTCTTCAAAGCTTATTTCTGTGATACTTCTTAGTTTTGAATATGCAATTAGGGAAGAAGCATGATATCTTGGCACTCTAACTGTACTCTGTAGGCTACTGCCCTCCCCCTGTGCTAGGCTCTGTGCTAGTTTCTTTTTTCAACTTCTTAATATTGACCTCCAGACTGCTAACCATAAATAGCACCTTGGGTAGACACAATCATTTCAAAACCTAAAATAGATTTTTATGTACATTTAAAAGCCTTTCTAAATTAAACCCAATATAAACTCTATGAATTTAGAGAATCTTTTGTCTCATTCCACTACATTGAAAGAGAAATTCACTGAACATGTACAGTGGGAGAGAAAGAAAAAAAAAGTTTCAGCCTTTTCTCTTGTTCTGGTAGTTCACATGGCCAGGTTTGCAGTTTGCCTCCACTAAATGATTCATCTCTCTTACCCACATTTTCAAAATTAAATGGAAGAGGAGGAATGTGTTCATTCCCCTGCTGTGTTTAATAATCTCCCCCAAATTGTTTCCTATTTACTTGGAAATCCCCACTTCCATGCTGTGATTTAAGCATTTTCACCCTGTTGACTTAAAAACAAAGCCTACAAGATGCTATATAGTTTTTTATCTTGCAGTCATACAGCGATTTATGATAAATGTTGTTCCAGAGAGAAATTACTTGGAAACGTGCATATGTTCATAGCTCCATGTCTGATAACTTATCGCAGCTTCTTTTACCAGTCACTGTACTGGTGCTCAAATACAAACCTCAATAAAGCCACCAGTAACACCACCAATCGAACTGGGCTTCTTTCTTTCATGGTACTGGCCAGCACACAACTGTGAATAGTCAGCATACATGTACATGCATATTGTTTCACAATTGTATATTGTTTGAGTGTATTTTCAAGACAAAATATTAAAAATACCTAAATTGCTTTTCCAGCTGAAGTATTATCTGTAAATTCCTGTGGCTTGGCAGGACAAAAGGGAAAGAATTTTCCCCTTAGCTTCCTCAAGGAATAAATTTGCACAATAGTTGTAGGATTTTATTTACATAGCACATATCAAACAAACTGTTCTTATAGAACAGCATTAGCTCACACATGTCAGTGTGTTCTGTGCTAGCTTATGTGAAGAGAGTTCATTTAACAGGCAGGAATATCCTGCACCCTGAGAACAGAAATGGAAGCTGGGAATTCAGAGGGGACCTGAGCTTTCTCACACTCTCAGCTTTTCATAAAGGTCTAAAGTTTTCTAAATGAACATTACATTTATGTGATTAACTGGAGTTTGCGTGGGCCTAATTTGCAGATGTGTTAAATTTCTACTGCTCCTACTAAAGCTCTCTGGAGCACCCAGCTCCCCACATTTCAAAAGGCTGTAATGCACAGTTACACAGCCCTTGGGAAGGAGAGCAACACCGCTCCCTTGGTGAGTCCCAGGCATGGTTAAAGTCAGGAAAGAGAAGGAATAAAGCACAGGGTGTACAAATTAAGTACATCTCCCTCTCTGTGGGCCTCACTAATAGCCTAGAGAGATCCCTGAGGGACAGCAGCAGCAGAGATACTCCAGTATTTGGCATCCAGAGGGGTGCTGTGCAAGGCTGCAGCCAGGAGGAAACACTGGGCTGGCCCAGCAAGGCTGAGTGCCTCTGGCTGGCATCCCTCAGCCTGGCTGCTGGCTCCAGCAATACAGTGACAAAGTCTTATGGTGCTTAACTTGGCGACTAGACCAAATATGTGTTAGCTGAGGAGCCTCCATTCACCTGCCTTTTTGCTGAAGCCATCTGTCTAACTGCTGGCTTTCCTCTCTCTTCTCTTCCCAGATGAGATGGAGCAGTCCCCTGCAATGCGTTCTGACTACTTGGTCTCAGGGATTAGAACTCCGCCAGTGAGGAGAAACAGCAAACTGGCAACACTGGGCAGGATCTTCAAACCATGGAAGTGGAGGAAAAAGAAGAATGAGAAACTAAAGCAGACCTCTGCAGGTACGATGAGAATGACAGTCTGATGCTGCACAAGGCAAAGCTCAGCTTGGGTGAAATTTCCTTACATAGGAAACACTAACGATGACCTGACCTAAACCTAATTCAGAAATCCCAGCATGTTGGGAATTCATGACATTTAAGGCTAGAAAAAGCCCATACAGGCTGACTTCCTATGTAATGCAATATAATACATCTAAAAGAAAAGGTCAAAATAAGAGTGAAGCACAAGCCTCAATACAGACTGCTTTTCATGGGCTGTCTCTTCTCCAAATAGGCTACTTTTATGTCTGCAAGTATCATCACCCCTTTTATTTGGGGTGAAGATTATTTAGGTCACAATAACATTATGAAAAGTGACAGGAAGGAGCTGCAGCATGTCAAGTTCCTTCCCTCAAGCAGCTGTCTCTGCAGTGGAGGAGCCCAGCACACAGCACTGCGCACTCTCGCTGGTCTCCAGGGATGTCCCAGGAGATCAGTAAGGAGACAAACTCACGTGCTAAGATAGGGTGATGTGATTCCCTCCACTTGCCCGATGCCCTGAGGAGTGTCACCATGAAGGACACTATCTCCTGAGGCAGCTCTAACACCTTGCATCAAACAGCACGAAGGCTCTCATACCCCTGTTATTCTGTACTCAATGTGATTAGGCAGCAGGTTAAATCATAAATCTCAGCTCTATGTGCGGGTGATTTTACTACTTTAACAACAGGAAGGGTACAAAACAGGCTGACCAATCCATGCACCTCCAGAATTTCCTGCAGTTCTTTCCAAGCACGCAGTAGTTGAGACCAGAGGGAATTTCCTCATTACAGCTTTCTCATTGAGATATACGAATACTCTGCTGTTAATTGGTGCTGTGTCATGCTACTACTTCTTGCAGTGCTGGAGAAGAAGATGACAGCACGACAAGGTCGGGATGAACTCATTAAGAAAGGCCTTCTGGAGATGATGGAACAGGGTAAGGAAATTTTTTTTTTTTTTAAAAACTCAAATCTTTTTTGGTGCAATAGGAAATGCAAGTCTTCAAAAGAAAAAAACTAACAATCAAAAAAAAAAAAATAAAAGGAAGATCTTAAATCCAAGCACATTAAAGATAAAAAGTGCTTAATATTGAATTCTTCTGATTCCTTTCTGCTGTAATCAGTCCATGCAGTTTGATTTTTGATGGTTTATCACCTTGAATGCTTCTCCAGCTTCACTGGATTTTTACATAGCATGAATGTGAGCTGGTACATATGCAATTCCTCTAAAGCTAGCTAAATCTGACCGCCAAGGAAGTCAGCTTAAACTGGCATAAATATAAACTTAAACATACAGACGCATTCAGCAGGGAAGTTAACATGTACACCTCTTGAATCCAAATCTCATTAAATGATACTAATCTGCCATTTTCAGCAGCCTTCCCAGTAAAAAGAAAAGTTTGCGTCAAAGCATATTGCCATCCTGTGTGCTTGTCATTCATGGGGAAAAGTGAAGCATTTGGTAGTGCCATTTTAAAGTTTTCCTGAGTACAAATCACGTTCAGAAGTCACTGAATGAAAGATGATGAAGTGTCAGAAACACGCACAAAGGTCTGTGGTTCTGTATAGCCCTGCTCCAAAGTCCTGGCAGATGCTCAAGGGACACAGAGATCTGAGTGACTGTTCTGCAAGATCAAGTGAGCTCCCAACGTTATGGACAGCATCCCAATTGCCACTTCCACCTAAACAGAGATTAAAAAAATCCCTCTTTACTTTGTAAACTCTATAGCAGAAAGCACTGTCATGAAGAATGGCCTTTTAAGTTTGACCAGTCTGGTATATAGAAATCACAGAATCACACAGAATTTCTAGGTTGGAAGAGACCTCAAAATCATTGAGTCCAACCTCTGACCTAACGCTAACAGTCCCCACTAAACCATATCCCTAAGCTCTACATCTAAACGTCTTTTAAAGACTTCCAGGGATAGTGACTCCACCACTTCCCTGGGCAGCCTGTTCCAATGTCTAACAACCCTTTCGGGTTGATGTTCTTTGAAACTAATAATTGAGTTTCTTTGTATAAAACAAACGCCGTGCCTATAAATAGGCTGTGGGACAATAGTCAGTGATGCTAGGCTGCAGTGCAACTGCACAACTGAAGAGTCAGAAAAACAGAAAAAGAGCATTTTAAACAGTTTTTTTTTTTTTTTCCCCATTAAAGCAATTATCATATTATTTTATTGGATATATTTTAATGAGTTTTATGTCCAAGTTACAAAATCTATCAAACCATCAGCTTATTCTAAACTGGAAGGTTTTCGAAGGCTCATTTTTAATTCCTGTCCATTGAGCTCTTTCTGTCTCTCATTCTAGACAATTAGTTGTCCTGTCAGCACATCAGCACTACCCAATAGGAAAATACACCCTGTATCTGCTAAGGGCATGGAAGTTCCCCATAATCTATGAATTTGAAAGCATGGGCATGTGAGCATTATGAAACAGCAGTAAAATAAAACTTCTATAGAGCACATTAAACTGTAATAATGAGTTGATAAACATTTTGTATGCATAAAGAACTGGTTGGGAGGAACACAGAGGATGCTAAGTTGCAAGATCATTTTAACAAAATAAAAATAGTTAAAACAAAAGGAATTATGAGAAGCTGCACTTTCACAAAGGCAGCTGCAAACAGACTCTCCAGGCTCCTCTGCCCACCTGTCTCCAGTGAAGCTGCACAGAGCCCCTGTGAACATCACACCAATTTACAGAACCACCCTGTGCCCAGAAAGGAAAGCATGGCTGACAGTCAGTTGAAGGACACTGCAGCTCCCTGCAAGTTATTTTTCTTCACACGGAGTGTTGTGAATCTCCAGGGTTATTTTATTGTATTATCAGTAGAAGCAGCTTATTAACTGGTATCAAAAATTGACCCAAATAATTCTCAGTAAATGATTAGTGCCCTACTTGGACAGAGCTGAAGTGGCAGCAGTTTCACGGCTAAGTCCTCATTTATGCGGTAAGTTGCAGCTGTCAAAGCAGCAACGCTATGCTAAAAAGACTACAGTAAATCCCTAAATCCCTCTATTTCATCAGGCTCTACTCCACTTCCAGAGTCCTGGCTCCTGCTCCCTTTCATTAACAGTCCAAACCAGGACAAAGCTGTAGCCTGAGAAATGTGCAGACCTGCTGCATGCATTCACAACAGCCGTGTCCCAGTCCAGCTTCACAGCGCAAGGTCTGTCGAGCAGCATTTTGAGCTGGGCTGTGTGGCTCAGAGCAAACCATGAAGCTCGCACAGACTCTGCCTCAATCTGTGAGCAGCCCAGGGTGAAATTGCACCATCCATGCTTTGGTGATGAGTCATCCCAACAGGTTATGTCACCCCTTCTCCTCGCACAACCCCAAAAAGCAGCTGCCCAGACACACTGCGCAGACCAAGGTGTGCAGCTGAGCTCCTTCTGCCCCCCTCTCTGCTCACACAAACACCGAGCTGCCCCTTAGACACTCCTGGACCTAAAATACAGCTTTGCTCTAGGTTACAGGCTGCAGGGTCTGGCATACTGAGATTCCCTCCCAGATAAATCCCAGCCCTGCTTCTTCTGATTACTTTGCAATTCCCAGGACTATCTGCTGCTTTCCTTACCAGGGGATTTGAGGTCTGTGCTTTCTCCCACTCCCAGACTCTCTCTAAAATCAAGCTGGGAACCACTGCCAATCAAAGCAGCACGTCCACTTTGATCTAAGCACAAGTTGCTCTCTTTTGACCGAGACCATCACTGCTGAAAGCCTCAGACGTTCCTCAGCAGAGGGCTGTCTTCTGCTTGTCATTACTTCATTAGTCACTGCACTTCCATGACCGGGATCCGAAGGAGCTCTTGTCTCTGTCTGCAGCTCTATTGTGGCACAGCTGTCAGCAGCTTGCCTGTCTGAAGGATGCGAGGAACGTGCGAAGCAGAGTTACCTTGAACACACTTAGGGAGCTTCCCCCAACATTTCTCCCCATTGTGAGCATAAAAACCACTCAGATGTAGCTGTGCACTGAGAGGTAAGGACTGCCTGTCAAGTAACGCAGGCAGCTGTTAATACACCGCTGATTATGTATAGGCTGCCTTCACAATGAGCTGAAATGTAGGCAATGAACTTTTTCCCCCTCCCCTTCCCTGTATCATAGCAACTGTGCTACTGCAGGGGCTATTTTAAGAACAGTAACTTTTCACCAAACGTGATTATGAGGCAGACTGAGTGAGCTCAGCGTACAAAAATACTGCATCCCTTCCGCAGCATCTCTGGGCCAAAACCCGATACCCTTTCCCCAAAAGGGCAATAAATTACTCTGCAGATTGTCCAAATAGTATTAAAAAGGGGTAGCTACAAGTGCTAGCTGTTTTAAATCAATGTTCATGAAACTTGTCATGATATCATTGCAAGAAAACATAGCCCTGTCACGAGCTTCCAGAAAGAGTGTCTAGGGCTGAGAAATACAGGGGAGGAGGTCAGGGGTGGACAGCAGATGTGTCCATCAGCACGGAGCACTGGCTACAATGCGAAGTAATTGCTTTGATTTGCTATGGTGGTGTTGATCTTGTAAATTCTGAGAGAGTTGTGCAGTAAAAGGGTAGTTTGTATTCTGAGGAATCTTGCCTGAATAGGAGAATGCTAGAAAAGCTTCAGTCATCAGGATGCGTACAGCTGCAGGGATCACTGGCACAAAAATCCTTCAGAGTAAGCAAAGGGAGCAGTTTCTAGGTCTGCATGAGGAGGGATTTGAATTTCTGATCAGCTCAATCACACAAGACATGCTTTTTAAAACTGAGTAACTAATGCTGTGCTCAAACCTACACGTCAGTAGGGAATACTAGCAGCCTTGTCCTCTGCGATGCTCCGGGATTACTGCTGGGGCAGCTGGATGGCAGTGTGCTGTGCACGGAGCCTGACACAACATAGACATGTCAGAGCAACCTGTGCCCATGCTACATGGGAGCTCTGCTCAGGAAAGGAACTGCCTCCTCTCCTGCACGTCAGGTGCTTCCAGAGCACAGTGGCCTTCTTGTACAGGCACAATGGCCATTTACCCGGGCTGCTGGGTGCCCACAGAAAAAGATGCCTTATCTAGAAAACAGGGTGTATATTTGTGTCCAGATGGGCTGATGTCCATGGCTTTACATTACAGACGTCCAGCACTTTTAGAAATCAGGTGCTGCTCTATGACAAATCTCAGTCTCCTAACCACTTACTGAAACTACTTGCATCTTTGAGACTCACTCTTCCAGAGAGGATAGCAGGGGGGTTCCCCTTTCACTGCTCGTGGTTTAGTTAAGATTAAATGATTTGGTGTTGTAGATACTGAAGGCAAAGCCTGCACTGGTGATGATGCCACAAGAGCAACGCAGAGTGACCCTCCAGCTCCTGTGTGCCAGGCACTTGACTCTGAAGAGATGCAGCAAGAGAGTACAACGGCAGCCACAACAAATGTGACCTCCCTTGGTGAGGAGCTGCATTTGGATGAGCTGAAAGAAGATGCAGGTATTGGATAAAAATATTTTAAAAAATAATAAAATGTTAAAAGATATATTTATGCTGAGCTGCTGCATGAGCAATCATAGATGCCAGTGGTAGACAGCCTGAGCACCTTGTTCTGCTCAGCTTCCCCATACCAGGTTAGCAATCATTATTTTATAAGTCATTTTTTGAGACCGCTGTCAAACTGAGGGACTACAGAAAGCTTGGCATAATGGGATTAGTTGGATTATGAGACAATCCAACCTTGGCATGGTGCCCCTTTGGTATTAGCAGTGACTGCTGTGAAGATTAAACAAGCTTCTCTCAAAAACACTTCTCAAACTTCTATGCCAAGACTGAAGTTGCCTGTCCTGGCTTGAGAAACAACGACCATGCACAACTTGCTCTATCCATTACACTGTAAATACAAGTGCAGTTCGATGTCATGAGTACAGATAAACTACACCAAGCTCCTTTCATGCAAAGCTCATCTGTGAAGCAGTTCAATGGGACCAGAGCAGCCAGGGACTGCCCAGCAGCGAGAGGGTTTCCGTGTGCTTCCTGACAACCAAGAAATGCGTAGGTCCAAAGATAACGCTTGATCCTAGGCTGTGAGGAGTGCCACGCAGTGCTTGCTGATCTTCCTGTCCATCCACTCTGGCCAATTTTTATGCCTTCCCCAACTGCCTTTTCTTTTCCATCCTATGTGCGCATGCCCCATGCTCTTTAGTGTCCTATCCTCCAGCCACGTCCTCCAATCCCCCCTCACCTGCTGGATTTGGCAGACTGATGCTTCAACTGCTCAGAATGGAAGTCATCCTCTAAAGGTTTTTTTTTGTTTTGTTTTATCCTTTCCCATTTCTTTCTCCAGTCCTTTCCATCCCCATGACTCACAATTTCGTTCATTTTTGCTCTTTTGCTTTTATGTAATATTGCTCTTCTGGCCCATTTCTAGCCCCACTCCACTCTACTCTTAATAGATTTGACAACAGAAATGCTCCCGTCTCCCAAAAGGTACTCCCCATTCTCATGTTTGCTCATCACAAAGATTTTTTTTATAAGCACAGCAACTCCATTCTATTGCCGTTGTTTCAGCTATGTGTTGTCACATTGAGAAATATCCCAAAGCACTGTATGCGGCCTTCTAGAGATATATCCTCTATTGTTTCTTAAAACAGAAGGAAAATAGAGAACTAGACATACACAGCTTCTATTAATACCTGCCCTTAATGATGTTTTCTTTCTATTCAATCTCTATGGAGTGTTTGGTTTTGTATCACTCTAAAAATTCATTGGGGTAAAACCCACTCGTCTCCTGTTTCCCGTTCAGTGTTTTAGAACAACCAGATCAAGTTCTCGACCAGAATACCTCAGGCTGCTATTACTAGCAGCGATACTCTCTCCTAGAGCGTTTCATTGAGCAAATTGCTCTCTGAAGCTCTAGTTACTGGGACAGACTATCTGAGAAAGATGGCTCTAAAAATGCATATATTTAACATTATGCCTCTCTAAAATCTGATACTGTAACTTAAAATACACCTTCCACTGCATTCTAAATTGTGTATTGAGGCTTTCCAAAGCATCCCAATTTCTTATGTTCCTCTCTAATGCTAGTTCTTTTTATTGGCTCCCTGGCATAACCTTTCCTTCCTTCTGCATTTCTTTTCCTCCCTCAGAGGTATCATTTCCTAGCTTCCAAAAAATAACAGCAGGATTACATTCTCCTGTCTCCCTGGTCTGTGACTACTCCTATTTTTTGGAAGTCCTCCTTCAACAGCGGCTTTTAAAGTGATTTCTGTACTCATTTAATCCCTCTATCCACCTTAGCACTTCTGTCTAGTGATTTTACCTTACGGAGCTTATTGGGTGAGAAAGGTCTTCAAAATTGTTGGAGTATATTGTAAAGTTTATCCTAATGCACAGCTTATTACAACACCTGTGTCCTTGAGCTCAGTCTAGGTCTCCAATGCAGTAGGTGTCTTTCTACAAGTTTGTATGAATATTTGACCAGCTAGAAACAAAGGGAATACATTTGCTTCATACCCAATATGCTGTATTTCATCCTGATGACATGGCATGAAGGTCAGGAGGGGAAGAGGAGGGAACAAAAAGGATTATTTGTAGAGCTCACATTTCATTAACGCAGAAGAACAGCCTAGGCAGAGCCAGGTCAGTGTTCCCCACCCGACCCAGCTAATGGGCATGGGGACAGTCCCAAGGGGATGAATCCTACCTACCAGCAAGGCGGCACTTTGACAAGCAGCTCTCTACAAATAATTAGCTACTCTGCCAAGGAGTCTAGTGCTGAGCCCTTGGAATACGTTCAGCAGGATAACATTCCCTCTGCAGTACGAAATGTGTTAATAGGTTTGTGTACTCAAGACTCAGGTCTGCCTCAGACTCTGAGTCAAATGCACCGTTATTACCAAAAACAACCATGGGAAAAAAAAATAAAAACAAACTGTTCTTTGCTGGGACTGTAAAATGGATTTTTTTTTTTTTTTTTTTTTTTTTTAAGACAACAGCACACAATGACAGTTTGTTTCTGTGATAGTGTTCTCTGAACAGGATGCAGTTCCGAAACAAAAAGATGTTTGCCAGAGGCCGAGCATGTTTCAGATCCGCCTCCTCTACAGGCAAGGACCCGCTACGGCTGCTCCTCTGCCTCGGTGCTGCACGGCCCCTCGTGGCACAGGCAGGCCTCCTGATTGCAGTGAAATTACTGCCAGCAGAAAGTATCGCTCAGCTCAGGGGAAAACATCCAAATATGACTAATTTTCCTGTCACACTACTAACATCTACTGGAGCTCTTGATCTTTCTATAATGGAACCTATTAGTGACTTAATTTTTCACTTCTATTCCACATTCTCTCTTCTATGCAGCAGGCACAAAAAAACACAAACTGATGTCAGACTAGAACAAAGCATTTCTCTAGAAATGTATATTTTAGAGAAAATTATTTCCTTTAATAATTTAGGCAACTATCACATAAGACTTTCCTATCAAGCCAAATTTCACAAGAATCCCTCTAATGATGTGTATTTATTCCACTTTCCTGTCTTTCTTGAATGACAAATACTCGTTCCTCCACTTCTAGGCACACTCATTAATCTGTTTGTCAACAAATTAAATGCTATTATCTTGCCAATGCTATTGTTTCCAACTGTCTAAATGCTCTGGTGCCTCCCCATGCACTCTAAACACAAGGATGCTGAGAGAGAGCTTGTATTCCAAACAAGACATAAAACCGAGCCAAGAAAAGGTTTGTGATGTGGCAGCTGTGGGTACACACTTCTGTGAGATTTTAGGAGACGCTCTGGAATGATTTGGAGGGAAACATACTTTGCTTTGACAGTCCAGGCTGCTAAAGGGAGCGAGATTTACCATTTCTCCAGCCCAAACCGTTTGGACACATCTCCTGCTGAAGGGAGATTTAAACATGGATCTCCCCATTTGGAGGAGTGCTCCACCTGCTGGACCACTACTGGGCCCCTGGTGGTTGGACGTGCTGTTTGGGGAGGTCCTGCCCGAGTTGCTCAAAGCCCGGCTGTGGCCCCAGTGTATGCCATGGCAAATATTCATGTGATCTTTGTACACATGTACAGAGTGTGAAAGTCAAACCATGAGGCACTGGGTAACTTTAAGCACTGCCAGAGTCAGCTGGTACCTGATCAGAATTCAAAGATGTTAATACCGAACTTCGCTGAAATTCCACCCATACCCTGCTTCAGTTGCTTGCCTTTCTGGATCTGTTCCCCTGTGCCCTCATCACAGCCAGCCCAATTTGAAAAACTGCTCGGTGATTCAGCCTGTACTAACTTTAAGAGCTAAGTGCTTTTGCCATCTTTCAGGAGACAATCCTGAAATGAGCACTGCTTCACCATCTCAAATTAAGGCTTTGGTGATTGAATTTTTCCTTAAGTACTTCATCCATTCTCCATTCCGCGCTAGTTGCTGAGATCCACTGGTAAATCTTTTTATGACAGACTTTTCCTGGTTATCAACTTTAGCCTCAGGAAAGGCTCAGCAGTTCTGGAGTCAGGTGCAGTAGGATGCAAGCTGTAGTCATATATTAAATAAGATAAAAACTAAATTGTGAAAATAAATGTGTACAGCAACTGGAAAACCAGCTTTCATGTAATGTTACAGGGTTGATAGTCTTTGCCCTATGGCTGTATGTTCCTGGCACTCACTCAGTAACACTGTGCTTATTGCAGTTACACCACTGTAAGAAAATCCATTGCAGTTCTCAAAGGTTGCTTTCCCTTGCTGTCCCTGTTATTAAAAAGAGAGAAGGAAAAAAAGCTTAAGGGAAGGAATGGAATGTAAGAGAGACTCACCAGTTTTCTCAGGAACATCAAAACTACCATTTCTTCAATATTTTTGAACATTTTATTCTTTACCTGCTTTGGCTAGTTGGCTATTTCACACAATCATTATTTCCAGTAAGGTAAATAAGTGCTTCTAGCTGTGTACCATATGTTCTGTTTTTCTGAATGTTTCTGGCACTGCCTCCTGGCCTATCAGTATTATTAACTTCCCTTTCCATTAATTTTACTCATCTTCTTGCTAGCCAAGAAACCTTCAGCACCAGTGGAAGAATTAGAAGATGCCAGTCTGCCAGCATCTGAAGACAGTCCACAAGCCTTACTCATTTCTGAATCCACAGACTCTCCCCAGAAGGGGACAGAAAGAAACCCAGCACAGCTTCCCAGCCCTCCATTGCTCCCAGCTCCACCGCCTAAGGCGATCTCCAAAATCACTAAGAGTGTAACAGGTCAGTCATTTCCAGTCAGGAAAGACTTTCCCACTCCTTACGCTTTGTTCACCTACACAGCACAGTATACTCTTTTTTATCTTAGATCCTTTTGCAAGCCTGTTGTTGCCTACTGTAAATCCAGCTGGTTGTGGTTGTAGTGAATGATAATGAATTTCATGAACTGAGCAGTTTGGCTGCCTGATAACGCACTGATCTTTGTACTTCAAATATATATACATATTTGGATCTCCCCGAGGATTATTTAGTTGGAGTCTATTGCACTAAACACATGTAAAACAAATCAAACCAACCGCAAACATCTGCTGAATCAGATGCTCATATCGATATGCCATAAAACACAAGGAGATTTAAATGTTTTCATTACCTACAATCCCGCTGGATAACAGTACAACAGCCACAAGCCAGTTCAACCCGACAGGCTCTGTAGAGGTTTCTGTCTGCAGGTTCTGCTCTCTGGGGTAGGCCTAAACTAAAGCTATAAAATCTGGTGTAATTAAACAGGATGCACATAAGTGATACACCTGGCTCCCACAAAGCAATCCTCCATGCCAGCCTTCATTGAATGTTTCCTGATTTTCTAACGTATTGCCAACGTTACTACGTTTTCCAACATTCTGGCACTACAGAAAGGGTGTTAAAGTGAATATGATTTTAGTGCGTTCCAATTTTAGGGCCCCTACATATGGTAAAAGCAGTTAACAGGGTCTTACTGCAAATTAGAATGAAGTCTTGACATCTAAATGCCAAACCTTTTGGGTATTCAGACTTTTAAATGACAGCCATTACCTCAGCCCTGATTTGCATCCCACTGACACAAATAACAGGGTTTTCGAAGTCACCAGGAAACAAAATATCAGAGGGACACTGATGTGACCACTGGAACTCATAGAAAATATCAGTGCTTTTGGTCTTTTTGAGGAACAGATGTTTGTTTCCTATGGAAAATGTCCTTATTTTGACCATGTTTGGAAGCCATAAGAGCTTAAGCAGGACCTGGATTCATGAGAGTATCATACCAGAGCTTCCTGGGAGCCATTGTTCGGATTGCCTCACCATTCTCTGCTCTGAGTCAGGCTGTTGCCTGCCTCTTCCATCTTGCAACGTGAACAAGCACAACCAGGATGTTTCTTTATTGCTTCTCAGCTGATGAGAGAGCCGTGCTCTGCCTAAGATTCAGAAAAACTAACCTACAGAGGGTAACAACATTACAGAACCACCAGGCACTTTACAGTCCCTAAGCACTTCCTCTGCCATCCAGGATATCCTAAGTTTTGGTATTTCATCCTCATCTAAATTTCCCACAAAGAACAACTCAGTTTTCTCAATGACTCCAGTAACTATAGACCTTTATTCAACAGTGATTATATGTTTATTTATTTTTGTTTGGATGTGGAGGCAGTGGTGAGTTAAAACTAAACAAATACTGTCAGTGAGTGAAAGGGGATACAAATGCATGGGGAGAGAGAAACAAAGAGCTATTATAAAAAGAACAGCAAGACAAAGAGGTTGAAAAGCTCTTCTGTGTTTGATTTTTTCCCCCCTTAACAATGCTAGAGATGCTGTTAGCAGAGGAGTGAGGAATAAGCCAAGCACCAATTAATCACAGAGAGAGGGGAACAGGGCAAGGTGCCAAGACATCACTTTGCAAGATTATTCACTGAACAGCTGTTATTAGGATGAATAAGGTGTGATTTAGGGAAACTCTCAATATTGGCCCAAGCTGCAATGAGGACAAAATTGGCCTTTGGCCCATTCCAGGAACAAGCAAATACAAAGATAAAACAAAGTCTCCTCCCTTCCTGCTTTGGGGTTGAGCTGAACCCAGGGTTCTTGCTCTGAGAAAACACTGCAAGCCTCTCCCATGGTGCAGAGGGAGAAAGTGATTGAAGAGGTGCTCTTTCATCCCCTCAGGCCACAATTTAAAAGACAACAATTGATCATAAATGTCTTCTATGTGTTTCTACAGTAGCACATAACCAAACCTGCATTGTACACTGAGAAAACATCTTTTCTTAGCACAGGTTGGCTGTCTCCCAGCCATAGAAGCTACCCTGATCACCTCTGGGCTGGGAAGGTGTCTCACTGCCAAAGCATGGCACACTGGGCACCTAAACACTTGGAGAAATCCTCCAGTGCTTTCAGGCTTTTTCAGATTTTAAACAGGGTAACTTTTGGACCAGCTTGACCCCTACCTTCCTGCTAGATGTATAAAAAGAGAGATTAAACTCTTGCCATTGATCTGGGTTGGATGACGAGAAATGTGCAAAAATGCCTTCAAAAACAAACAAACAAACAAACAAAAAAACAAACCAATAAAAAAAATAATGAGTTAGACCTCTCTTAGAAAAAGCAAGGAAATTATACAACAGATGCAAATCTCCCTGCAGAAGGATGCTCTCCTCTCCACCCCACAAATGTGAAAAAGAGACCAGTGTTGCTACTCTCAAATTTCTGATGTTTGAATCTGGTTGTGGCTACAGGAGCTCTCTTCTCACCTGTGCTTTTGCTGTCGCCCTCGATAAATTCCACTCTCCATTCTCAAAGAGAAAATAGTAAACACGTTCTGTGAAAACAAGTTTGTACAAGGGCTGTACAGGGTTGTATCAGTTTAAATTCCTATTTACAACGCTAGGTGGCAACAAGATAAAAGAAATACCCTCTTGTGTGAAGACGTCACATTGGCTTTCTATACCCAGACTGAACTGTTGGAATAAACAGGGCCATGCACCAGAAGGTTGGGCCTGGGTTATATGGAAAATGGGGAAAAAAATGTAGAACAGAAATACTAATTGGCATTTTTTCAGGCCAAGTCTTCTTAAGAAAGGAAAGCTATCAAACTTACAATGAGAAAAATATCCACTTTGGACTTGGGTGCTAGAGAAATGTATCTAACGAAGTCTAATTTCCAATAAAATGCTTATGCAGCATAAAAACCTGAATCTAGAGGGTAAAAATTATATATTAGCTGGCTTTACCCTTTGTTTTCTCTTCTTAGTGCTCAGTATGCCATCTATCATTTGGATTTCATTTGGCAAGTTTTGTTAGGCGAACGTTATACTATAATAATTTTGGCATTTCCTCAACTGGCATATGAAAGACAGAGGTCTAAGCTGCACAGCAATCACAGAGGAGCAGATAATAGACAGTGGTACATTTTGTCCTGACTGAGAACCACAGTGCATAAATTTTAATACCGTCTGCCAGAGGCCAGCAGAGAAAGCGCTAGATTGGGAAGCCGCCGCAGCACAGGCAGTTGGCGGTTAGGAGGAACAGTACTGATGATCAAGAATGCAATGATGGGCTGGAAAAAAGAAGAATCTGTGTGGGGAATGAGAGGGAATGGGAAAAACATTTATTTTTCTAGATCAAAGATCTATATTTGTGCAGCACGAGCCTTTTGAATTCAGATGGTTAATCAGCTTAGCCAGTTACCTCTTAGCAAGAAGGAAACATCACCATTTTCTTCTGTTCAACAGAAGAATTAATTTCAGTGCCAGCTTTATGCGCCAAAACACAAGCAGCATTGTATGACCTCTTATCCTTGTGTTTTGCCAGCAGGAAGCGACACGGATGACCCAGCCATGAAATCTCCTCCTTCCACTATCCTGAAGAATTACGTAATTGTCGGTTCCTCCCAAATCTCAGGACAAGCTGCTCTCTTCCATCCCTCTGGCCAGAAAAGCTCTGATCCCCATGTCAGAGGACAGGTAACAACACCGACTGGCTCCCCTCACCTGGCTGCCGTCCACCTGCCTTTACCTCCCAGCAGAGTCATTGAAGAACTGCACAGGGCTCTGGCCACCAAACACCGGCAGGACAGGTACCTGCAGCCTTTTGGCTACACGGGTGCATGGGGAGAGTCATTCCACTAAATCATTTTTCTTGGTAAATGTCCTTCCCCTGTTATTAGCATTTTATCTATCCTACGGCTTAGGTCTGTTTTCTTCCTGAAGTCATTACTTTGAACATCTATCCCTGGTTAAAGGGCTTGATTTGGCAATTACTTTAAAGTATGTTCTTCCTTTATGAAGAGGCTACCGTGACATGGAAGGTGGTTTTCAACAGGTAGAATTATTTGGTAATCCTTGACCTACTGCAAAGAAACCCTCCCCATGAGACAACAAGTTAGATAGCTAAGGCAAAGAGTGCTATAAATATGAGTACTCTACAGATGAGAAATGCTATTTCACTATGTCTCTTGGCTTATACACGAACATACACGGTATGCATTTCCTAATACAAATGCTTGTATGGGACTATGTCAGGTGTTTTATCTGGTTTTCATTATAAACCCTCCTCTGTATTAGAGGAGGACAGAGATAACCTTTTCCAACAGAGCTTTGGAGCTAAGTTGGTAACATTTCTCAGCTCCATAGCAGCTGTAGTCATGGGGAATAGATTCATACAATATCATTTCTAGGCCCTGTTAAACCTTTGTCATGATTGTAAAATATCATAAAATATCAGAATTGTAATATTTTATGCCTTTTATGTTTTACAGTGAGGATATTGTCTTTTTTTTTTTTTTTTTTAAATCAGTACGGTATAGCACATGGTTATATATTAAAGACATATTATTCTCTACCTTTCTGCAACTTATTTTTCTGATAAAGATAGGAAAATAGATCCATAATAGACATTGTCAACACAGTGTTAAGGGTGCTATTCCTTGTTGTTCCATGCTGAAATCTCTGCTTTGGCCTTAACGAGCTACAGGCCATTCTGGTCAGTCTCTTATAATGATAAGTTCCTACTGTGGCAATAAACCAGTCTTTTGTAAAAACTGGGCTCTGCACCTTCCACCCACAGCTTCCACGGAAGAGAAAGCAAAGGCTCTCCAAAAAAAAGAGTGGATGTCCGTCCATCCAGAACGTCTAGCATGGAGCGCAACAAAGAAAAGGAGAACTCACTGGGTTATAGCAGTGACTCAGAAAATAAGCGTAACTCAGTTAAAGAGTCTGATGAGAACAAAGAAAACATGATCATGAACTCAGAGCTCAAGGAAGACTCTGTTTTTTATCAGGATGAAGAAGTCTTGAATGACTCCGTTATTTCTGGTAAGGAAAATCACTTATATTATAAAGATACACTACTGTAGCCTAACGAATACTCTAAACATGGGAGCACAGAACAGAAAATATTGAGCAGTGCACATTCCTCTGTTGTCACATCAGCTTTTCTAAGGAATCTTGGTGAAGATCTGAAGTTACGTTTACATCATAGTGACTGTGATCATGCCTGTTTTGGTACGTACTGCATAATAAGAGGATACAGAGTTATGCTGATAAGTCAATGTATCAGTATGCTTTACCCTTTTGGTGACTTATGTACCTTTTGTACTGCTACATAAGAACAGCAGCACTTGCAGACATCTCCTGAAATCTGCCCTTTGAAATAGTGACTACACAACATGAAACAAAACCAAATCAGACCAAACAGGAAACTTCTTCCTCATAACTACATCTTTCAATTTAAGAAAACATAATGTGTATCTATGGCTTGCTTCATACAATGGTTTGTGTATCAGGCATAATTGGTAAAGTATTATGATTGGGTAGGGCATGCTTCCCAGAATTTATTAAATACATTTTTGAATGTGAGCACTACAAGATGTAAAAGCCAGATGGAAAAGTGTATAGGTCTGACTGGTGAATATAAATGGGGTGGGGCTGACACATTCTTGAATGTTTTATTGAACAAGATTAAGGACACAAATTTAAAATGCCAGGGGCCAGAACCACATACAGATTTGCTTCTCCAGCTCTTGTGATGATGTGCTAGGGATGTGCACACGTACATGTGTAGATATCCAGTCAGATGCCTAATTTGTAAGGCTGAAAACTATTATGAAATTAGGTAGTGTGGTGACCACATACAGATTAGTATTTACCTGCAGAAGTACACTAAGGGGAAAGAGAGCTCTTGAAGATGGTTTATCATTTGATAGAGGCCTCAGATATGTATATAACCTCCTGTTCCCTGCAAAACACTTGCCAATTCCAAAAAAAAAAAAAAAAAAAAAAAAAGTTTAGAAATATTTTTTTTTCTCATTTCTTTGCTTGTAGCTGCCTTCATCTTTGTAAATAATTTCTCTTGCTCCTTGGTGTTCAGATCTCCTCATACATAAACTTCAAACTCTGCACCAAGAAGCCAGTTCCATACACACCTAAAATTTACCCAAGTCATCCAAGTCACTCAGTCATTGTAAGACTTGAGCTTTATGCCTAAAATAATTTTATTAAAAATACCTGAAGATCATTAAGGTTTTTCTGTCCTCTCCTCTGTTCCCATTTTTTTTTTTGGACGTATGTTGTCCTACCACATTCTAAATATGCATTTACAAAAGACCCAGTTTCTATAGTGGTGGAGTTCAGATATATTTCAGGGGCACAACATAAATCCAGGCCATGCAAGGTTTCAGCTGTTTGGTGTCTAGGGAGGCTGCCATGGATGGGTACAAGGAAGCTGAGCAAATGGTGGCTTAATCCACAGAATTCCTGGTGTGGGATGGTTATTCCACCCAGGAGAAAGAAGCTTTGGAGATATGATGCTGCCCATTTATGCAATGCAAACTAGGACACGAGCAAGGCATTTCTGTTTTCTACACTAGTGGCACTGCTTATGCCAGCATCCATTCAAATCCATCTGTTTGCATTTCAGAAGGGAAGGAGAGAAGCAGTAGTAACAGGGATAGCACTAGAATAATTTCCAGAAAAGCTCCAGGTTTTTCCTATTAAAAAAAAAAATAATAAAAAGTAAATGAATGAATCCGTGCTGGTTTGCAAGTCATGAGATGAAGCTATGAAAAAAAATAATAAATAAATTACTCTACAGTTAGTGTACTGCCTTAGCATGTCTCCAGATTGACCACTGCTGCTGCCATGGTGTATCACTGCAACAGCCCCACAGGTACATGGAGGTTGGTACAGGTCACACACAATGCTGAAAAAGCAAAGAATTGTATCTTTGCTTTCCATTAGCACTGTAGTGAATACATAGCTCTTTGAAACCTTTCAAAATTAGAAGGTGAGATGGTAGTCTTGTTTAAAAATAGCCTTACTCTCACGTAGCCTAGAGCTGATAACTAGTGTGCACAAGGTCTTTCCATCAGCATGCAGTATTCGGATTTGCCTTTTGCTTGATAGAAAGAACAGTAAACATACAGGAAATTAAATGTCAGGATTCAATTGAATTAAAACAGGAAATTTTGTCAGGAATCTGCAGACCAAGCATGAAAAAGGTGTGAATTTTCAAAGCACTTATTGTTGACCTAGCTGAGGTGCCATAAATTGTGTAACAGGCCACAGCCAAGATCCTGCCTGAGATAGCTTGGTCATGGGACACAGTGGCATTGAAGGTGTCTTACTGGCAAAAACAGATGAGGGTATTTGCAGATTCACTTTCCACCGAGATAGTGATCAGGAAGGATTTTGTCTCAGGGTGCTGACAATGGATATGAAGATAAACTAGTTTGGGGCTTTATTTCCTTTTTATTTATTTATTTATTTTTCCTTTTTTTTTTTTTTTTTTTTTTTTTTATTTGTTGATTTTAATTCTGAAACATCAGATACTGGTTTCTGCAGGAGGTGGAATAACAGAACTGGCCACTAGTGGGTCAGTCAAGATGAAAATGGACAAACCACCCAGTGTTTCTTGGCACATCTTCCTAAAGGGGGTAACATCACCTCCCTCCTTTCATTTTGCCCAGCAGGTATTATTTTTCAGGAATTAAACCAATTGGTCAGGCATGAGGAACAGCTCCTTAGACTATCAGATCAGCTTAATCCAGATCTCTTGCATTTTTATTTGGTGAAATACCCTAAAGATTAATCAGTGCACAGTGCATATGGACCATGGGAGTGGCTATAGCATAAGCCTTTTAGAAATCCTAACATCTGGATGAAGTGAGCACGGCTTATCCTGTGTGGGTTGTATGTTCTCTGCTCCTCTAATACCAGAGCAGGATTTGGGTTAAAGTTCAGTTTTTTCAGATATGATTTGTGTTTTTAATTTCAAAAAGTAGTAGACTTTCTAAGTGTGCAGCAGAGCAACCTGGGAGTAGACAGAGCCCTAAGGAGCAGCTTCATTTTACTTTGTTTCAAGCAAAACATTGCATTATTCCACCTCACTTTGAAATACAAGCCTCTGGGGAACACATTGAGCTAGCTTAAGTCAATGGCTCCACATCAGCTTCAAAAATTGACTTCCTGCAAAAGCATCCAGTGTTTTATCTGCAAAGCATAAGTTTCAGCTGACATTCAATGGGATGAGGACAGCAGAAAACGAGCTCTGACCTCATCCGTGCAAATAATCGCTGTGTTTCTAGCCCTTGTTCTCCCATAACTCAAAGATCAGATCTAGTATGGCATGGCAGGTAGTTTTATAACAGCCTGATGGGAGCAGGCTCATACCTCAGCTGTCACTGACAAATGGGAGAATAACCACGTAGGGCACATCCCCAAAAGATAAAATAACGTGCACATGTAGAGCTTCCTTGTTTCCTTCCAAGGAGCTCTGCACAGACAGTCACATGTGCTGTGCGGCGTATATATATTTTGCTTTCAGTGCACCCAGGATGCACTTCAGTGCCTGTAAATCCACTCCACAGCCAGCCAGCACATGGGCAGTATGTCCAGCATGTTCTGGAGACATCAGACCTAAAGTGCATGTGCAGTCTCTCTGCAGCAATCTCCTGACATGACCAAGTTCACCTTACTGGCTGTTTAAAATTTGCAGGTGAAAATGAGAGCATGTTCAGGGATACCTGGGAATCTGTCAGCCCCAAATGTGTTTCAGGTTGTTTCCTGAAGGAGTTCTGTTGGTTCACGTGCTGTACAGGTTGAGCACTGCAAACACCCATTTTCACCCACTCCAGTTCTGGTGGCGGCTTGAAAAAGCTCCACAAAATCCCAGGCTGGTGGCTCAGTGATCCAAATGTTTCTGATGGAGTCATATAGTCATTTAGCAGAAGGCTGTGCGTGGCATCAACCAAAAAATTTGACTTCTTTTACCCATGTGTTAAACGTATACCTACTGATTCCCAGAGGGCTGTACAGTTTAATTTAATTAATGTTTAAGGCAGACTTTGAAAGTATTAAGTGAGGAAGGTGCTAAAGAACACAGATTTCTGACTTTAAGTAGGGTTTTGTCCCTATTATAGCTTCTAAAAAGTTTAATTTTAGGACACTGCAACTGCAAAGAGTCTTGCCCCTGCTCACCCTGGGATACCATATGTACTCTGCCCCAGCCCTCTGAAGATGTATGTGTGGATGTGATACAGATTTCTCCCCTCTGTATACAGAAATTCAAGATCAATAATGATAACAATGCAGGCCCACAGATCCTGATCAAATAAAAACCCTACATTTGGGAATGAGACTCTATTTAGGATTTAGTGTCTTGCCAACCTCCAGAGCATCTTGTAAAAAACTAGACTTTAATCCTATTTCAAATGCCAAATAAAAACACCAATTAAATGTCATTTTCTTTAAAAATGATGTGGCCTTTCCTAGAAAAGGTAAAGTATTAAACTAAACAACAACAACAAAAAAAAAAAACCAGTAGCAACAACAACAAACTTACCACCTTTAAAGTAAAAAGAAACCAAACCAAACAACCCTGCATTACACACCATGCTGCCAAGACCAAGTAAATGCAAAGATGAACCTGCAGTCCCTGAGTACTGTGACTACACTGAGCCCCACCTGAGTGGTGCCACTCTGCACGGGTCATTTTCAGACTTCTGAAGTCCTGGACTGGACAACAGAAAAGCCAGTACAAGGCAGTAGCAGCAAACAGGAGCCTGGGGTAAATTTGCTTGCTACAACCTCCCTGTAGTATGACTGCTGGAAGACCACAGCCCTACTGGGATGACTCAGCAGCTCATTGGTTTTGGTAGCACATCCCTCTTTTTTCCTCCATCATGAGCAACCCACCCCTTGGCAGATACAGACTTCACCTCATACTTCCAATCTGCACTTGAGAATGAAGACCGATTTCTTTACCAGCAGTTAAAGCTTACAGCCATTTTATTGTGTCTTTCCACACATGGCAAAATAGCTTTATAAACTCAGAAGTCCAATTTTCACTTGCTTAGCATGCTTAAGTCTCAAGAGTTACAGAAGAGAGAGAAAAACATCTGAGCTCAAACCCAATTCCCTGCAGCAAGAGTGAAAGGACGCTTCTAATGTCACCAGAGGGGCAGCAGCGAGGACTCAGCATCCAGCACACTAAAGAGCAGTAAACTCCTAATGAAAGCAGCTTCTGCATGTCCTCCTACAAAGAATTCTTTTGTAATGGCAATGCTTTAGATCAGCTTTTTTGATGGAAAACATGCATCAGCCCATTTTACAATAAGCACGACGGGTCATGCAATCACAATAAATATTTGTCTTGCATTGCCCCAATGTCCAATTAACTTGACACATTCTGCAAATTGCCATAAAACACATCCTTCTCCTTCACTCCTTGGAATATTTTCCCCTGCTCTCTTCAGAAAGAAAGGCCCAATGTCAGGAGTACAGTATTGATTTAAATTTCTGTTACGGCACACTGTCACCTTGGACAGGAAGCAGGTATAAGCAATTGCTTACATTTAATGTTGTACACAGTGTCTGCTCACAACTCCAATCTTCTATGCCTGAAAAGCACAAAGATGTTAAAAAATATATTTATATGTACATATAAAAACGCACAGTGAGCAAGCAACAACTTTGTTTCAGTTACCACTGCCTGTCACTGGTTATGCCTGCTGCTCACCCAGAGCAGAGGGGTCACACGTCCCAGAGCCATCCCATCCTTCTGCAAGTGATTCAGGGAACTGGAGTTCCTCTGGGCTACAGGGGTGCTCAGAGGGCTGAGGCGAGATGCACAGCCTTTGATTTCTAAACTAGGGATGTGAATCATGTTTCAGCTGCAAATAATTTTCACCTGAGAGCACTGCTTGCTGATAAAGGCAATAAAGATAACATGATCCTTCTGCATTTGTAAGCAGTTTTGCATCTGAGCCCTGTTCACGAGCACAACTGTAGCACTGCTCAAACTAGTGTGTAAAACTGCTAACATAAGGACTAACATAATGCTAACAAAGGCTAACATAAAAGCTGCTGTCTCTCTATATTTTCCCACTCTTGATACATTTTTCATCTCCAGGAACTCTCTTTCTAATATCTTCCTTTTCAATCCATGCCCCAGGTACTTTGCCAAGAAAATGCAAGAAAGAACTGCTGGCAGTAAAACTACGAAACAGACCGAGTAAGCAGGAGCTGGAAGACAGGAATATTTTCCCAAGGAGGACAGATGAGGAAAGACAGGAAATCCGGCAGCAAATTGAAATGAAGCTCTCAAAGTAAGTGTATCTAAGAATAGGGATGAACCTCCCTGTCCAATGAAATGGCCTCTGAGTATTGTCAGACAAGAAACTGGCACCCACCCGTGAACCCGTTTCCTGCCATGAATCACAAACCAACATATCGCATTTCAGCTGTTAATCAGTCACATAAAAAAAATTAACTGCTTCTTCTGTACAGAATCCCTTGATTTCAATTTAAAACAAGACAGAAGTCACTGGAGGGGATAAAATTCTGCCAGATTTACCTGCAGCTCCGCTGATGTAATTAAGATTGCTGAGGTCCTCCAAGATGGGTAGTACTTTAACTTCATAATATACTTACGTATTGGTTTTGCCTTGTCAGCACCAGCTGAATTTGAGGACAAAGGCAATTTCTATAGCTGCATATTCTTACTTGAAGAAGGGAAAGCTGCTGGGTGGATTGGTGGCTGTATTTCTGCTTTAAGCAGGAACTTCAGCAGCATTGCCCGTGCGTGGGTTAGGTGTTTGTGCAAGCCCAGCTGCGGGGACAGCGGGGATGGTTGGCATGGTCTGGTTTAGATCAGTAACCAGGGCAACAGGGTAGAGCTGTGGGAGAAATAGCATGACTGTGGCAAGCGGCCTAGAGCAAAGATTTAGGGTGACTGTGAGGCTCAGACTGCACCATTTGTTTTGTGTGCGTGTGGTTTGTTTTTTTTCCCCCTCTAAGAGCTACATTTGTATATCTGAAAGCATGAATATTTTAGATGAGACAAAGTGGAGTGCTAAATAATGTGTGCTGTGCCTGCCCACACTGGGACAGCGCACACTGCTTGCCGCCAAAATGCTTGGAATCAAATTGAGAAACATGAACAGAAGTTCATTTTTGAGGCTTATTAAATATTAAATATCTCAAGCCTCTCCTGAAAGAAACATTTATTGATATTTAGTCTAGCTTATTCATGTGTATGCATTTGATTAAACTTTACCTCAGGGGACAGGGAATGAGAGACATGCATATGGATCAAAGCACGAGTCCTTACAGACCAGAGCTTGTGGAAGGAAACACTGCCATCACCAGACTTGCCCTCAGCTAGGAAATGAGCTGCTGAATGAACATAGATGAGAGTTGTGGTAAAGTTCATGATGCCCTGCAATGTTGGAGATGGAGCAATCACTGCCCTCCAGTCTCAGGAGCTGCTGTTCAGTCTTTGTAGCATGGTAGCACTTCACACCCAAAGAAGAATGGTGTGGTGTGAGTGACTGCACAAGACAGAGCAGATGACAGTTCCTGTCACAAAAAATATGTACGCCCCATACAAACAGAAAATACCACATACCAATTTATGTTGAGTTCCAAGAGTTACAGGCAGAACCAGTTATGGATGTGCCACGTTAATACCCATCATCTTAGGAAAGAAAATAGACCTTGATCATGGCCTTGCTCATCTAATGTTGTGTATTTATTTCACAAAAACATTTCAAGCTGCACTTTGACATTGTTAATTCCAGTATTTTGGCCACTTAATTGCTTACGAAATGTCTTCATAGGTCAGGCACCTAATTTTATGGCTCTAAAACACACAAAAAAAGGTTTCCATCCCACTGTATCCTTAAAAACCAGTTGGACCATCACAGAATATTCACTGAGCAAGAAGATTCTTTTCTAGCCAGCCAGCCACACCTTGTGTTGCTGAAATGCCTGGAAGGTCACCTCTCTGCAACACAGCCTGCCTTCCCCTAGTGTGAAAGGTCTAATGGAATTGCAGCTTGAGGCTTTATCATTTTCTTTTCATTTCCTATTTAACTTGCTTAATAATGAGCCTGGAGAATTATTATAAAGGAGTCATAACTCAAGTCAAGTGTCAGCACATTACAAGGATTTTAAAAGGAAGTTACTCTACTGGTGAAAAAAAGAACTGGTCATCACCAGAAGCCAGGAAATGTACTGTTTATGGATAAATGCAGGAAAGATGGAAAGATCTGTCTCTTACAATCTTATGGAGCAAGCTGTGGTGCAGGCTATTAGTCTCAATGGCAATGTCAAGAGGATGGCTAAAAGCCACCTTTGTTCCAAAGGCAGGAAAACAGGCTTTCATTTCACTCCTTCCTTCTGGAATGTGGTGGGTTCAGTGCATCTTGGGGAACAGACGGTGCAGAGATTGCTGGGATAGCCAGGAATGGCAAAACAGATTGGAAGCAATCTCCCACACAACTTCCAGCACATATGTGCGCTGGCAGAGCTCAGCTCAGCTCTTAACTCATCCACCAGAATAGAACGTGACCATGCAGACAAGCTCAGGTGATGGATACGTGCGGGAAAATATTTACACCAGCAAAATCAAGTACAAGTCCAAAAAATACTAATAAATCCCAATCCTAAAAATGGGTACTGGTAAGGGCCAAAGAGTCAAAGCACTAGATACATCCCTCTGGAGTTTCTAACTATTTCTCAAGCCCCCAAACCCAGACCACCCCAGAGCCCCCACTCAGAGCACAACCTGGCAGTAGCATTGAAACATAACCACACAGGGAAGAAGAGTGAAAATCCTGGGTGAGATTTTGAGGTCTTCACATTCATTCATTTAATGGTACTTGTGTGGCTTAATCTCTGTAGATGTGGCAACTTGGAAGTTTATAGCTAAGCGACACACCACTGAGCACTCAGGTGTGAAGTACTGCCAGGCAGTCGGGATCCAAGAGCTGTGTGTGCTCTCTGTACGGTTTTGCCATTACCTATGCAGATTAGAGCACGTTGCTGCTGTACTGGCAACGCTTTGATAATAGTGATGGGACTTGCCTGCTGAGATATGAATCTACATGTACCATCAGGCTGCAGACCTGTCGTTTTGCACAAGAGAATAATGTACGGGCAGATTAGAGAGTTGTTATTCAATGGCTGTCTGCATAAGAACAGCAAGTAAACAGGCAGTTGTTTTCAAGATCAATATTTCACCGCTTGTTTGTAGGGATGTGAAAGCCTATAGCGGTCTAGAAAATTGCCTTTCTCACATCTAACACAGCCTAGCTCTGTAGTCTGGGGGGAAAGCTGTGCTGACGTATATAATGTGCAAAATATACCAAATAACAGTGTCTAAGTAACATAAAAGATGGGGAGACAAAAGAATAGCATTTTCTCTAAACCACTGTATTTTTTAAAGTGCTTCTCCTTGAAAAACATTTCAATAGTAGTTGAGAATCTGGCAAGAAAGCCAACTCTGCTATCATGCTCATGAGTGTTTATGCAACCAAAGCTTAAATGAAATGCTTATTTTTCTTTACTGTCTAACCCATTCCTTCTAAAAAAAAAAAAAAAAAAAAAAAAAGCACAAGGAGTTCTGTTAAATCTTTTGGGCCAGATTCTACCTTTACAGAAGTGCAAGTCCACTTACTCCAGACTTACTACTGACTGACAGCACTCCGAGTACAGGATTGTGGATTCATTTATGTGCACTGCTGCTTTTCAAAAGCACATTTCCCATCTCCTGCACTCCCAAGCCAAATTGGTCTACCACTTGTTGCCGTGGAAACATGCACTTCTCCCTCTGCCTCCATCCAAAATGGCAGTATTCCATTTTCCCCAGATTTCCCTTTCCAGTCATGTTTTCTCTTACTAATTCATGCATCCCCAGTGCCCCAGGCCCCGGCATGTGCCTGCAATATTCTACTGTGCATTAGACAACGGAGATTTGGATACTCCAGCTCCCAACAGGTCTTGTTTCCAATTATTATGTGTTCAGAGTGCAGATAATAAGCCCTCAGTGGAATTCAGTGAATTGAGAGCTCTTTGTGTCAAGAGGCAGGAAAGGCATCTGCAAGTACGATTATTTGCAATAACTGCCTTTTGCCTTACAGACTCATTTTGTTCTGGAAGGGGTTTAAGCTGAGACCTGGAGGTGTGGAATAGTTGCTAGACTGAGGAATGACGCAGGAAAAGGGGTAGTTTAATTAAGTTTGATATCTGACTCTTTAGAAAGTTCATGTTTGAACTGCCTGGGTGGCTGATACTTCTCGAGCACACTTTGTCTAACCACAGTTAAAGACACTCCGTTATTACTTAGTGTTTCAGTGAAAACATGAATTCCCGGAAAAGATTATACTTGTAATTTTCACTTCATGTTCTGTTTCACCTCCTTGGATATTTGCATAAGTAGACACGACGCGTCAAGCAGTGCTTAAAAGATTATGGAGATGGGAATTCTGATACAGCAGTGTGGGCATAAAAGGAGTCTGGCAGGAAGAATGACAGATTCATGGACTCTGAGAGGAACCAAAACTCAAGCACCTAAAACTGAGTGTAATCATATTGAAAATCCTGGTATGGACAAGCAGATGATGCTGGGACACGGTTTCATAGCAATGTAAATTGGAAAAAGAGGTAGCTTTACTCAGTGCTTCACCATACCTGGGCATCTGTAGTTCTAGTGCTGCCCTAAGGTTCTTTGAAAGGCAAATTAACTTGCCCAGGAACTGCAGATGTAGCTAAATGCAGACCCTGGTCTGGAGGTCAGCCTCACGTAACAAAGCATGAAGTTCACAGCGCCTCTGAAGCCAGAGCAACACCAAGCAAACAGCATTTCAGCTTTGCAAACTAATAGCATAAAGCACGACAGTCCAGCACAGAGCAGCAATGAAGGGAAACGTTACCTACTGTGCCCTGTTCCCAGGAAGAGCAGGTGCAGCACCATTTCCTCACAGAAACGTCTCAGCACTGCTTTGCTCGCTGGAAAGACATCAGCCCTCCAGAGAGAAAGTGGGCTGAATTCACAGGGCTCTGGAGAATATTTCACCTGTATTTGATCAAAGGGGGACAGAGGTACTAGTAGCCCTAATGCAGAAGACTGAAGGCACTGAACTTAGCCCAGTTTAGAGACTAGCCTAAATTCACCTGGAGATTGATTTTTTTTTTTTTTTTGGTTGTGTATTGTGTTTTCTTTTCTTTTCTTTTAAAATGAAGCCCTGACTGTGCTTAAACACCTGCTGGCTGGAGTAGGAGTTGGGGAACTGCCCCAATTTCAGATCATAATTTCAGACCGGCTGGGAAGACACGGCACAGATTTATTTCAGAGACAGAAGGGCAGGCACAAAGAAGAGATCGTCTGTCACCGCTAATTGGCTGTGTACGGTTTAATACATGTCCTCCTCATTTGGCAGGAATCATCCAGGTTACCTTGTCACCGATGCTAAAAATAACCCCAGCAAGCGCAGCGTGGGCGTCTGCAGCAGCCTTGGCTCCTCGCACGTGACAGGAGCTATGTTTAGAGCTGCGCTCTGGCTCCGGGGGCGTGCGTGCAAGCCGAGGGAGTCTCCTGCCCTCCCAGCCCCACGACACCCTGGCAGCAGGCAGGCTGGGGGGATGCTGCTGGAGATTTACACGGAGATGCTGCTTGTGGAATGTTTCATGAGACTGTGCTATTTTATTAACAGCTTGCACAGTGCTCAAAGGCTTTTAGAGCTGGTGCTATGGGAGGATTTGTGATTTTTTTTTTTCCATGTTTTGCCTCTTTTCCATTATGGACTCACTTTTTCAGGCTACAGAAAATATATACGTACTGGGGGGAAGAGAAGTAGAAAGACAGGAAAGTCTGGAGGACTGGGGGAAATGCAAGCAATGACTGAGGTATTTCAGGACTGTTTCCAGGACGTAGACATTCGGGTCCCATAGGCATTAATGTTCCCCGCATCCTTTCTCGGAGTCAAGCACTGACACAGCTGGAAATCCCGTTCTGTACCCAGTGACTGGCCTTGCAGTCAAGAGGTGTTTGCTCCCAGAGTTCCTCTGAGGCGGCCTTCAAGGATAAAAATCAGGAGGAAAGACAAAGCTCAAGGTCTGTTGATGCCTCCAAGCGATGAGTCAGTTTAGCCTCCTGTTTACGGTGCTTTTCAGGTTCACGCGAGCTGCTGTGCAGCTCAAATACGTGTGTTTGAAGAGGTTCAAGAATAACTGTACATGACATACCTTAACCACCCTGTCCCTTCTCTTAGGGCTGAAGAGCTCTTGAGAAAGGTAGCCCTTGTTCCCTTTCGTTTATTATACTTGCAAGAATAGAATGAACTTCACCAATGTGAATCCCTGATCAGCAAGTAACAAACCCAGCCCCATGAGTGTGTGACCATAACAGATCCTCCAGACAGAAACCCTTTAACCAGCGCTGTTTGCTTGCTTCAGTAATGAAGTACAATACACGCACAATTAATTACAGAACACCCTATCAGCCCTAGGCAAGAGCTACGATCTGCAGCTGATCCAAAAGAGCAGTTTACTGTATCAGAGCAGCCCACTGAATGCTTGGAAAAAAAAATAAATAAAAATTAAACACAGTAGTTCTTTCATAAAGGGTTACAACAGTGAGGATTTAGTCCCATGTGTTAGTTTTTGATCTGCACGTTGTGCACGACTCAAAGCTGTTCTCAGTGCAGGTTCACATCTCTAAGGAATCAGCATGTACCTCCCGTTGAAGACAGGGTGTTTTTGGGTGTTTACTTGGTGCAGATGTGCTGAAGAAGCATGGCAACGGGCAGTTAATTCTGTCGGGATGAGAAAGTTTCACATGACTGGGTCACTGCCGATAAAAGATTTCCTTCTGGGAAGACCAACTCCTTATACTGCTCTGTTCTAGTTCCCTGACTCCAGTGCTGGGAATTCACAGTCAAACATGTTTTCCACAGCACTGTGAAGGCAAGGGCAGCAGGTCAGTGCACAGCAGGGAAGGGAAGAGCAGAGCAGCAGGTGTAAACACAGAAGGCAGTATTGAGGGCCTTTTCTGGGACACAGAGTCAATTCCTTGAATTGGTCTTTTAGCGTAAGTGGCACATGTAAAACTGGAAATAATAATAACAATTAAAAAAAAACAGTTCAATGTATTACAAGGGAACTTAGTTATATAAGTAAACTTGCAGGAGAACTGCTAAAGCAAGTGTAATTAAATAAGGAAAAATATTTTTAGAGAAGAAAATAGTGTGTGTTTTGCCCTGCCAAACTGCCTACAAATAGCATCATGTGTTTGGGCTCAGATCCCCTCTGAAAAACTAGGCATCAGCATATGCCTGAAGATCTGGGCCCCAGCCCTGTTGTAAAGTGACAGGCAGTCATGGAACAAAATGGAAATCTGCAGAAAGCCAGGAGTGTTCTGTAACGCTTCAATTTACACTAGATTATCATTCAGGTCCTTAAGCTGGTTTGGATCTGCAACACAAGTAATTACAGAAAGAAATTGCTTTAATTTAATTTGCAGGACTTAATCAATAGAGACCAAAGGCAGCTGCTCTGCTTGTCCCAGCCATTCGTGCTGTCCTATGACAAAAACCTGCCCAGGACAAGGTGCTGCAGCAGTTGTGTGTCAGGTGGCAATGAAGGCATTCGTGGTGGCAGCCCTTGCCATTTTAGGGGGGTGGTCGCTGTGAGATTACTTTGGGTTAGGTTTTTGTCTTAACCTGCTCATGAAACTCAGGAAAAATGCTTTTTGCAGGTAATGCCAAGCACTTACTGCAATGCAGTTCAAACAGAAGCAAGATGGGCAGTGAGTAGCTGAAAGACTATCAGTTGGTATAAGCAAAACCTAAGCCTGAAGGGGATTTGGCTGCATGTTTTTCAGTTTTAACATACCCAACTTCAGATTTTCCACTTCAAATCATATAAGAACAAAAGACAAGAGGTTTGCATTGCTCCCCCCATCCCCTTTTCTTTCAAACCTAGCCAACTTTATTTGTAGAGTAGATATAAACGATGTTCACCATACCTATTGCTGTGAGCTGCTTACAGAATACTCAAACAGAATTTACTTCTCACAAAAATTTGTGGTGTTTTTTAGATAGGAGAAGGGAAAAAGAAACTTTCTTTAGGCATGGAATCACATTTGCACACACATACCTGCATGGCCTACAGCGAGCACCACAGCAGCAAGAGGTTGTCACTGAGCTGTGGGGCTGTGTCATCAGGTGAGATATCTGCACCTTTGCGCGAAGAATTTAAGCACGTTTTTAGACTTTCTATCAACAACTGACAAAACCTGTTGGCTCACCAGAAACGATCCAAGGAAGCAGCAGCTAATGCATTGATGTTGCTAGCCCCCCAAATACAGTTCCTACCATTTCCTCCTCCTGCAGCTCCGAGCACAAATTCTGTGGCCTCATTCATTCAGGAACAGAGGCTTGGGCTTGCCACTTTCACATGGCAAAACTGGGTCAGTGTAGCACAGTTTCTACCTTTCTGAAATAATCTTAGGGAAGGTTAGGGGGTGAAAAGTAAAGGAAATAAATTTTTAGAAAATAGGCAAAGGGAAGGAGAGGAAATGGGTCAGAACAGAAGGTCTCTGGTTTTAATCAAACATTACTTAATAAATATTGTACAGCCATATCAATTATTCAAACGTAGTTCTAGCTAAATCTTTTTGATTTTATTGCCTCTGTCCACCTGGCAAGCTGCAGCTATATAATCAGGTCTTGTGGGGGTTCTCCTGCTGAGGTTGTTTTTATTTTTTTGTATACAACTTGGGACCTACTTGGGTCAAACAGAGCACTGCAGGTTTCTTTCAGTATCTGTTTCTCAAGATGTTAAATAATACAAGTGGGCAGCACGCTTCCTGACCTCTCCAGACTCAAGACAATTTTTTCCCCTAGAAATCCTTATTTTCTATCTTTTCTCTGTAGCTGTCATGTCACACATCAAAAGGCTGAAAAGGACGCTCAGTCCTTTATCAATCCACATTCTTTTTCACTTCACTGGGTAAATACTTGAAACAGACAACACCCTCCGAGCTTAGGGACCTTCTTCAGCTGAAAACCCACTTTGCAGAGGACTACCCAGGCAGCTGGGAAACATGCCCAGCATGTTGGTAAACCTGAGTCTTAAATCATATAGAAACAGGTTTCTTCAGTCCAGTTATTTCAGTGTTGTACAAAAATGTAACAATTTTGTTTTATTAAAATGGTACGAAGTACTACTGGGCCAAGACAGACATAGCAGAATAAAAACACAAGTGCCTCACTGCTGAAAAAAGCCCTCAAAAATCAAGACTACGTGGCTCACAGATGAGCAGCCACTGCCATTTGCTGGGGATGATCATATTCATTGAGCAAATCAAAGTGTGAATGAATGAATACTTCATCAGTTTTTTAGCAATAACTTTAAAAATTAAGAGTGACGATCTGACAACAGTCTCCCCAGATAGCAGCTGGTCTATTGCAAGGAGCCCAGCCTAATTTGAGGGTGTCTGCAAAAGCCATTTTCTGGACAGGCTAAACTGCAGCCTTATTACTGTAATTATCACAGGGAGTGGCTACAGTGCTTTCAAATACCACCCAACGGGAGAAACCCTCCTTCTCGAAAAAAGATTAAATAGACCAGTACTAATGTCATAAGGAAAGTTGTATTTAGAGACACCATGTAATTACCCTTAAAGAACTTGGCCTGTACAACAAGAAGGAAAGAGCTAACAATGATAGGTGTGTGGAAATGGCAGCCTTCGTGCCGAGGGTGAGCGGGGCAGGAAGGTCAGGGTGGCAGGGACTGGTGAGCAGGCTGGGGGCTCTGGGCTCAAAATTCCAGCAACCACAGGGGAAAAACAAACAAAAAGAAAACCATGCCAGAAATGCCTAGAAAATCTGCATGATGGAGCTTGTTAGCACAGAGAGAAGGCCATTTCTAGCTGTGATAAGGAGTCACTGCCATCTTACATTGCCCTGCTCTGCTGTATCTGTATCTAACAGCCCCTCAGCAGGCAGACAGCAACTCTAAGGAGGGAAAACTGGATCCCTCCCCAAGAACACAGGGCACCCAAAAGTCTTCTGTCACAGTCCTGCACTTTGACAGTGGAAGACAGTTCATGTACCCCAGCAAAACATAGCAGAAATGTCAAAACTAAATGCTCAGGTCACCATGAAACGTTACACAAATGCTTACATTACATTCAGCTGAGGAACCCCGACTTCAAAAGCTCAGGATTTCCTGGCCTGACTGGATTTTGCCAGCAACATCTGACTGGATTTATACCATCACCACTAAGCATAGGATCCAAAATGGAACTAAGGAGGGTCCCAGAAGCTTTGAGGAAGAGCACACAGGAGATAACATTTTAAAATTCCAATCCTGACCACATTTTCTAGTAAGTTAGCTGGTCTGCAATGCTCAGTGTCATGCTTCGTGGCCTGAAGTGACAAGTCATGCTCCTCACGCAGCCCAACTTAAAAGACAAACAAAATCAGTAAAGTACCATTTGCTGTGGGAATCTAATACATCCCTGGAGAAGGTCTGCAAGTCTGTGTTTCCAGACAAGATGCTTCGCCACAACAGGGATAACCACATAAACTGAATTTTCAGAGCAGTGAGAGATACACTGGCAAAATAACTACAGAACTGATGATTATTCCTGTTGTGACCAGAGGACCTGGCTGGGTACCCAGCCACATCTTCGAGCTATCAGTGGAATTTCTCATTACACTCCGCACGCTGATGGCAGGAACAGCCTTTGCATTGAAAATGAACAGATAACCTCTGATTTTGAAAAACAGATTAAAATAAAATAAAAATCAATGCAGTAATGAAATAGGATTCAGAGTGTGTTGTGGGCAAAGGCTGCATGGCTCAGGCCAGCCCTGGTTAATGACAGCAGGAGGACATGCCGCGGGCCTAGCTGTGCTGTAATGCTGGGCTAACAATAGCATGCACGAGAGGAACAGAAACGAGTACAACAGATGGTGACACGCTGGCAGGGATATCCCATCCGTTTGGAGATACTGTGTGGGTGAGTGACAGCAGAGAACTAGAAAGTGCTTGTGTTGCCAGGGAGAGAGTTCCCAGAGAGATCCCTGCCATTTGGTGGCAGGTGTGCACTCACACACGCGGTCCCAGGAGGGCCTGTCTATCCCGGAAGCATTTGCAATTTTAGGAATCGTCATTTTTTACCCTCTCCTTTAGGGATTACACAAAGCCAAGACAGCACTGTTTGCCTAGATTTACTTCAGCGATTAAGAAAGCTATGCCTCAGCATAAAGCCTGACATTACAACCAGTTTGCAAAGCACAACAGCATGCCCCCCATCCTCTTAGAGCTGGAAGCTGCCGGGTTAGGAGGCTCATCCTGCTCAAAACCACCAGCTCTGGAGTCAACTCTTGCTTTAAGCAACACTTTGCAAAGGCCAGTACACCTGCAGCTCTTTATCCACTGCTTCACAGGCTTTGCAGACTGCCAAAGCATCTCTTTCATAAGGATACATGTTACTGGGAGCAGGGAAGTATATTCCACAGTGCTCACATTGCTTGGGGAGATTCTCAGCAGCTTGTATGCCTGGCAAGAATGGCTTTTCTCAAGTGATTTTGCACTAATTGACAGGGTGGAGGAGAATTTACATACAGTCAGCAGAGGCAGGCTGACAAGTGATGCATACCAACATTTCTTTGTCTACTCTCTGCAAATCCAGCTGTGATTTCTTCCAGTGACCCAAATCCACAGTGGTATATCACAATCACATCTGTTTATAGTGGCAACTGTTACTATATAAGTGGACAGTATTGCAGGGTCTTAATACTGGCTGTGCAGCAGTGAACACCCTAGCTGAGCTCGGGACATTTCGGGGCACTTCCACCCATGTACAATCTCTCTACTTGATGCAATCTGAAACGTAGCCTGTGCTACAGATCAAATTGACACGTCTTCTGTCTTTTTGGCCCCCTGTTCCCGTTCCCTCTGACTGCAGTGACTGAAATTGCATTCCTGGCTGTGTGGGAAGAGGATTCATGAGCCTAGAGATGCCTCATTTCTTACAGGGCTCAGGGATGGCTGGCAATCCATCCCCAGTCTCTCTGGGGTATATCAAGCAGAGGCATTGTATTAGGCATCATTTATACAGTGAAGTTAAAAAAGAAATAATGAAAAAGTGTTTTGTTTTGTTTTTTAAACATATCATTACTCAGTAAGCACCCAGGAGTACGTAACTGTCCCACTAGGAATATCAGAAGGTCTTAATAAAATGGCAGGCCCTACTGCAGGGCTAAGACTTGCTTCTGGTCTGCCAGTGAGCCACTTGCAGGCTCCCTGCTGTTTCTCAAGCAGTTGCTATCAGAGTTGATTTTAGCATCACTTCAGCAGGGACAGATGTCTTTATTTAAAATAATATAAAAACTAATACACAGATAATGGGATAGAGCTAACCCCCTAGGATTTATTATCATTCCCTTTGTTTGCTTGTCCTCAAGCATCAAATCCACAATGTTCTCAATTTGCCTGAGATATGTAATACTGATTTTTTTTTTCCTGGAGGAACACTGGGCTCCAGAGTTTTATTCCTGCTTCAGAGAAAAATATTAAGAAAATGTATTGCTTTGCAATGAAACATTATTCACCATTTTCAGTGACCTGCACAGTGTGACCTAGATCATAGCTGGCATGCGGTTTCAGTCAGAAGACCCTTCAACATATATTTTAATACACACCCTTGAGCCCTCATCAGCCTCCAGCTCAGGAGTTGCACTGGGAGCCTGCACCGCTTGTGCTGTAATTTGAAGAGCATGTTCTTTCAGCAGTTTTTCTCGCTGAGCTATTTTTAGCTTGAATGTATTCCCCAAACCCGATCCTTGCCCAGCTGCAAGGCAAGGCTGAAGTAAGAGCGAGTGGTATCGCTGCTCACACTGACATTGCTGTGAAAAGAAATGCTCCTCAAACTACAACCTCTGAGCATGTCGCTGGCTGAATAATCAGCTGTACTTTCATCACCCTAATGAGTAAATGTTGTAGTTGTGCTGCAAAAAGGACAGAGCCGCCAACTAGAAGCTCTGTTAAACTGAGCGTGGGGGAACACATGGAAGGGAGAGACGGAACCTCCTGCTCTGAAATAACCACCAGCTATTCCATTTACACCAGAACTTAGCCACGTTGGCTCTTGTTTATTAATAGTTGAGCTGAAAATCCAAACCCGTATGTCAGTCCCGGAATACACCACAACATCATCTAAGAGTCCTCAGCTGCACATTGAGAGAGGTATAGAAACAAAAGCTTCCAGGAGGTGATGGGAGGATGCTCAGCATCTTCACCAAACCTTGCGGCAGGCCTTTGAACTGAGAGACAGGCTCTGTGCTCCAGCTGCACCCAACCTTTCTTTCTTCACACCTCCAGGAAAAACTACCAAGCCAAAGGTCAAATGCAGCAGGGCTTTCACAGGTGGTGAACAGTGATTACCATATCGCCTCCTCCAGCTGAATCCACTCACTTAATTAGACACTGACTCTGTTGGTGTATTGCAGCCCGCACTGCTTATCCTTAGGCAACACCACAGAACAGCAAACCTGTCACAAGGATGTGGGTCACTCAGGGACAAAGGGCAATGGTACCTGAGTCATGTTACAGCCTCACGCCGGGCAAGAAAGTGGGTTTTATTCTAACTGAAATCTAAACTACTCAGTGCAGGGCTTCTGTCAGAGAAACTATAACAACAGACACCTGTAATTGCCTGGGAGGTGAGGGCCGACATAATTAACTGAACTCTTGCTGACTTGCAAATCCAGGCAGAAATGAAAGCCAAACAAATGAGTAAGATACATAATTAAGATGAGATACACGGTCACTACATTCATCCAGCATCTTGCACTGGGTAACCAAAGGCAGTTTATTATTATTATTTTTTTTAATAATATTGTTAAAAAAAATACCTCATGAAGGAGAATAGACGCTAATATCAATCATTTTTAAACCAGCATAATTTTGGCACGTGACTTGCAGAATTGACCATACCAACTCACCGTTTTCATAATGCTCTCAAGCCTCCTCCTATCAGAGAATAGCAACTACTTTTATCTTGTTATGGGAAATGCTGGCACGACACAGCTAACACTTTCTACGTGCTCCAGAACTGCCTTGGGGTGAAAACAAGTTTCTGTTTCAGTGCCTGCCTTCTAATTTTGTACAGAGAAAAGACTGTAAAAGGCAAGTCCCTCCTACCAAGGATTTACTACTACCCGTAATCGTACATTGCAAGCAGTGCTGCACTGCCACGGTTCAGTGTGTGGGTGACTCAAAGCCCTGGCACATATCCTCTTCACAGTCACTTATAGGAAGGATGAAAATAAACTTCTTGTTGAATTGAACACGATGTTCTGATAATAGAGATGCCAATTTAAGAGACCGAGCCTCTCTCTCCTGACGGGCAGCAGACACAAGCTGCTTCACGAGGGGGTGGCACAGGGCTCTCCCGTTCCTCCGCCCTTTCCTGTTTCCCCACTGGGCTGGAAATCTACTGTGAGAGGGGACCCACCCCCCCGAGCCTCCCAACTCTTTCTGCAGAAGTACCTGCCGCAAGAGACAATCAATGTGATTGCTGCCAGCTACAGCTCGCTTACTGGAGGCTGGATTGATTGTGCACTTGTCAGTGCGGAGTTCACGGGCACACGCACATGTTCAAGTCCATCCTCCCCCTTCCTTTGTCAAACTTTATCAGATACACATGGCCATCACTAAAGGCAAGCAGAAAAAAGGATTCCAAAGTGTGTTTTTTTTTTTTTTGGCTTCAGCTATAAATCTAAAAGAAATTCAGTTTTATGACAATTATATCATACAGATACTGTGCAGCAGACACTGTCCAGAAATACATTTGCGAAACAAAGGAACACATGAACACATTTAGGGGACATAAGAAGCCTCATAAACCAAGAACACAAGCATTTTGTAATGGATTCCATTACAAAAACATTCCTGCCAAACACTTGCTAGCACATGTTGGACAGCTGAGATCCTGCAAACTAGCAAGAGGAGTTGGACAGGATGGAGTGTTTGAGGTGTCAGTAATCAGCATAACCCCCTGTGCACACGGGTGGGCTGCACCTGTTCCCACTTTGTCTTTCATCAGCTGCTTTATGCCCGTGCCTGCAAGCCCACAGACAGCACACCGTGCTGCAGCTTTGCAGAGGTGTAGTTCCCACAACGGACAAAACAGATATTGCTAAGGTTAACTATGAGGACAGAGAACTTGGCAGACTCTCCTGCTTGTAAGACATATTGATGCATTGCCCATCTGATAGCAGACCCTGGGATCCAAGGGACACGCAAATCCCCAGACTCCTGGGGATTCAGTCACCTGGAACAGCCCAATGCCATCAACCTTGTGTAACGCTGTTGCTAAGACATTCACTTCTTTGAATGTGAAGGAGAATCTGACTGTGTGAAGTAAATATTGATCAGCAACCACAGGCACGTGTGAGAGTTATTGGGCTCAGGAACATGTGACCTTGCTCCAGAGGGGACAAGCAATTAGTGGTTTTCCCCTTGAAAGAGTCCACTGTTACGCACATGTCCAACATCGTAGTCAGTGGGACCTCAACCCAGACTCTGGCAGGGGAGGGCTGCAGGCCACTCCACCAGACCAGCCAAGAGAGACTTCCCCAGCTGTCAGGTTAGGAGGAGGCCGTGCTTGTTATCCCCCAGGCAGCCTGTTTTCATAGAATTGTTTTGCCACGATTAAGCACTGCACATGTACATCAAGGGAAACAGCCAGACACGCACAGATTCATTGCCCCTCTCAGAGCCAACATGGAGCATTGATGAACCTCACAGGATTCCCATGTGCACACTGGATGGAGAAAACAAGTGTCTTGAGGCCACGTGTGGGCTCCCAACACCTGGGGTACTCTGCCACCAGGAGCACACATGGCCGCACCTGCAGGCTGCTCGCAGGGCCAGCCACAGCTGACTTTGTTATCCTGCCCCAGCCTGCTCCTCTGCCCTCAGGAGGGGCACTGCACCAAGACATGGGATTAAGCAAATATGTACATTTATCCATTTTTCAAGCCCACATAATCCAAGCAATTACTGATGAAAACATTCTGAAAATACGTCCCAGAACAGCTTTCAAACTTCAAACAGCTGAAGAACACCTGCTGCTTGAAGGTTTATGTTTGTTTTGCATAGAACAACAATAACACGTAAGCTGTTACTTTTTTTGAGCTTCAGAAACAGCTGGTCCCACAAACAACCCAGCACCCCAAACTCACGGAGATGACTTTACCATTCTTTAGAAGAAAATACTCAGATTTTTGATTCAACACTTCAGTCTAGACTTAGACTGTCAATGGCACATCTATAGCAAACTCTGGACCACATCCAAACACCATTTACAATGAAATCACATTGGTGCCTCCAGTCCTGCTCAGTTTCCCTGAGTTTCCCTCATATTCAACTTCCCTTACCTCTGCTCCTGGCATCCTTTTGAGTAAATCAGGGGGAAAGCAAATTTGTGGAACTAAGACAAAATATGGTAGTATTGATGACATTTATATTATATGGGAACTGGACAGAAACAGGACTTGGCTACTTCAGTTTTCAAGAAAGTTTTAAAAACCCTTGCAAAAATGACTGGCTCTACGGAGGCGCTCAGATGAAACACTTCTGCCTGAGCAGGTAATGCAAACAAACCCCAAACCTAGATATTAATATCTCTCAAAAACACAACAGCAGTAATCAGATGCTCTTCTTAGTAACAGAAAACACGCAACTAAATTTCATTCAACTGAAAAGAAACCACTACTCTGAAGTGACCAAGGTGGTGCACTACATTAGCGCTCCCAGCGAAGTTTACAGTTACCTCACAGAGATACAGCCCCAGCAGGGCCAAAAGTCTCCACATGAAAACAACGGAAACTGAAAGCACAGGACTCACCCATCGGTGTCCATGACTGTATCCATGACTGTATCCATATCTGCATCCACAGCTACAGCCACAACAGTGTTGCAGTGGTGGCGGAGCCTCACCTCAGGCCCTTGCACAGCTCCTGCCCACAGGGCTGGGAGGCAGCATGGTGCCCAGGCTGGGTGTGGGCTGGGCCCAGGGTGGAGCCCTGCAGCCACCCTCACACAGGTGCAGGCAGGTGTTTGCTGAAACCAGAGGAAAAAAGCCAGCACTTTGCCTCAGAATGGCCTGGGGTTCTGTATTTCAAAGTCTTCTCTGTGCACAGTTTGTAGAGATCATGGCACTGGGGGTTCATCTCTTAGCCTTTATGAAGATTTCTTTGTGTCCAGTGCTTACTTCATCCTCTGGCTGCAGTAAAAAGACCGCTAAGAAGATTATACTGCTGGAGTTTCCCTTTATTTAAGCACAGAGGATTCGGGCATCCCCTTTCTGGAGTCTTAGTTTCTCTCAGTGCCTGCCTTCTGTCTTGTTCCTCTCAAATGAAGGTGAGAAGAGAGGCAGGACGCCATTCCCTAGGCCAGGTGGTCCTGAGGCGTGGTTGTTCCAAAATGGTGCTGCCTCTCCACAGTGCAGCTCCTGAGAGGAAGGCCACCGAGCTCCTTGCAAGGGGGATGTTCTCTGTTTTTGTCAGCGGTGGGACTTTCTACTTTAACAGTGTGGGAGAAATAATTAAATAAATAAACCTCCAAAACATGGTGCATAGAACACAGGAGAGTTCACAGAGCCCCACAGTGCCTGATTTACCACAATGCAGCTCAGCAGAGATACGTGGCCTCCTCAAACGAGTTGTGCTCGCAGCTGCTTCCCCCCAGTGTGGTCAGCAGCCCTTGGTGCACACATCTGGAGTCCTTCACCTCCACCATCTCTCTACATTTCCCTCTTGCCTGGGAGCGCAGCAGTGCCGGCTGGGCCCAGCCACTGTGCAGCATAGCTGTCATGGCAGAGAAAGCAGGCAAGAGGGGTTTTACAGCAAATGGAGGTTTCTTCCATACAGAAAAAAAAATGATATAACAGGTAGAAACAAAAAGTGATTGAAACAGATGTCAGTAGTGTACCCACTTTCTTATTTTATCATGATGCTCAATGTACATGGTGTTTTTACACATCTTCCCTGTTAGAACTTAATATTTAAGAATAGGCCACTTCTGGTTTTGTGGATGTGGTAAAAAAGCTTGAAAGTGTGGTCTACATCTCTGAAAAACTCAAATAAAAATGCAGTGCCCTGTCATGCATAGATATTTATATACGTGTGTGTGTGTATCTGCACCTTTTACTTTTGTTGTGGGAAAAACTGTACACACAGAAATATGTTATGTCTGCACACCTACCACATATTTATTGAAGTCAAAAAGGAAATAGGGTTTTAAATAATTAACCAACATAAATGCAGTAACAATATATGCAAAACTATACAGAGCATTCAATAGACATATGTATTCTCATACCTATTATGCTTTAATCGTTCTCTGTTAGGCTTTTAATCCCTCAGTTTAAAGGAAACCTCTGAAATGTAATGTACAGATTCAGGGAGAATCTATAAATCTTACATGGAAGGGTTGTAATTACAACTGGCTTGATTGGGCGACATGTGATCAGTAAATAGCGTGGACATTTCATTTCCAGATAAACTCTCAGAGTTAGTTACTCTTCCCTGTTTTATATTATAAAATGCACATTAATCTATTTCAAACAAAGCCTAGTCAGAGCAGTATCATTTCTGAGATATGGAGGGAAATGAGTGAGGAGGGAGAAGCGAAGGAGTAACAGGAATTAGAAATGTATGTTTAAATACTTCAGTAGGGCATTTCAGCATCATTCAGCATTTCAGTTTGGATTATTGCAAATTCCATTGATGGAGTATCTGTCTCATTATTCTGTAAAGAAGAGACAGAGAAAAATCTTAGGTGATATGTGGTGTTAGGTAAGAAGAATGAGCATTAGGCTACAGGTGTTTCCAAGTACAAGAGCTCACCATCTGTGTTTTCTGTTGGTGTAAATCTGGTATAGTAGTTGTGATGCATTCTTGTTGCTGAAGATGAGAGCAGAATTTGGCCTTTGCAGTAATCACAAAGAAATTAATTAGAAACGGACAAGGCGTGGCATTCATATTTTGTGCTGTTGATCTGAAAGTATGAATACAGAGCTGATGCTAAAGATATATTTGGTAAGGCTTACAAAAACAGGAGAAATTAGAATTAGACATTTTTACCTGTTCTTTAACAGTCTGATAACAGTTACTTCATTTTTTCATTTCTTGTGTATTTGATAAAATACAGATCTTGCTATAGCATTTATCATTATTCCTCTATTTTCTGTACACAGCAAAGGGTAATTACTGCAACCGTATTTTGCAGTGTGGTCCCTGCTGTGAGTATTTCTTTGTCTCTGTAACTTCAGTCTCTGGCTTTGTAAAACCTGCTACAGAGGAGACGATGAGAATCCCCGATGCTGCCAGAATGCAGGCCAGAAAGCATCATAAACTGTTTCTGATCTGTTTGCTGAATTATTACTTTAAAGCTAGCAAATGTAGTGTGTGTGTGTCTGCCTAGGGGAGGGGTTCAATTACCTGAGATTCTCTGCAGATATTGGCAGTGTCTCATGGGGAAATCTCATTTAGTATGCAGAATAAAATCACTGTGGCACTGATCATATGATTTGAAGACTCAATCCTGAAGCAGCACTACTGAAAGGGGAGGTGAAACAGCATAAGACACTCTGTTCAGACAGCATGAGGCTGTGAGCAGCACACGAATTTTATACAGCAGGCAGGAGGGTAGCTGCTGGATTGGTCTATTAAACGTGTAGTCGGGAAACCACAGGAAAGCTTTATTTCTGGCAAGCCTGCATTTTGTCAGGATGCATCACTGCTGTTACTAGAAAAAGAGGAAGCCTGCTGCTGCGTGAGATTAAAAGGTAGAAGGAGTGATAGCTACAGAAGATCACTGTGAAACTCCTTTGATAACCACCTTAAACACCCCCTCGAGAGTGAATTTAACTGTTGGAGGGCACTGGTTCCAACTGACTGTCTGGAAAGTATGGTGAAAAGGATGCACGTTATGAGGAAGAATTCTACCAAGAGCAGAGCAAACTAGAGGAGAACTTCTGTCTGCATTGCTGACATTGGCAAATACAAGAAAGCATTCTGGTGCTGAGATTCTTGCCTTTTTTTTTTTTTTTTTTTTTTTTTTTTTTTCCCCTTGAGTCCTGCAGAAGGATTTTTTATTCCCCCTCTACCTACAAACACAAGGAAAACACCAACCAGAACTCATAATACTGCAGACTTTCCAAAGAACAAGCATGGTACAAAATGTGATTTTGGTGTTTTTCCGTAGGCGACTCAGCCAAAGACCTGCTGTTGAAGAGCTAGAAAGAAGAAATATACTTAAACGTGAGTACTTTTTTCTTTTATTATTTTATATATATTTGTTGAAACTGATTATTACATTTCTAGAACATATCCTTTTATAGAGAAATTCATTCACTTTTTCTGTACCTAAAAGTTTTCATGTTTAACATGCCCTGGGTTTCAAGTACTGCAGAAATCAGAATTTACACAGGCGTGCCATTTAGTACAGAAAATAGTACCTTGTTCAATTTTCAGTTTTCAAATCATTTATATTGTGAATATATTATTTCACATTTATGCATGAATATACTGTTATGGATATCTGAGAAAGGAGTAGCATCCTAGTGTCACACAGTACAATGAGGCTTTGGACAGTCATTTTTCAAGCTGTGGACTGCCATGGCAAACTGTACAAGACTAGAGTGGAATAGACAAAGCATCCTTGCAGAGGTGTGAGGACATTCCCAAAGACAAGACAAAGAAATATCCTCTGAGATATCAGAGTTATTAAAGGGACAATTCCAAGCCTATCACAGATGCTGCTACACAGGAATGTTGCCCAGCATCTTTCAAATAAACACAAAGCAGAAGCTTTCAACACTTTTCCTAAAGTTTCTGACCCAGGCATCAAACAGATGATGCATCCCTTTCTTAGATGTATTGGGAATTCTCTAAATTAGGTGAAGAATGGAAAGGGCTTTGGATTATTCTCTGCTGTGAATCTCAGACAGGAGAATGGAAGAGTCATCTGCTTGAAGAAAAAAAGTATATTACTTCTGTTAATTTTATGGTCTATTTAGTGTAGACAGTAAAAAAACAAAACCACCAACAACAAAACGAGAATGATGTGAAAATGGTTGTCTTCTCATTAAACACAAATAAAACACAAAGCCATATAGAATGTGGCTTATGTCATACAAGCAATCCTGCCTTTGGTATTTAATTAATATTTAATTATTAATATGATTGCAATTATCTAGAAAAAAAAGTTATCTACATTTTATAACCTACAATTTACTATCTCAGAACTTTCTTAGTAGTTCATACAAAAAAGCTTATGCTATTGCCATTGAAGTTACTGGGGATTTCATTTCAGTTTTAACAACAAGAAATTCCATAATCAACTTATATTTTCAGTACTCTTCCAATGCATATATTGTGTGTGGTTAAATCAGATGCATCTGACACATGTGCACAGCTAAATGAGAAACAGGATACATACAGGATACAGTCTTGGAAAACATAAATGAATGAACTTGGCCTAAATTCACCTGTCATCTACATGAGAGACAAGAAAAAGCATTAACCCAGGATTCTGAAACATGTGGAGCCAGATTTTCAAGAGTCAGTGCCTAAGATCACCTCTAAAAATATTTTTTTTTTTTTTTTTTTTTTTCTCCTAAGTAGGGATCTCTGCTGAAAAAAATCTGTTCCTTTATGTTTACTTTTTGAAGTGTGCTTGTTACAACCTTAATCTGGGTTAAACTGACAAGCTTGAATAATAAAAAAGTTTGAATACATTCATATAATGAGCTTACAGAGAGATAAAGCAGAAAGAAGATAAAGCAGAATTAAAGATATTTCCTGAATGCCAGCTAAATATACTGGTCTAGATTTGTATCTCATTTAAAGTGCTTCCAACATGGAGCAAATTCATTGACTTCAATTCAGTTGCTCAGGCTTTATACAGGTTCAGCTGAGATCATAGCTCGCTCTATTTATTTACCTTATTTCATTATATAAAAAGCTAAACATCCTGTAAGAGCTAAGGTCATCACTTGTGTCAATAGAAATCATAAAGGGCTGGACAGATACAACAAATCTAGTCTCAGTTTTGAGTGAATCTGGAAATTAGTAAACTCTCCTTTTATTAATAGGGATATAAATCTTCTTATTATGGACTTTAAAAACACCTGGCTTGGGTCTGACGTGCAAAGCTGTAGCAGTATAAATACCCCTCAGTGAAATCACTACAACCTCCTCCAGCTTGTGTTTGTACAGTTGCCTCCTAAGTTTCTTAATGTCTTTGATGTTAATAATACACACTGCTAACAGAAGCAACATTACCCCCAAAGCTGTTTTAAGGACTAATAATTCACATTTGTATCGCTCCTTCAAAATGAGAAGCTTATTCCAAGTGCCTAAGTGCAACCACTAAGTCATTTTAAAACAATCCTTAATAAAATTAAAATGAGAGACTGTTCTTATCATCCTCAGAGAGATGGTTCTGAGATAAAAGTGGTACTTAAAATGTAAAGCCAACACTTTCTTACAGTTTTGTTGAACTTCTTCTACTGCCTTTACTTTAATGACACAACATTGCTGGTTTGCCACAGAGCGTGGCAACCCTATGAACGAAAATCAAGACCCAGGTGTTCACGTGTTCTTCCTGTACTCAGCTGAGAGCTGCCTTTCACATTCAAGAAGGCAGCATCTCTTAAATCACACTGTAAAATCCCCACTTCTTTCTTAACACCAGGAATTGTTTCTGAGTCATGCACAGCTAAGAATTCCCTGAAAAACTTGCAGAGCAGCGAAATGAACTGCACATGCCACTTTGTAATTGGGAGCTTCTTTCTACTCAGGTTTACAAAGCCAGCCCTCAGTAATGAGTGGATCTATGTGTAGGCAGAGTGATGCTGATGGGGAAAACCTCTCTGCTTTGTCTCTGTAACAATGCTTGAATTTTGTAATGCCCTTGCTAGCAGTTCCTATCAAATCTTGCTTTATTTTTTCTAAATGAACTATTCTTGTGTTTTCATGTTCAGCATTTTCTTGGAGCTGGGAATAAGCCCAGAGTCTGTGCGAATATCTCACAGAAAGGGGCCGCTATGCATGTTTAGTATATTAAAAGTTGGAAAATAATTTTCTGGTCAGAAATTAATATTTGTGGTTTTATTTCAGAATTCTCTCAGTGCATCTCACTGACAATGATATCTTAAAAGGCACTATACCACAGAAAATTATTTTATTTTTATAAAAACATATAGATTTGAATATCTACTCTAAAAGGGGTGAATTAAAATGTAGTGAAACATATTAGTAAATTCTTGCAAGTATGTCTGCATCTTAGAGTACAGTCTACTTTAAAAATGACATTCTCCTTTTAAACATAACGAACTTAAACAGCTGCTCATCCCTGACATGGCACTAGTTTTAGTTGTCCTATTCGCTATTTTAAATTTCTATGCCTTGCCACTGAATTTTAATAAAGCACATTATAATATTTTATATTCATTTGCTTTACATTTCTGCTATAGTCAGTTGTGGCTATGCACTATTTTACTCTAAGCAGATACTTACGATGGCATTTCAGTGTAATGTAACGTGTGTAAAAATATGGGAGAATAATTCATTACTAAAATTACCATTTTGGAAACTCATCCGCAGTGCTATTGTCTTTTTAAGGTGTATTAAAAATGATGTGTGTGCCTTATCATTGGAAATATCTAAAGCAAATGGTATAATAAACTTCACAGTGCTATCTAGAGATTCCCAGAATGGTTGAACATTTTTCTCTAGGTCTGCAGCTTTGTTCAGGTCACAGGCTCATGCCTTAATTTAGTAACAGATAGTACTAGAAATAGAAACGCCATTACCTCGTATCCCAAGGCAAAGGATATATTTCACACAATGTTACAGCACTCTGGTCTATTTTTAGACCCAGTGTGTAGGAGTTATCACGGCTTGAATGTTAATAGGCACAACACACAAAAGCTAGCTGGCTTAGGTTAGAATGAAATGCTACAAAAAGGAAACCCGTGAAGATAAAAAGGTTCTAATGTCAGTGGCACATCCTGAATAGCAGAAAAAAAAGTACCCAAATCAAAGATAACTGCTGTGGCAGTGTGACCATCCAAAGGTGTAGCCTGAGAATAAGGTTTTACAGGAAAAAACGTACTTTTCTTGAAGCTCATGCAATAAGTCTTTTCAGCATCTACAGCAACATAATGGCTCCAGCAATATGGAGACTAAAAATTGATGATTAACTATGGAATATTTTGATTTTGTTTCTAAAGTTTATGCAATTGGAGTTGGTGTGACTGCTGTTGGTTTGTTAAATCTCCTTGGAACTGGAGTTTAGAGCACAGGAAAAGCTGGCACCAGTACCTTGTCCTCACAGAGAGGTAACGATATGTTCTAGCAGAGCAACAGAGAGATGTACTGAACTAACAAAGCAGACAACTAAGGACCAGCTACTAATTTTTCTGTGATATAATTCTTATTGCCTGGAACTTCAGAAACTACTGATATTCTTCATGAGGAAAATCATCTTTTTTTTAATATTCTCTCTAGAACGAAACGATCAAACAGAACAGGAAGAAAGGAGGGAAATCAAACAGAGACTGACAAGAAAGGTAAAATCTTGTAATGTCTTCTATTAGTTTTTAGAAATTTATGAAAGCTATTACAGTATCAACCAGTCCTAGAGGTCATTGCTACACAAAACCTCCCTTAATTTAACTCTTCCTCGGTGGTGTGGTATCTAGTATATCAATTATTTAAGTACCTACCATGTCTCAGCTATGAGGATTGATAGAATATTTACATTTAAACTTTCAAACAAAAAATGAATACTTGCTTGCACACTGCATATTTTGCAACTATACTGCCAGCAAAGAAGTACGTTATTCCTTGTAGCAATCAGTAGCAGAGCTGGCTTCTTGCTGAGCACCAAGAGTGCTCTCACAATAAATTTCTCTTTGCATTTAAGGTGTTCTTAAAATCAGAACTAGATTGTGTTATTGTTCTGTTCCCAGGAACCCCCACTGGAATTATAAGCAAAAAATGCCAATAATTTATTAAACCCAAATTGGAATTCTTACAGTGGGTCCAGTTCTGAAAACCTTGCTGCTGACTGCAGTAGAAAAGCCTTTCAGTGAAAAGTGACTTCTTACTGATGCTGACTGCAGTAAGAAAACCTTTAACAAACCTTAAATTATATCATAACAAGTTAATTATGTCTATTTTACCTATTCTAAATTGATGCATTTTATCAATTTAGAGCTTAAAATATTTTCTTTTGTCCATTATAAAGCCACTGTGCTATAGTCAATAACTTCATTTAAACAATTGTTAATCTCCCAGCAATAGTTTGAAGGACATAATATTTCCCTGGACTTTTCAAGAGTTGCACTTTTTCCATGTTGAATTAGTATTTTTCTTCCATATACATAAATGCACACTAAGTTAAGATGAGAAGCAGAAAATGTTGCACAATTTATTGAAATATTTGTTATTAATATTGGTTTTATTTTACAATACTATTTAATGCAGCTTAATCAGCGACCTACAGTTGACGAACTAAGAGACAGAAAAATCCTGATTCGATTCAGTGATTATGTAGAAGTGGCAAAAGCACAGGATTATGACAGGCGAGCAGATAAACCATGGACAAGACTATCAGCAGCTGATAAGGTACTGACATAATTAAAATATTACTGCTTTCTACTTACTTTGTCTAAAATGCTACATTGGACTTTGCAGACATTTAACCTCTGGGGCATTTAACCTCTGTAAATGTTATATGTTTTGCTGTAACCATGTTGGCCAACGCATACTGTTATAAAAATGCTATTTATCTATATAATCATCAGCGATCTGTAAAACCTAAATATTCAGCATCTCTACTGGCATAGTATGCGTTGCTGTGCCCGATGCCTATCATTTCTACTTAATGAAACTTCTATTCTGCTCTGTGAGTCTGGTATTTTACAATGCTTATAAATACAAAATTATTTAACTCTCTTTTATTTTCAATTCCTAGGCAGCAATTCGGAAAGAGCTAAATGAATACAAAAGTAATGAAATGGAGGTACATGCATCAAGCAAACATTTGACAAGGTCAGTCTTCCAGCCATTTATTTCCATTGCCTGATAATAACTAGTCTCTTTGAGTCCTGAATCTATAGATTTTGCTCTTACATGTTAGATGTGGAAACATAGGAACATTTCTTTTAAAAGGAAATGGAAACATTTCTCATTCCATTCTGAACTTTGCTTTTCTGATTTATATATATATATAATTATATACATATTTATATATATATAAAATAATATATATATAGTGTACACTAGCATGTACTGAGGAGACCCCAGACCTTTTCCAGAGTATCACTCAGCTTGAATATTTTGCAACTAAGATTCAAAAGCTATAGCAAAAATTTAAATGTAGGGGTATAATGAAAAACAAACAACCCCCTCCCCATGATGTTTAAAGCAGATGAACTACTGAATACTGGAGTGTACTTGAGCGTGCAACCTGATTAACCCAGACACTGTAACTTTCTCATCAATGGGAGAGTAATGCCCATAAAAAAGACTTGTAAAATTTTTGTTACAACAAAAAATTGTAAGAGGTTCAGCCTGTAGATTTCAGTAGCATGTGAATGTTAGTTGCCACTGGAATGTCTGCAACCCCCTCAAATGGCAGGCCAGCAGGAAAATTGAGAAAATTGGCCTGGATGCTTGGCACTGTCCAAATGCATGGGCTGCTGCGCATCAAGTCAGTCTTGCACTTGCTTTGTCACAACAGCAATTACAGGTTTTAGGTCTAAACAGTCATGGAAACACTTGGATTTTCCACGAGAGAATGACTGTGAGAGAAGCTGATTCCACAGCCATTAAGTTACTTGCAAAAAGACCTTGTCACTTACAGAAAAACTTAAACAGCAGTCAGTTATTTCCTACAATTTCTGTTATGTCTATTGAGTCCAGTTGCTCTTAAAAGACAATCTGGGGAGTTGGCAGCACAATGTACTCTTGCCCCATCTGTAAGCATTCCCAGGTGTGCTTGCTGCTAAATTAAGCTGCCCAGCACTGTACCGAGGAGCTTGGGGTGCAGTCTCTATTCTGGAAGGCTTGCTTCTGCAGGGTCTGGGCCTGCATTTCTGTGTTTGTGAATCTGGAACGAATTTGATCTTAAGAGAGTTTTGTATGCTCAGTGAAAAGATGATCTAAGCAAATACAGTGGAGTCATAAATACAATGTACGTTGATGTAAATGCTACAATTATAGAATTCTAGACTTTTCATGCCATTGTTAGGGCCCTTCTAACTACAGGGTTCAGGCTCAACGTGTATGGCACGATAGCAGTACGCTGATCGAGTGAGATGGGAAATACGGGTGGGCTGCAGTTCAAGGCAGGAATTGAAAGATACCCTCTCTAATTGAGCTACCTGGGGAGTTTAAGTAGATTATAATGATGTATTTTGAAATTTGGTCAGGATATTAGGTGCAATACAGGCTTGCAATTTACAATTACTGCTAAAGCATTACAAATGACTGAGACTTTAATTACATATCTCAGCTAAGAGAACAAGCCTACAGAGCAACAGCGTATTTATTCCATACAGAATGTAAGACTATCACATATTAATCCAACGGTGTATCTTCATATGTTCCAAAGCATCAGCTCAGAATTGCTTTATTCTTACAAAATAATAATAACATGGCCCAATAGGCTGCTGACAAACAGCAGCCTAATTACTAAAAGAAAACAAACAAACAAACAAAAGATACACAGTTCCACACCTGTATTTGTGTTTGCACTCCCAAATAATTGGGAACTGGCTTGTCTGGACCTTGAAGAATGTAACTGTACAACAGTCATGACATACAAGTGTAAATGTGTCAGTGAAAATTAAGACTTCAAGTTGCTAATAGTTTTCAATACTGTTAATGTACCTTTAAAGAGAATTAATATATTTTTTAAAATGTTAATCTAAACAATATATTTTAAAAAATGTACTTTCAAAGAATGTTGAAGTAGACTGAAAAAAAACGTCTCCTGTTTCTCCTAGATTTCACAGGCCATAGAAATTTTCTTCTGAGAAGAATCTGTCTACTTTTTGATACTGCTGCTGAACACACATCAGGGAACGTATGAGCCCTTCCCTAAAGTTCAGTCCAGGATACCTTGATGTTTATGCGAAAGGTGGACTCTGCAGATGAAAACTCTGCAGCACTTACATAGAGAAAGAAACACCAGAGATGAACTTCACTCTGAAGCCAGAAGAGTGATGGCCTGTGGAGTGAGATGATCAGCTGAGAAAGACTGAATGAAGTAAAGCTACTTGAAAGAACCTACTACTCTCCTTTGCCACTTGTTTCAAACTGTTTTGCAGCCTATCATGGTAAAGGAGATGTTGTGCATGTACAGGCTTTACCATTCCAAGGCCTCTGACATAAATGGACATGACACACTGTCATTCAGTATTACGTTGACAAGACATTTGGAACTTACCACAATTAGTTTGTAAAACACTTAAGTTCATGTTCTAAAAACTAATTTAATGTATTATAATTTCATTCTTTTTTTATATAATATCTAACACAGCTGCAAGCATTTTTGACTCCTGTTACTTTTGTTCTTTAATTAAATGACTACTTATTGCAGGAAATGAACATGTTTCCTAAAGCTGTTTTTTTTTCCCAGGGACAGTTGGGAAGGGAAGAGATTGCAATTATTATGTACCAGATCATATCACTTCTTTATCAACAGTCTTCAAAAAGATGATTTTAACTAAGATTTCCATCTTATGCAATACCAATGTTTTGTACCAAGTCCTTTGAATGTGCATAATGTGATCATCATTTACACTAGCTGAAGTTCTGGCCCACTGAAGAATTACAATTAAATTCACTGGTATTCTTATTAAAAAATTACTAAATTGGATAACCATACATAAACAGTTGATGTAAAAATGTACTTTCATGTTTAGTAAACAAATTAATGTCAATGTTTTTTGTTAGTGGAAATGTATATATAGTTCAAGGATTTCTTGATAGTAAGAGTAAAGAAGTTACTTGATGGTAATAACAAAGAATTGGTTTAGAAAAATATAAACCAGACATTTCTAATAATGCTTGACATCTAGAAGCACCTGAGAATTATTTTCAAAATACTTCTAGAAGGAAAAAGTTAGAAAATAATACTTGTATCTGGAAAGCATGCCTTATAAGACAACAACAAAACGGAGCAAATTCCTAAGACAAAAACTTCTCTGCAAGAGTTTTAAATGACGTCCCTTTAGGAAGTCATTAAGTATCAAAAAATCTGAAAAAGGAGCTTTGTTAAGATGATCTCCAAGAAGCATGAAAATAATCCAGAAAATAAAGGTATGTAAAATTGTTTGTATAGAATACTACTAAATTGCTGCAAGCTGGTGAATAGAATCAGTGCAAACAGTGGATGCAATTTCTGTTCTCTTCGGTGCTCAGTAAGGGGACGCAAGAACAAAAATAGCATTACATTTTCAGCAAATTAACATTTACAAGTGGAAGGTAAGAACATACAGTGCAACAAAATATTTCAATAAGGGCAATGCTTGAAGAAATTGATGAATCAGGGGAGGTATCATGTTTAGGACCAACAAAGTGGACATTGATAACTTACCTTGCTCTGTAGCTAGCTGTAATTTTTGTACAACTTTTTAATATTTGACTTACATATCAGTTGAAGACTTGAATCACTGAATTACTTAATCCAAAGATTTTTTTTCTATTAATTGCAGTTTTATAACTCTGCTTTTCACAGAAATATGTAACATCGTAACTAGCCTTTTAACATACCTTTAATTATATTTATCAACAATTTTTATTAATAAAATATTTATTAACAATATAACGTGTAAAATACAAAAAGGGTAAAAAGAACTGGGAGAAATGTTTCTTAGGCAAAACAACCATTTTTAGCTTAGAAACTGTAGATGACTCACTGTTAACTACAAAGTTGGCTAATAATCCATGAAGGTAACACTCCTATTTAGCACAAACTAGCAGACTTTCCTTGATAACAAAATGTATAAAATACATCAAAATTATGTTTAAAAAATGTAGTAAAATATTTTAAGGGTACCTTAGAGCAGTTTTTTAAATTCCAAACAATGTCTATGAGCTGGATTACTAATGCAACTTAGCCATCTTGTAGTTATGCAGCAACATGCTTAGCTTCTTCTTCCTCAGCTGTCCCCTTATTGCAACCATCCCAGCTTTTTTTTTTGCTTCAGTCTGGTAAGAAACAAAACATTGTGACTATTTCAGAGCCACAAATGATCAATGTCAAATAACTGGTGGGCAAATTCACTGAAGGTATGGTTAGCTTAGGGAGGCTATCTTCCTTATGCTATTCTTTACCTAGTGGGGAAAACAAAACAAAACAAAACGAAAAACAGTCCTGCAGCAAACAATTTCTATCACTTTAGTTGACTGCTTTGAATGACCTCAAGCTTTCCCATCCACAAACTGAAAAAATGAGTAATTTCCCTGTGCTCAGTTTTGCCTTTATCAATATTCTGTTGTGATATGCTTCATATCTGTACCTTTGTTAAATTTGACTGTACCTGCTCAATGTGTTTAGAATTTAATGCAGTAGGGTAACAACTGAGGGATGGACAGTACAAGTTCATACTTCTATTTCGGCATAAGTTTTTATTAAAGATAGCACTTTTTCCCAATATGCACTCAATGAAAGAAATGAACTTTGACTGTATACTGCACTTCTTAAAATCTTCTACAGTTGAGAAAAAACCCTATTTCAAATACAGAGTAGATCACTAAAGGAAATCTTTAACGTCTCATGAGGTCCATCTAGTGGAGATGACACTGATCACAGGCTTAAAAAAAACGAAATTGGAGGCTAAAAAATTAAAAGAGGACCCCATGCACCTACACAGATGGAATGAACAGACCAAATTATTTTATGGTCATTTAAATACATTTGTTTCCATGAAGAATATTCTTCTATTTTTAACTTTTAGTTCATAAGAAATATTTTACAACTATTTACAATAAGCTACTACCCATCTATAATGAAAGTATTTACATTAAGTAATTACACAAATTACTCTCCATGCTACTCTCAGCACACACGGGATTGAAATCAGACAGAAAGCATGCGTTCTGTTAAAGACAACCAAGTGTCAAAATAAGAGGTATAATGGTAAAGACCTGTAAAGCAACTAAGTTGGGGGGAAATTGTTACCACAAAGTTGGCCAATACATTATTTTGAGACTATGGTGGTCATAAAATCAGCTACAAAGGAGAGTGTAGCCTCTTCAAGGTAGCTCCAGAAGCTGTGAAGTTGTACAAGTGCCATGCTTACTGAGTCCAGGCTCCTGAGATGTTGTGAATCTTAATCTGGAGTCAGTTCCATAGTAAATAGGCAGCTCTGCATATGATGATGTAGACAGCCTCAAAGAAGTGCATGTTCTATGAGTTATTCTCTACATCTGTTACTTCTCCTTGATGAGCTATAAGTTTTTAATAGCTTTCATTTAAATTCTGTTAAAAAACGGGAATTAAAGGTATTCTTCTGAGCCAGAAAGAATTACAGTGTATATATATGCAGGATAGCCAGTTATAAAGGCTAAAAAGATTGCTAAGGAACTATAAATGCAGAGTAGTTTAAGGTTTCTTAAGGTTTCTCTAAGCTATTATTTCTCTTAAAATTAAACAGAACTCGTAGTCACTATACGGCAACAAAGGAAAAAGGTAAATTATAACTCACTGGTGGTTCTCAGATGACATAGATTTCAGAAGATGTCCTATGCACATGGAACAGACAATATGAGTATATAGGACATTTCTGAGCTATAGGCAGTACACCCTCTTACTATTGTCCAACACAAAATATTTGCTCAGCAACGTTTTCTGTGACTGAAATGCAAAAAGGTATTGCTACTTTAAAGCAGAATGGTAATGACACCATTTTGTAAAAACAAGACAGATGACATATATTTTTATTGAAATATTTAATACAAATATCTGCAACTTAGTTTAACCATAAATGTTTACAGTCATTTTCTGGTAGAAACTTCTACTGAAATCAAGTATCACAGATGAATAGGACTGAGATTAGCACATGCTATTTGAACCCTAAATAATTTGCCTGTATTCTGCATCAGACAAAAGAAATATTCTGTACACACAGAGCAAAAACATAGATTTGAAGTGAAATTTGAAATGATTTCTCTAAAAGTCAGTTAAATAACCTATACAAATGTTAATAAAGACTTCTTCAAAATAGCATATGCTAAAAATCCAAAAATTTACATATTGCATTTTAGCATATTCAGTAAAATAATTCCAAATCTCTCTAATAAAAGTCTTATTCAAAAGACTTTAATCTTACTAAGGAAAATATACTTTCATTACAATTATTTCCTTATATAAAATAAATAAATCTAGTTGTCAAATTTTACATTAAAAATGACTTTATATTCAGCTTAAATTTCAGGAAATTGTCTGAAAATATTACTTTAGAATTCTTGGTCTTCTGATAGAAACAATGTCTGCAATCCTCTGCGAACATTAATCAGTTCCTCTTCTTGCTGTGCAAAAAGCATTACAATTATCACACATTTGAAATAAAACTTATTAAAAAATATTGTAATGTAATTCTGGTGCATAGTGTCCTGCTTCTAACATATCCAAAATAAGATACTTTTCCATGTTATCATTCAACACATTAAGGCTCAGAAATAAAACACTATATCCATATCTACCTGATACTTTCATCACTCAAGTAAAAGGCTTAACCTAGAAAATGTCAGTGATATGAGGATTTTAATTAATTTTTATTCTTGATAGAGTAACAAATTACTAAAGTTTTAAATTCTAACATTCAAACAACTATACTTACATTATCATTAATAAATAAAAAGAAAAGGTAACTTTCTTTACCATTTCTTTAAGAAATTTCTCTTGGAGTCCTTTCATGTCTTCTTTCATAAGATGCATCTGTAAAAAGATACTCATACTGAATGTATCCTCTCTGCTTGCAATTAGTAACATTTTCAAGATGACAATTACATCCCTAAATGGTTTGTAAGTGAGAAATAAAGAGATGCACATGCATCTACCCGCTTACAGAAAGGGATTTTTGCATCTGAGTTGTTCCTTCTTGGATGACTTACACTGGTAAACAAAGTCACAGAATACAGTGTAAGCCTTGCAGCAATTTTCTAGATAACTGCAAATACCTTCTGACAGGTTAAATCTAGCCCTAAAACGCTGAACAGTGTTACAGTAAAAATATTTTATGACAATGAAAAGCTACAAAAATACCTAGGTAGCATTAATGTAATTGTGAGGATGAGGAATTCTTTGGGGAAAAATAAGTCAATACTGGTATCTGTTAGCAGATTGTTTTTTTCTAGTGGAAGAAACAAATATGATTAAAAACAGCAAAGAACTGAAAGCTTGTAATACCTGTGAAGTAAAAATATGTTCTTCATAGTCAACGGTATGGTAGATGTTCTTTTCAAATGATGTTTTAAGGATCTGAAATCTAAAGAAATAAAACGCAATTCAAAGAGTTTTGCTACATATGAACATTTCCCAAATATCAAGACTATATCCCATTATTTGTAGTTTTATAGTACTTAAAAACATTAATAATTATTATTCCTAATGGAGAAAAATTACATTTTTTCAGTACATTTTAATCTCATTTTCTCATCTCATCTACTATCCTTGTTTTATGGAAGAGAGCAATTGTGTAAAGAACAGTTAGCCGGCCTAACTTAAACCTTGAATTTACAGAAGAAAACAAGTTTCAAAACAGCATTAGTGAAAAGTACTAACCTCTGTTGCTCATTTTTCAGGTACGTACTTAAAGTCTGCTTCTGTTTTTTCCAAAAGGTCTGGAGAGAAAAACAATTAACAGTCAGCAGTAACTATTATTTTCTTAACTAAAACTGACTAATATCTATTATGAATAAAATAACCCATTGTCACAGCCTCAGCACAGAATTAGTAGGAGTAAAACAGTAACCACAGATACTGTTAATAATAACAGTATCTGTGTTAACCACAAGATAACCACAGATATAAAAAAGTTTAGTTGGCAGGATAAGGCACTTCAGGAATTCTGTTTTCACGGAAACAATTTGCCATAAATCTGTAAACCTATTGTGCCTAAGAGTTTCAAAATGATGGAAAAGAACATCCATAATGTTTTAATCATATTTTCCATACACTTAAGTGTGATTAAAAGAAAAATAATAATAAAGAAAAGCCTTCAGAGTAAAAAAAAAAAAAAAAAAAAAAAAGAAAAAAAAAAGCTACTGAAGTCTTCTGTTAACATGATTATTTGTATATTGATTATATTGATTTTACATTACAGCAAGTAGCAGGCAACTGACTTGTCTTAGAACACACAGCACATCGGTTTCAAGTGCCTACACACTGTAGCTGAAATAAAAGACAGCTGAAAAAAAGCATATGAATTGGCATACACAGCCTGTTAGAAATAGTATGAGTAGTTTATTCTAGGAAAAAGTAAAAACACATAATGGTGATATAGAAATTCTTACAGGACCACATAAGCCAATCCAGACATTTCAGATTCATTATTTAAAATCTGAATCAAATTTAAGGAAGAACAGAAAAGCTTTTTAAAATTAGAATTAATAACATAAAGATCCTATGAGCAATCTATAGATTTCATAAAAACTCATTTTTCCCCATAATAAAGTAATTAAAATACAAACCAAGAATTCTTTTTCCACGTTTTTCAGGGACTGAGAATCTTTCTCAAAATTTTCAATTTCCTCAAGGATAACTATATGAAATTTGTCCAGCTGTCTAATCCTACCAAAACAGAATGAGTTACCTTTAGAAGATATTCATTGCATTTTAAGTGCTTTAAAATAAATATTTTGTTACACACCTGCATTCGTGAAGCTGGTAATTCATTGTTGCTAAATGCTGGTGGGCAGCTCTTAATGATTGCTTTGCAAAATGATCCATTTTTTGTGAACGGCTCTGTAAAGACATTTTAACATTACTTTCAGATTATTTTCACTTGAAGAAAAAGCTATATTATGTTTAGTACTGTTAATTACTGTTAATTATTACTAATACTAATAGTAGTGAGTACATTTTTTTTTTTAATCTCCTTTTACTTTAAGGAAAAACTTTCTGTTAATGAGATGTTAATAACCATGGGTTTATGTTTTTGATATTTTATTAGAAATACACTATTTGAAAAATAGATTTCCTGAGAATAGATAAAGTACACATGGAGTGAATGCTGTGTGCTTGCAGCTGTCTTATAGGAACAAATGCATTATTTAGGCTCATGTTTTTCTTTTAGCTGGTAAGCCACATTCATGGTGTTGATAATTTGAAAAGAACCAAAATGCAGTAGTCTCGTTAGTAACATAGGAAAACCACTGGAGGGTTAAGTACATAATCGAATCGAAAAAGACTTAAAAAGCAACTTTAACTCTATGATTTCTTGAAGTTCTATGCACTTAGCTATCTTCATGTTTTTTTCAGTAAATTCCACAGTGTAAGACTATTATTCATATGCACATGTAACTGCACACACAACTAATATTGTATATAAAATGTCTTGCCTCCATTTTCTTAGTAAATTCTTTCTGGAACTTCTGACACATACTTAGAGTTGAATAACCAGGTTCCCAGACATCCTCACCCAAAACAGATGGATCATTTACAGATACAGTAGATAAGCTTTCAGACACTGAAGAAATGTAAAAAAATATATATATATAAATAATGGTAATGTCACGATTCAGCATGAAGAAGTTTCCTATCTGTAGTTACAATCTAGATAAGCTCTTGTTAAATACAGATTAATTGCACCAATTAAATGGCTGGGGCTAGTTTCTATTTTCGAATCAATTTTCTGACTTTTCAAATGGAGATAGTTTCTAAATATTTAGTTCTTTTTTATTTTTTGGCATTTTTTTCTTTGAAACTTTTTTTTTTATGGATGTTACTGTTTTTGGTTGAAACTTTAAATTATTATGCTATTTTCAACTTTTGCATAACTATAATCAACTTTCATTTCATAGTTAACCTCTGTAAGTAACCGTGTCATCCTTTTTAAATAATTTTTTAGGCTGCAACTTTGTTCTTCTGGTTCTTTTCTTTTCCTCCTTTTTGCTTGTTTCTACTTCATCAGAATGGCTTTCTGTATCACTCTGGTACCTTCGTTTCAGAAATGTATGTATAGTTGGTCCTTTAATAAACATGAAAGCAATGCTTAACTTTAGGATTATTTACAACAATGACAGTGCAAGATAAAGAATAGTTTTGATCCCTTTGGATCAAAACTTTAGCAGTATGTTTCTTTACAACTCAAGAACCATATAAGAATTAAGGAGCATTGCATTTATAAAGGGCATGTTCAGTAGGTATAAGCATGTTTTCCCATTTTTTCCCCAGTATCGGCGGGAATGCTTTTTGATCTCTTTCTTAAGAGACCAGCTACTCTTTAGAGTATCTACATGCTGGAGCCCATGTTTCAGTCTTTTTGGAGGACTTAAAACAGCAGAGAAAATAAGAATAAGAATTGAACAATACTGAAAGTATAATAAAAAAGAAAAAAAAAAAATCAAAGAGTTGCGACATTTTTCTATGCCAAATAAATGTTTTTTCTTAACTGTTCTTAACACACACAGAAAGTCTGCTGCCTTTAGTGTTTGTACCTGACTCATGCACAGGGCCATAATGTTCTTGACTCCAACACTGTATTTTACTTCCACTGGAAACAGATAATGGAGATGGTTCCTACAAGAAAGGCCATTGATTTATTAGCTTCTACAAGAAAGTGCTTTTAGAAGTCTTTGTCAAAAATCCACATTTATGTTGCTTTTCAATAAACTATGAACGGGAACACAACTACAGGAAGGAAAAATAAACACGTGAATTACTACTAAGTCTCATTACATCAAAGAGAAAAATAAAATCTTTACCATATTAATACATAATGATAGCAGTAAGATAAATGCCCAATAAGGTCAGTTTCTTGCAACAGTACAAAAACAAAAAATTATTTCTCAGTGGAGTCACTAGTGCTTTTTTCACCAGAAAAAATACTTACAAAAATGGGTTGAAGGTATAGTTTGTTTTTATTTGTCAGTGCTACAAGTTATATCAAGTAATACATTATTACTGAGAGCACTTATCCACCCCAAGAATTTCTCCATGCCAATGTCATAATTATGTAATCTATAAAAGATCTTTTATTACTTTTTGAAAGTCAAGATTAAAATATTTGCTTTATTCTTTTTTGAAGGTATTAATAATTGGTCTTGTTGGGACCCAGTTCTTTAACTGTATCTGTCAGATACACAATTCAGAAGTAAATTATTTCAAATATATAAAAATTAACAAGTACACATTATATCAAGTGTTTAACATTAAGAAAGATCCATTCCCCTAAAATCTCACCAACTGCAATGTAGATATAATGGATGAAAAGAAGCTGCAACTCTTTTCTGTAGAGGAATGGATTTAGTAACATACCTCTCTTTTATTTTTGATGATAGCTTTAGTGATATCTTGTAGCTTTCCTTCAACAGAAAGTTTGTCTGAAAAACCATGTCTAAAACTCAAATTTTCATTAGCATCACATGTTTCAGATACAGATTCCTTTGTATGTTTTCCACTGACAGTTTTATATGGGGTTACTGGAGTTAAGTTGAGCTACGCATAAATAACAAAATCATTATTGAAATGAGATGCACAAGAGCGTAATATATAGCAGCTGAATGAAACATCATCAGTTAAAATAACTGTAGAGAAACTTTAATATTCTTACCAAAGACGATGCAGTCATAACTGGCGAGAAACTTTTATTTCCAATTGTTAACTTTTTAACAGTTATTTCAGGGGACTGATTTAGACACATGCTTTGAAAACTCTTTTTTTGTGGACAGAGATTATTAGGAGAGATTCCTTTCCCAAAGTTTAATGTTTCCTTGTTTTTTGGTGTTGACTCCTGAAGACCTGGTGATCCTTCAATAGAAATATGCTCTTGAGAAACATCTCCCTCTGATAATCTCTCAGCACCTAGAAAACAGTGACCGAACTGTAAGCGTGAAGAATGATACTATGTTAAAGCCCCATACTGCCAACTGTCCCTACTCTAGCTATTTACAAGTGTCAGATGGGTGAAATTTTATTTTACATATTGGCATAATTCTTACCACATTGAACTTTTTGCATCCTCCACATTACCAGATTAATTCTAACAGCCTACTTTCACTTATGCATTACATAAATGTATTATGCTGATGTCAAACAACTATACAAACCTATAAAAGTTGTAATGACATACTAATATATTTTCTTAAATTACGTGGTATACACACTGAATTGGGAGATCTCATTTTAAGAGCATGAATTAAACATAAAATTTTATTACTGTGATAATCTTAATTTAAGCTCCAACATTTGACATGGTATTTCTATACAAAAAAATCAAAATACATACCTCTCATTGTCTCAAGAGATGCTGGACTCTCAGGTAATGACATTTCAATTTCCTTTTCTTCATCAGACTTCTTTGATTTAATAAACGCTTTATTTACATAGTCTACTACTATCTTTGGCTCCAAAGATACAGTATTCTGGAATTTCTTCTGCTGATCACGATCTCTGTTTTCCTCATTCATAGGTTTCTATTAAAATAAGAAGTGTATATAAGCACTGCTAAACACATAAACATATATAAGCATATATATATGTGTATATATATATATATATACATATATATGTAAAGAGTGTATTATCTACGTGTACAGTTGAACAAACACAAGGACCAAATAGGAAGATCATTGGAAGTACTTAAATTCACAAGGGCATCAGGTGTTCTAATGTCAATAAGCATTGAATTTGCATAATTCAGCACCTGAATTTCTATTCTAATAAAGTTCTTAACTATTACAGACAAATACTGATGTTTCAGGATTTAATCAATGAAGTTTAATGGTTTATCCATATATATTGAAATGTTATGCTAAAAAGAAACAAAAAAGTTTTATTTAACAATTGTCATCGCTTAATTTACTAAAAACCCTACTTAGATATTCAACAAATGCATTGACATACCTTCTATCAAGTCAGCATTTTCCATTGTATACAGAATAGGCATAACATTACCTCAAATAACACTCTGGCTTACTAAAGTCTAAGTAAAAAGTAGACCAGAGTCTATTTCAAAAAATAGAGTAGAAGTACATTTTTAAGATACAGTGCAACTGTATACCTGTATTTTTGATTTCTCTTTCTTAGAGGTACATGCTGAATACTCCCTTTCACTCTCTGACTCCTCTGAGCTGGAAGGCTCTTTGTAATTTTTTGCTAATGCTGCTTTTCGAGGTCGTTTTGTTCTATAGGTTTGTTCTATCATTTTGTCTTGTCTTGGAGCTTGTTTTTTACGTTCAGTTTCCTTCAGAATAACAAAAACTTCTCAATTTATATCACAATATTTAATAAGTGATAATTGTAGAGTAAACAGTAGGCTGATTCAATGTTGGTTAATTAGGTACTTTAAGACCTTTTCAGTTTTCATTTACATGGACTAGACCACCATTGATACCTACATATAGTGATATTTTCATGTTCACAATTTACACTGTGTTAATATAAATAGCTTTAAGCTACTAACATTACATAGATTTGAATGATTAGTGTACAGTCTGAGACACCAAAGAGTGGTTTTGTGGGGCAGGCTAACATGATAGTTTTTTATTTGTCTTTAATCTGTAGCTTACAAATATCTACAAGTGTCTTCCATAACCATGCTCATAATCGCTCATAATTCATTGCACCCCCAATTTCAATAGGCTTACAATATTTTTCAACTATTATTCTTTACTAACATCAAACATTTTTCTTCTCAGTTTCAGTACATTACCTATATTCATTTAAAGGAATTATAATCTCATAGTCATTAAAAAGCAATTAAGCATATTAGCCACATGAAAACGCTCACTGAACAGCTAATGACCTATTCAGTGGAGTTGATTGTTATTAAGCAGTAAATAAGCATAATCAATAATTAAGTAACAAAACGTCTTGATAGACAATAATCATTCCAAGTCACAGCTAGTATTACACCAGAAATACTTCCTAAATACTATCTAAAAAATATAGTACCCGAAAACAGCTAATTGCATTTATACAATGATTTTGAAATAAGCATGGAGAAATTGCATATATTTATGAAATAAATTTAAAATAGTTGTTCTAGTGAGTTAAGGTATTTAGAATATTAGAAGTCAGGTTGCAAATTTACATTTACCTTTTTCTTTTTTGCTGTTTTGCCTTTAGATGTATCCATCCGGCAAGCAGGTTCAGAGAATTTATCTTCTGTTACAACACAAAGTTAGAAAATAAAACAGGATCATAATAAAATTTTCAACATTTCAAGGTTTAGCAGTAAAATCATGAAATCACTTTTATGCCTATGAATGTGGTTAGTAAACTGCCTTCAGTGCACTATTTAAAAATCCGAAGTTTTTTCTTGAAAACAGCCTCACTGTCTACAATAATTTTCCATATTAAAATACAGACCTTTTGGAAATTAACCTTCCTAAATGATTAGGATAATTAATCTACAATGTCCTCATCCTTGGAAACAGGACAACTAAAACCTACCATATATACAAAAAAGCACATTACATGCTGTACAGTTCGTGTCTATGGGCAAATTTTATTGCAGCGCATTTAAATATGAAGAAAGTTTCTTACTTTTGCCTGTGCTTATTGATTTCCCTAAGTTTTTATTTCTACTATAATCGATTAACTGGGGTTTAGATTTTGATTCTTGCAGCCAGCTGATGTCTGTCTTGCTGTCATCACCTCTGTATTCTGTGTCTGTGTCACTGAAGAGATGCTTCTTGTCCCGATTGTTTCTAGTCTATTAAAAAAAAAGTTCTTCTAAGTTACTCATTTATTTTTAATTTTCCTTTCACTTACATACTTGGTATTTAAACACAGGAAGACAAATCGTTTTGTTTCCACAAAGTTCTGAGTCTTACTTTTTTTCCTGCTTTCATTTCAGTGCTAGTTTTAATTTCATCTGGATTCCTTGATTAAAAAAAAAAAGAAAAAAAAAGAAAAAAACACCTTTAAACAATAAATCAACATGTAAATCTTTCTGCTATTTGTATGATGTATGGATTAAGGAATCAAACAGATGTACCTGCTTTTTTTCTCAAATCTATTTTGGAAAGCTCTGTTCACCTTATCCCTAAAGGACGTGTATTTGCTAATGATCAGTAACACCACACTTAGAAGTAAGTCCATTTGCAAGCAGGGCATTAACCAAGAACTACCCCACTCTGTTTAGGAGGTTAAATCCCTGTAGTATTCCATGAATACTAAAGCTGCTTTCATCATGAAACACAATCTTTCATTTTTATCAGGTTATAGAAAACTTAGATATGTTTTCCAAAAGAAAATAATAAAATAGAGTAGGAAATGATAGCAGCTATGTTTACAGCTTGAAAAAACAACAGTCAAGATAATAATGTCATGTATGCATTCCCTGGATTGTCATAATGGAATGCTGGGGAATGCAGACAGTACTATACTTGCTTATCCTCAGGAGACTAGGACAAAACATAACATCTCTACCCTTTTTTCTTTGGATCTGTACGAACATTCTGTTCTTTAACATGACAGTCTGGGACCTAAAAAACACAAATGAGAATAAATGACAAATTTCATTCAAGATACAGTTTAAGCAAAATTAAACAGGCCATCAGATAACATGATTAAGGGCTTTTTTGCTCAGTTTTTGTACTCAGCAATTAACTTGCTATGATTAATTTCTATCTTAGAAATTATTTAAGAACAGAGCTGGTAATTAAAACCATCTAGAATTGACTAAAACTTGTGTATCTCCGGCTAATACATTTGCTTCCAACCACTTGCCTTTCAACCATTACCTTCACCTATTCAGTAGGCTCCTCTTAGCCATAAAAGGCAACACATTGTCTCTTGTCATCCATTTTCTTGTTACTCACACAGCTAGGAAAAGATGTCTTTACAGGATGGGACGTTAGAAAGAAGGCGATAATGATTTTTCTTTATATCTTTTAATAGATACATAATACTTCCTACAAACTGTTTCATTCTTAATTCAGAAAAGTGGCCAGAATCTTACGATAGCATATATCATTATACATTTGAAAGTGACGGAGGTACTTATGTACAAAACAAGAACTTAGCAAACTATTTTCCCCCCCACACCCTTCAGTGACACTAATTTGAATTTTTAGATGTTAACTATACTTTCAGTAGACATAATTTTCATTTGATAGAGCTGCTTTACATTCTATTCATTACATATCGGTTTCAACTATATTCTTACCCCTAGCTTTATTGTAGGCTCATCAAACCCACTGATGTTAAAGTTGTAGACATCATCCCTGTCAGACACAGAGATCAATTCTGTAAGTACATAAATAAATATTTCTCATAGTTTGATAAGGGTAATTATAAATTTTGTTTGAAAATGTTTTAACTACTTACACAATATGACCAGAAGTTGTATCAAGGAAAGTAGTAGTTTTTAAGCTTCTATTCTGAACTTTTTCCTAGACATAAATTGGAATTTACTCATGTCAAATTGGGACTACGCATTTGTAAAAACTGTCATTTCACAAAACAAGTTTTTCAGCATGAACTTACAGAAAAACCTAGAACTTCTCAGACTTGCACTTGATTAGCAATAATGCAAATGTAAAAAAGCGTTAGTAGAACCTAAATCTGTTAGAAGTTATCCTTTAATGACACTAACTAAACCTCACATCAATTGTTTCCCCCCACCCCCAAATATTAGGAGTAGTTTCTGTATCCTAGCTAGATCTCATTTAAGGATTCTGTAGTCTCATTTAGACCAGCTTGATTACTATAGCATTTTAATTGTAAATGTTTAGTATTGTTATGCTCAAAATTAAAGAGTCTATATTACAAGGAAACAGACTCAAATACAGAATATGTAAACAGAAATTAATTGGGGTTTCTCTGGCTAACAGTTGCTCATAAAAATAATATTCCAGAAAACAAAAGAACATATATATAAAGTATGTTTAGATAGTTAACATTCAATGCAGAATTAACATTAACTTCTATAGAGTTGTTTAACATTCACTGATATTTGTAAGCTTTCGATTTACATCTAGTAAATGCCATCATATATGCACACGTTTGTTAAGAAAAAAAGGAACTAAATCGGTAACTCCAATTACCTTATTAACACTGAAACAAGATTTACTTAAACATGGTCTGAAAAAATAAGGATACATTTTGTTAGATCCTAATTAGAATATATATAAAAATACTGTTTATGCAAATATAAGCCTTGTGTAATACAAATTTAAATGTATTCAGGCATTTAAATAGTAAAGCAAGTGGCTAAAAATAGATCAGCTCCCACCTATTTTTGTGCTTTACAAAACCTATGTACTTATAGCAGCTATGTACACGCTGCTATGTACACATCATGCATGTCTTCCAAGTCACTATCCAAAACATTCGGAAGGTGAAGTAGCCTAACAACTACTCCATTTTCTTTTTATCGAGTTAGCATCAAACTGGAAAGGAGGATATGTAACGTACATCTCCACTTATCAGTGCAAGGTAAGACTAGTCTTCCCATTTAAGAATTTGCTAATTTAAACTAACAGCCAACTGTTTCAGGAGAAGAGAACTAGGAACGTTTTAGATCATCAGAAAATTGATAAATTAATCCAATTTTGAATCCTGAATGAAGAAGATAGGATAGAGACACTCAGTATATGCTGTGATCATCAACTATTCCAGCTAAATTCTCTCCAGGGAAAGTTCTGTGAATGAATGAGTGAAAACACCAAATAGAATTTCCAACAGCCTTATTTCAGCTATTACAACTACTTGCCTCTTTTGTACCACAAGGTTTATCAGAAATTAACAAAAATTCACATAAAAGCTGATGTGCAATAACTGTAGATAGAGAAGTAGATTGCAGATGAAGCTCCACACAAAGGAACAACCATGAAAGTATATAGTTTACATCATACCTGTCGAAACCTGAGGAGTCTCTTGTTTTGCTTTTCTCGTTAGTCTTTTCTTTATATCTGTCACTGATTTTACTAATTAGTGATTTTGTTGCATCTGTCATTTCTTTAGACTTTGTTTTCTAGAAAAATAAGTGTTGAATATTCAGCTTTGAACCCATGCAACAAAAGGGTAAAGCTGCAACAGAACTACTGCTTCCCAGTAATCAAAAGCCTTCTAGAGGTTCTAAGTAACATTTGTTTGAAAATTTTCTGTTGCATTGCCCATACAGTGGGCCATAAGACATGAGGTTAGCAGATATTTTGTTTTAAATGTTTTGTTTCTGTGTACTCTGACATTTGGAAGTGAATGAATGAGCACTGCATGTGAAGCACAAGTGAGCTGCATATTTAAGAATTATTAATAAAAAGTCTGATTTTAAAAAAGAAATTCAGAGTAAGATATTCTTAAACAGATCACACTGAAAATGAACTGTTAACCTGACATTGATTTTCAACTAATAAAGAATGAATTAAATAATGTAAAAATAAGTTTGAGAGTAAATCAAAGTAAAATACATTTTGAGAATTTTGGGATACTGGAAATTTGACAGTTACCTTAATTACATGTCAAAGAAATGAAGTTAAGAAACTCTCACCATTTTCGACTGTTTACTATTTGAAGTCTCTTTTCCTGAGAGAACATCAGCTTCTTCTTCTGTATTGCTGTATTTTGTAAAATCAGAATGCAAAGATGTTTCTGACACTCTAGCTGAAAGAAATGTTTTAAATGTTTCAGCAGTAGTTGAAATATTTTTAATTTCTGTACTCAACTGTTTCAGTTCCAAATTATTAATGCTCTTTGACTGTCCACTCAGTATTTTGCAGTTTTCTTCCCTCATGATTTGAATTCCATTTTGCTGCTGTTTTTCTCTATTTGTATTTATTTGTTTATCTGGAGAGGTATTTCCACAAACTGAATAAAAAACATTTTGTTTCACATCTCTTTCGTTAAAAACAGGAACTAATATACAAAGAAAGCAGAGCCATGGGTTAAAAATTCATCTCAAACATTTTTAACACTAACAATTAACAAAATATGAACATAACCTGTATGGGATGTAGGTCCTGATGACAGATTTAACTTTTGCCTGCTACCAGTTGCTATATTATTCTCAGGAACAGAACACGCTCTTTTTTTCCAAGTTCTTTTTTTATCAGAAGAACTTTCCAAAAGACCAGGCAGTCTAATAGAAATGATACCATCCTGTTATCAGTAAATTTTAGAAAGTGTGTTTGAATTACAATAAATGTATATCACAATATAGGAAAATAGAGATGGCTTATAGATATCAGTGCATTTTACATTAGCGCTAAGCCTGCTACCATTGTTCAATTAACCAATGCACTGTTAAATGGCAAACCTTCACAAACAATACACATTAAGTCAGTTTCAAAAAGGCAGCAATACCCAATGGCCACCATTAAACTTGAACCCTGATAATTCTGTGGTGTGTCTACAAGAGTTAGAACTAGATGAAGTCTGCTGCTTCTTATGACACAGTTCACCTACTTATATGTAATCCCATGCCATATTTATTTTACCTTCTGATGTCATCTGAGAGAGTTACTCTCTGTGGTACTACTAAATGTTACTCTTACTCTTAATGAGTATTATTCTCAAAGCAATCAAAGACTAACTAAATGGTGAATCTGTTTAATACAACAGAATAACCTTTTCATGTCACAAACAAGTCATAAATAAGTCATAAAACAGCAGTGACTTGGCATTCTTTTGCAATACTTACGGATGTTTGTTGCTTCTCCCTGTTGGCTGAGAATCAGGAACAATATCTAGTGTATCATCTAAACAAGACATTAATTTGTTATCAATCATTTTTGAAAGAAAAAAAAAAAAGACAAGATTAAAAAAATTAAAGTAAGGACTATCAACATTTGTGAAATTACTTGCCTAAGGCTTGCTTTCTGGTGGCCCCATTTTCTGCCTCATCTCTATTTTTTAAAACTTCTTCATTAGATTTTCCCTACAGGAGAATAACATCCAAAATAAAATACTGTCATAGAACTACAAACAGTAAGACACATCAAACTTACAGTCTCCCTAAAAATACGGAGAATTATTTTTTCTTTTAAATGAAGTATTGGTTCCAATACCTTTTCAGGTAGTTTTGTCTCATCTCTGATTTTTGACTTCCTGACATTCTGTTCTGTTTCAGAAAATTCACTATCTGATACATGTCTTTGCCCATTCTAGAAAGTACAATAAATGGCAATTACAATCCATAAAAAAAAACAGAACAAATTTTCCCACTAACGCTTGAAGTATTCTAAACTACATATTCTATATAATAAAGCCTTTTTCTGAAGCATAGCTATATCTGCTTCAGAGTCCCATTCTTGGGGATTTGACCTGAATCTGATTCAGAAAAACATTCAGAGATATAAATAAAATAAAAATGTTAGTTTGATGTCTTTGTTAACTGGAAAAGAACCAAAAAATACACATACTCAAACTGCAGTTATTCAGTGACACCTATGTAGTTTTATTAGATTTTAATGGATGCCTGATCACAAATGCTCTAAAACTGATGCTACAAATGCTATAACCTGAAGACGTTACCATTTCACAACTGTAGCTGACTGTATTATACGTTCTTTAAGTCTACATCAACATTACGTAACTGAGATTTTATGTATACACTATTGTCACATTATACACAAAGGAAGAACTGTGGTTGCTAGTAGAAGCAAGTTTATGGGTCAGAACTAATGACTGAATGCAAGTTTTGGCTATTTTTGCAAGAATTCAGTCTGACTTTAGAATGATTAAACTTGAAATCCAGAGGGCAATAATACATCGTGTATGTAACACACTATTTTCTAACAGTGATTTACTGATTGTGAAACTCTAGCTCTCCAAAATACAAACTAAGAATATATTAGAATACAGATTAATGTTAATCTGAGTAAGACTTAGCTACAGATGGCATGCATACTCCAGTAGGTTCTTTATAGACATTTTTTGTTCTGGTCTCATTTACATCATTACTGTTAGACCTGTCAGCAGAACTCATCATTTTCAAAGGTAATTTAAACCGTCCTTTACAAGGAGTGGCTGAAAGCAAACAAGAGACATGTTACAATTCTAGTATTTGATCAATATGAAGAGCATTGCCCATGATCTCATTTATTGCATATACTTTTTTTAAAGCTGAGTAGCATTGATATCAACTCATTATCCATCTTTAATAATTTTATTGATTTCAATTATGTTATTAAAGAGATTAATGAGCCAATGGTGGCTATCTGGAGGCAAGCAATGTTTTTACAGCCAGGCTCTGGTAGAAAACGCTTAGTCATCTGTTTAATATTTTACTGTAATACATTTTGGCTGGGTCAGATAGTGTGGTAAACTCCAAATAAAAAAGCTACAGAATTTCTGTATTGTTCCATCCTAATTAAAATGCTTTCATTTCTATCCTCTGTTCTTTTAATTTGTATGACACATGGATACACTTGACAAAGGATATTGCTGCATTTGAGACCATTAAAGACAGAAAATTAGATTTGTTAAGTCACGCTGTTTGGCCACCAGCTTTATCTCCAGCCTTTGTTGGCCTTTGTCTTAAAAGTCTCTCCCTTTTCTTTAGAAAGTATCCATTACAGTAGAACTTTTAGTAGGAAAGTGATGACTTCTGTTTGTGATAAAGGAAAGTATCTTTCTTATCCTTTTCTCTGTAAAAAGCACTTCTGAAGTAAGCATTGGAAGCACTGGGTCTGTGACAGACCTTCTGATCCATTATTTCCTACTTTTCCTCACAAGCTGACTTCTCAGCTTGCTCCAGCAAAAACAGCAGACTGACAGCTGCAGTAAAACCAATAGGTGGCTTTCAGCTGTTTAGAATGCTATTCTGTCTATGGAACAGTAGCAAGTGGCCTCCTTTAAAAATTTCAAGTTTAAAGCACCTGCTAAGGAGATTTTATGAAGTCTATTATTCATTTTCAGTTCTGCAGTGGATTACAGTTCATCCTTGTACGTTATCTCAACCAGCCATCTCAAAGACTATTTGTAGTTTAGTTTTACCCTTAAAGTACTTGTAAACTTACATGTACTAACGAATAGCAGTGGGCTCCGTATGGGAAATCTTGTAGTTCCAGGAATAAGCACTGATGCTTCAGACACTTTCCTTTTACAAGATGTGGTTATCTTGAGACACAAAAAAACACTTGACCAAAATATACAGACTTAAGGATGACAACACAAGTTTTTAGAAAATCTATTTCCAAGAGTCTTTGAACACTTTGCTATTGAAATGACAATTGTTCTTGCTACACTCGTCAATGAAACGGATTTTTTTTTACACAGTTCTCTTTCCATAAAAAAGTTCACCATAACACTTTAAACTAAAGGTTTTTAACTGAGAGCAGCAATTGTTGTTCCTAAATTAATTCAACGGTACAAGGCCAAATCCTGTCCCTTGTTAACAATCAAAGAAACCAAGATGACTTCCAGGAGTTTTCACAAACCTATCACATAAGCCAGCAGAACCTCAGGAACAGGTCTACTGAAGAAAACTTCTGACAAGACATGCACTGCATGACTATTGCATTACGAAGAAATGGCAACATGGCTTCATCTTTTTCTCCTAACATATCTGTAGTATTATGTTTCTACTGGAACTAACATTTATAACTTCACAATTTTATAGAACTATGTAGCAAAAGAAATACCAGGCTTCACAATCCCACCCCTCCCAGTTTAAACCAGAGAATCAGCTATGCACAGGGACAGGCCCATCAAATTGTGGTTTGGTTAATCACGACACAGGATTAATCTTAACAACATCAGAGCTTTTTTGTAAACATCTGTGAACACCCAGTGCATAGGACTTGTCGCTAACTAGAGCGAGTACTATTGCTGATCATTAATTAGTCTTCAGAAGCTATACTTGACTTTTGCATAAGATATCTAAGCATACCTTCAAAACATTCTTCTCCAAGGAGAATTCTACAAGGATAATGGTCTATTAAATAATGCCAAAAATTGCTCTTTTCTTTGTTATGCATTTTGAAACTATAACAGTAATGATGACAAACTTTTTTGAAAAAGGATTTACACTTCTTAGTGAAAAGTCATAGGGAAATCAAAATCTGTATTATACTCCAATTTTAAAATAATAGTTTTTTATATTCTAAAGTATATAAACATTTAAGTTTACTTATTTATGTATTCTTTTCTGTTCTGATTCTCCAGCTTACCTTGGAGGAACTACCTTTGTGTTTATCTTGGTTGTTGTTTGCGCAAAGAGTCCTTTGTGTCCCTGGAAGTTGCTGTGTTTTGTACTTACTGAGTTTCTCCTCTTCAGATTTTTCTTCCAAATGTGCTGAAAACTGACTTTCTGGTACCAGAACCTAACACACACACATTATCAAAATTCTATATAAACACACACATAAATATAAATCCAAAATAATATAACGTTTTATATTTATACATATAAACACACAATCAAAAAAAATATTTACCTTGAGTAACACCTTCCTCACTGTAGATTTTAATAAACTTTGGAGCTTATATGCATTTGAAAAGTATCCGATCTGTTACTTTACCTAAGAACGGTTTACCGAATCACAGTTCCACATATTAATGATTCCTTCCGAAAAGGATACAAATCAGATACAATTCACACTTACTAGAAATCATTTAATTGGTTTTAGAGCCATCTTTGCTCATTGGTGTTTCAAAAGTTACTGTTTTATGGTGAATGATCATAATTAGCTAAGAATTAAGAGTAAACAACAAAAAGAAAACAGCCTTTACTTTCAGTATACTGAAGTAAAATACCTGGGATCCACTTTCATCAAAGACAACATGCACAGTTGTTTTGGCAACTGACGAAGACTGCTTCTTACTAAATCCCTACAAAGTGAGTAACCATTATGTAAAATAAACATTTTGCTCACTTCTTTAAAACAAGAAACACAAAGAAAATAGTTAAGTCTGAAGTAGTGTTTGAAATCAGATTAGAGGGGAAAACAGATTCTTGCAAGTTCACAGCAGCTCCATTGCTCACATGTTTCTCAGTCAGGAAGAGTTCAGGGCAAAGTAGTTTGCAACAAGGAGCAAGCTATGGCTGGCTAAAAGTTTTTAATTAAGTGAATCAATTCATAGGAGGGTACGTGAATGGTAATGAGTCATTTATGATAGACTTCTGTATGTTTAAGCGTCTACTTCCTGTGTTTCTGCAAAGTCATATATGCAAAATGCTAATTTGCATATGCAAAACTTGACAGCGAACCCTTTACAGCCTCTTCATTTTTGTTGCAATTATTTTTAAATTTATTAGGTAACTTTACTGAAGCTTAACAGATCATGGGAGAAATGCTGCTCTGTAGTGGCAATGTTAATCAGAAACTATCTGTATAAATAGATAACGATAAAATAATCACACTTGTAACAACATTTATATGGCAATGAAACATCATTTCAAATTGAATAAAAACTGTTAGGAAGAGTGTTTAAATCTTACCTTACATTTACTTAATCCATAAACCTTTCCGGTTACATCTTTGATTTCCAAGATAGAATCAAAATATAAAAAAATTTTCTCTCCTTCTTGATTACCCACACTCATCGGGCTTTTTAGATCTATCGTTAATAATTTTTTTGAATCTTTCTCTGGACAAAAAACAAAATTGCAGAAAGTATTTTCATTAGAATTTTTATCTCCATTCATGTAATATTTGTAAACACATGATACTTATTTGTATGCTTCAGTGAAGCTATTAAGATGTTTTATTTAATTCTGTCTAACCTATAATAGACATTATTAGTGAAATAATTCAAGATTCAAACCAGTAAAAAAAAATTATTCTATATATTTACCTGTAAGATTTTTTCTGAAGTTTACTTATTACAGCTGCAGGCAAATTATAGGTATTTACAAAACCATTCTAAGACATTTGAAAGGAAAAATACTAAACATTGTTTTATGCTTTATTTTGCATTAAAATAACTGTAAGACATCAGTTAAAATTATTTTAATTAAATCACACCTGCGTGCCTAAAATGCTAATAAGACTGCAGTGTAATTATATAAAAACAGTACCTGTAGTGTTTTCAATGAGAATTTTGCTTTGCTGAGAATTTGAGTCAGTACTTTATTATTAATCAGTTTGAAAATCCAAGTTAGTGTATAACAAAAGATCACATTCATGACTGACAATACCTTCGAGGTTGTACTGGACTACCTCTTCCTCTGGTATAATGACTGTTTCCCATTGATGATCCTTATATAAAAAAGTACATAATTTTGAAAAGAAAAACATATATTACAATTAAATGGAATACATAGACCAGAAAGCTATTCAGTCAAGATATATTTTCAGCTGTCTGCAGCCTCTGTTAGAAGAAGTGACAATGAACATCAGCTTCATTTATAACAGACAGCAATCTTTCAGAAGATCTTTGGTAGAAATACTCATTTAAATGGTTGAGTTAAAACCTAAACTGCCATTTGATTCTATGATTGTAATTTTTAAATGGCATCTTGTTCACATGTACTATGTTATATTAAATTGTTCACAAACAGTATTGGTCATTACTATGTTTTTTTTTTTTTTTTATCTCAGTGCATTAAAAAAGATATAACAATGACATCAATTTTTACTGGCCACATTTGCCTATTTCTGCACCAAATCATATATATCTTTATATATATATATGTTTATATATATATGTTTTTTGTTTCTCTCCAGATACATATATAATTTCAACATGTTGATGTAGGGAAACACATTTTATATACTTGAAACCATGTGCATCTACTGCCTTAGAGGAATCAAGTGCGACAGACAAAACTTTGCTTACTGCATTATCTGCTGCCACATAGAAAGATATACTTCTACTACCAATGTTGAAATCAATCCAAAATTCTTCAAGATTTTCATCTAATGGTATCTGTAGCTGAACAGAAAAATTAAGATAAAAGAATGAGAGCTAAGAATAACAATTTATACCAGCTAACAGGCTTTGTGTTACAGGTTGACAAACTACAAATACATGGACTTTCATATGTATGCCTGAAAAATCTTATTTAATCCTTACTTCTCTGAACGACAAGGCAAAGAAATACTTCATCTGCACAAATAAAAATCTATGGATATATGATTAAGTCTGCATTTTACCTCATATTTATCAAGAGCTGCTGATAAGCACGGATACGTAAAAACCCTGTAAGAAAAGCGTATTTTGTCAAAGAATAAAATGATGTAAATTTTGCATATCTGAACAAAGCAAATGGATTGCTTTCAGTGCAAAACTTATGTATTTTAGAAATTAAGAGATCACAGTAAGCAAAAGAAGTCACTTAGCTGAATGTTCTTTAGCGAACAGTTTATTTGAGCTGACATTGTTTGTCTTTTTTTCCCAAAGTGTAGGAATTACATAAAATTAACATCTAGATAGAGGAGATAATTCCTGTGGCAATATGCCAAAAGACAGTATTTCTTTACTAATTAACGCTTTGAAAACAGAACAAAACACAAAAACACCTGTCTACAGTTCCTTGACTTAATACCACTGCTATATTAGTCTTATTTACTTGTATTGTTTTAATTCAGTGTTCACCAAAACCACTTTTTTTTGACATAAAGGGTACTCTCAATGAACAGCCATTGAGTCCAGAAAAGAAAACATATTAGTGTAAAAAAAAAAAAAAAAAAATCAGTTTTACCTTCTTTTGTCTCCAAGCATGCCATTCACCTGGTTAAGAAATTTTCTGCAGTCCTATTAAAACAGAGACATTTCTTGAATAAGTGTAAAAACAAAAGTCTACCTCCATGGAAACATTTTTCATATGACTTACTGTTTCAAACTCCGAATCTTTAATTCCTTTAAATGCATTGGACACAAACTCCATGGAAAACCATTGGCAAGCCAGTTCCCTTCTTTGTTTCTCAGGTATCATTCTGCATAAAGCTTCTGTAATGGCTACTTGCAGATCATAGTCTACAACACAATACATTTTGCAGGAGTAGTAATTTTAAGGATACTACTGATTTCCCCCCAAAAATATTACATAAGAAACTGGTACTGGCAGTGCTGAACTTTTCATATTACACATCACATTAAATCCAGGCATGTAATCCATAAAGGATAAAGAATTACGGGAATAAGGATGACTGAACAACGTAATCTTTCAAAATAAAATTTCAGTCAATCTCTCAAGGAACGTCAAAGCAACACTAAGCACATAAAGAAGAGATAAGACATCTTCAACTTTCACTTGAATGGGGGGAAACCGAAGTGATCCCTGATAGAAGTTATAGTAATACTGAACATGGCTAGCAATTTACTATGCTTAAAGATTGATTTCCTTCTGATCTTTGCTGTTTTAAAACTTATTTGCTAGAAGAGAGGACCAAAAGCTTCAACAAGTTAGCTATATTCTGCATACATCTGATACATTCCAGTTTGCAGGCTGTTTTCATGCAATATTTTATTCTTCAGAGGACTGTAACTGCAACATTCTGCAGTTTCTAAAGGTATTCTTCTCAATTTTGAAGGGGTCTACATGTAATTTTTAAGCTCAGTAGTAGGTTTATTAACCATGCTCACCTCCAGCATCCAAAATTCTCCTACCCATGTCACTCCTGCAAAAGTAAGCAGTTTTGTCAAACTATGACAGCAAAAAAAAAAAAAAAAAAAAAAAGCATAAAAAAAAAGTTTACTTAATTACAAACTGTTGGTATGTGAGCTGAAACCCTGATTCAGCTGAATTATCAGACTTCAGAGGGGATGTCTTTGATCTGCAAAGGACATACAACTGAAAACAAGACTGGAGAAGTGAAGCAACTGATGTGTATGTTTTTGGTTTTTAAATGCTGTAAAAAGTTTCCAAACACACAAAGACATTCCTTCCAGTGAATGATTCACTGTGCTCTATACACATCCTTATAATTAAGAGAGTAATTGTTTAAAGACAACTGGGATGAAATAAAACCTAACTCAGATTGAAAATGAGGCAATTTAGGGTTGTAAGGGGAAAAAAAACACTATGAGAATACCTGCGCACTGCCCTTGGCTACATAACAGCAAATGCAAAAATGAGTTAAACAGGGACTAATCTGTATGTATTATAGTCACGGTTAAAAAAATAAAATAAACCAAAGATTATTTACATGACAGGCAGCATTTCCTTTGTAGAAAATATGTTTTTCCTGGCATCTCGAGGCATGTTGTCAAGCATTAAATTAAGTTTTCTTACTACCTAAGAAGAGTGGAAAAAAACGAGTAGGATTAAATATTAAGTAAATTGCTTAAGTTTAAATTATTCTCTACCTGCATTTAGGGCCTACATAAAGCATTTCATATGACTGAAGAAAATAACATGATTAAGTAATTGCAAAATTAAAAAAAAAAAAAGTCCTGTTTGACCTTAAATGGTATCTATCTTAATATAACTACCTGAACTTCCGTAACTTACATTACCTTTAATGTGAGTATTGGTTGTTAAAGGGTTATGTTTCTTATGTTTCTTATTTGTAAGGGTTAAACATAGCAACAAACTTTCAGAGCTAAATTCTGTCTGCAGCTGATTGCTGGCTGTGGCATACCTCAAATTTGCTTTAAAAAGCCTGTGCTTTTGAGATATAGCCTTTAAAGAAGACAATTATAAAACAACAACAACAAAAAAGCAACAAAAAACTTTTCCTTTCTTCAAAGAGGAAGAAAAACCTGAAAAAAATGATGTTAAAATGATGTTAAGTAAAATAAATACAAGGAATTCTTGAGTACTCTAGAAGGCATACAAGCGTCCCACAAGCATCTAAAGTATTTATTACATTCTCAAATATATTTATAGCAACTATATTAATGTCTTATTTTCTATGCATTTGTATAGCTTTTGCAACAGCATCTTTCTACCACCATTTTGTAATTGATTGTCCAAAGCAACAATAAGGGTCGGCAGCTGAAAGTTGTTAAAAACATAAATGACAACGAGCATCTCAGAAAGATATTAAATCATCCTTCTTATACTACAACACTATTTTTTTAATAGGATTTGCAAAATTAAATTACTATCTTTTCAAAGCCAGTTTAAACACTAAACAGAAAACTGCTGCTTAAAAAAAGGAAATGTTTACCTCCTGCTGGACATAAATACTAATTCTTACATCCGCAATGAGGGTACATGTTCTCAAAACAAAATTTTCTAACATTTGCATTTTACCTAAGGAGGAGAGAAAAAATAGATTTAAGGTTATCAGTTTGTTTAGGGTGCCCCCTCACCCAGCATTTGGAAAAATATTCTTATATGCAGGTGTAAGCATAGCACGTCTTTCTTTCCATATAGGATTATTGATATATAAAAACAAGTGCCTTAAACTTCACAGTGAAGATGCAAGACGGAATAGTACTTCAATTTATCGTAGGTATGTCTTTCTATGTTTACATGCCTTTCTATCGCATTCTCACTGCACGAGTCCCCTGTGCATGGAGCTCATCATCACACTGTAACTCAGTTCTGAGAGAGAATTCTGACCCTGGGATTATGTCTTCCCAAGGACAAGGAAGGAATCATCACTTTGACAGTGACCGTCAAATGGTCTTTCTGTCACTAGTGTTACCTCACTGAAAAGTAAGAGTGATATTTGTGAAGACAATATCCAAAAAGACATACTACTGTGCCATGGAGTACTGTGGCTGTTAGAAACATGGTTCTTTCTAATAAAGCCTCCATTTAGTTGCCATCACTAAATAGATGTTTTCATCCTTTTATTACAGATACTAACAAGTTACAAAGAAAACCTGTCAGTACAGAAACCTTAAATTAAACAATCAAAGTTACACAGTTACACTTGACATTCAAGCTTTTTTTTTTTTTTTTAAACAAAAAAAACATACATGAAAGAGAAACGAGGTTCTTTATGCACAGAATAGCACTCTTGAGGATAAGCCCTTTTATTTTAGTTTACTAACCGCAGCATGTAGAAAAGTGTAATACTTACATTAATCATGAAGCCTTATTATACATGCCCAACTGAGAACTACCTTGCCTTTAGATGGCTCCATAGGTAATGAGTTATTTTAACACTAATAATTTTAAAAGTATTCCGAAAGAGACATTTTAACTCCCATATCTAGAGTATATTTGTTTAAGCTCACCTTCAGGTCTGCTATCATACACAGCCTACAATAAACAAGAAAAAAGCACTATAAATATTACAGCATAAAATTTAGGTCATTGTACCTAAAGCAAGTAATCAAAAAACATTTCAGATTTTAAAATTATCGCATCCCTAATGAGGAATACAGGAGACCTTTTCTATTATCAACTTGAGTTTCCCAAAAAGATATTTGTTAAATTTATGGGGATTATTTCCCCAATAATTTTTATGCAGACATTTTTACAAAAAACTCATCGATCTTACAAAGCTTGTGTCTCTGCATTACAGATTAGTATACTGCTAATTTTGCAATAAAAAATTAAACCAAGGTGTCAATTTTTTGTTCACTAAAAACTTTTTTTTTTCTTTATAGTAATGAGTAAGAATACAGGCAAAGTATTTATCCACTTGTAATCTATTTTGGAAGTAATTGTAACATTAACTTAGAAGGATGGTAAGTGGAAAAATGTTTCAAAGTCTTTTTGTCATGAAACTACTAATATTAATTTTCACAAATACACACAATGGATTTTATTTGTCAACATATTTTTACCAGCAATATGTTGAAGAAATCTTCAGCCAGAGTTGTAAGGGTTTTATTATTTTCATTTCCTCTAAGGATCAAAATTCCTTTTACCTTTTCAAACCAATTAACCATGTAAAGAGAAAATAAAAGCAAAGGTATTTTAATTGCATGAAATACAAGTTTGTATTATACTTACACAAAATTAAACGAACTATACAAAGTTTAAAATAACAACAACAACAGTTACCATCCTGAGCACACTTTAGAGTGACTGAAATTTCACACTCAGGTTGTTTCAGTCCTGAAATCCGTTAGTAAGTCATTTCTGTGGCTTTCTAACACAAAAACTGGAGATCTACTTTTGCAACTGCTGTCACAAGACAAAACAGCCAACAATGGATGGTGGCTGACTGAAAAAGTGTTTGCAGGTGTGAGTAGAAGCAGGAAGTTACTGCCACTTTTCTGGAAAAAGCAGTTCAGTAGGCAATTGAATAAGAGTCACTTTCTGACATTGCCATTAACTTTCTTCAGTGAACTCTCTGATTAAAGCATTAAGGAAGTGGGGGTTTTCTTTTTTTCAGTATATTTAATATACTGAGTTACAAATGCCTAAGTTATTTAACGTACACATTTAAATAACAGAAAATAATTAGAATAGGACTATAATTTGTTGAAAGAACAGGGACAATATTATTGTTGTATTCACCAAAAAAATACTAAATTGCATGAGAAAATTACAATTCCTGACTCAAAAACATTATCGCAAGTAATTATGTATTGCATAATTTGCCAAACTTCCACTTTAATAGAGCAGTATCACTTTACAAGGACCTGGTTGTCTAAAAACATTTTTATATTAGTAATGTTTGTTGTGAAATTGTAAGAAATTCTCAATTCAGAAGGTAATCAAAGCCTAAATTGAATACTAAGCTGTTCAATACTGAAGCATTACTTATGTATTTTGTATTGTACATTGTATTAAAATATTACTTAATATTTTTTCAGAAGTTCCTGTATGGTTTATGGTTATACTTATCTTTCTAATAAGACCATATTTTATCATTGCTGGGAGCCCATCTTCGCCGGCTATGCTGATTTTTTCCCCACATTTCCAAAGAGAATTTAGTAAAGTTGAAATAGTTTTGAATTCTTGTTTGTCAAGCTCCTGAAATTGAAATTATTATGATGATTTTAGCTTTAGTTACTAGTTTAGTAACTAGACGTTACATTTAGTTAATCATTGCGTTCTCAAAAGCCACCCTAATCACAATTCAAATAGAGATTTTGTTCTTAGACTTTATTTCAGTTTTTCAAATCATCTACTGGTATAAAACAAGTCAAATGCAATATTTTTCAGGCTATTACAATGGCAGCATATATCATTCTCATGTACCACTGACACTACCTGACACAGAAGCTTGTCTAGTTTGTTGACAAACTGTTTGCTGCATTTGTGAGAAACATTTTCACACTCTTCTGTTTCCAGATATTGTTCTAGCAATTCAAAATCTTTTCTTCTTGTAGCTTCATCGATTAACTTTTCAAACTGTCAAGAGTAAAAGAAAATAGAGCACTATTAATGTATGCTCAGGACTGATCTTGATTTAATAAGGTTTAATATATGTTTTTCATGTAGTCTGCTAGATTCTCAGCAAACACACTGAATCACAAAATCATTAAGTGTAAAAATTGAAGTACAAAACACCATATCTAACATACTAATCGTGCAAATAGTTACTTTTGCAACTTTTCCTTAACTGTGTGGTTTTTTTTTCTTTCCTCATATTACAAACAAGTGCTTACATAAGTGCTTATTGTGTTTATGTCCTTTTCTTAGTACATTCAGAAAGTTGCATTTCCTAGTTACCCATTAGTGACTTCAAACGGTATTAGTATATTGACTACATGTTTCCTCAACTATTTTGCCTCTCTACTCTTTCTAATGCAATTATAAGCAGATTTCAACATTTCGATCTTAATTATCATCCCGACTGGTTAAGCCATTCATATCCAATGCATATGAATTATTTTCATCAGTAAAAACTTCCAGTTACTCTTGCTTTCCAACCAGCTTCTTAGCACTAACGTATGTCAACAGAAAATTTCTTCCTAACACACTCTGCCATACTGCAAATTTTACTTTTAGTTAAATACCAAAAGAGGTGCTTAAAGTTAGTAATTAAAACAATGAATAGTCATATTTTGATCTATAGGCACATACCTGAGTCTCATTCCTGGCTGCCATTTTGGCAGTTCATCTACTCAGCTGCATAAGAAGGGAACAATCGTCACTTAACACCATTCACTGACACAGACTTCCAGTAAGTTTTGCAAACGTGGTTTCAGTAATTAACGAGTCAGGAATATATTAAATATGAAATTAACTTGGGAGCTAAGGTAAGCATTCCTTTCATGGGTAAACAATTGCTTAAAATTGAAAAAGAGGAGAACCAACGATCCGCTCTAGCAAGGAGGGCAAGGCAGAGGTTCTGCAGCACTGTTCCTGACCTTGGAAAGTGCAGCAGGATGGCAGATTGTACCATCACCACTAGGTCATTCAGATAGGAAAGCCAACGGCAGAACTCCTGAAGGGCCTTGTCACAAACGGGTAGATGAAATTATTTAAGAAAAATGTGGTAATGCATATGTGGAGAAAGCCTTCTTAATGATATCAAGTCATGTACTCTGAGATGCCTATTGCTACCCAAACAAAACAAAAATATCTTGAATTAAGTTTTCTAAGTGTTATTGTAAAAATTTAAAGCGCACAAAAAGTACTTCTTTTAGATAGAGTTAATATATAAAACAATATTTTGATGCTTTGTATGTTGATGTGTATCTAGTGATCTACCATGTGCAGTTTTGGTCTCCCCATCCCATAAGTTATACAGAACTAGACAAAGGGAAATACCAATTAAAACCAGGGGACGACTTCTGTATAAGAAGTAACTGAAAGTACACGTCATTTTCACTCTCCTAAGTAATGCAGAAACAATATATACAGGGTGATTTTTTTCCACACTTGTTTCCAGTACACGAATGCACCTTCCTACAGGGCAGCCTTTGCTATCACCTCACAGTTCTCTTGTCTCTTGTTTAGTCAGAGAAGCCAAAGCATCGAACACAATTCCCCTCACAGGTGCCTCCTCCTCGACGGGGGCGCGGCACCTCGGCCCTCGGAACACCCGGAGTCACCGGCATTTCCCCCCCAGCGCCCCGTTACTGAGGGGAAGGCTCCCCGCACTGTCCCCGCACCGCCCCCGGCCGCGCCGCGCCCCTCCTGGGAGTAGCCGGCAGCGAGGCTGCCGCAGGCCGGCCAGCATGGCGGTCCTCACCTCACCGCCACAGGGGGAAAAGCCCGCCATTTCCCGCCGGCCAATCACTCCCAGCCCCACTGTCCGCGAGCCAATCCCTGCCTTCGAGCGAGCCCCCTGAAAGCCAATTGCTGTCGGAGGCGTCCAGCGGGAGGCGGGCTCTTCTGGCCGTGACAGACCTGCGGGTAATGCCCGGGGCGGCTTCAGCTCCGGGCCCGGTTCCAGCGGCTCGGTGTCGGGGCTCTGTGAAGAGCCGCAGAACCCTCCTCACGTTCGGCCCTCACCGGGCTGGGGCGAACCATGGAAGCTGTCAGGCTCTCCGCAGGAACAGCTGCAAGGGCTCACGCAAACTTTGGGGAATGTTTTGCGAGTCCCACATGCCAGGAGCCCTGTTGAAAATGTAGAAAGTTAAAATACATTATGACTTCACTGAGTTCAATGACCCTCCTGGGGATAATTCCTTTCAAATGAATTATTTGGGTCATTGATATGCCAACCATGCTTAAAATATTCAGAGAAAATAGAAGGAAAACCATCTTTGGAGTACGGGAGTGTTGTGCGCAGGAGCCCCTGCTGCCCTGTGGTACCAGGAACACGTACCTTGAGCGGAGGTCTTGAAAACACTGTTCTAGGCACCAAAACCAGGGCTTGGCACAGCTCCAGGGGCGTGCAGAACGGAGAAGGGTCAGAAGCATTTGTGCCCAAGTTTTAATATCAAATGTCAGCTGAAATAGCTGCGGATCTGAGGTCATAGGGAGAAGGCCAAATCGGGAGAGAAGTCAATACTAAGTCAGTACTAACATTAGACTCCCAGTGACAAATGACTACACGCTCGGACTTGCTGTACTGGATTTATCAGACAGTTTCAGAAAGTGCATGCAACTGAGTGTACCGAGCACTGACGATACACTGCTTTAAGTACTGTACTTACAGTTGACTATTTGTATATTACTACTACTAGAAGCTGGAATTTATTTATTTTGTAAGATAAATTCAAATACATTTGAGACTAAAACATAAAAATAACACTAACTGTAAGATGAACCTCGTGGTATGGCGCTCAAAGTAAAAACAAAGCCAAAGTGTTAAAAAATCAGCTCAACAAAATAGTATTGATATTTATATTGTGGGATATTCAGATATCTTAAATACTTGTGAACTGTGGCATTGTGCAAACATACATGCAAAACACAGACTAAAATAAATTCACACTCTTTAAGTGGTATGTTGAAATCAAAGAGTGCTATCTCTATCCTTTACTGCTCTCTGGTTAGTCTACACTGTGGATACCGTATTTATTTGCAGGTGATGCTTAATACTCTATTATAGCTGGGAATGTGAAAACAATGAAGGTGGTACTGCTAGTTCAGATTCACATCAGCAGCATAGGAAAAAAGAAAAAAAAGTATTACAGACCAGATAATATAATACCATGTATTTCTAAAAGCACCCTCCTTTATGTATCTCTATGCATTATTTATAACACAATCTCTATATAATAAAACATGGCACTGAAATTCTTTAACAACATAAGCATTTCCATGTATTTAATACAATTTGCAATAATGTCTTCCCCCAAGCAACTTTGGCAATGTAACGTTATTACTGCTGATTTAAAAGTAACTGGTAATACATGTCTTTATTAATTATGTCTTCTGATTAAATACCTGTGTCTTGCTTTACAACAAACCTGGCAACAATTAATTCAAACTTGAACTATATCAAGTAAATGCTTGGCACTGAGGAAGATGCTTTCATGTAGAAGACAAATCAGGTGCTGTAAAGAAGGATGCTGTTACTCTATGTACATCTATTTTCAAGAAACTAGTGAGTGAAGAGAACATCATCTGAGCTGAGAAAAAGTGTAGCACTGAAAATTGGAAGAAGAAATGGAAGAAAGAATAACACAATTGTGAGGCACAAAATCAATTAAGAGGCATCCAGTACAATTTTGGGAAATGCTATCAGAAAAAAACACCCCTCTCTTCTTTTCCTTGAGGCCATATTAGAAACTTATCAGAATAAGTGGCAGTGTGCCTTTTTCCAACATTAGATCTTAAGCCTGCAAGTGCCATATGCACAGATCTGAGGTTAAATGGCAGCAAATTCCATGTAAGAAGTGGCAGCACAGTCATTTTTCAAGCTATATAGACTAATCACTGTATTTTTTTTACATTGTTTTCATTTTTGGCAGTTCTTGAACCCACATTATTTTCCTAAACTATGTTGCTTTGTAAGCAACAACTCAGCTCTATGTTGTCCAAAGAGCAACTGCTAAAAAGAGCACCGACAGACATATAAACGGTGAAAAGCTTTTATTACAATCTCTTGTATTAAAATAGCCATAGTTCTATTACTGTTTTTATATGAATTAAGCACTGTACCATTTTACAACTTTCCACTTAAAAAAATGACCTTTTGTGTAATGTATATACTTTATTGACATACTGTGTAATATACTTTTTTTCCGGACAAGACCATCAGGAAAAATAACCCCTTTTCATTTACATGAATTCCATGTTTGGTTTTCAAAAACAAAACATGCTTGAAAGAACCTTGAAACTGTGTACTGCTGGACATTCATTTATTGTATGACTATAATAAATACAGGCTTTTGAAAGTGCATTACAGGACAATAACTCTAGTGAAGAATTCACTTTTACAAAATCCTTATGATAGGGCAAGCGCTCAGTTTGAACACAGTGCAAGCAGTCAAGTCGTCCTGAGAACTTAAGAAAGTTCGTAAGTTTGCTTTCATTGTAGGTGCATACCACTATTTAATGGCTTAATCCTTTTTCTTTTTTTTTTTTTTTTGTCAACTAGACTCATTTTGATGTTCACTACTGAATGTGACAGGAAAAAACGAGTGCAAATTTCATGTCATGTGGCAGGACTCAGTCCTCATGAGTGAATATTTAGCAGCTTACAAGCTCCCTACAGAAAAATGTTTTTCATATATTGAATTAATCCCAAGACCACGCTCAGTTCCATTACAAGCTAGGCTTGCTCAACTCAGCCAGTAATGACAGACAACTGAGTTAGTAACAGCTGCTGTCAGCTCTTCTCCACCAGTGCAAGACATACAGAGATTAAAAAAAACAAACTTGGAACAATACTTTAATATTCAAAATTTGCATTTGCAAATACCCTGAGAGGTTGCAGAAGGAAGACAATACAAGCCAAATTCACTTTGCTGAGACATTCAGTTCTCATTTCCCTGACACTGTGGTGTACATGACTTTAACCTTTAAACTGACAGTCTCAGCTTTACATAATCTCCCCCTGCTTGCAATAACACCAAGATTTTGACATTTGCTAGCATGAAAGATTCTCTCCCAGAAGATGACAACAGCATATTAATACCAGTAAGCCAAGTGTCACGCTGGGCTTCAGCAACATCCACTGTAAACTGCTGTTAAATAGCAGGCTCAGCAGAGAAGGAATTTAACTGTCTGCTGGGAGAGAATTCAGTTTTATTACTAATGGGAGAAATACAATAATTGGGGGGTGGAGGTGGGGGTGGAGGCAGAGTAGGGGAAGGGGAATAATAAATAGTGCCTTTTATTCAGCACATGTGCTTCTATGTGTACCTGCGTGTTCGTTTTCTTCTTAGCTGACAAACATGTAAGAACTCCACTTCTATGGACTTTTAGCAGTATTAAATAAACTTGAATGGAATTACTTAAGTAGGCAAGTTTCACCAATGTAAGGATAAGAATTTCAGGTCATGCCAATAATGATTCCTCTGCAGTCATTGCAGGCATGTTTCACCTCACCTGACACCTGCAGACTCCAGTTGGCATCATTTGGCATGATCTGCACGAACACTGAGAATTTCATGTGGCAGGACTCACCCCGTGGTGTTCTCTGCGTGCTCAGCAGAGCTGATGCAGTTTGGCACACCACAGCAACTCTGCTAACTCTACAGGCAACATCCCAACTGACTATACAGAAAGCCTGGGCTGACTAGTACAGATGCGCTATGTCCTGTGTTGCTGTACGTCATTCAGTCATATGAAGCCCACCACAGGAGGCATCAAATAGTGCCCCTTCTCATGGAGCTCTCATTTTTTTTGTGGTATATGAGGAAGACCAGTGTTCTAGTTCCTTGTACTGATTGTCTACGACACAAGAGTTGCTGCCAGATTAATGGTCACTCTAACTCAGATGCAGAAAATATGCAGGTGGAATGAAAGCAGGCAGTACTCTTTCAATCCATGTAGCTGGCAATCATTGTACAGCCTCACCCTGATCTCAGAAGTGTTCTGCCTGCCTTAATGGATATGAAATACCCAATGGGGTAGTTGCGTTGATTGTTCAAATCAATTTCAATTTAAGCTTTTGACCTCTCAGTGCTCCAATACAAAATTAAAGCACCACTGGCATGCATTTTCTCTTAAAAGGAAAATGAAAGTTCTTTTATGCAAAACATTAATAAAGAAATGATGATTTTTACTGTTCCCTACCCACAGATAACCACTGGTAATTGACCACTATAGATACAAGTTAAAAACCCATCGTTATTGAAAGTAGGGACACTTACTGTAAGAGCAATAATTAGAATTTGACTCTCAGGGGAAAGCCCTTGCAACCCCAACTGAATTCAAGTACTGACAAGTGCTTAGTACTGCTGAAAACAAGACATTAAAAGTACATCTTGTATTTCTGCTGCTATACTGAATACCTATGTAAGCTATATAAATCAAATGCATGATCTGTGGACATTTCACTTAGCTTAGAAATCAAAATTGCATGTAACCTGCCACTCCATTAACAGCAATTACTACCAGAATGTACCAAATTAGAGAATGAAAATGAACATGACTTGCAAATTCTATTAGTTTTTTAAAAATATGTCTCTTATCTACTAAGACAACAGCCAATGAAGCATGTTTAATCACCCTAGAAGGCTGACTAAATACCCTAAAACACGGAGAATAACCTCTAATTCAACAGTTTTGCTTTGAAATCAGAGCTGTACGCATTGGACTGCTGGTATGGAACAAACTATAAATATGCAATTCAAAACAAAGAACAAAATGCAAAATGCCTAAGTTCAAGTTAATTTGCATAGGGTTAGTTCTGTCCTACTGCATTCCAACAGTCATTTCTCAATGGTTTCCAATAGGATTGAGTTTTCTCAGTACTCTGAAAGAGCTCCTCAGCAGCTCATAGAACCATCAGTTACGACTGGCTCCTTTGAAAGCCAAAGACATAATGGAACCGGGCAGCTTGTTCACTTCAAATCCTGGTTTTGCTAAATAGGTCACACAACGAAGTAACAACATGAAGCTGCCAGACACAAAAGTTTTCTTGGGGATTCCACACTTCCAGAATTACTCAGTGGACATTCTAGACTGATATATGGCTGCGTGCTGATTACATCTGTGATTTTAAAAATAACTTGTGATTTTGATGAATAAGCAGCAATCTAAAATAAGATGCCTGAATACACTGCATGATTTTCATAGTATAGCTCTTCTGAAAAGCAGCGTTTCTAATACTTCCAGCCAGGCAGTTTTGAAAATTTAGGCTATATATATAAACTTTGCATGAAGTGCTGCATATGTAGGCAAAAAAACAATGGGAAATCTTTTACTTACTAGATATGCCTGTCACCAAACCTGTTGCCAATCTGAAGCCACACTAATTCCTCACAGTAAAAGTAGCAGAGTAGGAAGCATCTGTTGGGTAGATGGTACATGAGTGTTGCTGTGCTTTCCCTCCTGTAGAAGGGAATCTGTGAACACATGTAAATATCATTTTTACTGATAAATAAAAACATCACTTTACTTTGGAGTTCCTGCTTGGAGTTGCACGAGTTCCAATGCAGTCTTGGAGTTCAGCTGGTTTATAACCAGAAGTAGCTGATAAGAGCATTCAGAAAGTACTGCTGCAATGACATTGGGATGCTGGGGAACAACCAGCTGGGATTCCAGCACACTGTTCCAATGAGCTGCTTACAGATCCATGTATTAGCTTTTCTTTCACCTTTCATATTTGCTTCATTTTGAGTATAAGATCAGTAGCATTCTTACAGTGCTTTGAGATCTACAAGTGTAATTGTAACACGAGTGCAAAATTCCTCTAGTTTCCCTTAGTAAGAACGGTTGCACAAGGGAAGAACAATTCCTGTACCACCACCTGGAGGAGAAACCTCCTGGTATGTCATGTGGAAAAGACAAGAACTTCCTCAGGAAGACCTGCCTTCATTTACTCTGGTAACAATCACAACAGGGGAGATAAGAAAAGGCTCTTCTTTTTTTCCTAAACAAACAAACAAACAAAAAAAAAACGGGCTGATTGGACATTTTCCTGTAGGTTTTGCTCATTTTGTTAATTCTGAACCCCAAAACTAATGGAATTATTTAACATGGTTAACAGTCTTAATTAAAAATAAAGTATATAAATACAAGTACTTCCCTACAGTGTCTGCCATGCAAATTATGCATAACTGGAACAATGCCCAGACTTGGTGAGATAATACAAACAGAATTAGAAACAAAAATTGAGTAAAGCCACACTGACCACTTAAAAAAACAGTACAAAATAGTAAAACGGATCTGTTAGAAATATTCTATGAAATCTAGAATATGACTAGCAACATGAAGCGTCCTGTTTTGATCTCTGCAAAATATCCTGGCAGCATCCCTTTGAATTGCATTGGTTCACACACAAGAGATCACACAGGCTTTCAGCAGATGTAACTCTACACATTTTGGCCCTTTATACTCTCTGAGAGGTTTAGAACAGTTTGTACAGGTTGTTGGCTACCTGCCTGTCCTGAAACACTGCCACCACATTCAGTAGGTTTCAAAGAGGGGACTGTTGCCACAGGAGCACAGAGAGGGCCACTGAAACTCGCAAAGCTGCTCCGCAGCCACTTCCTTTCATTCAGATGAAGTGGATCCAGCTCTCCTCACATTCTCTAGGCATCTTGAGGGGGTGAGTCCGGCAAGTCAGACTGTAGTTTTTGCCCCTGTTGTTATCCCAATACTCCTGCCCGTTGACTTGGTACCTTGCTGCAAACTGGACTACTGAAGACAGCTGGAGGAGGAAAGGAGGCACGGGGAGAAAGAATGTGAAAACATCAACCTGACCCTGCCCATTTTTCTCAGGGATGCTACTGTGCCAATGAGCAGCCACTTCATGGAGGCTCTTCCACTGGTTGAAGGTGTACCGCACAGACACCTGCTTCTCAAAAGCAACATTGCAAACTTGGATGGTGCCGCTGAGCCCCAGATCTGAACTGGTGACTCGTTCAAGACACACCTGCTGCTCCTGAAGTCGGGCAGAGAAATCCATGCAGTCTGCAGGCTGCTGGAAGTCAGGGACTAAGCACTGCATGGTGAACTCCACGTCCAGGCTGCTGTACCAGAGGTCTGAGTTTATGGACAGCCTGGAAAGGACATGCAAAGGGATGGATGGATCCTCCCCAGTCTGGAAGACTTTCACTTCGGTGAGCTCCAAGCCCAGAGCATCAGCAAACCTCACCCTGTTCATACGGCTCTGGCACCTGGGAACTTGGCATTGCACCGCTGCTCGCTTCCTCCTTTCAGGTGTTGTAGGCAACGATCTCGCCCGGCGGCGTATGATGGGCCGTAACGCTGGGTCGCAGGTGCTGGAAGCGCTGCTCTGAAGCTGGTTTGTCTGAGGTCCCCCCTTGGCTGAGGCACCGCTCAGCACAGACGTGCTGCTGCTGGTACGCGCTGCCAGGGGCTGCTGCTGCCCTCGTGCCGCTGCTCCCTCAGCCCGCAGCATGTTCTGGTAGAGATCGGACAGGTAGCTGGGGTTCCTCCGAGGGCCTCGCACCTCCATCCTGAGCTGATGGTGTCAGCACCGAGCGCTGCCTCCCCGGAGCACGCACCCTGTGGTAACAGCCAGGCGGCGAGGGCAGAGACCTGGAACCTGTCGCGGCGGCTGGAAGCAAACCAGGGGCTGGCACCTCACGGGGAACACCCGGGCCCTGCGGCCGCTTCGCTCGGGGCTGGCGGAGCGGCTCTTCAGGCCGGCAGGAGCCCTGGGGGTCCCGCTCAGCCCGACCCGGGGGCCCCGCAGCCCCCACCGGCGGTGCCGGGGCCCGGGGCCGGTTCCCAGTTCCCAGTTCCCGGTTCCCCGGCCCGGCCCCGCCCTCCCGGGGCCGCCTGCGCGGAGCCCCCGGCCCTGCCCCGCCCGCCCCGCCCATGGCCGCCCCGCGCACGCGCAGTGCCCGCCCGCAGCCGCCGGGGGATGGCGGGGCCGCGGCAGGTACCGGGACGGGGCGGGAAGGGGGGAGGGAGGGGGGGAGAGGGCGGTTCAGTCAGGGCCCGGCCGCTCCTGGCCGTGCTGGGGCTGCGGGCAGTGCCCGGGGCGGAGCGGGGCTGTGGGCAGCAGCCGTTAAATGGGGCCGTCGGAGGGGATCGGGGCCACGGGAGGGCGGTGTTGGGGCGCGGAGGGCTGCGGGGTGCGGGAGGGAGCCGCTGAGACCGGCGGCCGGGAGGGAGAGCAGGGACGGGGGATGGCGGAACGGCGGTGGGTGAGGTAACGCACACAGACCGTGTACATACACATTATGTACATCTGCATCGTGTACAAATACGTCGTGTACATCTACATCATGTACATCTAGATCGTGTACATATAAACAGAAATCCTATAAACACAAACCATATAAAAACAAACCACATACATACACATCGAATACATATAAACACAAAGCGCAGCGCAGCCAAGCTGTGGGTGGGTGAGGAGAGGTATTTTGGTGCAAGTCAGCTGTTCCCCTTCCGAAATCTGTGTCTGTGCAGCCCTCGGAGGGGACTGCGGTGTCTGGAAGAGAAAGGACCCCTGCATATGCTGCTGGGAGCATTTTTGGTAGCAGTTTATGAGTGCTGGGAGATGTGCTTTTGAATAAGGAAAATATTAAGCATTTGATACAAAATCCACATATATGAACGTACCATGAGCGCGTTTCCTGGCTCAGAAAAGGACAACTCCCGGGAGGCTGATCAGCTGTTCGTGTTAAATGGAGAGCAGCGACACCCACCACCATTTGGCTGGTACTTGGCTGCAGTCAGCACGCATAAGGCCCTGCAGGAAGAACAAAACGAAGAGCATGCTGTAGTATGAAAAGCAGCTCTCCTAACGCCGCTGTACTTCAAAACATTTCTCTGTATTTTTACAAACCACGTTTCCAGGACAGGCTTGAACACGGTGTGGTTGGCCTGGCATCCCCTCGGTACTGACTGCAGAAGCCTTGGGGTAACAGCACTGGGCTGGTGGCTGCAGCAGCAAAGCATGTGTTGATTCTGGCTGGCAGTGCCCCCCAGCATTGCTGCGTTATCAGTGCATTGCATTGCAGCATTAATGGGCAACCTGCGCCTGGCGGGTATGCCGTGCTGCTCCCCTACTCTGCTCGCCTCTCGGTACCCAGGGGGATGACTGCTGGGCACGGATCAACACTAGGAAGAGGAATAATGCAGGAATAATACGCAAGCACCCAGGGAGGGGATGGTGCTTTCCAGTGCCATTTGGTAGCTGCTTATTGATTGTTGTACTGCTTTAAAAATAAATCGCATTGGGAGGAATTGCATGTGTTCGTTTATCACATTTCTAGGACATGGTGATGATTGCATCTGATAGGCTGTGTCGTATGGACCTAAGACTGGAGTCATTTGAAGATTATGTACAAATAAAGGTGCAGATACCATTTTAAAAGAGTAATAATGGGACCAGGCATTCAAGAACATCCTTTATTACTGCACAGAAAGACACAGAAAAAGGAAATCCAAATCAATGAAAACCACAAAGGAATGGTAAAGTAAGGAAATTATTTTCTCTCTTTCTAGTTATAGAAATCTCTACTGTAGAAGAGTTAATAAGCGCATGACTGTACTGTTCAGATTCTCATCTCCCTCTCTGATTCACACCACCACAAATGATCGTGCAGTAGGACCATGCAGGTCACAAAATGACAGAGGTGTCTGTGTCACTGGAGGCACTAGACTCATTTTCATTCTGCTACAAGCTCTTGAATTGATGAATTAAAGGTGTTTTTTTTTGTTGTTGTTCTTGTTGTTTTGTTTTGTTTTTTGTTTTTGAACAAAATGAAAATGCAACTATATTGACTTAAAAACTGTGAACAAGATGTCTTGCCTGACATTAAATAAACTGTGGTCAATCTAAATTAGATGGGGGAGTATAATTTTCCTATTCCTGTTCTAAGATGACATTTTAAAACTTTCTTTTGTAAAATTAGTAATGTTTCTTGTTTGTAGAACAAACACTGTTCTCTGGTTCTTAAACAACACACTGATATAATGATGCTGTGTGCCTACACTGATATATCTGATTTGAAGTAAAATACATATGTTAGTTTTAAGCTGTCCAGATTGGTAATGCCATTTCTTTTGCTTGCATATGATTTTTTTTCCTACTAATATTTGTACAACTCCAGTATAAAACAAACTGATGAATCTTTTTGTGCTGCTGTTGTGAATTAGTTTGTAGTAATATCATAATAGATTGTATGCTCCCTGCCCACTTCCACTCATTAACATTATAGGAATAATCCTTTAAATTTTAAGACTATGCAAATGAGAAAGGCAAGCAAGATTTGGTTGTGGTGGCCTTCATATTGTACTTTGTAATTAATTTGGTAAAGTGCATTAGAACCATCAGTTCCAGGTATTATATACAGTAGTAATTAAATACACAATCTCTAATATTTACTATTTATTATCCCCAAAGTAACTTTGGGATCCTCTTATAGAAGGCTTTATACGGGGGCTAAGTTCTGTTATCGTATCATTCAATTATGCATTTTGCTATAATAGCGTAAAAAGTATAGTAGTATAGTAATACTATAAAAAACAAAAAGTTAGCATAGCATAGTTCCAGTGAATATTAAGAATAGTTGCAATCAACTCTCTAAAACTTAATGGTACTGTAAACTTTTATTGTATTTATATTCTGATGATGATAGGTTGCTATTTGTGTGTCATACTCAGTTTAATCCTTGCTATTTGCAGTAATGGAAAAAGCCATCCAAACACCAAAGGACTAAAGAAACCAGTTTCTCATGTGAAACTGACTCCTGGAACATTAGGGAAAAATGTATCAAGTGCCAGTGAAAAGGTAAATCAAACCAGTTCTATGTTTATAGAAAAAGGGTACCTAGTTTATGTCAGCTTTTAATAGTAACATCACATATTTTCATATCTTTTCAGACTTCCCATGATACTCAATATGGCAACCAACCAAGTACTTTTAAGAAGGGAAGAAACCAACTGGATGACAATGCTCAGTCAAAACGGTAATTCTGTGCTAAGATCATCTGTTCAATTTAATCAAGCAGGTATTTAAATGTTTGTGATAAAATCATGGCTTCATTTTGTTGCCTTTAACTTCCCTAGACTCAGAATTCAGAATTTCTGTGGATAATGAACGTACGTAGTCAATATGGAAACTTAACTATACTGCCTTAATAGGTTCTCAGGCAAATTCAGAATAAATAAAACAATAAAAAAATAGTAGTAGGTAGCATTCTTTCTGCCGTCAAATATTAATTTTACCTCATTACTAAATTTCCATGCCATTTGTAGTTTAATTTGTGTAGATCTAGGTCCTTGAAGGAGGTGGCAAGAACTTTGTAACCTGTTGTTCCAAAGACATCAATCATTCTAACAGGATATGATCTTTGTTTTTTTAAGGATCACGAGTGTTTGCACATCACTTCCTAGAGTACAAGGATCAAAGAAGAGTCTCCCAGAAGCAAGGCAAAGTGAATCTTTAGTGCACAGGATCCCTCCTGCCATAAAAGGCAGCACACAAGGTAGCTTCTGTAAGGTTAAAGACGTGCCAGTACAACATTTTTATTGCAGTAAAAAAGAAAAATTTGAAAAGAATCGTGAAGAATATGTTGCTGAAGCTGGTCCATGCTCCTCTAAATGTCAAGGAGCATCTGCAGGTGAAATGTTTCTTGATTTTCAATCGGTACAAATTATTAAAGAAGATGCCGAAGATGATAGTGCCAGTGATCTCTCTGATTCAGAAAGGATTCTCATTCCTCCATCTCCCTGCACACCACCAGAACTCATACTCAGAGCTGAGGAAATTGATCCAGGTTGTTTGGAGCATGTGCCTGATACAGGTTTTAAGGAATCAGAATATTACTACCCAGACTTCCTGCCACCCCCTTTCAACTCATGGGACTTGAAGCAACTGGCCATCTTTGTTAATGTAGAGGGTAAATCTGAGTTTCGACCAAAGCCAACAGGATTTCTGGAGAAATACATTGATCGCCTTCTGCAGCTGGAATGGCTGCAAATGCAGACTGTACAGAACGAGAAGGTAAAGGCAGCCAAAGCCAGACCACAGACTGCTCCCAGTGCCATACGTACCCTAAAAAGCCCTGGCAAATGCAAAGCATTGTTAAGCCCATTGCCTAGCAAGCAATTGGCTCCCCAGGAAAGTGTTACAAAGCTCCCTACATGCTATTCAGGTCACAGGGGAGATTCATACTGTGAAGAAAGTCGACAGTGCTGTTCACATCCAGGTCACTTGAAACTATCTGAGAGAATAGGATATGCAATGTCTTCTCAGAGACAATCTGGTGAAGTAAGAAGTGAACTGAAAAAAACAACTGCAAAGCAACAGCTTCTCAATATTCAGCCACCTGAGAACAAATCTAAAATTCAAAATGTTGGTAACATCAGACCCCCTAAGCAAGCATCAGTATACCATGGTTCAGCTGCTCCCATGAAAGGTGTAAAAACATATGCATGTACAAACCCAAAGAAAAATGGCAATGCTAACAATTACATTCCTTCTAAAAAACCAACAGGGGACAGGAAAATTAAAACAAATGGCACGAAGCAAACATCGCACAAATTAAAATGAAGAATGATTTTTAAATGTTAGAAAAAATGTAAATGTTAAAAACAACATCTTTTTTGATGTTTTTTGACTGCTAGAAAGCATTTGGCCAATGCAGAAGGGTCATGTTTTCTTCATCGCAAGATCCTGAAAAAACATGTTCTCAATGCTTGGTTCTAAGTCAGCACTGTTCTTTTCAATACATTTGATCTTAAGCCAGCAAGGCCAGCAGGAAATCTTTTCCCTGAAGGCATGTCTTCCACCAGTCTTTCCTCAAAAGTATTTATAATTGCTCAATGAAGATAACACGAGCAGAATATGAAAGTTTAGAGATGTACAATATGTCCTATTTGCACCAGCTGAACTCCATTGAAATCCATTGTGTTTCCTCTGCTTACCTTGGTGTATTTGAGAGAATAGGAGCTGTGCTCTTTTTCTGTAACAGATGTGCTATTTTGAGACAGGTTTGATGGTGTTCTGTTTTCTGATGGAAAAAGGGCTCAATTGTTTTTATAAAATAATGGAGTAACCTATCTATACAAAGTCAAACTCTTAATTCTTCATAGAAGATGATAAATTGAGTTTTTTGATGAGTTCTATTTTTATTTATTTTTTGCTAGGAAGAAGAATGGAAATAAAGTATTGAAATATTTTAATGCAGAAAGGATTATTTTAAAGACAAACAATTACTAGGGAGCAGACAGCTTATGTAGTGGCAGATTAAGAAAAAGGAATACATATTTTTATACCCAGAAACCTTCACTGTATTTATATACAGTATTCCTTCAAGTTAACTTTGTAAACCTTGATGTTTTTTGTCATTTAGAAGAAATGACCAAATTTCAAACCGCCCATGGATATCAATAACTAATGCAAAATAATAATATTACTAGATATTCTGTGGTCTAACGTCCGGAACTCATAAACTCTCAAAACATAGAAAATAGACTCTTACGGGATGAATTTGAAAGCTATTTTAAGGTCTGTCAAAGATATATTTTGATACAAAAGATACCTATTTTCAGTTACTGAGATGACTATTCCATGCTCCAGTCTACTTCACTTAGCTTGGCTTCTTATTTCAGGGTTTAGTGATGTGGCATGGGGAAATACCCTACAGAAAGAAATTGTACAATTTTTTAATGCAGGGTCCTGTCCTTGGACTCTATTTTGAATTGTGTCTGTGAGATACAAGAGAATGTGAAAAATAATTCAGTGGATATTCAAGTGTCAGTTCAGCTGTTAGCTGGGGACACAATCCTGTTAAAATGAAGTTCTAGAAAATGTTTTGAACTTTCATTTTAAAATGAAATACTTCCTGAGCACCATTAGCTTCATCCTCAGCCACCTGTCACAGCGAACTGTTTATGAGAAGTGAGCTGAGGTCTGATGGACCAAATTTTAGAAGTGGATCCTTTCCATTGTGATATCAAATGAGAAAGTAGCAAATGCTAAAGAATATATTTATGTACATAGTTGAATTGCACTTCTCTGGTTGATCTCATGTTGGTTTTAAGATGCTTAGCTGTTTCTATTCATTCATTGTGCCTACCAGATCTTCAGCTTTGTAAAATTTCAACGCATGGATTTATATATAGTTTAAAATGAGAGAACATTAATAAATATAGTAATAAACGAGATTATTTTACAGTACATAAAAACAATGCTCAGGAATAGTGTGAGAAATATTTTTAGTGGCTTTTTCCTAGTCTACTGGAGACCAAATGTGAAATTTTAAATTGATAAAGGAAACAAATTTAATGTACAGTATATTTACATATTCAGTATTTGTTAGGATACAGTTAAAATAAATTGTAGTTGCTTGTATGTTGTGCTCTATGCAATTAAAGTGGAACTTAATCTGACATGCTCAGTGATCAAGTAAATTGGCTGTGTTGGAGGTGTGGTGAAACTTACAGGATGGCATTCAAATACCAGCAACTGCACAGCACTGGCACATTTCATCCTTTTGTTTTGTTCCAGACTCATTGTGTATTTCAGCTTTTTTAGATGAAAGGATCTTGCATCCACTGCTGGAATTTCAGGCTTTGGCCAAATTCTCCAAGCCTTCATTAGTCAAGTTTTCCTGATTCGCATTAAGAGTAGTGAAAGTAAGACTGCTCTTACTATATAATAAGCGCTGTTCTACTGCATGATTTTAGTACCCTGTTTTGGCACACTACTATAGGCACCAAAAGCAAGGTGAGCAGGATCAAGTCAATAATCAGAATGGCAGTTTTTAAAAACAAATTCTCTTAGATGCAGTAATTAATTCAGCATGTTATTATGACACTGAATATTAGTGTATGCTAAATTTTTATCTGAAATGTGGCTCTATATTGGTGCTTTCCTAGATTACATGGAGAGCATGTAGACATACGCATTTTGCATGATCACCTCTTAAAGAATAAATAAATAAGTGGTGTTTCAGTCAGCTTTGACTAGAGCAAAGGCGATTGGCACTGAGAATTTTTTTTCTCACAGACCCAGGAATTAGTAAGTATTGTTTTAATGTAGCACTTGTGGTCTAATGCACTTTAATCTGTTGTTGGAGACTTTTTAAGAAGTTTAATAGGCAGAGATGGTGATGGCACTGAAAACAAGTCTGGATACTTGTTCATCACTAAGCTCTGGCTGTGATCAGGACAAGTAAGTTTGTCTCACATGATAATCACATGATTCTGATTCTAATTTTTGTTCATTCATTTGATACTTTTGAAATTGCTTTCTTTCAAAAACTGTTCTTACTGTGAGCAGACCTGCAAGTGTTGGATTTTATCTGGAAGCAGTTTTGCTCCTATTTTACTTGTCTGTGTTCTGGGCCTATAGATGAAAAGAGCTGCTTTTATGAAGAGGACTATGGTTTATCTTTCCTTCATTTTCTATTGATGGGTATTTTCTTTAAAAACACTTCTGAATATAACAGAAAAGTTTATTCCATCAAGTACATTACATTCAGAATTTAAATAATTCCACAGCACAGTTTGGGTGGTTATTTATATTTTTTCACTCTATATAGCAATATTATCCTATATTCACATGTATCTAAGTGTAGCACTGAAGATGCTGAAGAGCAAGTTTACTGTAATTTGAGCTATTTAAATGGAATGATTTTTTTTCTATGTAATTTTAGTGTTCTGTAGTACTACCTACAAAACTGATACACTCAGGTTGCATTTTAAATAGCCAGATCCTACTTCAGTTATACCAATATATATAAACTTTGAACAACTGTTGTTCTTAATGAAAAAATAATTTCTCATAAAAAAAATAATTAAACAGGCCACTGTCTGGAGCCCAGCTTTTGATGTTGGCAATCATTTGTTCTTATTTATTTGAAGATTCTGTGGATATTTTTGCTGGTAATTTCATTGGAAAGTGATCTTGTAATTCAAAGTTACTGTGTATTTATTATATTAAAAGTGAAATGCTGCTTACTTGTTTCTTAGTTGTATTCTTTTCATCATCCACAAGATGGCACTTTTGAATTTTCTTTTAAAACATTACTACGGCAAAGGCTCTTAGCTCAGTGATACCTCAGCTGTATTGCTGCTGATGGCCAAGCTACCTGGCTAAAAGATACATGATTATTTCTGCTCCACGTGGCAGTCACTTCTGTAATGGCTGTGTTAAGGCATCATTTTAGCCTTAAATATCATACTCAATTTTCATAATTCATCATACTCTTTTTTTTTTAACGCAGCGATCAAAGTGCTTCACATTCTCTGTTCTAATCTCTAGGACACTTAGATCATGATCCAGTGCACAGCAAACACATGTAGGTAGATGCTTGCACAAGTGGGGTCTCAGCCACATTCTTGTGTTGCAAGTGCTGTCTAGGTGACCTTCTCCAGTGTTTCAACATTCTTGCTATGGAGGTTTTCTTAATGTCTAAATCCTCCTACCCTGTGCTGCTATTTAAGCTTTACTTTTTATCCTGTTAACAGTAAATTTCACTTTGATTTAAAATATTGTGGCCTAATTGACATGATCTATTGCTTTTCTTCTCCTAGCAGAAGATCAGTTCTTCCCTGTCTTCCTTTCACAACTTTGGCAACCTTAAATTTTCCAGTTCCAAAGAAGTCCCCAGTAAAAACAATGCTGACATGGAATGGAAAGTGCCTATTATTTTCATAGGAGCCAGGACCTTTCCCATACTGTCTGCCACTCAGTCTTCTTTTTTACATGATTTTACAAGACTTTATTTTTCATTTCCTGCTTCTGTATGTAGTTTTATTTAAAATGTATTTTTGTAAGCTGGGTGTGAAGTCAGCTTCAGGCATACAAGTTCAAACTTGCTTAATGGCTTTTGAGTTTAACAAGACAGTAATGGTTGTATCAGCTTTCAAGTAAACTTTTGGTTCAAAGTCTGAAGTAATACAATAGCACTCCTAAGCATGGCAGATAAATACAACTTGGGGTGCTGAACTATCGCAAGTGTAGGTAATAGCATGCTCCCATTACAGTCACATGCTTGGACTTTTGCAAACGGTGAAGTTACTAAGAAATGATGATTCCAAGTAATTATCAACACAAGCTATATGATTGTCAATAAAGCCACCACAGCTATTCAGTGTTTTGGTTTCTTTTTTATTTCTCTGTAATAAGATACTGTAATGAACTTCCTAGGAAGGAATAACTCCACTGCAGCATGCCAACAGCCTGGTTTATGCCCTCTAGCCTGGCACGTCAAAGAACCAAGCAGCCTTGCGTGCTCGCGCTCAGCTGGGCAGAACACAAGCTGGGATTCATTGCGCTGCCTTCTCATCCCCGAATTTCAGACAGCTTTTTGGGGAAACTCTCTCTGTTCTGCTGAGAACAGCTGCTCTGAGGACATTCCTAAACAACAGGCTTTTCCTGTACCAATAAGGTGCAGTCTGAGGTAGGAAACAGCGTCTGGGGGCACCGAACCTGACGGAAGGTGGGGAGCCCATCAACAGGGTGCAGTCAGCACCTGCCGGGAAGCCCGGCTGTGGGTTACACTCCAGCACTGAGCAGGAGCTCACCAGGGGTGCCTGAGGACCAGAGTGGGCCCACCGACTCCTGTCACGCCTGGGCTGGGCTGGCAGAGCCACGGGAACGTGTTGCTCCCTCCATCCCACTATGTGCCCCATGGATCTCCTCGCTGTGCTGCTTCTCCTGCAGGTAGGTGCTGCATGGGGATGAGGGTGCTGTGCTGCCCCTGGGGTCCTGGGGGTCCCTCTGCTATGCTGGGCCCTGCTGCAGTGCCCCCAGGGAGGGGATGATGCTGCCTTGACCCTAGACTCGGGCTCAGGGCTCCTGTGAAGGGGGTTTCAGCTTTCAGTCCTCCTGGTGAGGATATGGGGCCTTCCATGCCTGGCACAGCGTGCCGGTGCCTGTTGTTGATCCTGCTGGGTTAACGATCCCCTGCAGTAATTCTGTGGCATTTCCATAAGTGTTTCTGGGGGGTTTGTGGGCCTGAACTTGATTTGTATTTCTGGCAGCAACTCCACATCTGGCCAGAGCCATTGCTGTACAACGGGTGCGTGTGGAAGTGTGTGGAAGCCATAAAATACATAACGGAAGCTCCAATATAATTAACAGTAGCTACACATAGACAAATAGGAAAGCAGGTTGGCTGGGGGGGTCTGGTACAGACCAAATTAACCAAGTCTGGCAGATAGGAACCTGCCCCCAAGCTAATGAATGTGCTCTGCAAGAGCCAGGTTAAAGCCTTGCTTGCTGTTTCCACACCACGGAGGTTTTCTCCAGATCATACAACAGTTTTATAGAATAGCTCAAAGGCTTCACTTGTGAAACCTCATTGCTTGGCAAGTTAATAACCATGATGACCTTATCAGTATATTGTTTTTTCAGAAACAGGTCAGGAGGTAAAGGCCTGACCTTTGCCTGAGTTGAGCCAGTAAGAGCTTGGTTTCCTATCTTATATGATGCTGTAGTCATCTGATGGGTCGTAAAAAAATCCAAACAAGCTTTCCTGTAAAAGCAGCAAGAGCCGAAAGGAAGGTATACAAGTTACCCGTGTGCTAATGATGACAGTGTAAGTTGAGTACTGTCATACTCCCTTGTGGTGGAAATTTTAAACTGAAAGCAGTGTTTGAAGCCTGTGCAGGTGTTTGAAGCCTGTGCAGGAAGCTTGTGCTTAGAAAAAGGCAAATTCAGCCAATTAGGGTATAGTCCCCATTCTCAATTTATTTCTCTCACATGGATTGGAGACTTTGGTCCAGTGTTCATCTTCTGGTAGATCAGCTATATTTGGGACACTTAGAGTAACATAACAGTCTTTGAGAACCTGAAATACTCCCCAGGCTTAACTTTCACCACTAATAGGTTTATGTTGAGTGGATACCAGACAACATCTAAAGGAGCGTGAGACAGACAGAGACAGAGGTGAATATTTTGAAAACTGAGCTACTTGATTTGAGAAAATCCGTAGGGATAGTACCATAGTGTTAGATGCAGTGTTTGTGTATTTCTGGAACCGGCACCACCTGACTGGAGAAATTAGTATCCAAGCTCTGAAGCCAATTGATTTGGAATGAGATGGACTATATTTGTAGAATCTCTACAGGTTTCTAGATTCAGCTACAACTTAATACAATACTGTCAAAACCGAATCAATGTGTTTCTATGAAGCACAAGTCCTCCTAGGCAACATAACAATGGTTTCTAGCTAACCATACTTCTCACAATGACCTCTCTTTTTAATAAGGTTACTGCCACCAACAGTTTTTCTCATGACATTGAAAATTTCAGTTTAAGACAAGCTGTCCAAAAGAAGAATACTCAGGTTTGTAGTCAATACAATTTAATAACAGATACAAAACTGTTAGTATGTAAACTATGACACTAAATACACTTATTTATCCAACAGCTGATAGATTCTTATCAATTAGACAGCCTACGTCCTTTACGGCGTACAAAAAGGACATGGGTTATCACCACCATCGATGTTACAGAGGAGGAGAAAGGACCATTCCCAAAATATGCTGGACAGGTACAACCAACCTTTTAGTAGAAGTTTACCTTGAACCTCACAGTAAGGTACTCACCAGCACAGATTTTTCTATAAAATACCAAAAGCAGGAGAGGGTAAGAACTGTGTATTTAACAGCTTTATTTTTTAAAACAAAACAAAACAAAAAAAACTTTGTTCAAAATTGGCTTATTTAAACAGAGTAGTGGGTAGGATTGTGTGGTGTAGAAGAGAGATTTCTTCTTTTTATGGGAGGCTCTAGGCATACTCAGCGGAAAGAAGAGACTATAGGGTGGGAGAGGTATGAGTCATTGTACAGAGCTGTGTACCTGCACATTGTGCAGAGAGTAGTGATGCTGCAACCCAGAAAACTGTTGAGTTGGCTGAGAACAAGCCTACACAATGGCCTTATCTGCAAAGACAAAGTGGGTAGGAAGATAGTTGGTCTAAAGCTTTTTTACTTCTGTTCTGTCTTCCCTATTCACACTGCATTGTGCTGTTTCTCTTTTCAAAAGCTGTTCAATAACAGGTCATTTAATACATCAGTAAAATATTTAATTAGTGGACCTGGGGTAGATGAATCTCCAGAGATTGGATTGTTTTCTATAGAAGATGATGAAAACGGGCATGTGTATGTACATCGTACCATTGACAGAGAAAAGACTCCATCTTTTCAGGTAATATACTTTAAAGAATACCTAAAACTCTTTGCAAATATTAACTGCTTTCTCATGGCCAAATGCTTCAAAGAAATGAGGCAGACCAATAAGAATTTTAAGGGTGTATTTTCTTATTTGAAACCTGCAAAGATAATTGTCTCAGCAGAGACCTATAGGGAACTTCCACCGTACTACTGATTATATACTGTCATGACATATTTGGATTTCAAGTATCAGTATACTTCTGTTCTATCATTTTTCTTACTTGACCTTGGCTATATCCTACAAATGAAAAGTTTGTCCTGAAATTCAAAGTGTGTTACAGCAGTTTTTTAAACCTCCAAACTCCTAATCAAGATAATGGAACTAAAAAATTAAGCATTACAAAAGGAAGGAGCTGCCAAGTCCTATTACAGTAACTTTACATGCGTAAGCATATGTTCCTACTTAAAACGCAGGAAACTGGTCATAAGCAGTAAGTGTGACAAAAGAAATGTGATAAGTGTATGAATGAAATATGTGAGTGTGGGTTTGTTTTCTTCTCGGAAAAAAAAATTGGTTATGGTCTCCTTTTGTTTATTCTATGATGATTTATACAAGCATCTCTGTGGATTAATTATACCCACTTCATAGTTAAAGTTCCTTGTTCTCAGTGCAAAGTCCTGACTTCCACACTGAAAAGACAACTTTTGGAGAGCCTTTTATTCCCCCTCACTGGACATCTGGTTGGTCCAGGACACTTTTTGCTTGGTTTTAAAGCAGAAATAAGTGTAGCAAAGGGGACTTCAGAACTTATAACTGAAATGCAGCTAGAGAAAACTGAGTGTACCACTCAATTAAATACTTCAGAGTTGGGAAGCAGCTTTGAAATCATTCTTGTGTTTGGCCTCAAGGGTATTTACTTATTTTACATTAAGCAGTTTTTTCAAACAATGCAGATCCAGATTTTTTTAACTGATTTTTTTAAAGTATTGTTTAAGGTGATGGATGACCATTATGCATCTACTACCTTTGAAAAATGAATAAATGTCTTAGCAATGCAAAACCAAATGCTAGCTAAATATGACTGATGATGTTTCAAAATTCAGTTTCTTGTTCTATTCTGATATCTAAATGAGCTACTGTGTCACTATTTATTTAGATACGTTTCAATATTGTGCACAGAGAAACTGGTCAGCCACTGGACCGCCCTTTATATTTCAAGATTAAAGTAAAAGATGTTAATGATAACGCACCTGAGTTTGCCGAAGAGGAATTCAGCATTACGATAAGGGAGAACCACAGTGAAGGTAAATGCCACCCAAACAATGGATACTACTGGTTTGTGTATGAATGCTTTCTTAATTCCTTTGTCCTTCTTTTACTTACCAAATCCATTCTTCTCCATAGGTTTTACTTAGTCCCTAAAATTATGAGTACTTATTTCATGTGAAGGGCTACTTCCTCCTGCTTGACTTGTCTGATTGTACATTAACATAATGTCAGAGACATTCTGGAAAAACTGCTGTGAAAATTGCTCATACCTGTAAGCCGAGGAGAGAGGAGACCGATCTGAACCATGGATCTGAAACCTGTGTGTGCACACCATGTCACAGAAAAATGCTCAGACAAAGACTTAATCTCTGTTTGTGTTCACAAAGAACAGACATGTAGACACATGAGATAGCATGGTGCTATCTCCTCTGGAGCTGGCCAAGAACTGTCATAAATACTACTGAATATTTTTGACAAAGTAATTCAGGAGTGCGATAACCCTTTCTATTGTCCATTGATACTGTGGGCAGATTTACCACCCAAATGAGGTGGAGTTGAGTCTTTCTGGGTATAACCATAGCCACAGGAGAAGCTGCAGTTGCTCTTAGGACCTGTGTGTCCAAGAGCGTGTAGATAGGCCTGAGAAACTCTATGTCAAGACTAGGCACTTGTATTAAAGTCTCGATTCTTCATTCTAGATGACCCAGTTTTCCAAGTTACTGCCTTGGACAAAGATGAAAGTGGCACTGCTAATTCTCAGGTGTTCTATTCTCTAAGTACACAAATGCCCCTTCTAGATGGATTCCCATTTGATATTGATCCTACCACAGGAACAATACATCTGTCTGGATGCCTGAATTATAAGGTGATGTACATATGGCAGCTTCTTGTAATTTAATGCCTAATCAATATTAACTACATGTTAACTGGGTACGAGGAGAGGGGCAGTTTCACGTCCAGCTTTGTAGCTATGACTGGTAAAAGGTGTGAACTGCTTCTGACCTGAGGTTTGAAATTACTTCTGTTTTTCAGACTGCCAGCACTTTCAAACTTCTGGTGAAAGCCTATGACCAAGGAACTCCCCAGCTGTCATCTACTGCAACAGTGAATGTAGCTATTGAAGATGCAAACAACCACCCCCCTGTATTTACTAGGGATAATGTAAGGAAAAACATTAGTACTTTATTTAGCCTTCCTAAATACAGTTCATCCTTCAAGTGAAGTGCTTAATGCACTCCGCAGTAGAAATAGGAACCCTCAGACCCTTTATAGGATCAGGCCAAAGCACTTGCAAATGTACTTTATATAATGGTATAGTGCTAGAAGAAGTACCTCTTTAAAATGTGGATGGTAAGAGAGCACTTGACTACTGACTGTGATAAACTTTGTCAGATTTCCATGTACAGCACTAGAAGTTTGTTTTTTTTTTTTTTCTCACAGCATAGCAATGGTGACAGACTAGTTTATTCTAACATATCTGAGAAGCTAAGGTCCAGATTACAATCCATTCTTCATAAAGATCATAAAGCAGCTCCACATGGTCTGGTGTTGGAACTGTGTCTCAGAATGAGCTAACAGACTTCTCTTGGAAATGGAAATAATCTTTATTTCTTTCCTTTCTGCTCCCAGTACCAGCTACAGATTTCAGAAGGCCGAGAACACTCAGCTGCATTATGGCTCCAAGTGGAAGATGAAGATTCGCCTTACACTCCAGCTTGGAGAGCCAAATACACAATAATAAAAGGCAATGAGAAGGAACAATTCACCATCGAGACTGACCCAGACACAAATGAAGGCATTTTGAGTGTTATCAAGGTAATATTTATTGAGCAGACCGGAGGAACTGTAGTAGATGAACTACAACATGGCAATGTGTTACATGGTCAGTCTGACTATAAGAATAATAGCTTAGCATCTTAACTGTTTCACGGCTGTCCTCTCAGTCCCTGGCATACAAAAATATGAAATAATATGACTGCCATATCAAAGATCATAATTGCTAATGAGACTCTTGTCTGGGGTTTTCAGCCTCTCCGCTATAAAGATGACTCTGAGAAGAGACTCATAATTTCTGTAGCAAATGAAGAACCTTTCTTCTCATGTGAAAATGGCATTGTGATGATCTCAAGCCTAGAACCCATGAACACAACTGTGAATATCAAGGTTACAGAGTTGCAAAATGTTCCCCAGTTTCATCCTCCTATACTTGTTGTCCAAAAAGAAGATGAAATGAAGCCTGGAAGAGTGTTTAGAAAGTACCTTGCTACATATCCAGATGGTGGGCCAAAAAAGATTAGGTAAGTGGACATGCTTTCATCTCTCAGAATAAGAAATAGCTTAAGAATATAAAGTGTTTTTTTTTTTTTTTTTTTGAGTTTTATATGGTATATATTCAAATGTGTATATATACGTACACATGCATATTTGCAGTTATATAAAGATACACATTAGAGGTGCAGGTTTACTACCAATAATGCTGCAGATCCAGATAGCTGGTTCTGTAAGATGAAATTTATAGGCATCGTCAGTCCTTGGTTGCTCAATGTTTCTCTTGTCTTCAGAACAGTTTTGCCTAAAAACAGGCTGCATTATTTATATGTCACTTTTGACTACCAAATTTGGATGCTGTAGAAGGGACTAAGGTATGTTTGGCTTTAAGAGTAATAATCTGATGTGGAAACAGATACATTCTGAACCCCTAAGAATGGATTTGATGGGGCTGTGCAAGGTATATTAGTACTACATGGGGAACTATTGGCTATGCAGAAACCTTCAACCTGTGATAGAGATAGCAAAAGTAAGCATCACTAATAAAAATACCTACAGAGCTCGAAAGAACAAAGATGCAGCAGAAATATTCTCTTCTTCAAAATTCACTTAAAGAAATGTGCTTCCTTGTAACTTTTTCCTTTCTTTTTAAGATATGAACTATCCCGTGACCCAGCTGGATGGCTGAATGTAGATGAGAATTCTGGAGTTCTAACTGTAGTAAAAGAGTTTGATCAAGAATCCCCTTATGTGAACAACAGCCTGTACACCATCATCGTCCATGCTATTGGTCATGGTAAGCAGCCAGTCAGAAAATATTCAAGCACAACTGTTTGAGATGAGGTGCATGCTAGAGATAAAATGATAGCAAGCCTACTAATTTAAGTGGAGAATGGTTATTCAGAACACCCCAATGTTTAACACTTGTGTCATGTGTGACTATTAGGATACCAGGTGCAGAGCTCCTGCCAGTAGAATGGCTCTTGTCAATATCCAGTTATAAGTATTTTACTGTTTCTTTTGCTCCTTTCTAGATGCTCCACCACAGACTGGTACTGGCACCATCCTGCTTTATTTGTCTGACATTAAAGAGCATATGCCAACGTTAGTGGATCCTTCTTTAGATGTATGTGACAAAAAAGAAATGAGACCTCTCATTATAAAAGCTAAGTCTCCTTTGGTCCATTCACATTCTTGGCCATTTACATTTGAGCTTGCTGAAGACTCTGAAGATGTGAAGAGTACCTGGAAATTAGGAAGGAACTTTGGTGAGTTCTTCTGTCTATGCCCTTCATGAGAAGCCTATTGTCACTTACGTCCCCTCTAGTTATTTCACTATCACTTACTTTATGGTCTGTTACTGGTTAGTCTCAAGGAGACTGAAAGGACATGGAAGAACAGCATTCAAAATCCAAAGTTTCTTCAATTTGGAAAAAACAAACAAACAAACAAAAAAACACCAAACACAAAAAATTGTTCTTCATCCCTACTGAGGACAGGGCCAGAAGCAATACACTCCAGTTGTAGAAAGGGAGACAAGACATCTGAGGAACAACTTCTGCATTTGAATGACCTCCTGATGAATTCTAGAGGTTGTCAGTGCAGCTGTGCTAGAATGCAGCAAGGTTGGGACACACCTCGTTGCCCAGAAGGCTCAGCAAGGTGATAGAACAGGATGGGGTTTTGCCCTATTCACCATGATGCATTAACGGTGGAAAAACTGTTTGCAATTGGGTTGCAGATGAGTTTCCTTTTATTGTCAGAAGGCACTGTGGAGCATCAGACTTTTTTTCCATGACTTTTGAAGGTCCTGCAGCAGAGTCCTGTACCTGGGGGGGGAGGAGAGAGGGGGAACAACCCAGTATATGCTGGGAGCTACTCAGCTGGAAAGTAGCTCTGTAGAAAGGGACCTAGAAGTCCTGATGAACACAAAATTAAACATGAGTCAGCAATATACCCTTGACACTAAGATGGCTAACAGTGTTCTTGGATGCATTACACAAAGTATTGCCAGCAGGTCAAGAGAGGTGATCGTGCCCCACCACTCAGCATTGGTGAGGGCACACCTGGAGTACAGTCTCCAGTTCTGGGCCCCCCAGTACAAGAGAGACATGGACATACTGGGAAGAGTCCAGCGGAGGGCCACCAAGATGATCAAAGAACTGAAGCGCTTCTCCTATGAGGAAAGGCCGAGAGAGCTGGGACTCTTCAGCCTGGAGAAGAGGAGGCTCGGGGGAATCTCATTAATGTCTATAAATATGTAAAGGGATGGTACATAGGGGCCCCAAACTCTTTTTATTGCTGCTCAATTCCAGGCCAAGAGGCAATGGGCACAAACTAGAATACATGAGGTTTCATCAGAAAATCAGGAAGCACTTTACTGTGTGGGTGATGGAGCACCAGCACAGGTTGCCCAGAGAGGCTGTGGAGTCTTCCTCCTCGGAGATCTTCAAAAGTCACCTGAACCTGGCCCTGGGCAACCTGCTCTTGGTATCCCTGCTTGAGCAGAAGGCAGATGAGATGACTTCTAGAGGTCTTTTCCAACCTCAGCCATTCTGTGATTCTTTGAAATAATTTGTCTTTTTAGTGGAGTCGGTGGAACTTTTGATGTTAAGAAGCCTCCCACAAGGTACCTATGTGGTGCCCTTCATTATTCGGGACAGGCGAGGACTTTCTACGAGGCAGAATCAGCATATAAGGCTCTGCTTTTGCCCAGATGGGCATGCATGTGAAGATTTACCACAAGGAGCTGTGAGATTTGGAGGTGGTGCCATTGCAATAATACTGACAGCTTTCTTAATACTATTGGGTGAGTAGCCTCACCAGACACCTGTACTTAACCATACAGATCTGTTCGCAACATAAATTTCATCATTTCCTTTCTTCTTTCAACAGTTTCCAGTATTTTACTTTGTCAGTTTCATGTGCCACAATCTAAAAGCAAAGCTGTTTTTCTACCTCAAGAAGGTGAACAGACTTTTATCAACTATAATGAAGAGAGCAGTAAGCCATTGTGTCATGTAAGTGCAAAAACATACATCCGTGTGGCTGGAATCCTAAGAATGATGCTTGGTATAAATTATAGTGGGAAAAATAATGCAATATAGCTAAATTAGAAATAAATTTTACTTGCTGGAGATTCCAGCAGCATATGAAAAAATGTTGACACTTTTTTTTTCCCCAGCAACTTTCAGTTTGAGACTGACACTTCTTTTCATTAGTAATTGTCCTAAATATTTGGAAGTGCAATTTCTTCCAAAATTCTTCTCACAGTACCTGAATTGATATGCAGGTAAATAAAACAAGTAAAATAAAACTAAGTAAAACTTTACTTAGTTCTTGGTATAAGTGAAAAGGATCCATCATTCTTCATCTGATCAAAAACATGCCAGTCAACATCTTTGACTTAGCATACTGGCTAATCCTGTCCTGTGTGGACAGGATTTAAGAGTTATTTATTTATTTATTTATTTTAACTGGAAGATGTACTTTTGAAGTTTTGAAGGCTTTTGAATTTGTTCTGCAGATTTTTGTGCTGCATTCTCTAATTTATGCAACAGACCTCTATTTTTGTTGCAAAGAATCCCTGAAGGAAATTCTGGTCTACATCAGTAAGTGACTGCCATGTGTTCTGGTCATAAGTATGTAATGTTCATCAAGAGACTCTAAAAATAACCTCTGTTTTACAGCAGACAAAGAAAATGAAAACCATTTTTTTTTTTTTTTAATGTATGTAGAATCTAATTCCACAATGCTTAGTCTGTAGTTCGGAGCTACAAGTACTTATACAAGTAGACATTACAAAGCTCTGAGGTCATGTTGGTGCACTAGCAAGAAGGAATTCACTAAATTCAGAGGAAGAAACATATTTAGCTACTGGAGATTACAAACAGCACATACATGGTGGCTCCACATATACAGGAAGTGTTTTACAAATGCAGAAGAAGAAACAGTTCCCTGACCAGGAAAAGCTGCAATCTAATAGAGAAGACAGCACAAGAGAAATGGATGTAACAGAGAGAAAGCAGTTGGATTTGTCTGTATCTGAAAGAAATGTTAGTAGGCAACTTTACACTGGTGAAACCTGAGAAACTGTGTTTATCTTTCAGAGTGGCCTGTACACTATACAAAAGACAGTCCAAGTAAGACACCACGATCACATCATACAGACAGTAGACAAAATATTGAATCAGGTAAGAAAGCAGATGTTGAATCCCTCTTTTGTTGAGGTGGCTTGTAAGAATAGGAAAAAAAGCATGCAAAACTGAAAAGCTGCTATTGCTTCAGCTACTCTGTCTGGCCACACCTAAAAAGCATTACTATTAAAAAAAAAAAAAAAAAAAAGGAATGTATTGGATGGAGGAACAGTCAGGACTCTTAGTTGCTGAAGATGCCATGTCTCCTAGACTTCTCGCTGAATGTACCTGGTCACCCAACAGTTCTTGGAAGGCTGGAGACTTTCACCTGGAATGAATATTTCAAGACTAGGCGGTGGGGCTAAAATACTTTATATGACCATACCAGGGTTAAAGTTTGTTTTCCTGCTATTTCATTTCTGTGGAAGCAAAGAAATCTTAGTTCTCTTGCCATGTTCTGTCTGGTCATTGAACAGGCCTATTCTCCACGCTTCCTTGCACCAGACGGCATGCCTCCACGCAGTCATATTTACTTAGAGTTCTTAGTTCTAAGGCATATTAAAGTCTCCTTCCTGCTTCATTGTCACGTCAGGGGAAGATCAGACTCTCGTACTTTTCCATCTGAAAGTTTCAGTTCAACTGTTCTTTATCAGAGAGAAACCTATACTGTTCATTGTAGCCTCCTGCTTGCCTGTTTGATAACAGTATACTGTGAATCCCTTTAATTTCCTGAAGGGTAGTAGGAGCTTCCATGATGATTTGTGTTGTTTCTTCCCTTTAGAAATTGTATGACCAAAGCGCACTGGAACCTTATTGGGCAAGCTATGCACCTTGCATATATGCACAGGAAGGAGAACTGGAGAAAAGTAACTCCTTCCACTCTCTCTCCATGGGCAGTGACGACTTGCCCACAGATTTTTTGAACACTCTAGGACCAAAGTTTTCTGCTCTGGACGAAATCTGTCAGAAGCGATTTTCGTCATTCAGTTAATCTCAAAAGGCTATGAGTACTTTACGGTGTTGCAAAGGCAGCAGCGCTGACAGATTCCAAAGAACCCCCCCATCGATGTTTGAAAGTGTTGCACTGTATTTGCACCATGAGTACCTGTCTTTTATTCTGCCTGCCTATGCTGTTTGCATGCCTGCAGCCAAGAACATGGCACACGTGGAAGGTACGCTCTACTCTGAAGAGATGATGGAGTGATTTTGTCATATTCTGTGCAGACTTGCACAATGAGAAGGGCTATTTGGCTGGAAATTCAAGTGAAAGTTCCATATGGAATTAAACTACTCTTGAACAGCAAAGGCAATTACCAGTTAGGCCAGTGATACAGTCCTTTCTCCAGTAGATGGTCTCTTTAAATCCAAAATTATCCATGCAGATCTGACTTGATGATAAGATCTTTTCTTCCTAAATGATATTGAAACATCTAAGAGAAAGCCCACTTGTACTGTTAGAGTGACTGTATACTGCATAATAACCTGAGAGGTCTGCACCATCCTTGCCTTTTAGCCCAAAACAGGCACTTATTGAGTGCTTGCGTGCTTGTGCTGGCATCTGGTGGCTCTTGGTATTATTACACCATTGTAAACGATAAGTAGTAAGAAATTGATGGAGGACGAGGTATGGCTATCATCGAAATAGAAACCTTCTCTAAATTAGCTACAAGTGACTATGATAAGGAAATACACGGGTTACCTCAGGCATCACTGCTAAAACAGATGATATGATAAAGAAAGGATGGTATCGATTTTCCCTACGTGGACTGCACAAATGTGTTACTTTTAAATTGCGTGGTTTGTACCTGTCTGTGTGCAACTGGCCCGTGGTTAGTTACAGCATGATGGCTAACAGTGTTACAAAACATGAATGAGGAAATAACAGCTCAGAAGATAGCATGCTGCTATTAGGTAAGTTATGCATGCAACAAGAGGTGAAATTAGTCACACTATTCTGTTCTGTTCCACTTCTGTGCTAAAAGAAAAATGCTCTGCCTGAGGCAAGCACTAAGTCTGGTATCTAAGGCACTGTTCTTCTGTTTCAAAGTTTACTTAAACAATAAATTAGGCTTTTGCTCAGATGTTATTAAATAATAATTCAAGGCTGGAAACTTCAGTCAAGTGTGATTAAAGAATCTGGCTGAATGGCAGGCAGCTAAGTTTTCCTAAATGCCAGCAGCAGGATCTGTTTACACAGTAAATCACTAGTCTGATAAACTGCCCTTAACTTAGAAGTCTGGATGGAAGACTTTAAATCAGCAGCACCACCAACACCACCAACAGCACAATAGCAAGATGACTTTTTTTTTTTTTTTTTTTTTTTTTTTTTACTGCGAACTGTAACCATAGTTGTAAGATTAGAATTGTTTTGATTTTTTATCTCTGCTGAAAATTATGCAAGATTAAAAATAAAAATCAAAGCGTTCTGTGTGTGTACTGTTCATGTAGATTTGTGTTGGGTCTATAGCACAACAAGCACCAAAACTCAAATAATTAAAATAATTTAACAAATAATAAATAATTAAAATCTTAATTTTACAGATAAGATACCAATTCACAGAAATTGTAAGCCAGCTCCCATAGTCAAAAAGAGACAGAGTGGATGAATATTTTTTCAGAAATCTTTTGGCATTATAATCATTGACATAACATTATAGTCATAATTCCTGTCAAGCTTGTCATTTATGCAATTACCTGGACAAAAAAATGTTTTTCTTTTTACTCATTAACCATTTGCAATCACAAATTCAGTAATGTGACAGTTGAACTCCCACTAATGATCACACTGTTGGTTGATATTTTTATCTGTGTTACCTGTATGTACCATGTAAGTACATAATAATGTGGTGTTCAGCTCATTTGAATGATTATAGTGATATTTTTTACCTCACTATGCTCCCCCTATTTGGAATGAGTAATTTTATGTAACAATACATGACACAAACATGATACAAGCACCTAAACCTCCACTCAATCTGCTGAAATCTCATATTGTCCCTGCTGCCAAAATATGGGCAGGTAAACTGTCATGCATCAGCTGGGGTCTCTGGACAACAACAAAACTCAGCAAGATCCAGAAGGCCTAGAGGTGTAGGTCAGCGTGTCAGCTCCATATGAAAATTTCTTCTTTCTCCATCTCTAATAAGGTTTGAGTTGATGTTTCTACTCTAATGAGAGTGAAGGAAACCTAAATTAGTCTAGTAATTGCCCACTGTTTTAAAAGCTAGAAACATCTGCTTGAGATACCAGTGACTTTAGTGGAGTTTGGCAGCAGGGAGGCCCAGGCTGACGAGGTACACATTCACTGCTATGAACTAGAATCAAAAAGGTTTACTTAGAGGTTTTTAAGAGACATGGTGATTAATAAGTAGTGAAAAATAGGAGTGAGAGCATTTCTCACATCACAGATTTTATCAGTCACATTTGCAGGAAGCTAGTCACTAAACAGCTCTTAATCATGTGAGGCTGGGGTGTACGTCAGCAGATGGAGACACAGGCGACTCAACACACAGTGAATATTATCAGTCAGTCTTTGGGCCCTCAAAATTGCTGTTGCCCTGTCTCTGCTGAGGGTGACAGCAAACCACCAGGCTGCTAGTGGCTGAGGGAGCTTTCAGATGTTCACACGAAGGTTGGTGCGACACATACCCCTGTTCTGCAAGTGCCTTGCAGTAAACCTGGGCTGACAGCCAGGCCATCGAGGCAAGGAAACTTGCCTCATTTCTTCCCAAAGCCCCTCTGCTTGCACTTGGTGACCCCCAAGGCCAGGCAGACAGCTTACACGTCGCTCACAAAAGGAACTACACAAAATTGCCAGTCCTCAGGGGACAATGCCAGGCTGGCATCACAGGAGTGCACTGCACGCAAACAAAAGTATAGAGTACGGATGGCCTGAGCTTATGCTTTGCTCGTACATAATGGCAGAGTGAGTGTATGAAGCCTCTGTTTTGTTCAGGGTTTGCTTTAAACTAAGTACCTTCATGGCTTGCCGTTTCGTAAATGCTGGTGATGGGCTATAGTGTTTCAATTACCTGTTCACAGTGAGAGGTCTAATCATGACGCCTGTGAATCCCCATTACTTCTGGCCCCCGCTGTGCCCAAGTCAGTGGGAGTCCCAGCAGCACAAATGTTTATCTCTGCACAATCTTCATCTCTGTCTTTGTTTTGCCTCATTTATAAAAATCTTGCTTGAAAGTAAATGACACACAATCAGTAAAAGGGAAATTAATCACGCTGGAACTAAACTTCTGCCTCTAAGCTTTAAAGGAAACAACAGAGAATGATCACAGGATGGTCCTACATAGAGTGGATGTCAGCATGTTAGTAATGAAATCTTTTTGTCTCACAAAGAAAGCATTTCCCCAGTTTGCTATTTCCTCTACTCTGCTGAGCAGTAGCAGATCCCATGGGATCTTTAGGCTGCCACAGAGGGAGTATATGTTTTAATCAAGTCTTTTTGTGCCAGTTTGGGGTCATCTCCCTTCTGAAGGACACATTTGTCCTGGCTGAGGTATCAAAAGAAGTCATTTAAAGGACAAATAAATGACAAGAGTCTTTATAAGCAAAGAGTAAACCACATGCTGAGTGGACTATAATTAGTTACTTCCATTAATGCTTTAGGTGTTGTTGTATTTCACAGTCCTAATAATTAAATGCCCTGCAATAGAGTGTTGGATTAAAAAAAAAAAATCCCATAGGCCAAGCTGGGGATTTTTCTCAAGGTTTTCTGTGAGGAAGCAGAGAACAGATGTTGTAGCACTTGTGGTAGTGGCAAAGTTTCTCAACTCATTTCAAAAGCCACTATTTCCTTTAAAGAAACCAAAAATGGACGTTTTCTTTCTTACTATGTTATGATGCTGAAGTCTGAGAATAACAAGACATGGCAATAACACTGCCATTCCGAAGTGGCTTTCCATCTTAACCTGTAATTGCTTTTGGAATGGAAAACTGCTGACTCAGAAAAAGTGAGAGAACACACTTGGAAAGCACAGGCAAATGGATGCTGTACCACCACATCCTTGTGCCATTTCTGCCCTTCACACGCACATTATTTTATACTTTTCAAAAGTGTTGAGAAGTCTTCAAAATGGAAACCTTAGCTCTCCTGTGCTGACCATGCTAGTGAAACATGGCATATTGTCCTGGATCTGACCTGGATCTCACCTGGATAATTTCTTGATGTCTAAAATAAGATAAATGCAGTGTTTAGTGTAAACACTTACCACTAGCCTGCAAGAATCTTTCTTAGGTACTGGTACATTTCTCAAGAAACAGAAGGCACTTGACAAATTTGAATATCTAACATTTCAGGTGACCACTTTGTTTTGCTTAACATGTGTGGTAGGAGCCTACTATCTCCAGTTACCTTACAAAGTGTGAAATGAATCCCAGACTCGCAAAGTATATTGTACTCTGAAGGACACATTTCTACATTTCTTCTGCTCTTCCTGTCCCTCCCTCTGAGGATCCTATAGGAGACCCCAGTTTGCAAGATATCCAGTCTTCACTGGGGAAGATGATACAGACTGAGGCTACAGAAGACATTGAAGGCTCTCCAGCCTTCTTCCCTATCCCTTGGAGAGATGTAATTATCCAATGTGAGATTTGCCAAGAGCGATTAAATGAATAAAATAAAATACCATAGATAAAATTTCCAGAAGCTCATACAAAATCATCTGTTCTTCGCAGGTTCTTCTACCACTTGCATCAGAATAGTAACAGAGTGTCACACAGCAGAGCCATCACCAGGAACATGTTAAGCAACATGACTAATATTTATTCCCTCTTTTGACTTACCTCCAAGGGATGGAAGCCCAGTCTTTTGAATAAATGGGGCTTTCATTAATAAAGTATTTTTTTCTTAAAACATGACATCACTAAATATATCGGTATTTTTGGGACCGCACTTACAAAGACCTTTTGTTACAATCTACTGATTATTCATAAATGCTGAATATGATACATTATTAATAATTCAGTTTTGCTTTGATCTATATTCGATAAAATAAGAAAGAAAATTACTTCTGGGATGCAATTAGCAAATTATTCCAAGGCACTGATAATTATTAATGTTTCTTGAGAAAGAAACTGTGTAAAGAAAGTTCTTCAAGTATCCAGAAGATGGCATAAGTAGGCCAGTTATAAGAAGGCCAGGCTACCTTCACGTAGCAAAAAGCGAAAACTAAGAAGTCTCTATACAAGTATCTTATTTCAAAACAAATCTCCTTATTAAAATGTATATTTTGATGTGGTCAATGGAGAAGAGTTTTCTTTTTTTAAGAGTTCCTTTCCTCATCAGCATCATGCAAGGAATGTACCATTTAATGACTACAAAGCAGTAGTAAGAAAAAGGAAAATGGGGAGAGTAATATGAAAATTTTAAGCAGACATTTGTGGATTTTTCTTTCTTTCTTTTTTTTTGAAGAGACAGTAACAAAGACTGATAAGACATATATCTATACTTTGTTGTATCTATTATGTTTTGTACTCCATGTAGCTCATTACACAGTATTTGCTTTCCCAAGGAGTTTTATTCAGATAATTTCTAAGATTATGGGGCATATGGGAGAATCTATTTACACAAGCAAATAACCATTTATGAGCACAAAAAGGGAATTTATGCTTGCAACTGGCCTCAAAGTTGTAACTTTTTGCATGAGTAATTTACATATTCCGAGCAGTATTTTCAGTATTCAAACCTATACATTCCATAAACAGTGAAGATAAGATGCTCTGCACACTGCAGTAATTGATATTTTAAAGAAGAAACAGAAGGAGAGAATAGTTTATCTCATTTTCTTCAGTGTTTTTAAATGCCTATATCATGGCTCAAGGAGACATTTTATAGTGTCAAACTATAGTTCTTGATGATACAAGTGTCCTTGGGGTTAGTATGAAATTTACTAACTTGAACTACGCTGTCTGTTCCTCTAAGGTTATTGTCCAAAAGTGAAACGATGTACAAAAGGTAATTAAACAAGCAAACCTTCTTGGACCTTGGGTCAAATCCTGGTTTGGCAGCTGCTGAAAGTGTTCTTGATGGTCACTGAATTTATCTCTTTTTTTTTTTTTTTCTAACCGTTTACAAAGTCTAACACAAAGTCATAGCTGAAACCACTTCTTACAAAAGGCCAAGAGCTGGGTTAGTAGGGCTGTTGCAAATCAGCTCTGAGATACAATAGTTCAGTTACACAGGGAGATGTGTACACTGCTGGCAAGGCAAGCATCACATTTCTAAGTTCTGAATCAGATCCAAGAAAGTGAGAAAAGTAAAATGTCTTTGATTATAAGAGATGAGCGTATTAATATACAAGTGAAGAAAAAATATTAAACAGACCTATTTCTTTCAGAGCTGTGGGCCACCACTGGATCTTTCTTCCCAATCTCCGTTAAACACCAACCAACCTTAGTTTCAATACTGTATGGGTTGTTGCTGTGTTTTACCTCCTTATAGTACATGAAACAAGAGATTTTAGTCTCTAATTAGGGTTCCAAGATGTTTCCATAATAAAAATAGTGGCAGTCAGATACAGAATGACTACTTGTGCTTTTGAAAAATATTCCAACATACTTTGGCCAATTTCTGGGAAAGGATGTTCTCTAATAATTAACCTCCTGCAAAAAATATTCTGTATAAACAGAGATAGGAATCTCACATTTGAAAAAACAAAACAAAACAAAACAAAACACATATTTTTGTTTTTAAACATTTTGATTAAGAAACTTCAGCTATGGCCAGGGCTGCCATAAAACACAAAAACTTCATCTAGCTTAGTGTGCCATCTTTCCAAGAATGCTATTTACATTAATAAAAGTACCATCAACCTATTTAATTGAACTGCATTTAGAAGAGATGTGGAAAAGAATAGAAGATGATTGTAGAAGCTTTACCAAAAAATCTTCCAAAGAACACATTTACAGATTTTTATAAGAAAAAACAAAAAACAAAAAACAGCAAAGGTATTAAAGTCACTAGCACTCACAGCTGTTCCTAGGAAAAAGCCAACATAAAAAAGGGCTTTTAGTATAGGAGCTCAAGTGTATTGCAGATCCTGAAAAGCTGCTGACACAGGCTGTAACTGATGGAAAACCAACAGAACTTGTCATCTCTGCATTATATTACTGACAGTATAAAAGGTATTTTCATTTAGAAATTCATTTGAAAGCAGTAGTGACAAGTGAGTTCTTATTTCCATCTATAGTGGAAAGAATTTCTCACTTCAGTTCCTGATCCTTCTTTCTGTTGTGTAAGGGTAAATCAGGAATGATACTAGGAAAGCCAGTGTGATCAAATAAATCAATGGAGAGGATGGGGCTTTATTGGTCAGAGCATCCATTGCTGTTACCAGGACATTCTATTTGCAGCAGCCATCAATATGTAAGAACTATAGGTTTTGTTGATGAGAGGATATTCTGGAATGTATATACTTAAAAAGAGACAAATGTAAAGAATTTGAAAAAAAAAAAGAAAAAAAAGGAAATCTAAACTTTCCCAATGATGTCAGAAGTTGAAAAAGCTTGGATTGTAACATCTGTACAGAATGAAGAACCTTGTCAATTTCTTACTCAGACATTCCTAGAAAAACATCGTATAAAGCAGTATCTCTTCAAATCCAAACTGGAATAAGGAAAAAAAAAAAAAAAGAAAAAAAAAGAATTCTGGAATGACTCTACAATAAAACTAAAAAGGCTTAATGTTGCCTGTTAACAGAGGACTGTACTGAGGAGGGTGTAAGGTAAACCTAGACATATTTGTATTAGAGAGGTGCTGTGTCTCCAGAGCAATTCCATACATGGAGGAGTACTCGAACTGCAAAATCCCTTTCCAGACACAGCAGTCTCTCTGCCAAAGAAAATGAGAACCTTAGTGGAGGAGACAGATCATGTTTGCACCTTGTTCCAACAGAGCAAGAAAAGGTAACTGGAGCATGCATCTATTGCGGGAGCAGGGAAGCACTGCCAAGACCAATAATTAAGACATTATCTAAGTTCTCTTGCTTTGAGATCCAGATGGCTTACTCCACAACAGAGCTAGAGAGCAAGCTACCACTGTGGTATGACGGATAATGGGGAAACTGGGCTCAAGCCTGTGATGGAAGCCTAAGTTAATACTGCTGTGTACACCTTGTCATGGTATTAAAAATAAGTACTCAACACCAGGGGAAAATTAGGAAGTTAGGTGTCCCAACAGATTGATTGCTAAACTGCAGCTCTGAAAATCATGTTTCATGAGATTTCCCTGTGACCCTGGGTAAGTTACTTGCAGACAGATTTTTGCAAAGTATTAAGCATCTATCACCACTGGAATTAGTGGAAATTAAATGCCATAAATCTGTCTACTCTGTCTCTCTAGTTGTGAAATGGGAACAACAGTCCTTCCTGTCTCAAAGAAATACTTCCAAAGATTATGAAGTGTCCTGACAGGACAGGAATAGGGAGCTTGTAAGTATTCTAAAGAGAAATATGACGTTTTCCTTAACTGATGCTATGCTGAAGTATGGATTAAATATATATATATTATGTATTTCCTGCAATATTCAGGTTTATGAGCCAAATGAAAGGAAGGCATGGGTGATATTTTTAATGTGCTAAATAAATATTCAACAGGATATGCATTTTTTAAGCTAAAGATCCAATATTATTTATAGTTGGTGTTTTCATGTAGAGAAACAAGTTATTTCAGAAATGAGGAGGAAAACTGACACCCTGCCATGGAGTTCCTGGATATTTGCTAACAAGACCACGAAGAGGGTGAAACAATCATGTACTTGACTTGAACTGAGAGTGTGGGAGCTCAACACCTCTGATAAAAACAAGATGTATTTCAGTACCTTGTTGAACTTAAATGGTTAACCTCAGGCTCTCAAATAGTTCATTTAAGATAGCTGGCAAACATCACAGAGTGAGTCATTGACAGAAACAGACAAAACAAACAAACAGCTCTCCTGATTTAAAATCCCAAGCTTTTGCAACATAGGTGATTTTAACATGGTGGAGAATTACCATTATTGGGGATTTTGTCTTATGTTCAAAATGCAGACTACATTCTTTCACTTGCTGTATTACTGCTCTCCCACTTGAATACCAGCAGATGGAAACTGAGACTGATCTTGCTGAATAGGTGGGACTCCAAACACAGTTTGGAATGGCAGAAGGTGGAAATACATGAAGGAAAGACACAATAGGCTAGCTAGTTACTTGACATTTGAATTGCAACAATTATACACCTACTCCTTTATCATTTTACGGCTCCATTATGCCCTCCTCACAAAGGCAATGTGCCAAACAGAAGCCAGTGGGAGTTCCATCTCAACAGAGAAATTAAGGATTAAATCCCTTGTGCATGCCCTATGAAAAATCCAAACTAAGACATTAATCCCATTGATCTCCTTAATAGCCATTGTGCTCCAAGAATTAAAGCACGAAATGAACACAATGAAATAAAATCTCCAGGCCTTAACTGCCAGCCCACCTTTCCACAAGGTTTTGAGAGGGAGTTGTCCTCAACCACTCCTCATCCCAAGCACCCTGCTAACTCACAGTGCAATCTGTAAGACTCCTTCCCATCAGTTCTCCTTGCATTATGCTTTTCCATTATAACTAGTGTTATGGAAACCATTATAACCATTGCAAACAGGGTGTGCCATTACCTTTTTTCTTTGCCATTGCTTATATGCCACAGCAGAACCTTGAAGAAGATAATGAACAAAGCACCCTACATGGGCTTTTTTTTTTTTTTGCCAGGAATTTACAATTGATTTATGAGAGAAGTTATTATTAAGAGCAAAAATTACAATATTTAAATCTAGGCATGAAGAGTAATACACAATTCAAGAAGGTGTGTAGAAAATTTTATCACTGTTAATACTTGTATGTGATAATTCTGGTCTTTAGTCCCATTATACCCAGATGCTGTGCACACACAGGAAAAATGATGGCCCCAGCCAAGGAAGATTACTTATTAAGAATAAGTGTTACAACAGATGTGTATATTCAGAGATGTGGTAGTACATGAACAAACATTATCTAAAAATGTGACAAAATCAGTTGTTTTGATAGGCTCTCTCACAGCTTATAGAAGCCTACGCATTCCTACATTTTCTGTATATATTTTTACTGAAGATCTGTATTTATGGGGACCTCTTCCCAAGAGTGAAGGCCAACAAAAGAGACTCCATAAAAATACTTTCAGGATATTTTAGTGAGTGGGTAATTGAGCTTTGCATTATAAATTTCCTGAAAAGGAAGTGGGTATGAAGAGGTTTGAAAATGAATGCAAGCACTTCATTTTGGTGAAAATAGGGTTTTTTGCATAAAATCTGTAATCTTCTTTTTCCAATGGAAATAGAGTCAGTTTACTTTTTACTCAAGCAATGGAAATGTTTCCTTTGATGTTGATGGAAGCAAAACTATTGCCAAAGTTGGGGAGAAATGGGGGCAGATGCAGAAGGAAGGTGAGACTGAACAGAAGGTTAAGTAGTTTCTCTGTTTTACTGGAAGAAGGCAAACAACAAGATGTAATTCACAACAACAGGAACTGCATATTTCCCAGTTTTACATTTCAGCTGTCATTGGGTTCATTGGCTCAGATGAAAAAAAAATATATTTTTTAGATTTTTTTTAGAACCATGCTCTGGGAAATAAGTATACAGTGACTTTACTCAGATTGGAATACTTGGAAAGCCCTTGTAAAATGTACTTCCAAAATTTGATTTCACTTTATCAGGAAGGCTCACGTAAAGCCAAAAGCAACACTGTCTTTCCTTCCTCCTTGAATGCTTAGAGACTGCTCAGAGTCTGCTCACTGAGTATTGTATACATTCCATCATTATGTGCCTCTAAAAATGAAAAATAGGTCAAGAAATTGCAAGGTGAATGAGTTAATATATAAACCATTATCAAATTCAAGTGCTATACAACTGAATATCTTCTATTTAATTATGAGGCAGTAGAGTCAGTACAATGTGGTGACATTAATCATTACAATACTGAAATTTTGTTACCATGGTGTGTTTTTTAAAAAGAAACTCTTTTAAGATGTAAATTAACTTTGTCTTAGAATTTCCTTCCTCACACCCTCAGTCAAGCAGTAATCATTATTTACAGGCATTTTGTCAAAAGGATAAGTTGAGCTGCTAGAGCAACTCAGAGACCTTATTAAGTACTCCCATAACACTACTATCGTTATTTTGGTCCTACTGTAAAGGCATTCAATTTCCTCCCTGTCTTTTTACACCTTTTAACAGACATTTTAGTGGTCAAAAATTATGTGCAATGGTAGCTATAAGGTTTAATATCCTTTATCTAACATGAAAAATGGCAAAACAGGCATTTGTCCCTGCCTTTGGCCAACCCAGCTCTCAGGACAGCAAAATATGTCTCTAAGCCCTTCTTGCTCTTTCCTCTAGATCTCACACCAAGTGTAGCTCAGCTAATGAAGGACAGTCCCTTTTGTGCACATGTGCTCATTAGAGTTTGCTTCTGCAAAGTCTACATATAAAGACTGCAAGACAAGCTGGATCTTCACCTAATACTCTAGATCTCCATCACACCTAACTTCTCGTTTTGTGTCAGAACATGTAACTTGGATTCTCAGAGCCAGACAGCAGCAATGACTGGGGTGTATTCTAGGATCAGACCACTGTCAGGGGAAAAGTAGCTGGGAAAAAAATCTGTGAAGCCTTGGATCAGGGCAAGGGCTGAGGAAGCATTTATGAGCTAGGCTGAAGACCTGCTGACTAGATGTGGTCAGGGAGCAGACAAGAGAGAAGTTTTTGGATGTGAGAAGTTAGAGGAGCTGATAACATCTTTTAGGCAGGTAATTGTGAATGTAAATCTGTGGTAAAATAAGTATTCCCACATATATGAAGCCAAATTTTCCACTGGGTTAAATTGTATAAATTACCCTGATTTTGACCACAAGCTAGTCCCTGGAAGGAAGATGTTGCCTTTACGAAACAAATATTCTGTTATTGTAAAGGGCAACAATTTTGTGCTTTCTGAACTGGAAGACTATTGTCAATAAGTTATGGTTAGAATAGTGGTTCATAATAAAGCCTGAAGGAGTCAAATACTCAAATGCCACTGAACTTCATAAACAGATGAGTGCTTACATCCTTTAGGCTCTTCTTGTAAATCTGAAATTACAAATCTGGCCTATAAACAGAAAAAAATATTAGATTGAAAGAAAGATTTGCAAAAAAAAGTATGGATCCAACCTAAATCCTTTGATCCTTTGTTCATGAAAAGATGACCAATATATATTAGACATACACAGCTCTAATGTGTTTGCTCATCACTTATAAAATCTTCTGATCTTGAACCATTCTTGAATGTTTTTTGTTTCACGAACTTTATTATTATTATTATTATTGTTATTATTATTATTATTTTAGTTTTTATTGCCAACCATCTAAATAAAAATTCTCTGAAGTAAGAAAAATTATTTTATCCATTCTATGATCACTGGCTAAGTGTCTAAGGAAGGTTTGTAAACCTATATCTTTTTGCTTACAGGCAAATTCCTCCTTTAGAAGAGCTGCAAAGTTTTTTTGTGTAGATATTTTAAGTACATCTTGAGCTTCTAATCTCCCATTAGCATGTAATTCAGAGCAAAATGAACTGACTAGAATTCTTTTTGATTTTAGTTTAACTTCAGCATTTCTGTCTTTTGATCAGAATCAGTTTGTCCCATCGTATCCATCAGAGAAATCACGCCCATTTCCTTTCCGCATGGAGATGCCACTTCACTGTGAAAAATGAACTGCACACAAATAAAAGTGAATTTGTGTAGCTTCTTTGGTAACAGTTTGTCAAGAATGCCTCTTCTCAGTATTGTTTCCTGAGACAAGAGTACTATTTCTAAGGATGCAAAATGATAGCTGTGTCTGGCATATTACAGAATCTTAAAGAGACTATTAAGTCCAACTACTCTTAACAGGGTCAAATCTTTTACAAGTATTTTTCCAGTATTCATCTTTGCACAGCCAGTTAATGGATTGCTGAACCCCCACAAAGCACATTTTCTGTGATTTTTCCATGTAGTTTCTCTTGGTAAGAATTTTTGACAGGTGCCATATAATCTGTTTTTTCCTACTTTGGTCCACCAGGATGATTATTATCAATAATATAACCAGGTTTTATTTTTTTTTTAAATATCAACACTGGCAACTGCTTCAGGACATATACTTTCAGATTTTATTCAAGGTTTGAGCACTGCATATCTATGACACTTTTAGAAAAAAAAAAACAAAACACAATACTTTAGTACTGGGAGGTGGTCTGATCATGGACTTTAGATTTCCTGTAGCTCTTCATCACTACAACAAACATTCTTTAGTCATCTCTTTAATAAAATAAATGAATAAATAAATAAAGACACTAATAACATTTGCATGACTGTGTAGGACAAATGATGGGAGAACCATCACTTACCATATTTCCATACACTTGCACAGAAATTCCAGTCAATTTTGTGTCTAACATATGTCAGAATTAAGAGATTAGCTCTGACGAAGAAGCAAGTTTTTGTATTGCTGCAGAATATTCCCTTTGTTTAGGTGGACTCACATTATGAATTCCTGGCAGTTCTGAGGCAGTGAGTGCACAGTAGGTGGCACTCACTGTCTTGAGGAAATAGTAACAGTGCACCTTCAATAAGAAAAAAGAAGGCAGCCTGTAAGAAGGCAGCCTATCTTATCACTTGCAAAATTAACAGCTCTGAATAGATAAATCACTAACTGTGGATCAATTTAATTAGTGTCCTGTCAACGTGTGCAGTCACCCTTTTGATCTATATCCATATGCATATTTGTGAAGTATCTATCATATGGTTTACAAACCAGGCATTAAAAAAAAAGGAATCAGATGATCTGATTGAGGCAGTGACTGGGCTGGGACAAGGGGTCATCACTCATGTTAAACTTATTAAGCATATATGCTATTGATGTTGTATTATTGCTCAGACATTGGAGTCATTCCCTGCTATGTGTCTCCCCTATCAGAGATACTTGCGATACATTTAGACAACACTAGAACACAAAAGGATAAAAGTGCCTTGTTCAATATAAAGTGAGTGCCATTAAGTAATCATTACTTAACCACACACTGTTGGAAACCTGTACAGACAACATTTAGCAGTGTAAAAGTCACTTCCCACTATTAATCACTTTTAATTTAAGATACACATACCCGTGTATCTTAGTTATTTTTGCTTGACAACTCATATAATTGCTAGAAAAATATATCAGAGAGTGGTAACAAAACTTAGCTGTTCATACTTAGCTTGACTTTAAAGGAACCTAAAGGAGAAGCTACATGGTATGAAAATGGATGCACACAATTGTTTTGTACAAAGTTGTGATAGAAACTGACTTTATAAATGTTGCATACAGAATTGGTCAGAAGAAGAGTTGATAGTGACATTGAAAAGCTAGTATCAATAAAAATAAAGTTCAAATCAGAAGACATACTTTTATATAAGAGCAATATACAGGAAGATAATATTTTTTTCCTATAATGCCTTAATGAAAATGTGGATTTTCAATTGTTCCATGCTCCATGTATCAAAATTAGTAAGGGCAAAATTCAACCAGCTTTAACTGGATTTAAAAGTGCCACTAGAGCAGCGGGACATGCAGCATACATGCTGGTGATGAGAATGCTTTTCATGCACTGTATATATACAACATAACAGTGCAACAAAGATTCTTTAAAAATCCTTAAAAAAACCCACAAAACCAACCAACCACCAACAACAATAACAACAAACAAACAAACAACCAAACCAAACCAAAACAAAACAAACAAACAAACAAAAAAAAACAGAAAAAGAATTACTTGTCCTATTACTTGTCCATATAAATTATTTTAACTTATGTCCTACACTGAGAGATAAACTAGTGATGCAAACAAATAGACTCTCAATGGTCTCTTAAGTAGTTTCTTCACTGGCTAGTAGCCTTGTGCTTCTGTTGCGGACATCCAAGCTATGAAAGCTGAGGGATGCAGATTCTCTAAGCTCCCTGCCAAAGAAAAGCTCATGTAATATTGGAAGACCTAGTCCTCTCATCACCTATGAAACAATTTTTGAAACAGAAACGTGGACCAAAGGTACAGTAAGGAGAAAAGGAGAATGGGTTGAAACGAAGCTGCAAACTGGCCATCACACTGCACACAGCTTTTCCACATGCATTTGGGAGCATCTGTATGTGACCAAAAAAACCCCACCAACCCAACCCCAAACAAACCAGCTACATTGTTGGGTGAGGTAAGAAAGCCCCTCTGGAGAATACCCAAGTTCTGATGCTTTGTGGAAACCTGACTATACCATCTGACATTATTGATGTTGACACCAATTGTAAAGTGAATTTGGAGAGATTAAATGTATGAGGGTATTGTCTGTAATTTTTAATAATCCTCTTCCCTTATATTCTGAAGAAAAGGAACATGATTGTTGTGGATGTATTAATGGAATCTGCCTGTCAAAATAATGAAATTGAAAAAAGCTTTTATTGGGTATGTATATCATAGAAATGCTAGCATTATATATGTCCCTTGTGCCAAATATGTTACCACAGCAATACATGGAGAAGCATCAACAAGAATACAGGATATAATGATGCTTAAAAATCCCACATATATTGACATTGATATAAAACTAAACAGGTCAATGAGCCACATTCCAGTTAATAAATTGTAACATTGTCTATTAGCATTTCATATTTGAATTTTTCTTTAAGTATTATTCTAACAGGAAATTATTAACATGTCTGGACTAGAGATTCTAAGTCTTTGCTGTCAGGTGGAGTTACTGTACCCATTTTCTCTCCTTAGCAAGCTTGAGCTTTGGAGGTATTATATATTATTCAGCTTTTCAGCTTGAGGCTGGTACTTTCCATGTATGATTGACCAGTCAGATACAAGATAAATGGAAGATGAAATCCAATCAAATAATTGCTAAGGACTGTAGTCAGTCAAGTATATAACAGATTCCATAACGCAGAAGGTCTGTGAATAGTACAGTGGACACTAAATTTTGTGGCAGTCCGTAAGGTCATGTTATGATGGGAAAATATAAAATAAATACAATTTTGTTAAAATAGAGATGGCAATTATTTATTTCCAGCTAGCACTAATGATTCAGCTGAAATATATTATCTCAGGATCTGAAATTCATTAATTGGGAAAGCTGTTGTAAAATGAAACCAGACAAGAGTGACAAAAAATGGCAGCAGATGTGAACAAAACACCTGGATTGGTTTTCCAAGGAAAAGAGAAGACTGAGGGAGAGATGAAGATGACAACGTTTTTCATATATGTTGCCATTGAATTGTTCTCTCTGTCTATGGAGACTAGGACAAGTAGTATATCATTTCACTTTCATTAAGGGAAAATGGAAAGGGTCAATTTTCTAATGCTAGTATAGGAACAGACTGCTTAACGATACAGTGGTATCATCATCTTTGAATAATTTAAAACACCTCTGGTATGAATTGTCAAAACATACCTGATCATCCAAAGAGGAAAGTGGACTAGATGAGAGGTTCCCAATCTGTATTAATTGCCTGCAATCTGCAAGTGGTTTAAAGGAAATATGGCATCCAGGAGCAAAGATGACTTTTTGAGGACCTTAGCTTAAAGATATTGTTTTTATAGTGGTAGTAGACTTCATACTGTTACTATTATAACACAGGTTAAGCACATGTTAGGAAACCACAATTGTTGTTAGAGCAGGAAACTGGAAATGGGGATTTTTTTTTTTTTTGTTTAGTTTTTGAATTGATTTTTGCAAGTAGTGACTCAACTACTTTCTGTGTTTTAGTGTGCACACATAAACCAGATCACGTATCTGCAGGAAATTTGCATGCCTGCAGATGAAGGATTTCATCTCAGCATATAAAGTATGACACTGCCATCCTATCTTCAGGATTTATGATCTAGTTAGAGAGTATATGATCAGGAAATCTTAAACAACGCAGGAAGAAATGAATCTCAGCCATTAAATATCAGGTTAGTAAGTCAAAGTCAGTCTTGGTAAGGTAGGAGATGCTTTTTTTCTCATCAGACACTTCTAAGGAAACAAAATCTAAAGTTTGTGCTGCAGCTGTGAACAGATGAGTTAAATAGTGTAGTAAAGCTGCAGAAATGTTATCAGGTGTGAATACAGGAATGGGAAGGTAACATCTCTTTCATAGCATATCACGTAGCCCAGAGACTGCTTGGAACAAGAACCTGGGTGAAGCACTCAGTAGTGCTTGCAGGTGGGTTTGTTCAGAGACTCATTTATTTTTCTTTCCCATCAAGAACAATTAATTTCTGTCTCCTAAATGTAAAACAGCTGTTGCTTGTCCTTGTTAATCAAATGATGGCAGAGATCAGGGCCTGCGGTCTCTGTGGGCCAGACTGTGAACGTGACTCCTGCTGGTATGTAGTGCTATTCCCGCTGAACCTGAGGAGCTGCAAAAGTCCCTGCCATGGAAGCATTGTGCTTGACTGACTCGGGCTTCCAAGGAAGAGAGGATGCACAGGCAAATCCTAAAGCTTTCCATTCAATTAGTGAACACCCTGCTGCTGGCCATAGGAATGAACTACAGCTGGTATCAAAGAGCTAAACTCAGATGTCATTTTGCCATCCGTATACATGTATAGCAATTTGTTCTTGTGTATGTGAGTATTTCAGAAATGACTAAAATACTTGAAACGGTTATTCTACCTCACCCTTGCTTCAGCTGCTGGCAACCATTAGACTGTTTGTCTCTTCTTTGTCGATCTGGCATTGCTGGAAGCAACACCACTGGCATGACAATGATTGACAGGAGACACTGCACTGAGAGGCACTAATTGGGTGAAACAGGAGCAGCAGACCACAGCTCACTGGGCAGTCTCCAGGAAAGGTGAGGGGGCTTGTAAAGTGACCTGGACTCCCTCCTGACAGGGAAAGGACAAGATGTGAGGGCTGAACAAGAGAGGAAGGAAATGACTGTGTGATCTGTAACCCCAAGCAGACGTACAAGCTTGTGTTATCGAGTCAGCTCTTTGCCGTGGAAGGAAATGATGTGAGTGACTATTCTTTTTGGATTAAAAAATGAGAATTACTGTGGTGCCTGAAAGCAAGAGAGAGCTCTTTGCATGCCCTATCATCTGGAACATGCTACCTTCCTTTCCATCCTATATGCTGTCACATTTTTCACATCATGGCTCGGTTCTTACTAGAAAATCTCATGGAACACTTCTTCATTTATCCCTGCATGGACTGCATTTTCTCTTTCTCTTGGAAACATACTCTTCAGATCCCTTTGGCAATTACAGCAGCTGTTTAAAATCAGCCAAGATGGTACCCCTTAATCCAGCTGCTTCAATAAATAAATAGACTCTTCATTGCCCAAATAAGTATGACTACACAGAAATAAAGTAAAATAACACCATCATCAAGAAAAATGCTTTGAGAACCTCTGTGCCACCTCATTTTAAACATAAGCTTAAATGCTAGGCTTGATCCTGACCTGGCTGTATGTGCCTGTTATTCTCTCTCGACATTCCTTACAGAAACATGGGCAGGCAGCTCACCCTTGCTGTGGAAAGAAAAGGGTGTATGGTACAGGAGAAACACTGTCATTCTCTAATATTCACAACCTGATTTTCCTTCTGTATGGCCAAGCTTTACTTCCACATTAGTACTAAAATTTCTCTCTTCACTTCAGATGGTGAACTTTTGTTTTACAGCTGGTATTATGCCTTTGTATTTGCTAACAAGGTAGCATGGCAGCACACATAAACTGTACTGTGAAACATATGCTTTCCTTTAAGTACTTGAAGATTTTCAGGAATCTATATTTATTTTTATTAGTAATATCTCTATATGAATATTAAACAGCTGATAAGCTGGCACAACATCTATAACAATTTATGAGACAAAATTTCTGACTTCCAAATGGCTGCCTAATTTTATAAGGCTTACATTAAAATTAGCTATGCTACTCAGTAACTGGAGGTCTTGTCTTCATAATCAGAGTCATCAGACACATTCTGGACGACTTGAAGAATGAAAGATTCCTGTTAATAATTGCTGTGTAGACAATGAAATAAGATATTTAGCCTTGCCAGTCAAGTTTCAAATACCTCATCACAGCTGAAAAACATGAAGGGCAGAAATTCTGTAGAATGCATTTGTGGCTGAGAATGAGGTAGTAACAGAGGGAATAGAATAAAACAAAAACACAACATGCTTTTGGTTGGGGAAAAGATCAAAGGTAAAGGCAGAGCACTTGCTTTTGGAAATCTCTTCAGGAGCAGCATTTCATGCAGACGCCTGCTGGGTGCCATCTGCTGCTCAGTGCATTTGTATGGTCTGTGCCAGGGAGACTTTCAGGAAATGTTTACAAAAATGTGCAGGTTGCTGATATAACATATCACAAAGTGAAAAGTTTAGTTATTTTATTTACACCAACCTTTTCTTTTCATAGATCATGTTTTCCAATGAATTCATAACACACCTGGCATACTGGAATCTGAGCACTAGCTTGTATCTTAGAATACTTCCGTAGTATGAGTAATTAATACACTGATTACACATTTTTCTTCACTGATTCTTAAAATGAAACTAATGCTTTTCAAAATGGCCTGAACAATCTTTAGGCTCTTGTTAGTTTACAAATGGGAGATACTACGAACAGTAGCTAGATTCAGTGGATTTTCACAGAGCGTGAATATACAGAGAATGTAATATTCAGCAATTTCTGCCTCGTTCTGAGGAACCTCTTATACTAGTGATGGAAGCTTCCTCAAGCTGGTCTCTGGTAGAAAGAAGTGATGCAGGATTTATTTACCTAAAATATACTTACTCCACCTCTGTAAGGATAGGGCTTGCTGGGATGTACAGTGCCGAGCATGGCACCATCAGAGAAATCTCAAGGTCTGATGTGTAGACCATAGCCATCCTTTAAAATCAGTAGAACAGACTCATAAGGCTGAGGAAGTTTCCCTTTTAATGACTTACATGAACACAAGTTAGTCAGGGCTAAAGAAACCCTACAAAAGTGATGAGAGCTCAGACTGTTCTTCTGCAGGATTTGGCTCTAGCTGTCCCACTGGCTCTATGTCACCAAGCAAACACCCATCCAGATTCAGATGTAACAGCTGATGCAGACATCTGAAGGTTGAAAGTTGTTTGAATACTAGATATATTTCTTGCACACAGCTTTAACATCTTAAATATTTTCTTGTTTTTCTCTCTCAGAAAGGAACAACAAGCAATAACAGGAAATTTATCTAAACAGCCACCTACAAACCAGTACAGCCCCTAGTATCTGTCATTCCTTTTGAACAGACCTGGCATAGCCCCTCTGTACCTCATACTTTCAGGGTTTATAACACCCTGTTCCATCTTCAGTGAATGCTCTCACTGTGCTCCTTTGCCAGCCTTGTGCTCCCATTTGTCTCGTGCATTTTGGACTTTTTACCAGAGCAGATTAAACAGAACAGCTGCCTCTACAGAAATCAGATTGATGCACATGATTACATGGACTGTTAACTTTGGTTTAAAAAAATTATTTACCTGCCAACACTCGCAGACACCTTCACAAACCACTTGCTGATGACACTTCTGTTCACCTTGGAAAGGACATGAAATGAAGAACACAGTGTGACATTCTTAATAGATTGTCTAGAATTTACCACAGTGCTTGTACTGGATGATTCATGTCATGTCCAACAAATATAACTTTTCTAAGAAACTAAAAAGATTTACTGAGGAACTGAAGTCTGCATTACTGTACTATTAAAGTAGTTACCTATCTTAATTTGATGATGCTTCTCTAAGTTCCATACACAAAACACAGAAATTTCTGAGAATGTAGCAAAATATCTGCTTTTCAGTGCAAAATAACTTACGAGCCAAGTTTTCCACATTTTGTACAATAGTTTAAAAACTAAAATTTTGGCAACTAGTGGGAAACTTTATATAATTATTTTATTATGATCTGTCAGTGCACACTTGCATAACTAGACAGAGAATTCTATCAGAAATTTCAGCAGTGAAAAGAGCCTAGCTGAAGCAGAAGGTATCCATTTTCACTGTGGAAACTACCTAGAAGTCTCCAAATCTAATGAATTACTCTTAATCAAGATAGCATCCACTGGCAATTTTGCCTGGCTTTGCTGGTGTGTCCTGATGTGGACCACATTTCTGACAGCTTCCCTACACTCTCCAAATCTCTTGGCTAATCTTAAGGGATTTCTGTGGTCTTCATTACTACCACCAATCCCAAGTGTTAGAGATTCCATGAGGAAGGAAGAATAATGAGCTTTAAAAAATGAATTTCAGTTTCTGATTTTTTTCACCATATACATGTAGATCACATTGTGAAGGATCTCTCTGAAACTGTGAATAGATTTATTTTTTTTTCCCCCCCAGTAAAAGCACATAACCTCCCTTCCCCACTCCCCTATTCATCTAAGGCTTGGGACTAAGGTTAAAAACAAACAAACAAAAAATCATGAGACTTGGTCATAATGAGAGTTGGTAACCCTGGCTATTTTTTTGATGTGGAAGAACAATGACATGGAAGTCATGTTGCATAAGTAAATAAATACTTGTAAATTATTAGATACCCTGTAAACCAACAGGGATGAAAACATTAGTGGCTACCTCAAAAACTTTGTTGTAGTAAGTAACTTAGCAGAAGCTCAAAGATACTGCACCCTAAAATGGCAGCTTCTGCAAAGAACAGCTTCTACAAAGCTGGAATCACACATTCTAAAGAGGTGGAATTGATGCTTTCCAAATGTGCTTCATTTTTAGCACTATTTTATTTTGATCTTGTAAGGAACAGTTCTATTTATGGAAACTTAGTGATCCTCTAAAAATGGGATGCATTCATTTGCTATCTCAGATAAAATGTGCCATGTTGGAAGATAAATGCCTAGGATCTCTCAAAGAGAAAACAGACAAACAATTGTTTTGCCTTTTGAGAACACTGTTTCTTTGTCACCCAGAGATAGAGCTCTGTGGATCTTTTTAATCCCCATGAAGAATTTTGCAAGTATTTGCAAGATGTCAAAAATAATTAGACAAAAGCAGTTTCACCATCTCTGGTATAAATAGTAAATACGTTGTAGAGATCAAAGGACTTCATTGCCTCTCTTATAAATCTAAAAAAAGTTTCTTTGAAGAAAAAAAATAGGAAACAATGGAAAGAAAAAAGAATGCAACACATTCAGCTATTAAAGAAACTGATTCTATTAAAACTGTGTCAGAAATAGGTTTGGATTAAAGGCAGCTGATCTGAAACACAATGAAGTGCTGAGCTCCTGCAGCTTTATTGTGTGCAGTGAGAGCTGCTGGTTCTTAGTAAACATTTAGAATCACTCAAGGTTTGTCCACTGGCTCATTTGTTCAGGGTTAATATCACACCATACACTTTGAAATGGTGTTTGCCCCCTTGCAATATTTCAAAAGAAACAGGAATAATAAAAATTACATTTGAGAAAAAGTCTGTTTTGGTTATGAATACTATCTACCCTATATGGAATTGAAAAAGAGAAAATTATCTGTTGTGTCTGCCAGCTGACTTTGTACCTTTGTCAGCACTTTATGTCTTGCCTTTCCCATATTTATGCTGTACAGTTGGATGGATTCCTGCATTTGTGTAGATCCACTGTATGGAAAACACATGACATAATCCAATTTTAAATAAATATCATCAAATTTTTATTATTGGTACATATCATTAAAAAGGCAAAGAAAGTCCAAGAGGATATGAAGAATCTGAAATCTCTTTTGTGCTCTTGTTTTCACCTCTCCCAGTCACTTTCACTCTCCCTAGCCTATCAGTTTGCCACTGGATTACACTTAAATATACCAAAACATGGTTTCTCCTATCGAAGACAATGGCTGCTCCAAAAGCTGACATTACATTTTCAGTTGAGTTTTAATGATTCAAGAAAGGAGTGAGACCACACAAAGAAGTGATTAAAAAAAACCCTAAAAGCAACAACAACAACAACAACAACAACAACATGTATTTTTCACAAAAGAAATATGAAGAAAATTAATATGAAATATTAATCAAATATAGTATATATGAAATACAGTATTAACATACTTAATGTCTCTGTTAAGGTATATTATCTACAAACATGTTGCACTCAGTACATATACCTAGGAGAAAGAAAACCTACATTTCTTTCTCTCCCTGATCCATGTTCATATCTGTGGAAATCAAATGGGAATATTCCCTATTTAAACTAGGTATATACCTAAACATTTTCAAGAACTAGACCTCCAACTAGAAAGAATAAGCAGGTCTTCCTACAGTACGTTAAAGCTCTCAGTGGACAACTTTTATATAATAGTCTTCACTAACAAAAATATCTTGTTATAAAACATTGAACCACAGCATTTTTCTTTTGTCTCTGTACCACTAGTACGTCAATATTTATGGTCAGAATTGTGTATTTGCTTTGTCTCCAGTGTATGGACTATCCATCACTATTTTTAATGGAACATGATCTCTCATCATCTGAGTTCTTTCAAGATGTAAAGTGCAATTTAATTGCTAAGTGTTACTAGAGAATATAGAAGCTTCCAAGTGCCTACAGCACAATATGCTAATTCAGGCACCTCCCATTTAAGCAATGTTAATCACACACACATCTCTCAACTTGTCTTCAGTACATGGGTGGAGATATGTCAAATCTGTCAGGATAGTAATTTATTACTACATCTGTTCAACTTACTTTCTTTTAAGTCACCTATCACAGCAACCTTATCAAGGCAGAACAGAATCAAAAAAAATCACTACTTTGCTTTTTAGTATCTATAACAAATGCAGGACCTTTCAAAAGCTTAGTTATTTGAGTAGCAGGGGTCTAACGTCTTTTAAAATACCAGAAAAGATAACAGGAGTGAAGAGCAGAAGAGCAATAGCAAATAAAAATTACGTGAATCTCTAAAACCTTAATTAAAAAAGTCAGGAAAGACACTTCCTGTAATAGGAGAGGTAACTGAGGCACAAGATTGTGTATTGGTGGAATTATGTGATAAACCACCGGGACCTCACAGCTTTAATTTTTATTTTCTTATAAGTTCATTTACATGAAACCTTAAAATATACTTTATTGCATTTAGGTTGTATGGCTTGTGTGTGTTCAACTGGAGTCTGAGGCTGTATTATGACTCTAGCTACAAAATTCTCAAATCCCAATGAAGAGATGGACAAAAACGGTGAGTAAAAGACCGAACGGTAAAAAATGCTGATAGTTTTCCAAAATTCTATACACAACTACTCAACAGCTTGAGAAGTGTATTTCCAAATCATTCTACTAGTGGTCCACTAAAAGAACAGCCAGCTCTGTATTCCGTTTCTCATAGTGAAAAATAACAAACTGAGGAAGAGGATAAGGACAAAGCAGGACAAAGATGCTTCCCCAGGACACTCTCCCAGCTTCCAGCAAGGTGATATTCTACACCTTATTCCCCTGTCACAGAGCTGAAATTGGACAATGGACAAAATTGGACAATACAAGGAGTCCTGAACAGGCATTACACAAATAGAATGCATTAATTTATTTACGTCACCTCTGTTTCCTTAAGGATGCCTCATTAAACATATGCAGTTTTAGGAAAGTGGGGAAATAAAAGTTCTGGATGCTTATTCTGTAAGAAGGGGGGTGGGGGGGGTGAGGAGGAGGAAGTGATGTTTAGGCAGAAACTGTGACAAAGTATCTGCCCACATCTAGTATAGCTGTAAAAGTTATGTTCTACCTGTAATTAAAAGAAAAAAAAAATGTCAACAGTATCTTAAGAACACAACAGGATTAAAAAAAAAGAAAGCATACTTGGCAATACCTGCAACATTTACAAATGTTTATGGAAAATTCTCATGAGGTGTAGGTATGTGCATTTCAAGGCTATTCATTTATCCATACCAGGTTATGCCTCATGCTGCACTGCTGAATCTACGTTAAGCTCAGGCATAACTGGGAAGTAGTTCAGTAATCATGACACTACTGCCCTTAGGTCTGGCATGTTAATTTATCTCTACTTGGGGAATTTTTAAATAGTCACGTAGACATTAATTTCCTATTTTGGCATATTATTAAAGCTATAACATTTGGTATACCCTGTCCTCCATTTTCCTCTAGCTCTTACTACTACTTCTCCTCACGCTATATTACCATTTAAGTGAAATCCCCTTTCCATTTATGAATGGCATTTAATTTTGAGCTGAGGATGTGACCCTGCACCGATGAAGTCAGTGGCTGGCTCCTGAGGCATAAATACTAAAAAGTCTGAAGTGCAGTTCAACAGGTAGCTGATACTATCCAGAAGAAAAGGGAGAATATTCTGATTCTTTCCTAATTTGTTCCGTGTCTTTCTCCTTGAGATTCTGTCAGTCCTTTAGCTTTAGCTAGTCCAAGATTTCTTGATCCCTCAGCTAGTGAAGATTCCTAAACCTTTGGAAATGAAACAGGATCAGAGAAGGATCTTGGAAGCAGTCGAAATATTATCAGGAGGCAGTCTAAATATTATCAATAGAACAAACATGGGACAACACACACAGAATCACAGAATCACAGGCAAGTATTGGAAGTGGATTTTTGGCCACTGGCTGCAGGAGCATAACTTCCTGTGGAGTGAAGGGAACAAATCTTTCAGGTGGCAACCACAGTACTCTATCCTCTGTGCTGACCATCTGCCCAAGGGAGTATAAGCCTCTTCCCCAGTACTGAAGACATTCTTTCTGCATCCTCCGTTAACTTGTAAATTGATTTAATTTTGCCTTTCAAACTAGTTGTTTTCTTACAAAACCCCCTTACCACCAGCAATCCACATGCTTTGTTTTACCAACCTGATAAGTCACTCAGTAACAGCAACTCTTTAGTATACTTTTTCATTGATGTCCTATTTCTGGAGCTTGTCCTGTTTTGTATGATTATGACAGCCCTGAATAATATACATTTCACTGGCGCTGCAGGGAATTTCTAGCTAAGACTTGTAAATCCTCACTGGGTGAGCAAAGATGTTGCTCTGCTAAAGTACCAGTCTCTAAAAGATTACGTTTCCATAGTGACATTACCAGTGGACTCTATTAAACCTTTAAAAGTGTCCTTTGGCTACTTGGGTGAGCAAAGAGAAAACTGGAAGTATGTCATGGTAACAATCTGTTCAGATGGGGATGTTCAGCTCTGTTGAATACATATATGATATAATTTGAAAGCTTTAATCTGAACTCCTAAAGAGGTGGCTATGTAAGTATTATGCAGCATCAAACTAATCATGGAGTCAAATTTGAACTCACACCATGGTGTTTGATTCTCCAGGGCACACTGCCCTTCCAGTATGATTTCAAATCCTATAAAGAATTTTTGGTGTGAAAACAAGCTCCCTGGATCTTTTCCAGTCCTCCCTTACATTTTGCAGTTGCTGTAGAACAACTGTAATTTAGCCAAGTCTATATAGACTTAAAATGTCTTCAGAAACCATCTTGATTTTTGGCAATGAAAGAAAAAAAATGAACCATCTACTTTAACCAACTACTGATTGCAGCATTTGGAGCTGTTTTTAGTTCTCACTTTATTCAGTCTATATCTTAGCTGAGGCGAATGTAAAATATAATTGTCTATGCTTTGTCAGAATTGCTAGCACAGGACTTGTCTGTGTGCAATGGTCTCTAACAGCATGTGATTAACTCAGAACAGCTTTAAAGTTAACCTGTCACCATGGAACATTAAAACTGTACATCAAGGCAAAGTGGGTTGGTACAGAACTTGTCAGTAAGAGAACAAGATGGAATAAAGTTTGCACTGTAATTAACACAGTTCATTTAATTGTTAGGGCTTATCACTAAAATTTCTAAAGATGGGGATAGTAATGACACAAATAATTAAACAATGCTATCTGCAATATCTTTTACCTACAAGTATCATTCAGCGTAGAATTAATTAATTAGTTAAACCTCACATGAGCCACAGTGAAAGAAGGGAAACATGTTCAAGACTTTTGTTGAAACATGGTGAGCTTATATGGTTGAGATGATTATATGATCGCTTAGTGGCAAATGTGATAACATGCCAAATGCCACGGTTCCCAGTCCAACTTTGCTCCAATGAGCAAAAGCCATTTTATTCTTGATAGAGTATTCAAATTTCAACAATCATGACTGTAACAGTGCTGAATATTGACTACGGGATGAAATGCCAAAGCAGATACATCTGTTTGTTTGTACTGTAGTTTACTACTGCATGTACTGTAATTCATCTAAGGTTGAAAGACCTCTGGATTAAGTAAACCTTGCAACACTTCATTGTAGCCTTTGAAATTTCTCTGATTTGGTATATGTAATATATATATATATATATATAGTTTGGCTACATGTGTGTAATTTTCATATCTTATGGAACATTAAAAATTAAACAGAAGCTTTTCGCTGTCTATATCTCCCTCCTGAAACTAGAATCTGCCTCTTTTTTGAATACAACAACTTTAAGGTTTATTTCCAATTCAACTGCTAGTAAAGAGGCAAGACATTTGTCACTCCTCTTATCTCCTAGGGAATTTGTTCAGCAATTTGCAATCAAAATCTTCTCTTTCTAGTCTGTAAAACCATTTTTGATGTTACTGACTGTTATTAAATAGAAAGTAGGGTAGGAATAATATTACAATACAAAAAAGATTGATGTACAAGGATGGACTCTGCAATATGTGACAGAGTCAGGGAAATAGAACTCTTTTCCCATATCATAGGAAAATATTCTAACTCTCAGAATCACAGAATTTTCTAGGTTGGAAGAGACCTCAAGATCCTAATGCCTCAGTAAGAATAACTATATTCCTACCACAGTTTTGTACAGGCAATGTCCTTTGAATACTTCTAATGCTAGGTGGAGTCTCACTTGTAATTAATACACAAGAAGTTTCCATTAAAAAAAAAAAAAGTTTCCTAATGTGATTGTTTTAAAGTAACATTAAGTGATATCTCTATTTACTGTCCTCCCATGAATAGTTACCATATGTTGGAGTTAATAGAAACATTGCATCATCTTTTATGAGTGCATCAACTTATCTGCAATTAAGTTTAGATTGTCTAATAAAATTCTGTGACATTTTAGCCTACAGTTTATGTCTCAGTAAAAGGCTCCTCTGAATGTTATTGCCATACGAATTGATGTAATGACTGAAGATAAACTGTTTTACTTCAGGCTGGACAGATGAATATGTCAGCAGAAAAATAAAACAGGTATTAGATGAATATACAGTCAGTGAGGAAACTGAGACAAGGAACTCTGAATGAGTTTCAGTCAAAAATGCACAATCCAAGAAGTTCCAAAATTGTTTGCAATAAAAGAAGGAGATCGAGAGTCAGCAATTTTAGCTTTGTGTTACTCCTAATCTATGTAGAGAAAGACAATGAAGGACAAAGAATTTGCTGAAGAAAGACCTAATTCTATTGGCAATTTAATGACTTGTGTTCACACCTTTTATTACGGGAAAAGACAGACTAAGCCATTTAATTTAGAGCTCACTGTGAGTTCATATACATTTAGAAGTTTGTTGTCACCCAGAATCTAGTTTCTTGGAAAGTCTTACTACAACCTACCACAAAGTGGTAGTTAGTCTACCAATTTAGTCTACTTTTTTTAGTCAAATTAGTCTACTTTTTCCTGAATGTCACACATTATTTATTTAATTTCATTCCCTAGTTTTCAAAAAGAAAAGAGAGAAGGAAATTGGAGTTCTAGAAAGGTTGATAGACAAGGATGGATTGCAGCCAAAACCTGACTGAGGAAAATGTGTCAATTCTCCATTTAAAACTAAAAGCAACTTTTCAGCTGAGGATTCAACTTCAAACATGAGCCTAGTTCTTTAATGAAAAAGAGAGCAAAACACACTTTAAAGAACTGTCCTGAGAGACTTTCAAGCACTTCAAATTTGTCACATCACCCTAGATTAACAAATGTTATGGATGAACTTTTTGTTATATGACAGAATATGTGCAAAATACTCTGTGTCTTTTTTAAAGTCTTTGTGAAACTGTTTACGAAGCAAGTTCATGCATTAAAAATCCTAGTCCTCACCCAGTGGCTTTTTTTTTTTTTTTTTTTTTTTTTTTTTTTTTAATTTATACAATAATGTCTGGGAATTCTATCCTGGGGGGAAGAAGAAAAACAAAGACAACCCACTAACTGCAGTTTAGGATCAGTTAAGCTGTAGACATGACCATCTAGATCTCAATTAAAAGGACAAAAAAAAAAAAATCAACATCATGTTGTAAGTCTACATGCAAAAAGCCATGTGCCAATATCAGTGTGAGTCTTCAAATCATGTCACTGTGTTCAGGACTGCTTTGTCTCTAGAAATTGTAATGGCCATGATACAAGCTAACTTTGAGGCAGAATGGATTTGAATCACTCAGGTTACATCATGCCTTATTTATTTTATTATTATTTTTTAAGAATCTTACTTTATTTCCCTGTTTTCAAGCAAAATGCACATTGTATCATAGATAGAATTTGGGTTTCCCCGTCTGAAATCCAGTAATGCATTTCATGCATTCCCATGCATATCGATGATGTCTAGCAAGTAAAAATAATTTTTCCACCTAATACATACCTATTATGCTAAACATGGCTGGAATGTTGGGAGAGGTACACAAAGTCTATTGTTTCCCTAACTCTAGTATAAAGTTGTGACATAAGAAATTATTATTAAGTAGCAAATTATTAGTCAGTAAATAAGTCAGTAAATAACATAAACACTGAATATGAAGTTGTGTAAAGTATGACCTCATTTTAAAGATGGAAGCTGTTTTGGTATTTAATGAGACCCTTTATATGACTTCACTGTAATGTCATACATGTATCATGCTATGACGTTTCCTAGAAGCTGGTCATGTCCATGCCACTACCTGACTTCTTTTACAAATACATACAAATACTAGTCCATCAAAAAGAGTAAAGTAACTCCAACCTTATTGGAATAAGAGTAGTAGGAGGAAACAAAACCACAGCACAATAAAGCCAAAGCACCTTCCAGTGTTTTGTGTGAAAGTTTTTCTAGCATATCATTTCTGATACTGTTGCTATGAGAAATCCAGACTCTTGAGACACTTTTCAAGAAATGATGGCAAAATTCAAAAAGATGGACAAAAATATTAAACTTTTTCAATTCATTTTCTGCTTTTCCACTGCCTGGCAAATAGAAAACTTCACTGGAGACCACTCGTTGATGCCTTCAAATCACACACATACAAAAAAAATAATTTGAAAACTTACATTCCTATGTAGTTTTTACATCAAAAGTAGGTGTAATTTTAAAATATCCATTACTTGAATGAAATGCTGTATTATTATGTGTCCCTGTAGGTAATTTAGTAGATTTACTTTAATAAGACATAATAGGTATTTGAATCAGATACAGACTTTAATAATATTTGTTAACAAAAATGTTTACAAGGTGTAGCCATTTAGAGGGAAGATATATTAGCCATAAAATTAATAGACAGTCCCTTTCCTTCACTTTATTCAATACAGGATGACAAAGAGAGCCTGTGTTTTGTTCCTTATCTGAAATAATCTGTTATTCAACTTGGGATAATGTATCCAAATGATTTTTACACAATGAGCTACATAAGCCTATTGCTAATATTTAAAAGCGATAGATGTAAATGACCCTTCTATATTTCATCCTTTTGCAATATTTATTCGGCATAAAAGAGATGCAAGATGGGAAATGAACTTTACAAAGTAATTACTTTTGATCTTGACAAAATCTATTCAAAGGCCTTCAGGTAAACATCAGCTTGATGGGTGCACTGTGGTTTGCAACATTTATGTTTCATGCTTAATGGAATTGTGATGTACATTAAAAGTAACAGCTGGTCCAGGGAATTACAAAAAGTATTTAGGAAAAACAACGTGAACCACTGGTAATCTATCCACTAGAAAATCAGCAAGAGTTGCTTTCAATTTGCTTTTATTTTTGTGGAAGTAAAGAAAGCAACTTGAATCAATAGGAAAAAAAAAAAAGTCAATGCTGCTTCTAACGCAACAAACTAAATAAACGAGGAATATATAAATTAAAAAGATAATCAATGTTAGGCATAGATTCCACCATGTGCAACATGTTTGTATTTAGCCCCATTGTCTTTAAAAGAACAATTTAGACATATATAACATATGTTTGAGTATTTTGCAGAAGTCCTCTACAGTTCTAGTTGTAATAGTTTTGTGAACAATAAGGAAATTATATTGCTTTCAATATCTCCTGAGCCCCTTCCCAAAAGAAAAAAAATGCTGTTGATGTTGAAAATATGATTAGTTCTCAGCTTTTTTGAACTCACAGAGATGACGATAGATCCTTTTCACTCCTATTCTTATCAATATTTCCACTAATTTCCATAGCTCTGCTTGCTCATGTGATATCTGATATTGTTTTAGGAAGAGTTTGGAAAACTTGTCAGCTAGATATGGCTAATGGAAAATCATGAATTTTATATAATAGCATCAGCAAAACTCAATTTTTACAAAGAGAACATAATAAATCTACATCAGAGTGACAGTTTGCTCCCTTAAAATATCTTCATTTTACAAGAGAAACCAAAATACCATAAAAATTATTTTTTCATAAGGCCACAAAGTGTATTGCTTTTTTATCTATTACTCCCTTGCCACTTCAATACTGAAATTCTGTACTAGCACGACTTGCAGTTGGATATCCAGACCATTGTGGTTATGTGCATTGGACTTGAACTCTGAACGCACATACTGTCTGGTTCCACTGCAGCTGTGTCTCAGTGTTCATTGTGCATTTACAGGAGATCTTGTAGCCAAAGGGAAGCAAAACCTGTCTACTAGGGGCTCACGAGAAAAAGAAGGTAAGTGTTCTGTATGTAGGAGGCAGTTCTAGTGATTTTCAGAAAGGAATGTAACCGTCCAGTTCTGAAGCTGATGCTTAAAAGGAGACCTTGCTGCAGGTACTTTCCCAGGCAGTCCGAAAACAAAACCAAGCCAACCTAGTAGTTCTCTGCTCTTGAAATGATGTAGAGGGTTGCTTTCCCTCCCCTGGCTCCTGGTCATGTACTTGGTGAGCTAACTCAGTTCACTTAGCCAACAGAAAATTATACATGTATATTGTTTTATCCCTTCAGGTTATTTTTTCTGGATTAACTCAGTTTAACAAAGGGCACCACAGTCAGTATAAAGGCAGCACTGCAGAGGTATGTGATTGTGAACAAAAATTTGTGATTATTGAGGCTTCTGTTTTTCTTGGCAGCAAGCCGTGGGAGTTTAGTCCTTAGTGTGAAGTCACACCTTTAGTGCGATTCCCATTAAGGACTTATTAGTACTTTTATTAGAAGGCTATTATTTTTGAACCTATGAGGCCTTGTGCCCATCCTACAGGAATCTGACAACACTGCTAATGGATGCTCACTTTCAGTTGGGAACCACATGTGTAATGCTGTTGGATGCTGTTTGATAGTACAATAATCCACATGAAGTTGGCTGCATTCTACATTTCTGTATATAAAAGTCTGAAAAGCACATTTGGATCATCCAGAATGAAAAGTGTTCTGGAAATGTAAACGATTATAAATTGGTGTTGTTGAATCTGAATAAAATTTACTGCGAGCAACAGACTTTACATCTCTTTCACACACGAAAGCACGTATACATGCAAAGAAAACTGAGCATAATGGAGCATTCCAATGGGAATAATTAGTGTCAAATAGCAACACAAGAAATTGAAAGCTCCATATTACAGTGAGCAACACTGGTATGAAATGTTTTATAGGCATATTTTCCTTATTGTACTTTAGCCACATGAAAAAAAAAAAGTAAAGTAAATTCAGTTGCAGCAGTATACTTGGTATGGTAGTTTTATGGCTCTAATGATTTTCTTCTCATTTCTTCATAGATAAGCAGCAATAAAGAAAAATTGGTCAATAAAACATTACTCCTTAATATTTTGCACATGCTGCCTACTATAGGTTACATTCTCAGTGTTCCTAAATAAAAATCTTCTCATCTAATGATCTCTGTTATTGGTTGTTATGTGAAGAAACAGAGCTGAGAATTCGAGAATGAAGAGTCTTCCAGATGGAGCTTACACATTAGCATTTAATATTTATGACATGGAAAGGCCACCATACAAAACTTTATACCAGCCGAATGAAAAGTAAATTTAGAAATTAGGGCTTGCTGATGCTCAGTTCCTGCTATGGATGTTACAGTCTGGGAAATGAAAAGTAAAATTTGGGGTATGAGGAAACTGAAAGAGATTCACAACTGGGGTAAAATTTTTGAAGAATATATTATTTAACAATTTGTGCTGTGCTGGGATAGGGAGCCTTTAATGAACTACATTATCACACTAGCTGTTGTAGAAGTGTAGAAAAAAAACACCTATGTCCAAAGAGTCTGCAATCCAAATAGCTGATAAAGAAAGAAGCAGAGACAGATGTTAAAATTCAAGAAAACAGTAAAACTGTTTTTCAGTATGAAAAGTAGAAGAGTATGCTTACTGACTGTCTCTATGTTATCTCATATTTTAAATCCTTATTATACATACACATGAGATTTAAATCATTCCAATGTTACGGTATTGAGTTGCAAGCACTGTTGATGCTCATCCTGGGCCAACACATTATGATTTGCAAAAGGTCACAGATGGGTCCTGAGTATAGACCTCAAATAAAATGTCGCTGACATAACAGCATTTGAGAACTGGAGTTTGAAGGAGATGTACATGGAGAAAAGGCATCAACTTGGAGAGAAAGTAAGTGTTCAAAATATCGTGAAGGATAGTTCAGACTATTTTTATTTTTCTAAAAGCTTGTAGTTTTAAAATACTCTTTTTTATCAATCTATTCTAATAACTAACTAACCAACTAACTAACTAACTAAATAACCCAGAAGACTCTCTCTGCATATTACTGTGGAAACTGAAGTAGATTAAAAAATAATGGTTCCCAAACAGTGGCTCTCAAAGCAAGGGAATGAATCCTCTTTGGTGGCATGAATGTATCCTGGGAGAGGATCCTGTAGCAGAAGCCTCTGAAATCCCCCTTTTGCTTTTGTCTCTCTCTTCCCTCCTCCTCTCACTCCCTTGACATTTGCTTTTCTTTGGCAGGCACGCGAATAGTGTAGCATTTATTTCATGCCAGCTGGAAAAAAAAGGATGTTGGTTTACAAACTCAGATTCTGTTCTAAATTTTCAGCCTCTGTTTCCATTTCCAGAAACATCTTTTCTTGCAGTATATTTGCAATTCTGTTACATTAATTCTAGTTTTGCTCAAGTGAAGTCTTATAAAAGAAGAAAAAGTGATGGTTTTATATAACGTCTCCTAAGAAGTCCTTTCCTTTGTGTAAAGGATCTGGAATAAGCCAACAAAGTACAAGTATTTGTCTCACTCTTACTGAAGTGCTATTTAATTTTGTCCTTATTCACTTGTTTTTTTTTTTTTTACACAAAACAGAAAGGTGCAAGTGAGTGGGAAAGTGAGGAAGAACATCATATTTGGAAACAGCACTGTTTGTTTGGGAGAAAATCTGTAAGTAGTAGCTAGGGTTTATTAACAGCAACACTATGCAAAATATGCATGTAAATGATCACTTTAACTGATTGGGCAGGTGAGGATTCCTCTCTAACGTTGCAGATGTGCCCTTAGTAAAGTCTTATCTATTAAGTGAAATGGGCTAGGCTACAAATGATCCTGAAAGGCATTTTATAGTGTTGATATTGACATATCTGTGCTGAGACAATTGCTGATCTTTTGGTATCTTTTGCTCTTACAGCTTAAGAAGCCTTCCCTCTCTGCCAAAAATGGTAAGTATCAGTAAGATTTTGTCAGCTTCTCTGTACCAGAAACACAAATATGCAGCAATGCAAATGGAACTTCTCACCTTCATGCCTTCTTCCCACCACAGCAACAAGAAGAGGGCAGTGCCTGCAAATCACTGCAGGTGGAGCAGTGACAAGCCCCACAGGATGCACTGTGCAGAAAGGTGTGAGAATGAATGTCACAGTGTGAAAAGAGCCTTTCAGTACTGGAGAGAGCATTCTGGCCCAGGGTGTTTTTGATATGCCGTTAAAAGGTGAAAAACCCTATGACAGTGTTTCCCACCAAGCAGTAAACACACACATTAACAAGTGCATAGGAACATGTAGATGTATATTAATTACTTATGTGAATCATCATGATCATATCAATCATATCAGTGATCTTGGAGGTCTTTTCCAACCCAAATGATTCTATGATTCTATGCACACAATAGGATGTTCCCAGTGAGGTTTGGGAACATCCTGGGGATCCTCTTTTGATACAGAGGGAGAACAAGGAGTGTTTTGGAAACCACCAGGATTGTAAGACAGTCAGCAGTGGGAAGGAAGGAGGGAAGGATGATGAGAAGAAGGGAGAGAGGGAGGGACAGATGGAGGGAAGAAAGAAGGAAGGGATGGAGAGAAAAAGGAGGAGGGACCGTACTGCAAAATTACCTAGTAGATTTTAAATTAATTTCTAATTCCAGAAATGTTCAAATGTTTTTGTAAGACAATAAACAACATTTCCAACTGTCATTTTTATGATTTAGAATGAACTAGGCTAGCTTGATAATCTGGTTTTCTCTATTTGTTGGCTCAGATATTTGCCTTTTTCCATTTAGTATTTTCTTAAACCCTATACTAAAAAGGAAGGACATATATGTTTTGCCTTTCAGCTAGATTCAGAACTCTTCAAACAAGAAGGAAGAGTTTTCCCTACAGAGTCACTTTTTCAGAAAGGTAACACTTTGAAGGATAAAGAGGTTTTCTCACTGCTGGGGACATAAGAGCCTTGCAGGTAGAAGCTGCAATGTGTATGCGATCAATCAAAGCACCCCCATGCTGGCCCCCAAAGCAATGCTACTTTAACCTCCCTCTGCAGGACATCCTGTCTTGAATACTGCTTTGTTCCAGTATCACCAAAATGAGAATATGCCTCTGTGGACATGTAATCCTCTGATACAGATGATTATGGTTATTGCCATTTTCACAATCCACCCCAAAGATTACAAAGTTCTGATCATCTGGTTCAAATGTCTGGGAGCAAACTATATCATGAAGCAATTTTAGTAAGTGGAGACATCCCACTAATGCCATCCTTTCTGCTATTTAGACGCCTTTGGAAAACAGTTTACCATTGTAATGGGTTACCTGGTATGATTATGGAGGAGTTTCACAAAATCAATCACATCAAATAACCTATTTTACACTGTTGTTGTATTTTGTACTTAAGATGAACTGGCTAAACTCTATTCAGAATTGGCTTCAAAATTAAATAGCAAATCATAAATTGATTGCAGTCCTCTTTGCCACACCAACACTGTATTGACATCTCCAGGTTACACTGAAGTGTATAGCTCTGAGTATACAAAGCACATCACTTTTTGCAACTGCAATAGCACAGTGGCTGGCACGTTATGAGCTCTGGCAAGCACCAATACTGAAGCTTTAGTAAGTTAATGCAGGTAAGAAACTGCTATGATGGCCAAATATAAAGCAGCCTTATTTTAAGGTAACTCACAGTTTCCAAAAGATAAAAACAATAATGAACTAATAATAGCTAATACTAATGAATAAACTACTACTAAAAATAAAGAGAAAATAATAGAAAAACATTAAGCTGCAGTGCTGCTTCTCTGCAGCTCATTCTAAATCTATACGTAGTCTCACAGGCCACCTCTTCCCACTTACCTGCCTAGACAGGTTTCTTATCATTTCAACATGCTATTGACACAGTGCTTATCCCTTGTCTTGTCTGTTTGTCAGCATTTTGCCACATGGTCAGCTCTCAGGTCAGAACAAAGACTAAAGTCTTGAAAATCTGGACCAAAGTAGTACTGAGCAGATGTTTGTGACTGGAAATATTTTTTCCCCCCAATATTATATGCCAAGCAAAAAAAAAAAAAAAAGAGTTTCATTTAGGGTCAGTCCAAGCAGAATTTATTTTTCCCTCAGTTTAGCAGCTGCATCAAAAAAAAAATAATAAAAAAAAAATAATAAAAAAGAAAATCAATTATTCACAGAGCCCTAGGAGCCTTGCTTTCCCCACCAGGGAACAGTGTTCCACTAATGATTTTTTTTGGAGTTATTTTGGTTTAATAGTAAAAAGGCTGGATCTGAGTTAAGCCAAGAGCCTTTTGTAAGGTTTGTGTGTCAGCATTACACTGCTTTTATTTTCTCTTCTCTAAAGTCAGATTGTTTGAAGCCTAATACTGTGATCATTTATTTACACATAGCCCAGAAGGAGGCAGTTCTGGTTGTTTAATATGCAATACAGCTTTCTGCAAGTGACTGTGGGCTGCATCTTCCACATTAGACATATGCTGTAAGTTTATTGTGCAGAAAAGGATGTTGTTCTCAACATGATATTATAATTTTGTAATGAACTAATTTTCATCTTAACCTACTCATGGATGATCTATTGGTAGTGAATACAACTGTCAGGCCCTTCTGGTCTTTCTAGAGCTACCACAAGAGCATCCAGCACTTTACAAGTCCTGAGATTGCTTCTACGTGAACCATGCTTGTAGAAGAATAAATACTGGAAGAGGAATAATTCTCATGCTTCTTCCCAGGGAAAAAAAAAGTAATTTTTTTCAGCTGTATTGAAACACTTTCAACAATTACATGACCAATATTTTACCCAGTATTTGCTGAAACCAATGGAGCTGCCTTGATGAACTTCATACAGAGCACCAAAGCCAAAAGTTAACACTCAGTTTAGATAAAAAACACCACCACACACTAGGACATGCTGCTGCCACTGACAAATACTGGTGTCGTACACACAAGCAAACACAATTAAGTTTAGCTGCAGGTGTCCCATTCATACCACACAAGTAGTCTTTGCAAGGATATATTTACCTATATTTGAAAATTTCCTTAATTAAGAGAAAAAACAAGTGAAAACTTTAGTAGTACTTTAGCCACTGAGTGACTATTATGAAGTTGCATGCTCTCTCCAGATTTTGTGGTTGATGTTATTTTTTTCTTCTTCTTCTTTTTGCAAAAGCAAAAATTAGGTTTCTAGCTCTGGTGAAGGTTTTAATTCAAGAGCAAGAGCAGATAGAAAGGTTATTAGAAAAAAAAAAAAAAAAAAAAAAAAAAAAAAAAGATGAGTTCTGAATATTATTTCTTTGCCTGTGGACTATTCTGGGCAGGAGGGCAAGAACTGGGTGATAAGTATGGATTAAGTATATCTGAGCTTCTCTTCTCTTCTATTCTTCTATGATAATAAACATTATAAAGATTGTAAAGTAGAGCTACGGCAATTTCATGCAGTCCAATCTAGTAGTCAACCAGCTACCCAGTCTGATTCCACTTTCAGTTTTATACATGTAAAGTTCAGGAAACAAGAATTCAGCCAGTAAGTTAAGAAGCTATCCTGAGAGTAGCTGAAAAAGTGGCTTTGAATATTTTTCACCGTATGTAGGTTAGTGACATAATGCAGGTTTTATTGCTGTATCATCGGTAAGATGTGTTAATTTATCTTGAATCTTTTTTCTGGTGTACTTGTCTTGTGGTATTTCTAAGTGCAAAAATTGTCATAGCTGATGCTCGCTAAATGCAAATTACATGCAAGCTGTTAAAACAGAGCCTAAAGGCACGCATCAGGGTGTTGAAGGTTGTACATGTTTCTTTTGGTTTGAAAGAAGGGAGCAATTACGTATAGGACTGATTCAATATATATACTATACCTAATACAGCATAACTGGCATTTTATCAGCTATTTCAAGAGTATATCTCACTAGTGAAAACAATGTGACTTCTAATCCTAAACCTCATCTCTCTTCACTGCAGTGCTGAGCAAATCCTCTGAACAAGATTGTAAAGTGCATTTTTGCTTGGTGGAGTTCAGCAGCTTCATGCAAATAGGCACTCAAATAATTTGTCTAAATAGCCTAGGAGGATAATGTGACCAGAGGTCACAGAGAGACTGGAATATCATAAATTATAAAATGAAAAAACACACAAAACAAACACATAAAAAAGCCCTTTGGTGTTTGTAGGAAGAAAGAGGAATTAATTAACTATTATAGCAGTACTATATAAAAGAACTCTTTGCATTTCTTCATCTTATGTCTATAAGCACACTGGTCATGGATATGTAAGCCTAAATAAGCAGGCAGACATGCTTACTTTGCATAATTATGTTATCTCTTGGGAAAATTATAATATTCATAAACCACGAGAATAATGGTTTAACTCTGGAATAGGTCAACTTGCTGGACATAAGAAACTCATTTTTCTCCCACAGTGGCAATGCTGGATGAATCCAATAGCAACTGGGTTACTTGGAGATTCAACAAGATCAAGATCACAAATCAGAAACAGTATATTTTAATATTTGCAATTATTTCCAAAGAAGGTTATGATTTTGAGGTGAAGTTTTACATTAGTCTACATCCAACCAGATGTTATGATTAGCCATCTTTACCCTTGAAATCCTTGAGCAATTTTTTTCTATTTCTGGCGCAAAATCATTATTCAGCTTCTCTTTAAACTTATGATTTTATTTTAATTTCATTAAAAAAACTGTTTTGCTCAGTTTATCATCTCAGCCATGTCATCCCCTCCATCTCTTTTCCATTCATGCCAAACAATTATTTTGACATATATCTATTGAGGATCTGGTTAATTATCTCCCGAAGAATATCTTTTTCTCAAATGTCAAAACATAAGTTAGTATGCTCAGCTGTTCTGCAGAAATTTGCAAACTAATGGACCTTTCACTCTAGAAATAAAGGACTGTGATTGACTATTTTAATGTGGTTAGGAGGATGTGGAAGATTGATGAATGAAAGTGATACATCTTTTACCAACAAAGAGTAATGTTGAGAGAATGTAGGGGGAAGTACATAATTAGTTTCATCAGAGAAGACACTTAGATTCCAGAAGGTCTGAACTAAAACAATTTGGGTATGTAAAGTTTTCAAAAGGGATTTTTAATGCTTATCTACAGCACAAGTAGTTTGGTGAAGGATGGTTTTCACAATGCATATTAAAAGTAAAACAAGTTGGATGATTTTTTTGCCAGACTTTTTTCTAAATGTTTCTATTTTCTTGTAAGGGTAAATTATTTTAAATTATATTTACATCCATTCTTATGCTAATGGCTTTCAGGAACAGCATCTTTCTAATTTCCCGCTCTGATAAGTCCTTGTCATGGGATCTCCTGCCCATGAAATGAATCATGTTGTATGCTCCTACCAGCGGGCATGAGGTATCATAGCAACAGCTGTTAATGTGGAAAATTCAAACAGAAGAAAGACACTTGATGAGTACTGAAGTGTTATTCTGGAAGACCTCTTAGAAAGCTCCTCAACTATTGAAGGTTTTTTTTTTTTTTTTTTTTTTAAAAAAAAAAAAAAAAAAAAGGATTTCAAAACCACCACTCTCTCTATAACATGAACCTGAACATCAGGAATTTGCCCCAGCACTGAGTAGGGATGTGAGTAAAAGAAGCTTTCCACAGTTGGAGACCACGCCGCATGTTGGATCCCATATGTTCAAGTATCTCAATGATCAAATCAATTTTGGGGAACAGATAGCAGAAAGCTGGGTAAAATTTTCTCTGTCCTTTTCACTGCTCTGAAAACTATGCCCAAGTGCAACCAAGTTCAAAAAGTTTTTGAGCTTTAAGAACAATCCATGTTTCTCCCTCATTTTTTGCTTTTCTTTATACCTCAATCTGAATTAAGTTTGTGAACATGTGCTGAAGTACAACCAAAAAAAAAACAAACAATTTTCTGTGTAAACTCTCACCTATGAGGCTAAACAAGTTTTCTTTAAAATTAAAATGTGAATTCTTCTACAAATTTCTTGTAATTGATATATATAAATACTTTGGTTACAGAATGTGTGAGTGCCTGTGGGTTAGGTCTCCTGAAAGTCATTAGACCTGCTAGTTAGGTCTAATGAAGCACTTGAACAAGCACTTTGAACAAGCACTAAAAGGACTTATGCTTTCTAGTGTCAAGGGACTGGCAGAGACAGAAATGAGAAGCTTGTCTCCTGTAGTGCAAAATTATAAACAGTAAACCAAATGTCTATGCATTAATTTTTCTGACTAACTTTGTAGACTTTATATTGCTGATAATTTTGGAGTGCTTCAGAATCCATCCAGTGGTAAGAATGGTAGAAATGGAGGGAATTTATCACTGATGCTGTCAGCTAAGTCATCAAGTACAGAGAGAAACAGTCTTTCCAAGAATCTGGCAGCCATGTCCCATGTCAGAAATGTTTCCATCACTGTTTCACAGCAGTCCAGCAGTAATTAGACAGACTATAGACCACTGCTACAAAATCCAAGAAAATGTAATGAGAGACCCTTCTCACCAGTGCACCATCTGTTCTTTCTGTGCAAGGATATAAAATTGTTTTGTTATTTACATTAAAAAAAATCCAGCAAAGATCCAAATGATGGTGGTTTGTGTTTATTAAGATCTGATGCATCATCAGGGAGATTTTCAGCATAACTAGAATGCAGATGCTCAAAATGTACTTTAGAGGTAGAGAGGCCTATATGGGACCACACTGCACAGAGCAGAGTAGTTAATACATTTTGGTGTTTTTTCATTACAACATGCTGGTTAAATAAGCTTGTTTATGATTAATTCATTTTTTATTTTATTTTATTTTATTTTATTTTATTTTATTTTATTTTATTTTATTTTATTTTATTTTATTTTATTTTATTTAGTTTTATTTAGTGGGGCTTCTTTCCCAGATATACAAATACTTTTCAGCTGGTCTACCATGGGTCAATATTGCCAAGAGGCCAAATGTATAATATGGGCATACTGGGAATCCTCTATTCCTAAGACTATTTTTATCTAATTTCTATCCTCTCTAAGATCCCATGATCTTAAGTCTAGAAAATGCCCTGAATATTAATGAAAAGAGCTGAAGCTCTATTTCTTGGCTTAAAAATTCTGCATTAAAGAGAAGAATGGGTCTGTCCCTCATCCCACAGCAAAGTTTCATTTCTCATGGTATTGTCGTTTTGATAAAGCAAAATAAACATGGAATTTTTCTGTTTAAATCATAAGTCTGAGGAAAGTTATGGCAAATTGGAAGTGAATGCAACTTGTTTGTTAACAACTAATGTTTTGAAATAATTTATCATATAAACAATTCCTGGAAAACAAAAGCCACTTATGTGCAGGCAACTTATAAAATGTAACTTGTTTATCTAATAAACTACCCTGGGGCCAACAAGTACATTAGCATTGCACAAACTTTCTGACTTATTCATCATCACTATTTATTATTAAAACTTTATCTGTTTCAACTTAGTGAATAGCTGCCTTGGGATACACTGCTCAGAGCAGAAGGAACAAAATAAAGTTTACGCAATTTGCATAATATTGTACAACAGATATTAGCTCAGAACAATATGAATCCCCTGGATCATTTGCACAGCCCCTTTGGTGTTTAATGTTGGTAAATATTTAAATAACAGCAAGCCTATATAATTATGAAGATTCCTCTTCCTAATCTGCACAGATTGTACAAAATGTTGTAAATCATGTCTATTACATGGTTTTAGCTAGACTAAGAATAGACAGATGATTTAGAAACCCATGTTGCCTTATCTGGGAGTTTTATGATCCATCATTCAAGAATATATTGGCTTACTAGCAGAACGCACACACAGCTGAACACTGCACAGTGCATACACTGTGCATGTAGACTTAAGATGGGTGAGTACAGCATTAATTAAAAGATGAGGACTGTTTTCTTCATTGTTCTTTTTTTTTTTTCATTATCACAAATCATATGTAAATCAATACTATTCTCCTACTGTATAAATTTTGTACTGATGTACAAAGCATTGGACAAAATGGAAGCAGAAGAGATTTTTTTACAGAATTGGGATCACTTGGGAAGGGGACATCGCTATGCAATGTCGATCAAATTATTCAGCAATGGGAAACTACTGTTAGCTTCCAGAAACACATTAAAGTGCCTAATTCTCAAAACAGCAGAACACTTTGGGATTCATGGTGTGCTGAGGAACAGAAATCTTGTAATCCTTACTGAGACTGAAATTCATAGCGTTCACAAATTACATGTTTGCACATGCACATCTTTTTAAAAATTATTTCCTTCTATGGTATGTTCATTTAAAAATCAGTTCCATCCAATACTGAGCAAAGGCAGCTCCCATGAATGTCAACAAAGTTGGGACATTTTCCATGTTATATAAAATGCTTAGTAACCACAAGGATCAAGTTCAATTTTAAGGTCCTCTGAAGCAGATTAAAGATTATAGTTTATGATCTTCAGTATACACAGTGATATGCATATTTTTGTGTCTATAGATGGTTGAACACACCTCTATTATTGTAATAAAGAAAAATACAATCAAACCAAGGTACACACAAATTAATTTTTACTGTGCTAGTGATTCTAAATTTATCCAGACAACACAGCTAATTTGTAATCTAGTTGATAAACTAGTCCGATATTACTCCCCTCCCCCCTTTTTTTTGAGTGGTACAAGGTATGGACAATTATTTATAAAACACAACTCCTCTTTTTCAAATCAGTAATCATCCCATCTCAACAGTACACAAACCTGGTTAATCTGCAGCTTCTATCGTGATCAGGAAAGTCTAAAAAAATTGAGAGAAATAGGTGCTTTGATGTATCTAACACATATCACTTTATTCCCTTAAAGACAGGCACTGGGATTTAAATAGTTATTTGTTTGTTTGTTTGTTTTCAAATAGACTAAAGGGAATACCTCTGCAGTAAATAGAATATCTCACCCTTGAAGAGTGATTATGTTTCTTTCACTCATGAGAAAGGCCTTCATAATTCATTCATACCTGAGGGTCTTGTGAGTTATGGGTCCTTCACACTCTTGAAAGAAACATAATACTCACCCTTCATGGATGACATCTCCTATATGTATTTAAATTGTAAAATTAAAATGTGGAGGTTTTGAAGGCATATTCTACACGTAAAACATAAATGCAAGTATAGAATGTTTCCTTCTCGTGTTTGAAGGGTCTGTTAGACCTTATGAGAACATGACAGCATGAAATATGATAGTGGAAACCCACGTAGGATGTGCTGTATGCAAGACAAGAGAGAAGAAATAAGAAATTAAGTTTTGTATTCACCTATGTCAGCAGGATGCGCTACTATAGTTTTCTCTGCAATGCTTTGGATGTATTTATTTTATACTTTCAAATTGCTAATATAATCTGAGAATTTCTCTTGAAAGTATCAGTTTCATATTAGCAAAATGTCCTAATAATTGAGAGATATTTTAAGGGCTAAAAAGGTAGAAAATGATGTAGAGGAGAGTGAGGGAACATAACAGAGCAATGAGTACTGCATTGAATTTGTGAATATTGAAAATATCACACAGATGCCTCATTTTATTGAGATTTGCACCAAATTTCCTCTGTTCTACTTTCCTTTTACAGTTAACTTTTACTTAATTATTGCATGATACTATTTAAATGCTTAAATGGGTATGCTATCTTTCAAACTAATTCCAGAAAGTCCTCACAGAAGAGGAAGATAATGAAAGAAACTCATTTTAAGATCATACCACAGATGCTATAGTCATATCACCACCACGTCTGCTTTTCCTGAAGGTTCAAGATTATATGGATATCAAAAAATATTTATAAGCCATTATTCTTTGGCCCAGCCATTACAACAGCTCCAGAAAAAACAGATACCATTCTGTCCACCAAATACTTGTAAAGGTAGGTGTATTCAGTCAAGGTAAGGAATTCATTCTGCTGTGGTCTGTGTCAATGGTTTAACACAGATTGCCACATGGGCAAACCTCACACTACAGCAGGGCTCCAGGCAAGGAGAAGGGGGAGACTGGGCAGAGCTCACTGCCTGAAGCTCTCTGCATAGGCACTGACCCTGTTATTTCATTAGCCCCTAACCTGTAATCTCATGTGCCTTCATTACCCTGAACAGCTCCACCAATTTGAACTGGCAGAAAAAATAAAATTTGCATGGCAATGAAGCATATGTGTAAGTATATAGAGAGCTGTTCAAATAAATTTTCACTGTCAATAGCATGCATAAATGTTTTTTTTTTTCTCTCTCTCTTTTTTTCTGGATATAACTTGAGTGTTCATGCCCCTATATGCATCACTAATCATTGTGATGTGTTTGAAAATACAGTATGTAAATGAATTACTAATGAGCACTTAGACATTTTGGAGTAAAATATGAAGGAAAAACAAGGGGACAGATGTTGTGCAGAAACATTTTAAATAAAGGGACAAAGTGTCACAGTAGAAACAGAACTGTCAGCCTAGAACGATACAAGATTATAGATGGAGATCAACTGTGAGATGACCAAAGACACGCATCAGTTAGGATCACGTGGCTGGAACCATACAAAAAGTCATAAGGGAATGGTGAAGTCTGGAAGGAATTTCAGTTCCAAAATAAAACAATTAGAAGGAACAATTAACTCATCCATTTTGAGGAGAGGTCTTGTCAGCACATAGCCTGAGTAACATTAAAATGGTAGTTAGCAGTGATTCTAATGTATTAAGGCAGAATAGGATAATTCTGTTTTATTGAGATCATTACTGTGCTTCTGCGTTCCCAACACTTTAATCTGTTACTGGCAGAAAATATTAATGCAATCCTTCAGACAGAGGAAATCAGCATTGTCCTTTCCTAATGCCCTTAACTCCTCCAAGTTCTCTATATCCATGACATACTAAAGGACCTGTATTAAGGTTTGGCCACAGGCCTAAAACAAATGGTGTCTGGGTAGTCTCAAGCTGTCACATACAGTTGTGGTCATGAGTCCACATGTACAAGGAATCTGTAAAACAAAGCAATAATAAATAGGGGTGGAGGAGAAAGTCTTCATTTTGCTAGCGTTATTCACTAAGGGAAGAGGGCAGCATAAGCTTTTTCCCCACCTTCTTAAAATCAGGCAGAAGAGAAAAGATTACATACTATATTCTTCTGCCTTTTCTTTCATTTACAGCATTTCTAACAGGAGATGAGTCAATGAGGGGCATCTCTTGGTGGTGAGATATGGGCAGAACTAGATGCAACATGAGTGGCCTTATACAGATGAATTAACTCTCTGATCTAATAACCTGTTATTGGTATTGACCGGGAACAAATTGTATTCTCTTTGTATTGTAAAGCAAAAAACAGAGAAAAGATTGTGACCCCAAGGCTCAACATAAAAGATACTAAATGAAGACTAAAGTAGTTGTCTTTGGTTCACCTGATGGGAGGAAAAACAAGAACCTTCTCACTGAAGGGAATGATAATGAAAGGAAGGAGGAGAAATTGAAGCTTTTGAGGAGAAAACTATACTTTATTTTTCCTAGGGCAGCAGGAGGTTAGACGAAGCAGAAACAAGTCCTTCCTTTCTTATTTCCTGGAAAAGAAAGGCTACAAGAACATTCCCTAGACCTTATATAATGCATTGGTTTATTGGTGATTGATCATGATGGACTGATGTTGGAAGATGTTTTCTTTCTAAAAAAAAAAAAAAAAAAAAAGGGGCTAGAACAAGGGGCACTGGAACACTGGAACAGGCTCCCCAGGGAAGTGGTCACAACACTAAACCTGTTGGAGTTCAAGAAGTGTTTGGACAACACCCTCAGATGCATGGTTTGTGTTTTGGGTGGTCCTGTGTGGAGCCAGGATTTGGACTCAATGATCCTTGCAGCTCCCTTCCAACTCCGGATAGTCAGAGATTCTACTCTGCTGTGCAAAGGTGTTTCAAATGGAGTCAGATGGACTAGGGTAGTATTTACTTTTAAACAGGATAGCGTTTGGGTTTCAAATTTTTCTAAGTTTTGTAGAAAAGCTTAAAATGCCATGTATTATATAGGAGATATATTTAATTTTTGGAAATATTTACTACTCAAACAAATTAGCAGAGTTTTCTGTAAACAGGACAAACAGCAAATGTTGCTTTGGCAAGATATAAGAGGAAAATGGTCCAGAAGCATCTTAGCTAGATGTCTCACACAACCGTTATGGTTTACTGTTCATTAAGACATTTTGCACCTTAAGAGAACCTATGGCACAGTTGTTTGGCCTCACCTTTTGACCCTTGCTCTATGGTTTTACTATATCCGCTTTCTGTGTGGTCACTGAGACAACACTCCTTTCACTAATCTTTCTGACATGCCCTTTTTCGTAATATAATAAATAGATAATTAAAAACAATCAAATAAAATGCACTATGACAAATACGTATCATTCTTGGATGTAGATTAAAGACGCTAAAAAAAGGTATTCCAGAAGAGGAGCTCACATGAAGCAATATTCTGTCTGCAAAACAAAAACAAACAAAAAAAAGGAGCAACTTCTTCAAAGACAAGTAAGAAATTATGAAGTTTTCTCTCAAAGTTGTTTCTTCCAAGTACATTAAATTTAAGTTAAATTAAATTAAATAATCAAATAAGTACATTAAATGAGAGGTTAATTGTATCAGTTACCTTCTCTATGGGAAAAATCTCCCAGATAAATACTTTTTTTTTTTTTTTTTTTTTTTTTTTTGGCCAGCATATAGCATTTGTATTTTCAAGCAAGTCAGCGATTTTAATGTGCAGTGCAGGTGGTGTTGTAACATTCTTGTAGCTTCCATAGCAAATGTACTCTTTAGTACCATAGCAATTGAATTTAAATAAAGTGGCTGCCTAGAATCACAAATGTACACTCCATGTCTAAATGAAGCATATGGTGAGACTTTTCGAGAGTATATTGGAGGACATACATATAACAATTCATATCAAAATTTTTAAAAATCTGTGTCAGAAGTTCTGAAATAATGTACACACTACAGGAAAAAAATAAAAAAAATTGAAGCTAACAGAGAGTTAATGCAGATATTTCCATACATGGAATGACAAAGAAATACGGGTTCTTTTTTCTGTGACAAATTTTGCTTCATATATCAGTTTTGAAATTATAGTTACTCGCAAACATATACTTAATAACAATTATTGTCATAGAAGTTTGAATTTTATTTGCAAAATGTTTGATGACAGTTTATCAAATAGCCAGGAAAATTAAAATTATACTAGAAGAAAATAACTGAAAAAAATCTAACGATTGATCAAACCCTGGTGTTGTAATGAAGGCATTTTGCTTTTCTAATTGAACAGACAAAAATGTTGCTGTTGAAAATCTACCACCATTAAAGAACAGAGATGCCAGGAGTGGCAAGGATGTAAAATCACGTCAGTCCAACAATATTTATGGTGGTGTAGCTGTATCTGAATGTGAAAAATAACCCTGGGCTTCCTTTTCACTGTCATCCATGGCTGCATTCTGAAAACACTTGGAAGGATTTGTTGTGAAAACAGCAGGTCTGTTCTTACTGATTGAAAACATCTGGGGAATGCAAAAGGCTCAAGAAGACTAAGAGGTCTGAGAAGCTAAGCTCAGATGAAACTTTGGGCACCTTCATCAGACTTCAGAACAAATGAAAAAAAAATCTCGAGACTTTATTTTTTATTTTTTTTTGCAATCATCTTACTTTTCCGTAAAAGTCTAAGGGTGAAGTCACACACATCTTCTATCATCTGTAACTGAATTTCCTTGACATATCTTACAATGAAGGGGATGTTGAGTCTGTCCTAGAGATGGCACTGTTGCATTACTGTGATTACTGCTAGTTTGGTAATGGAAAAGTCCTAATTGGGGGGAAAAAAGGAAATTAGACTATGTGCCGTCATGTTACAGTAGTTTTAATATTGAAGTTGCTTCAAAGATCAAAATCCCCTCACCTTTCTTCCTGTCTAACTGAGATAACTTTTGGTCTACCTAAACTTAGAAAAAAGGAAAAGATTATATTTGACTGTGCAACAAATTGTGGCATTTTGCACTTTGAAAAATGAATTTCTTCAAATAATTACCTTAATTTTTATAAGAAAAAAAAAAAAAACAAGGCTCTAGTTACATTTGTTCTACTGCTTTAGATATTACATCTTATTTTTATGCATGTGTAGGAGTGGGCATAAAAGTGTTACATTCTGGGAGCAATACTGACTGAGCACACTAAATCTGAGACATGGAGGGACACCAGGAGCTTAAGCTTCCCACCTTGGTGGTGTCATTTAGTAGCTGACAGAACAAGATGTAAAGCATTGGAAAATAAAAATGTAAAAAACTTCAGCTTTTAAAACCCAGAAATCACAAATTTAAGAGTTTATATTCTTGTTTTGGGAGCTGCCCAGAGTTCCAAAATGTGAAACTTCTCCTCTTGGAAGTAAGCATCTACTTTACCAGTAACAAAGAAAAGTCGTGGCTCTACCTGCTCATGTGTTATCCAGGTATCCCAATAATGTGCCTGGCTCTTCCACCCAGCTCATTCATAATCCTTTACAGGCACAAATACACTAAGGAGAAGGCAGAGTTAGAAAGCAGTAGATAATAGAAAAGACAAGGGGGTGGGTAGTGGGGCCCAGATCCAAGCTGATTTCTCTGAAAGAGGAAAGATCAAAACTAGACCTCTGCCTCTTGGCTTGCATGAATAAAAGTGACAAACAATCAGAGAGAGCAGATCATGTGAAATCTTGCTTTTGCTTGCTTGTCTGTGGTCAGAAATTGTCTGACCTTGTGGTTTGCTTGTTAGATGCCTTGATAAAACTGAGTTCATTCGCCAAATAGAAGAGATGTATTCTGGGCATGAACTGATCAGCTCAATTCTCTCAACTCAGCCAAGCTGCCTGCTCAGGTACAGTTGTTTCAACAACTTTCTTTAAATAAAATCTACCACTGTAGGCTTATATTTAAAAAGGAATTCAATGATGAGATGTACAGCCAAGTCAAGCTTAGAATACAATTAAAAGGATGGAAATCATTGGAAGACACTTTTCCTTGCTCAGATATGTTTACTTTTTCTCTTAATTATGATTTAATAGGGCATTTAAAGATTGTTAGCAGTTCTGCTTTGTTACAACTCAGTGTACAAAAATTATATACACGATTAACTGCTCTGCAGGATCAGATCCTCAGTTTCATACTGTTTAAAAGAAATAGCTCCTGTAGAGTCAAGAGATTAGTTAAAGGTTTTCTCAAATTAGAGTTATTAAAAATTTGCTTGTACCATCACTGTTGTAGAACTGTACATGGTTGTTCCAAATAATGCTTAGCATATTTCGTTAACTTATTAAACATACATAGTGTTTTAAAAGTCACAGTTTTGCCAACCAAGCAAGAGTTTTATTTTGCCCAAAGAATCTAGGAATGGTTGTATAAAGAAGTACAAACACAAGAAAGAGTAGGTTACTGTCATTAAAGCTGAAAAATATTAAAGAGCAGGCAAGTTTAGGAAAATAATCTTTGGTTTTTGGCAGCCAAAAGTAACAGGTGACTATACTGTAAGCCTTATCTTGTGCTTGTGTTGGAAAGCAACACAACTGCATTGCAGCATCACATGTGGACTCCTGTCTCTGAAACAGACAGATGGGCTCTAAAATATCTCTAACATGATTTTAAATACTGAAAGTAGCAAGGAGAAGATATGCTTCCACCATAATAAAATCTGGACTAATTTCAAGATCTTTCCAAATGGTATCCTATCAGATGAACGTGGTCTTGTATGAACAGAAATTCTGTGTCTGATGAAAAATGTTGCTTACATACACTTGTTATGAATTGAACAGGGAACACATGGAAGCATCTACATTAGGAAACTTTGTGCTCTTTCCTTCATATATATATAGATCAATAAGTACAATGCTTGCATTTTGGGAGAGCTTAGAGCTGAAGTTTCATAACAAATTGTGTAAGATGCTGCAGCTGAAAAGACATTATCTTTCAAGACAACAGCAGACGAATAGCTGTAAGGTTTTCTGTCCCCTCTAACCTGTATGTCTCCCATTTCCCTTAATGCTATAGGCTATTTTGTCCACAAGTGAAAATACAACTAACTTGTCCCAGGAAGCAAGCAAAATTCAATATTGCACCTGTAAACAGTTACGCATTTCTATAGCAACTAATGTTTGCCAGTGTGGCCAAAGAATTCCCTCTATTTTATATATATATATATAAACAAACAGAGCAGTAGGAAGAAAATCCATTACTGAAGAAATACCCAATTCCAGGTAGAAAGCTCAAAATTGCTTCTGGGTTCTCAACATGGGATGTACGCACCTTTGGGCACTTCAGAAATCCACTGAAGTGCTCAAACTGCATTTTTTTTTTGTACCACCCACAGGCTGCTACTTGAAGAACAATATTTTTCACAGTCATATAAAGAAAGACATTAGAGTTAAATCCAATGGACTGTAATGATCGTGTCACTTTTTTCCTACCCTTAATGTTTCAGAGATCCTCAACTGTGTTAGAAACAGAACATTCATTAAAATGTGATAAGGTAATCTGTGACTTTAAAGTTTTGTGAAATAACACTAAGAACCCTTCATGACCAAAACCCTGTATGGATGCAGCATAAACAGTTCTAGGTTGGTGGTACAAATGATTAATTATGAGCCCCAGCACTTTGGCTGTTATTAATACTGTCCCTGGAATTTAATATGATGCATATTCAAGTTAGTGGAGAATACCAGGGGTGTTTTGCAAAAGCAGTTCAAATGAAAAATAACAGGGAGAACTCTCAGAAGGTTTCCAAGTTGAGTGTTTTTCCAAGATCAGTGTTTAAGATCAGAGTTTAAGATCCAGTCTGAAAATCATGATGCCACAACAGGTTACTCAATATCTCTAGTCTCATCTGCATTCAGGAAAAAATTGCTAAGTACATAGAACGCAAAGCATAAGTCCTGCCAGGTCATGGTAATGATCTGTGTTGCTACTCCTTCCAGTGATCTTGGAATAAGAAGGCAGAGGTCAGGACTGGTGCTGTACATTAGAACTGAAAGTATATTCATAGCTGAACTAATAATGGTTTGTTATAATCTGCTTTACACAGTTAAAAGCACCATCACATGCAAGATGCCATGATGCATGATGTCTTGCCTGATTTCAGTAGGACTATGAGTAGGACATATGCCCTGCAGAATAGTATGGTGTAGCTACAAAAGCAGTATACTTGAGTAAGTGTGGTGTCACCAACCCTTCTGTCTTACCGAAGTTGCCATCAAGTACCATGCTTCTGGAGTATGAGCTAATCTGGAGAACTGTAAAACAGAAATGCTTTGTGCAGCATAAATAACATTTCACAGTTTCACGTCATTTTGGAACTAGGAATCCAGAGAAACACAAGTCTCAGCTTCAGTTTTCATGTTAAGCATTGCCATGAATTTGTTCACCAGTCTAAATAGTGTTCAGACATACACTGCAGCGACATAACTTCCTTGCAGTCATGCATATTCTCAGTTGAGTGCAGTTATAGTGTAGATTAGGAAAGGCAAAGACTCCTTTCTATGCTAAGGAGCTGTACAATCAAAATCTCATGTACTTCATGTACTCAGCACACCTGACAGCTCTATTTGTACCTAAAAACTGATGATAAAAGCAAAAATCGCAATTAGCTAAGGTCAAGGATGAAATGTTGGACATTACACTGAAAATAGTTTATAAGTGGGCTATTTTTCAAAGGCAGTCTAACAGTGTTTTAACAGCAAATACTTTGGACTAGATTTTCAACAGTACTCAACACTACATATAAATCCAGTGACAAGGAGTATGCTGTGCTGAAATTAATATTTGTACAGTTTTAGCATATGATATTCCCTTCTCCAATAAATTATTGTTTTGGATCTAGAAACAGTGAAATAATTCCAGTATAATTAAGAACAACTTCAGGACTACCTACCTTAATGATAAGAAACCATACTACAAATAGCCAATAGACAGAAACAAACAAACAAATTCTTCAGTGAAACAATACACAAGTTGTACTCTTAAAAGCTGTTTCCATGAAGAACTACTTTGTCTATTACTCTACTTTGTCTATTACTCTGTGCAAATGCCCAACATCTGGATCCATATAAATTGCCATGAAGATTCATCATGCTCTCTTGAAATGTCGCTGTAAGAAACTGCAGTTGTACGAGTTGTCTGGTATGAGATACTGCTACAAATAAATCTGACAAGCAAACAGCTACAGCAAAATGGATTGCATCTGATAGAGTGTCAGCTTGCTCAGTAATCTGTGGTTTTTAGGGTGGAAAAGAATGAAAGAACAATTTTGGGGAAACAGTGAGAGAGAGCTGATATAGTCAGTAGTCAGGTACAACAATTTTAAAACACCCCAAGTATTAACTATACGTTTACCTGCCCAGTCAAATGATATGATCAATGAATCCCACTAATACTGAGAACTAAGGTTTGATAACAAATCTGATAGATCTAGGTGTTAGTCTGCGTACCCTGAACTCTATTTTAGAGAATGCTCTAGAGATGCAAAAAAAAACCACAACACACTTACTTATGCAAAGTGATACCTAATATTTTATTTGCAATAACTTTACAAGAATGGTGATTTGAAAATGTACTTTAAAATAGTTATTAAACTGATAATGATCTCTGCTAGGGAAAGATTAAACACTATTATATAGACATATGTGTATGAGAATTGTCTTTCCCTTTTTCCAGTAAAATATGACTACAGGTTGATGGGTTTCTTTAACAAAATACATGAAACTGAAAAAGATATTCCTATGCTGGATGAAATGCATCCACTCTGAATTTAAGGCATAAGGACAGCATATCAACTTTGAAGTATAACATTAAAGATGCCTTTTAGACTCAATATTGTAATTGTTTCACATCTTGTCTTTCTACCATTCCTTATTTTGCAGGAACAGCAGGGTTCCCCTCTCCAGGTTTGAAGCTTCTGCCCTGTTCACAAGTAACAAAATGGTGAGCTGCATTTCAGAAATTATCAGTGCTGTCTGAACTAGTCTTGCTCACAAGCCTAGCCTGTCAATGTCCCGGGAAACTGTGTTTCTATCCGACATTTTCACTACTTTTGATTACAGCTGGCCAGAAAGGACAGCAATGTTGTGACTTCATGCTTTCATTTTTAGTTAGGAGTGACAATGCTGATACATATAAAATTAAAACAGAATATTTATGTAGAGGCAATGTGAAATATGAAAGAATGCTTTAGCCTGAGATTCAGGAGAGTTTAAATTTGCTTTGGGCTCAGCTATTACTGACCTTTGCCCATGAATGAAGGCAGTTGCCCTCTATTTCTTCTGACTTGAGATCGTATGATGCTCAAAGCCTGATGTGCTTCTCATTATACCTTGACCTTAGCACAGAAGGCAATAAACTTGGATTAATGATACCATGCAATAAATAAATAATACTTAAATATTGACTGTAGTTAATGAATTTAAATTTACTGGTTTGATTAAGCCTAAAAGTCCATTCCAGAATTAGTGACATAAGCAAATATTCAGACTAACAATTCTTAAACTGCATGAATTTTAGTCTAAGTCCAAGGTTTAACACCAAGGAAAATAGCACATATTAAAATGTTTTAAAAGACATTACATAATAATTCATGATGCTTTGATTTAAAAAATAAATATTGTATGTGCTCACCTATGTGAAGAAAATGTTATTCTGATAGTAAGGGTATGAAACAGGTTGTTGTGCATTTTTGCAACACTTCGCTTTGCTTCATGATTGTGTGTATTTGTTCCTGTGATTACTGTAAATTTTTTAAGCCCATGTAAGATCAATTCAAAATGTTTAAAGAAAGATCAAGGAAAATCAAACACCTGAACCACTCATAAAAAAGAAATAATAAAACAAACCACAACTGGAAACATATGTATCATTATAGAAGATTAGCATTTAAAAATAGAGTCTATAAAACCAATATAAATTCATGGTATAAGATTAAAAGTTTTGAATATACCTAATTCAGACTGGATCATCATTTAAATATTTTCTCATTGCTTCTAGCAGTCAAATATTAATTCAATAAGTGCACATCTCTAAGACTATTTTACAAAAAGAGTTAGAAGAATAATTCAAATGACAGCATATTTTACTTGGTATTTGTTTACTATAACTGTGTGTGTAAAATGAAAAGGTATTTCTGCTTTTGGGGTAAACGTAGGCCCAGATTTCTAGTCACTGGAATTAATTCCAGATATACAGTAGTCTGGCTTGTTTTTGCTTTGTTTCACAAACAGAAACCTCTTGCACACAATCCACTTTGAAAGCAAAATATAATATTCTTAAATATTAGAAAATAATACACTTATTTCAGAAGCAGAACATCAGTCACAAATATTGGCTATTTAACAAGCTGTCTTAAACATAAGCCTACTGAACTACTTTGTGTCATTTTTCCTGAGAAAATGTCCACTTTTCAGTAAACTGCATAAATCAGATTAATGAAAATATGGAACGAATGAAAAAGTACAGTCCAATTTTACACCATTACACATCTTTTTATATTACATCATATAAATAAAAAGGAACTGTAGTGGCTAGCATTTGCATCTCTACTGAAAAAACATGTCACTTGTCTCCTGTTCACCCCTCTGGAATCAGAGATCAACCTTTTTTTAAGAGTGCATTGCATACAAGGCACCATGACATTTTTCAGCTGCAAAACTGTGCAGACTAGGGTGTTTATTGGAGTCTCATGTGCTAATTCCCCATCCTTTCCCCTCTACCACCACTAAAAATTATTTGCTTACAAAGGCTTTGTCTACACTGCAAGTAATTGGGTATAAAAAGAAAGCATCAGCAGAACAAAGCTGTTGGTGATGCAGTTTGTTGAAAGCATCTGTAGTTTGGATTTTTACTCTGGACTCGATTTTTCTTGAATGGAAACCTCCCATCAGGCATATAGACCAAACCTGTCTAAAGGAACAAATGCTGGTTTTGACTCAGTGTCCACATTAATGGTTGGATGGCATGTGGTAGCAGAGTTTCTGATTTATTTTCTCAGAAAAGAATCTAGTTTGGATTTATCAAAACTATTCTGCAACTGACCCAACACATGGCAAGTGGGGACAATGGGGGAATTCATTTAAATACTGCACTGCTGCTGTGAGCTGATAGGCTAATGGCAATGTGACCTGTTAGTGTGCAGTAGATCATTTTTGGGAAGGCTGGGAAAAAGTCTGAAATTACGTTATATATACCTGAAATTACATGTTATATTGCCAACAGTAGCCAGTTCAATGAAACAACATATCCAGTACAAGAACTGAAACCACTGGGCTATTTTCCAAGTTTGGGAAGTGACAAGAAAGAATCTGCAAGATGAAAGTAATGTCTTCATGTTAAAGCATTCATTTATCTGGCAATAAATAGGAGTTATTTGGTGATTGAGCAGTGTTATGCTGTGAGTTTGAGACTAACATTTGGAAGAAGGTGAGAAGGAACTCTAAAATAAAAAAAGCTGAAGAGACACTTCTGAAAGATGTTACATATAAATATTATAGAACAATACTAATTTGAAGCATGTCCTGGTTTTATCTAATGAATTAGATCTGTGATTATGTTTCTATATTTTTGTTTCAGGGAGTGGATTAATTTCTGCTTGTGGATTCCTTACACATTTCACTCATCTGCCACTGTTAGGGTTAGATTTGTGTCTTTTATGCTGATGCAACAGGTTTTCTGTTTATAAGACCAAATTTCCTATGGTATAATAGAGTAGGAGCATAAAAGTCTCTGGAAACATTAAGACTGTGCTGAACTATGACAATTGTTCTTGCTAACTTTGCTGCTTACAAGTGCTGAGGCTTTCTACTGAGCAAAGAATTAACATCTGCTGTCACAAGTTGATTCCAGAAGTAACAGTAAGTTGCACACTGAAAAATGCTTGCACGATTTCCCTGTATCCCTTACAATGAAAAGCATTTATGGAATTCACTTACAATGTGAAGTCAGGCAGTGTTCAGTAATTAATGGCATATTTAAAATCCATGGCACACATCTGCATTTGTCTCTAGAATAAAATGACAGCATCTAGGTAAATACTAAGCAGAATTTCACACTCACAGGATTCTTCCATCTCAGTAATCTGTATACCTGCTGTAACCAACTAAGATTATGTTTGCCCCACTGGGAAAAAAATCATCTATATTAAAAAGTTTTCTGACAGTTTGTGCTATCATAAAATATTCTTATATTCTTCTCTCTCTCCTCTCTCTCTCTCTTTTTTTTTTTTTTTTTTCTTTTCCCCTTTCTGGAGTAGAATAATTTTCTATTTAGGAAAAGAGTCTAAAAGAAGATTTCCAACTTCAGGATGGCATGAGGTGGAGTACTGGCTGGTTCACTCTCTGTCACTTTTGCTTCTTATTTTGAAATCTACTGATGGGAGTCGATACTATCAGTTTGTTGTGAAACTGTCAGCTTTTCAGAGGTCAATAACACCTACACTCCTTTCCAGGTGAATATATGAGACAGAATGTGAGGACAGCAGACTTAAATGATCACTGCCCAGAAGTAAAATCCAAATTTATTATATTCGGCTCATGGATGCAATGCAATTGTATCTCTAGATAACATTAATAATTAAGAGAAGAGAGAATGATCTGTTTAGTTATCTATAGGTAAGGAATCAGTGGTCTTGAGCCCAGGTACAACTGCACAAAATGTTCAAATAAAACTGCAATTAAACATCCCTGTCTCTGTAATTCAAAGTTTTGTGGACTTGCTGTACTGGGTCTGGCTGGGATGGAGTTCACTTTCCCCACAGCAGCCAGCATTTTCAATCTTTCTTTTCCCTTTAATTACATTATTCTTATCTCAACCTGCAAGCTTTTTTGTTTCTCATCATGCTTCCCCTTTCAGGAGGAGGAATAAGAGAGCACTTGTGGTGGTGGTATTTAGCTGTCCATCAGGGTGAAATCACTACACTACACTTGTCTTACCCCATCTACATGAAAGTGAAGGGGGCAGAATTTGTTTACATGCTTTCTTAAGTTCAAAGCTCCTTCCCCAAAGACTATTTTTTGCACATTATCTACAAAGTCAATGGATCTTTTAGAGCATATAAAGTATGGAAAAGAGGGCTTGCTGCTGTAAGGAAATAGTTGGGATGATATCTGAACTTGCAGTTAATAACTATGTTTGTTATCAACCTTTAATAGTTCGACTGCAGCCCTAAATTTGTAATTTCCATGGTAAAATTAGCCAGAAGACACCAAATTGGTGTCTGTATGAGAAAAGCTGTGCCACAGCTGCAGGTTCTCAATAGTCTCCCTCTCAAACAGCCAAGATCAGAGGAAGTATGAAAAGCCATTAACCCTAATGAAGAGCCCTTCAAGTCCACATTTAAGCATTACTGGTAAAGGGCATTAGATTTCAGTTTCTAATGCTCTCAGCTCAACACCTCTCACAGGCTACATATTATGAAGTGATCTGTTTTTCAGCTCAAGGTGTTAATAAGAGATGGGAAAAGTCTGGGTTCACTAACCTGATGTTACCCTAAGTTTAATGGCCATTGGAGAAGAAAATTGGCTCATTGATTTTAAGAACAATTTTTTTAATGTGCCTGAGTGGTAAAAGACAAATGTTTTGCACCTAGTTCTTCACAAGAATGAGAAATTACTGATGGGAAGTGGCGTGTTAGTAATAAACATAGAAACAAACAAGTCTTTAAACATACTTCATTCAGAGGCTTTAAGATAATATATTCGTCTGTAAATATATATCTGAAAATATATTCTTTCGCCACAGCTATTTTAAGAATAATATGGAGAAACACTCCCGATATTCATATAGAGAAAGGGAAGTCCAGCTTTGTCTGCTTGCTCCCAGAAGACACAGTTTGGTTGTCATTTCAAATCATATTTTAAATGTGGGTGGGAGGATGTGTGCTATGGAGAAAAGTAAGATAAATTACACTTAAATATGACAAAACCAAGCCTTTATATTTTAAACCTATTACTTTCTTGTTCCTACCAGTTCCACTTCCTTTTCTCTAAACTTTCCACTTCCTTTCCCTTGTTAATGTTTCCTACAGCCTCAGGTATTGCACTCTGGCAAAACGCTGTGCTAAACAAGAGCTACGCTTTAAGACACACAGAACATATCAGTGGTTTCACACAGGAAAAACACATTCAGCAGACAGCCTTCAACAATAAGTAGCATTAAGTAACAGCTTCTGAAACCTTCCTGGAAGAATAAAAAAAACCCTGACTGACAATTCATTCCTCATAATATGGTAAGATTGATTGCCTTAGAAAGCCTATGAAATCACATTCACGGTGGTATTATTTGAAGGCTCTGTATAATTCATTGACTACCTTGTCATGCATTGTGCATGTGATGTTATATTTTGGATACACTGAGAAGTATTAGATATAAAATTATTTTGTATGATGCAGCCCAGATGTTAAAAAGTGCATTGCTTGGGACTACATGATTCAGTGAGAAAATATAAATGGGAAATTACTGGAGCTGAAATTTTATTGCAAAGTTATTTATCTTTGTTATTATTTTCTGAATCCTTTTGTGCTTATTGTTTGCTGCAACAGATAGAGCAACTATTACTTATGCTTTAAGCTGAGGATTATGAAGGCAGTAGTAGACACTGCATACCAAAAGAGATTAACATGTGGTCCAAGTTAGTGTTTATTCTCCTAATGCCTGAAATTTTGGTATATTTTTACATATGTATCTGTGCACACGTACACACAGTCATTCAGTCTGATTTAACAGTTTCAGAATTATGCTGAACATGAATAATTACATTATTTTAAGAAAGATGTGAAGACTACCTGATTGTAAAAAAAAAAAAAAAAGGGGGGGGCGTCTAAAGTGGGCGTCTTCTGATTGTGAGAAGAAATTGCACACACACACACATATATATATATACACAAGGCCTGTCTGTCCATAGATGCCAAACTTAGAAATGCAAATGTTTATAATAAAAACATACCTATTCATGAAGGCAAATGAACATATATATATATATATATATATATATTCTTATTCTAGTTCTGTAAAACACAAAGCATGCTCTTGGTTTCTTTCATTTTAATGAAAGCCCATCTTAGGATTTTGGTCAAGGTGCATCATTTGTACCATTTAGGTTGTCAAATGCATTTCAAGTTCCTGTATGTAATTAGAGCACCAGAGTTCCAAAATTTCATAAATGGACTTTTATTTGCATTCTGAATGTAAACACCGGTGATCACGACTCTACCGTAACTCAGTTGTGTGCTAGCACTACATGACAATTTGTTGTTCCTACTGGTTCCGCTTCCTTGTCTCTAAACTTTCCAAGCCAAACACAAGCCAAATTTGGCTTGTGCCAAATCTAGTTTCTGACCATTTAAACTTCTGAACTCTTTTCATAAGACTGACTAATGACGTGCAACAAGCTTGAAAATAAGATATCATGACAATCTGCACACAGTTTGCAGTGAACAAAGAATGAAGCACCAGGTGACTGCAGTATGCTACCAGAAAACATCTTTGAACCACTAATTCCAAAGCCATCCTTCCTTCTCTTTTATAGAAGTTCCCAGCATGTGATCTATCCCTCTGGAAGAAGATAGTAAGGAAAAGAACATTCATATTTAAATATTATAATCTGCAACTGGATTTCTCTACTGCATAAGAGTAAAGGGAATTAGGGATTTACAAAGGAGGCTTCAGCACAATATAAATCTCCAAAGGCTTGCCCTTTGCTCCAGCTACTTCCCTAGTCGAAGCTGAGCTGAGTTTAACTCATGCTAGTTTAAAAACATCTTCAACAAATATGAGAAAATGAATTAAAAACAGGACAGGGAGAATCACATATGATGCATACAGCTGAGTTCTTCTGCATTATTTCTTATTCTCAATAGTCTGAAAGGATTACAATAATGCTAATTTCTGTGAAGCCTCATCATCGCAACTTGAGAAGATAGCATATACTACATAGTTTTATGTGGCTTTTACAGAACTTTCTGTAGCTAAAGAAACTTAAGAGTCCATGAACCACACAGCTGTTCATATACAGGACAGCAGCAGAAATGCTGAGATACATCAGGAAACAGATTTTAATCTGTAACACGTTAGAGAGTGGAAAATATCCTGGACAACCCAGGATCTGGTAAGTATGTAAAAAGTGAATAGAAGTAAAAAAGAAATCATAGCTACATGTTTCAAAAATGATATTTGCAAAGCTGTGCATGCTTACAGTTATGTAAGTCTGAACCTTCCAGCTGGCAACTTTAGTGCGTATTAGCCTTTGCTCAATGTATTGCTCTTAGCTGCAGCAATGTGACAATGATGTTAAGCGATCCAGTAATTTATCTCCCATAGGTACTTCTAAAGGATCTACATACTAACATGTAAGTGCAATTGCATTCGTGGTAGTGACATCTTGGATATAAATCTGAAAATTGTACTTAATTCTTACAGAGGGATTTATCAGCTTCAGGGAAATTTTTGATATGTTCCTAAAAAATAGGAACCCTATTTTTTTTCCCCAGTGAAAGGGTCCAATATGCTGATTCAGAATAGCTAATGAATAACTAAACAGATTGTGCAGAATTCCCTAACAGATTAGGGAATATATACTTGGTAGAAAGGGGTATTTTGAAGCTAAAAGGTAGTGAAGGAGAGAATTTTTGATTTGAAGAAGATAGTACCATTTAGTGCTTAGGACAAAAATAAATTATTTCTAGCCTTTCCCTTGCTTGTCATTTTCCTGTCCATGTCAAGTTGTGTGCAAGCCTACATAAATCAGTTAAAATAAAATCCAACTCACAGAAATAGTATGAAGTAATTTAAGCATACCCAGAAAGAAGATGAAGGAATGACAAGTACTGCTTTTAACTATGTAACATGTTCATATTGTCTAGCAGTTGTTCAATTAATTTATATTTTTATATATATATATATATATATATATTAAAAAGTGAGATTTACAACTCTATTTTCATTATCCTATATTCAAGTGATAGATAAAAAGTCAGGAGAATGCCTATGTTTGGTTAAGACATAGTTTGCTCAGGTCCTTAATTAAATACAAGTATTAAACCAGAATTTCTCACTATTCTGCCATGCTCATTTTTGTTCAAAACCTCATCTGAAAAGTTTTAGTCCTGCATAAGTTTTGGGGAAAAATGCATTAGTACATTGTTTAATAAAAGAGAACTATTTTAACCTTTTGTAAAGTTAAACCCATTTTCCAAAGATTAATATTTAACATGGAATGAGTACTGAACAAAGATTTTACCCCAGCCACTGTTAGCTGAGTGTTTAAAAAACACCTTTTCTGCATGAAAGGATGATTCCAAGTGACTAGACCCCAGGTATTCAGATAGCTATTTAAGCAAATTCTTCTATCTATCCATACTGATTAAAGGACTGAAACATGCTTACACATGAAGTCATTTTAATAGCAGGCTGCTCACAGTGGTGGATTGCTGAATTGGGGCTTTCCCCACTCATCCCAAATTCCACCTTTATACCCTCACTGATACAATTTTTATTAGAACTGAAACAAAATACATATCCAGAACAACTTAACTATTTATTTTGTTATAGCAATGTATGCTTCAGTCTCAACAGGAAATAAAAGCTGGACCCTACATGGAATTTCCAATAATTTAAATATTCATTGCTATGTAAGATTAATTTATTTTCTTTGCAGTGCACACAAAGCCCTAAAAAGCATATTCAAGCTCCATGCAGTTAAAAAATATATAAATAACATATATATATCTTTTCACCCTTTCTCTTTTGACTTGGATTTATATATATTTTTTTAAATTCTATTTTTAATTGTACTGTATCAGCATGTTCTTTTTCTGTATCAATTCATCCATAAAAGTGGTTGCCTTGTGAAAACTTGCCCTAGATTAGTCCACACCTGAGTTTGTGCTAACTTCTTTTATATCATGATCTCGACTGGCACCTTAATCTGAAGAGACATGTCCTCTTAAATGTGTTCTTGCTGTTGCAGTTGATTTTTTAAAAAATACTTCCCTGTGCAGACCTCCGTAGCATACTCTTCAATCTAGCACAGAGAGACAGCCTCATAAACTTTGACAGTTTTATGAAAAAGCTCTAGGTTTTCATTGTTTACTCTGCCTCATCTTTCTTTGTAGAAAGAATCTTTTTTATCTGTGATTACCAAGTTTTACAAAATTATTTTAGGTCCATGATGACTTGTATCAGTATTCTACAAGCAAACAATATTTGGAAAATACAATTGAATTTTTGATACCTTATATTTTTCCTTTGCAGCATTATAGTTTCTTAATTTCAAGATTAAATACGAAAGGCAAGAAATTGGGCTGTAAGGTTCACAGCCCTGCATGTGGCTCTGCTGCTGATTTAGCAGCTGACCAAGAAAAGTTTCCTTTGTCCATAACTCTGCTTTCCCATTTCTGAAATTCTGAGCCAGCAAGAAAGATCAAAACCTAGGACTGGAAGCTCTAATTAAAGCTTAGGGAAAACTACCAGTAAGCACAGGCCAAACTACCTGTGCATCTTGTACTAGCGAGTCTGTGACACATGTTTGAGATGTTATGATTTTGTGTGGTGAAAAGCAATGGTTGCTCTAATTATGCTCTAATTAGTTCATTATTGTCTGCAAAGGAAAGTGCATATGTCTGTGCATGTGTTCTGCTGACAGGTATATGAAAGACAAAAAGAGAAGAGTAAAAGCACAATATTTTCAGATATTCCCAGACATACCAACTAATATATCATTCCAATAAATTTCAGTTTTGAGATGAATATAAAAGCTGAGCACATTCTATAGAATAGCTCTAGACCAACTGCCAGAAATAAAAAGATCTTGAATTCACAGTGTTTAATATATGATCACATCTCCAACTACAGTAACTCAGAAGTGGGAGGGTACTGAGGGAATGTTAAATGTAGGGCATTATATATTAATATAATTTCTTTCCTTCCCCAAGATAAAGAATATTGTTGCTCACGCAGCCTTAATTTAGATGGCCTGTCAAGTCCTCCTTTCTGCAGTGTCATGATGAAAGACACTGATGTGTGCCAACACAGGCAGTACTGGGGCTTTTCAACTATTACTGTATAAATGCTAATGAATCTCCTCCAGTAAAAGGCCCCAGCAAGTTCCCTAATCTAGACCCTCCATTATAATGTCCATAAATTACCCATTTGTTTTCTTGTGATGAATCTCAGAACATTTTGGGATCTGCTGAAGGCAACGGAAGGACTCAGACTGATTTCAGAGGGTGCTGTAGCAGTCCTTAATGCCTGGATCCTGCCATGTGTTCATGTTTGTTAACCGGTTCTGCATTAGCGCCCATGGACTGTACGTGGATTGAGATGATTATTTGTGCAAAGCCCAAGCAATGACTGCATCTATTGCAAAACAGAGATGCACGTTCAGCTGGGATTGTGCCCACTCATTCTAGCTAACATGCTTGCAGGCCATCCTTATCCTTGTGTCAATTGCTAGATGCTAAGAGGAAATGCAAGTCCCCTGACCCTGCTACCTATTTCATCTTCTTTAGAGTCCCGGCAAGCAAGGGAAACTCAAATGACTTGAGAAAGGGACAAGGCTGGGGGGGGCAACAACCAGCACCCAGAGGGGGTTAAGCATGCTCGGTGAACAGTCCACAATCTTTCCATTTCCATACAAAGAAACAATCCAGCCTTCCATGGGCCTCTGCCTCATCTGTCACGTCACCCTGTCAGCTAGAAGTCTATGTCTCAATTTGCCACATGACAGATATGTTAGGACCTTAGGTCCTTCAGGGAGCCACAATCCAGTTTTGCCTGCACTGTTGAGACAACCTGAGCCTGCTCAGCACAGTTAGCAGTGGTGGTGGTACACTGGAACACCTGCCTTCACCTGCATCCTCCTCATTACATAAGTGTCTTATCAGAGAATGCTACAATCACACCTTTGCTGTTCAGAGTAGACAAGTGTCTTGATGCCTTTCCTGTCATATTGCAGTAGACATTTGCTGGCTTGACCACCCTAATTAAGCAGCTTTTTTATAGCCCGGCATTGCCACAGTACAAAGCCATTTTAAGCTCCTTTACAAATAAAACAGTTTATCATTATTAACTGCACGATGGGATAGAGCTCCCTAAAGACAACTATAAATATTGGTTCCCTGCTACTGACAGGCTGCTGGTGAGGATTTGCCACTAGGTGAAAAAAACATCTATTTTTTACTATCTCAGGTAGCAGAGGGGGGTTAACCAGAGCAGTAATTGCAATGATCATGCTCTTTACCTATTGATTTGATTGTGCAGAGAAATATTCAGTGACATCACTCGAGAGTGGTCTCTGCTGAGCAGGATCAGTGGTGATGCAGCAAGGACTGGAATGTTAATAACTTGCAGTAAAATCAGCCTATTTATGTCCTCATCAATCACTATCTCCACAGATACCAGAAATGCACTAAAAGAATTTCCATTGAAAGACTAGCTTTAATTAACTCCCGCCCTCACTCAACACTCAGAAAAAACGTGCCTGATTCAAACTGCTCTAAATGTGCTTTTTTGTGCTTGCAAAGTGGTTTGATTTAGCAGTGTGTGTGTCTCAGGTGGCTCATGCAGACCAGTGTTTCCCAGCTGGGAGAGCCAGGAGAAGAAATCAGAAGGGCCAGAAAGCTTTGAAAATTTTAATGTAATCTAATTCAAAGGAAACCATGTTCATCCACTGCCTTTACATTTTCATACTTCAAGGTCAAGTATTTTCTGTAAACTTTTCAACATGCATGCAGAGAAAAAGATGCAGATTTATCCTTGCCACAGAGCCACTTCAGCTCTCTCATGGTATGTGTAAAGAGTGTAACAAAAAATGCAAGGAGGGAAATGGAAAGACTGTGGGATCTGGGATACTCAATCAATATAATCATAATAGCCATTTCCAGTGTGAACAGTTTTAAACTAGATCACTGATTGTGGGCACCTTCATTTTCAGATGAAACTCTGAAGTCTGCCTGCTGCAAGAACTGGGAGCACAGAACACCTCTGAAAATCAGGTACAATGTGCTCAGATTTAGAGCACGTTGTTACCTTAGTGATAAAGAATAAGAAATCTTGCAAGTCTGCTGTGATGCAGAACTGTGAACTGACTCCCATAAGAAACAGGAAATCGGACTGACAGACAGCAAAAGAGGCAGGAGTCTAAGCCTGGTCAAAAACCACAGTGGTGTTTTACCTCCAACAAAGAAAGTACTAAAAAACAAATAAAACCTTAAGAATGAGAAAGTCATCAGCTCGAGACATCACATGCTCACTGATTCACATCCTTTTCTTATTTTCCTGCCACCACCCTTAATCCCTGGTGTCAAGAATCTCATCTAATTCTTTCATCTATATCTTGATGCTGCTTGAATATATTCTCTTATATTGTTACGCAAGGGTGTATGCTTATTACTTGCTACATGAACCTGCTCTGTATGGTTTGTATTTGATTCTTCATTTCATAAGCTTTCAGATTAAGTCCTCTTATTGTCAGGCTCTTTTGGATCAACTTTATCAAGATTTTTATTTCTTCCTTGAGTTATTACTTTATTAAATTTAAATCTTTAATAAAGTCTCCTTTCCCCCATGACAATAAACTTAACATGAATAAACTTTTCTCACAACTTTTGCAATTTTCCAAGTCTATTATTTTCTCACCCTAATCTGAAAGATTTCCACATAAGATGCATTATTTCTTCAGTGTACAAAAAAAATAAAAAAATTACAACAGAAGCATGAATCTTGGGTTCCTGTCTTCAGTGTACTATGTTCTAGGATTTACACACAATATCTGGACTGTTACTGGAATGCCTGCTCTAGATTAGAGGCATCTGTGACAGCGTCATTCCAACTCTTACTGATTATACACACCTGCGTAAGCAAAAGCCAGCTCCTTAGTTATGCTGTGTTTATGGATGCTTTTTGCAGAATCCTTGTTAAAGAGTCTGGTATTTATAATAACGGCTTCATTTGGTTTGTGATAGAATAAAACAAAATAAGATTCTGAGATCTTTACCTCCCCTACTAAACAATGACTTGGAGCTTTGTTTTGATTTACGCCTATTCTTTATCAGCGTCTAGTAGCGTAACATGGCTGCTGGGCAGTTCCTCATCAGTCCAAGGAGAAGGCAGAGGTAGACTTCTTTAAATGGCAGACTGCACTTCTTCAGGAGCATAAAATCCAAGTCAGGTCATAAAAGCAACACCTGCGGTGTTGGGTACTCCATTATTCTTTGGCTAGTTTCCCATTAGACCTACGAGTTCACCTCTCAAGTACAAGCTAATTAGAAATCATCCATGAAATTATCCAACTAGCGCCTCACATCTCTGTATTACTTCTTCAAGTACACTTGAGAGTATGTTGTCTGGAGTTAGTGGATTGTCAATTGGAACTCAAGTCTTAGTGTCTTTAATTAGGGATGTGCCAACGTACCTGAATATAGTGGAGACGACTAGCAGACAGCTCTCTCTCCATTCCACTTCCATTTTAACAGTTTTGTTGCAGAGGTACAACCACAGGGATAGCCTGTACACACACTTTACAAAACAGCTGATCTATTGAAGTGCTGCTGGTTTGATTTATGTCCCTGCTGTGCTGTGCCACATTACAACACTTAAAATTCCCTATTATGCCAGGCCACACAGAGCGTTGACATGATATAATGTGGCATGACATTGCATAAGCAAATTAATAGCTTAATAACATGACACCTGGTGTCCACAATTACAGTGGCCACTGCTCTTAAGTTTAGCTCCCGGTAAAGGCAGGAATAATGAATTATTCATTGACTGCTCTGATCATCAGATAATTCAGTACTCATACCTCTTTAGCCTTCAATAAACCTTTTCACTATTATTTATAATAATCCTTTTGCTTTGTAAAGATAAATGCTAAGTAATTGTAAAATATCTCTGCCATTTCCTGAATAAACAGAAGATACTGAAAAATAGTACTTACTAATAAATTTGCAACATATTCATTTTTTAATATTTGAATTAAAATGCAAGAAATAAAGAGAAAGGAGAAAATATTATACAAGAAACCAAGACACCCTGATCAGTCCAGTCTTTGACAGAGAAAAATACTCGTCTGTTGACATCAATACTTCTTATAAGTCAGTAATGATATTATTGCATTCTAAATATGAATACAAAGTGCAGCAGCTCTTAGTCATAAATTAGATGAAATGCTGATGTAATCTGCTTTAAACTTCTGTAAGTATTATTTTGTTATTTAAACTAATACATCAGACTGAGATAGGATCAGTAACTGCTACTTTTAGTCTCCATAGTGAATTCACAGGGCCAGTTTTGCTATGTGTATTGGGCCAATTTATTACTAAAAAATCTGAGTAAAGGAGTACTGCATAGTGTGTCTCAGAAAAGTTAGACACACTTTTTTTTTTTTTTTCTCCTCAGCTCACTGTTGCTGTTTCTATGCTATACTTTGATGCTATTGTGCTTCTTACTGTAAGCACACATACATTGCAACGGAGGTCTTGGGTAACAACATGGAATGAAACTCTATCTGCTGTGCTGAAAACATGTCTTTGCCTTTTGAAAACCATATTCTTTCTTCCCTTGGTATATAAAGAAGACATACTAGTGAGTAACAATGCATTCAAAAATGCCCTTCTTCAGGTTTCTTACTTCTTTAAATTCCACATGTAAACAGCTACTTAAGTATTAGTATTTTCAAAGTCACTGGCTATTTATAGCCTCCTCTATCTAGCTGTGTTTCATTCTTTGATATTGTGTTTGGCTTGAGAGCCTAATTTTTATCATCCAAATTTCGAAATATTTGTCCAGTTTGTCCAAACAGGTCATAGACCTGTTCTGAGACTAGTTTGTAATATAAATCTTCACTGGAAGTCCATGGCAGTGTAAGATAATATTTTCATTGAGTTCTGTAAACCATGGATTGAGGCAATGTGTAAAAACATTAATCCAGACAATACAGACATTTAAGTCATTTTACAATTCATAAGCTAAAACCCATAAGAACTTTGATCAATTCAGTCCTGACTGTAAGAAGTTCTGAGCAATTCTTGCAATTCTTGCTTCCTTCAAAATCAATAGGTGGCACAGCAGCACTCAATCTCTTTTAATTTGATCCACAAGTAAGAGTTTAAGAATTTGACACCGTAAGGTAAAACTTTTTCTACATAATCAATATGCAAGACAGAAGCCATATCCAAGATAGCTCTGCTGCCCCAAACCCTGTTTTAAATTTGTATCAGTGTCTGTGCTGTAGGTAACCTCAGGCTCCGTGGAATTTCAGAAAAGCAGGGAGAATTATCAAGTATATAGAAATAGTTTTCAGAAACCATACAATGGAGCCTTTCATAAATAGGAACTTTCTGCAATACTGAAATATAAATTACTGCATAACGATATTTTTCCAAAGACAATCTCCCTCATTACTGTGTGTTTTTGACTTGTCTATTCTGGTACCAGAATCAATATTGTTCTATCAAGCACAGGACAAAAGAAGGGAATTTCCAGGACCCATAGTTGAGCTCTTTTTAGGATGACAGCACATACTCTGATACGACAAAGTAATAAGGTTCTCTACATTGATGCAAATGAATTCCTAAAGGTCACCTTAAGTTTAAAGAAAGCGTTGTGAGGAAAATCTGATTTCTCAGTGCTGATTCAATAGCACAATGTGTTAGCACTTTCACAATGTGCTAGCACTTTTCGGGAGACTTTGCCACTGGCACTTGCTATTTTTATCTACCCACCAGGCAGCTCAGCAAAACCCAAGAAACAATTTAACTTTGTTCATTTTCCCCCCTTGTGTATATAATAACATAGGAAGAAGAAATAAAGGAAAAACATAAAATGATCATTAAAAATGAATGAGAAGAGTGTGAATAGAAGAATTATGGGTAAATGGACTGTAACCTCATTGGCACATGTTACTTTTACTTTGCTATATGTTAAATAGAATATTAACTTTTTGCTCTAATTAAGCTGTATTATGTTATTGCACTGGAAGAAAAACAGGGAATAAATTCTGAAAAAGAGATCAATATCATGGATGGTGCTTCTCCTTTGCTCTGAAGGGAGGAGAAATTATGTATCTTTTGTTCCACAACCTACTTCTATTCTGTGCTAACTCAGTTGTTATATGGCGCATCAGGTTAGGCTATGACTCTTCACTGGTTACTTGCCCACCTGTTATTTACCCATTAATGAAAAAAAGTACAAACAGGAATACAGCATGGTGTCTGTAATCTTTTTTCCCATGTGCAAGTGGTTGGTAGGTCATGGCTCTGATCTTAAATCCACTATATGGAAAGATCCCTGTGTTTTGCCACTGACACTATTTTGGAAGATTTTTGGAAGATTGCTATTATAATACTAATATTATTACCACTGAAAGTTCTAACTAGCAAAGTACACTGCATAATTTATATCTTAAAATAGTTCTGCTGTCATATTTTGGAGTATTGGTATCTTTAAAGTGCTTCACAGCATAGTCACCGAAGACTATGAAGACTAAACAAAATAGGAATATATTTGGGATAGCAATTCATGCTATGCTAATCAACAACCTAAAAGCTCTCTTCCTTGAACAAGGAATAAGAACAGCCACATCAAAGCTTAGTGTGCAGGATTTTGTTCAAATTCACACCCAAGTTCATTTCACAACTGCTTTCTCACACAGATAAGTAGAGTTCACCAAGAATTGGAGGCAAACCTCTAACAGAGTAAAGGTGCTTGAAAATAAATGAACAACCTTTAGCTATCTTTATGGTAAAGAGGAAGTTAAGGACGTCTTTGACATGATACCAATGAAAATGCAACCTATGTGTCTTAGGCTAAGAGATGAAAGGTGAGAAAAAGCAATTTGCACTCCAAGTACTTGGAAAGAGGTGGTCACCAAACGGTAACTATTTTGCTTTATTTTTTATTTTTTTGTTGTTTGCTATTGGAGTCTCAGTTACTACTACAGCTTTCCTAAGCTCAAGGAGATCAGGAGTTTGGGTATAAACTGTAAGCCAGGGAGCATTCCTACAAAGTTCAATCTATCCTACAAATCCCTGACCATACTTAACACTTAGCCAGCATTTAGTTCAAAACATGAACCTTACAAAAATAGTTTCAGTGGTGTTCACACAATATTGCAAAGCAAAAATCACAGTTCGTGGAATACACATGAATAGCTTTCGAAGGCATTCACAAGAGCACTGATAAAACAGAGCAGCACCACAGAATACCCCCCCCCCCTAAAGCTGATGAACTGTAGAGCTTTAAAATTGCTTTAGTTCCAGAATGATGGTGAAACAACAGATGGTTTGACAAGCATTTTCCTGAAGTGCAGTTAGCTGACAAAGCACAATTCTACCCCCTCCCCTGTCCACCACAACTTAACTGTCTTCTGATCAATGTGAAAACTCCAGAGCTAATAGTAATACTCCAGAATGAGAGCCCCTAAACAATACACTGTATGCCAATGCATTTATAAGATGGATTTACTAAAGTTGCTGCAGGCTTCAGCTTCCTCAGGTGAAGTAAGATCCACCTGCCTGAACAGCAGATCATGCAGAATTAGGTCATCTCAAAACACCCAAACCATCCATGCCTACCAAAAGACACAAACTACAAAAAATGTTCTGTGTGGAACAATTTATGCACAAGCAGATATCTCAATAAAAGTTTGCAGGAATGCAGCAGTAGGATACAGACCATTGTTGCTTTAGTAAGTACCCAGATAGCAGTCACAGTATGTTTCAGAAATAAGTGACCAGAACTGCTCAGTGCTCAGCCTCTCTATTGATTATGCTATTATGAGGAAAGCACCCTACTCTTTACAAATTTGTTATACTTATTTTTCACATAATAGCAAGAAGGCAGGTGGGAGGGAAGAACACATTGTTGCTTAGCAATGAGATGCTCATAGCATGGTTGATTTTTAAAAGCTTTTGCTAAATATACACTTACAAAACAAAGATAAAACTGCCTCAAGTACAATGGAAAAGTAAAATTGCATTCATAAGAACAGAAGTGCTTGGTTAGGCCCAAAGTCCATTTCCCTCTGTATCCAACAGCTTAAAAAGTCAGGAAAAGAGTACGAGAAATCTGACAAATGTGGATCGTGGTCATTTCCTTGTATGCTCTCTTTTTTTAACCTACTTACACTTTTTGGCTTCTTTGACATTACAACACAATGAGTTCCACAGTGCAGTTACACAATGAGTTAAAAATACTTCTTTTGTTTGTCTTAAAAAAAGCAGACTAGTGATTTCGTTGTCCCCTGGCTCTTTCATTGTTCCTTATTCACTTTCTCCTAACTAGTATCTCAGGCACTGTATTCCAACAAACTACCTCCTTGGAGCCACTTTGTGGCTCAGGGTTGGGACCAGCCACGATGCTGGCTGTGCAGAGAGGAAGGAGTTACGCACGAGCATCTCCAGAGCAGGTGCTCAACCAGGACCTCCACCTGGAAGGAGGCTCAGCAGCACCACCTACAAAGGGGGACTCCAAAGCTCCCAGCCAGGCCCTCCCAGGGACCTCCCAGCAAAGTGAGATGCAAAGTTTTCCTGACCAGCTCCTAAATGAAAATACATATTCAAATACTTAGGAAATACATGCAACAAATGCATGCATTTGTGGTAGATGCAACAAATACAACTTCCTAAAAAAAGACCAAAAGATCCTGTTGGCCACAAAGTATGTATGGAATATCAGGCTTGGCAAATTAACAATAAAAGTATCTGTATGTAGAAATACACATAAATTTTTATCTTTCCTACAAAATTAAACAAAGTACATATTTTTCACTTAACTGTACAAATAAATCAATTTGCTAATGAAACACCAATAAAGATTTGGTTCTGTTTTGCATTACTTTTCTCAATTTTTTTTTTTCTTTAATCTTAGAATATGCTTAATCTAAGTTCACGATTTGTACTATTTCCCATAAGATTCTCTTTCGCTATGATTCAGTAATATTCAAGCGGATGAAAGAAAATCTTATCTACTTTTTCTGCCTAATTAAAACGTTAAGAATGCACAAAAATGAAGAAATAATCAAGGATATTTTTCTGGTTCTTTTTTTTTTTTTTTTTTTCTTCCCCTGCTGGAATAACATTTTGAGAAGAGGTCCTTCTTGTTTTTATGCTATTAATAATTCTCCATTTGCAAAATCATCAATGTCTGCACAATTATAAGACTGTAATTTCAATTACTGGAGTATGAACAAGTGGAATGAAAGCATGAGTTATGAGGGAGAAACACTGTTTTTTTTCTTCATCATTTCACTATTAAATCAGGAAACTAACAGTCTGTGAGTGGTAAATGGACTTATTTCTAAACAGAACATTGGGTAAAATTAGATTACACAGGCAAGTAATTTCTGAAGCTAAGCAGATTTGAAGTACTATCAGCTGGGTGGACAAGTCGCACAGCTGGTGTACTTATAGAAGTTTCTAAGCACTGGCAAAGAAGAGGGACTCAAGTGAATATACAGTACTTTAAGTATTTTGGCTGCTACTCTGCTATGTTTTTCACACATCTTCTAGCCTCTGTGATGGGAAGGGGGGAAGCAGACTTCTTTCTTACAGAGATTAGCAAACGGTATTGCTACAAGTTGTGTAATTGAAACCAGCCTTACTTTAGACGCTTACATATCTTATGTGCAAACAAAAACAAACATCTAAATCGTAAGTGTACACGAGTTGATGATGATCTGAAAGCTCAATGTCTCAATGCACAAGGTGTCTGTCTTTTTAGAAACTGGAGAAAAGATAAAGACACTGTCAAAACAAAGCAAAAACAAAACAAAACAAAACAAAACAAAAACAAAAACCACACACAAATATCCTGTCTTTCTTCAGAGGTATCTTTCACCGGAAAAAGCAGAACTATGAGAAACTGTCACTGAGTAAGTCCTGAAGTGCTGAGGGAAACAGGGTTTTCACCACCACTGGAAAGTACAAAGCATGACCTCCATGCGACCTCTGTTCCACCTCTCTCTCTCCAGAAAGAAAAAAGTTTTATTTGAAGTCCTTTAAGGAAGAGAATTACAAATCTCCAGAGCTGTAGAAGCCCTGGGCTAATACAAGAAATGATAAAAAACATTTGATTTTCTTTATGCAACCCAATATCATTTCATAAAGATTTACAATATAGTAAAACTACAGCGCACAATTTGCTAGTGCTGGTTTACTTGCATTCGCTGCAGCAACTTCTGAAATAGGAGAGATTTTATTTTGGAGTGTGATGAGCTACATGCTCTCACAATAAAGCTCTCTTCTAGGCAAGCATCTCCTGTGGGCAATTGTAAAATAGGTAATTTAGATAGCATTTACAGCACACACACATGATATGTAACTATTACAGATTTTAACAAGGGAAAAAAAAAAAAAGAAATGACAAAACCATCCATAGTTGTAAAAGCCTGCCATTAGCAACTAGAAATATATACTGTAACACATTTGATTTATAGTATCACATCTTAAGAGACTGAGCTATACCAGAGCAGGTGGAGCATTCCAGGAACTGAAAAAGTTTTGACTGTTTTTGGAACTATTACCTTTAACACGAGAGGAATATTAATTTCAGAAGAAGAATGTTCTGAGCATGATTTTTTGAAACTAGCAAGTCACCAACAAAGCATTAAGTCAAGCACAAAATGAACAATACATAGCACACAGAAACTGAATGCATAGGTTGACTCACAATTTTTATTACAGAATCAGGAATGACAAAAAACAAACAAACAAACAAAAAAAACAACAGCCAAGAAATTAAGTATGCATGAAAATTTTACCAGGTATTCCAAATATCTCTGAGGCAAATTTCACAAAGTGTACCAATTGGACTGATTATTGCATCAGTACAAATCTGCTCAGAAAAAGAGAATGTCTCTCTTTAGACAGGGCAAGTAAAACATCTGTTGGGCATACATTTTGTATACCTCTAAAATTCTTTTGATGGCCAAAGACTACAAGAACTATTTGTCCTGCAGATACTATTGGCTCCCTGTTTCCATTTCCTTGTGCTACTTTCCATAAGATGATCCAACTGTCTATTTCCACACAATATCAAAAACAGAGGTGATAGATCTGGCAGGAAAACAGATTGCTTTGGATGTTTCACTTCAAGAATGCAGGTCTAAGAGTTCCCTCTTACCCCATGGATAGTCCAAAAAAGACATGCAAGATAAATAATAAGTACTATAGTTTTAGACTTTTTTTTTTTTTTTTTTTTTTTTTGGAGTGTGTGTATATAGTTTACACTAAATATATTACCTCGTGGCCAAAGGAAAGCATGCAACTGATGTTTGGCATTAATAAGCATGTAGGTATTGCTGCTGATTTTGAAGGTATGTAGTGGAATTTTGTGATTTATTCCTGATGTATTTAGATATATATAAAAAGGAGTCCTAATTAAGTTGAGTCATTTCATGATAGATTCCATTTCTAAAATACCAAGAACCTGACAAGAAAAGTTCTGATTGGAGAAGGCGTTCTGAATTTATTCTCAGCGGAAACCACTATTTTTAATCCCTTGTCCTAATAATAAAACTTCTTGTGTTTTAAAATGAAAACTGCAGTTTTTCAAAACTGAGTTTACAACTTCCAGCCTTCTACATTCTGCAGCTTCTTTGTGCAGTGTTAATAATCATACACAAGACAGATAATTAAACAGTGGAAATCACTGCATTTCCACCCCTCATCTCTCCTTGGTTAAAAACTTAGCACATGAGATTTTGTCTCAAGTGCTTCCCCCCCCCCCCCCCCCCGCTATTAAAGATGCTTCTCTGAAAGGAGCACTTGCTGTTTTCATGCTATTAATAATCCTCTATTTGTGACATCAGCCCATCCCCACAGCAACACACTATTTCAACTACTGGCTCAGATCCTCTGGCTGGTTTTAATGATAAGATGACTAAAATCATGGAAAGCTGGATCCTCTATATGTGAGGCGGGGAATATGGCTAGTCTTTGTTTTTATTCACCAGGTTAGTGTTTTCTTAATAAGAGGAGTGTTCATCTATTTAATAGAGGAAATCTGTGTAGAAATTTACTGATGTGGTGCCCATTTGCCCTCACATACATAGAGATTAGTTACATCAGCCCTACAATTCACCAGTTAAGTCTGTGTATAGGCTGATAGTAGAAACAGGGAGAGGATTGATGCACCTAAGTGGAAATTCGGACAGCTTGTCATGTACAAGCCTATTGTGTTCTGCACAAACCTCTCTGTGGGACAAAAAAAAACAAAAGAAGGAATAAAAAGAACAAATCCCCATGTGATATTTACAGTATTTTAGTGCTGAATCTCCCAAATACTGTGTTCAGGAGTTCTCATTAACATGGATTTAAATGGAAGATATTTGCCTGAGCAGCTAAGTCCTTTATGCTTACATAAGGCTGCTATTTACAACAAGTAGTATAATGGCATCTTTGAGCTTTTTAATTAAAAATTAATTAGGAGATTTAAGAACAAACTCATTGGGGGTTACTGTACAATAACATGTTTACAAAATTAGGTCTGGGCTTTTTGTTTTCGTTAAGTGTTTCAATCAATTCTGTGTCTATTAAATATAATTACGTATGATGCTTCCTCAAAATTATAATGTAGCATTTAAAGAGCAGCTGGGAAAAGTCTGTAATTTTAACTTCAGAACTAGGGTAACCATTAAAATGCAAATAGGTGGAAACAGCAGTTTACTGATGAAGAAAACCCTCAGCATAAACATTTTATCCATTAATCTTTAGATTACAAAGATTCCTTCTGCTTTATTACTACTTATTACTTTTGCCAGTTAGGTTTCCTAGCAAATGTCATATTCCCTCAAGAATAAGTCACTGTTAGGAATAAAAGCCTGTACTTAACTACAATGTGATAACACTGATACAAATATTCACTTTATTCATGTATGTATACTGACAGTGTATGTTTTACGGAAATGGTTACAGTGATTTAAGCAAAAACAAAATTAAAAAAACCCGACATATCCAATATTCATTTTTCGTAATAGACTCAACACATTGAAAAAGGAGCTAGGTATTCCACTTCTACTCGAGATTAAGTGAATAGCCTAAATCAGACTAGATCAGACTTCAAACTCTTGTCCTGATTTAGGAAGGCATTCAAGCATCTGCTTCATTTTATTTTAAACAAGGAAAAGAAAGAAAGAGCTAAGGTTTCAGAAATATATTTCTGGCCTGGGGATTTGTTTATGTTAAATTTATTTTTTTCAAAGCTTATAATAGAGTTATTCTAATTTGCTACTGCTTCTTTGAGATCCACTGCATTCTTCAATGGAACTATCTGGGTGAGTGGGTAAGTAAGGTGTATCTCTTTGAAACAATTTATTTCATGAATTTAAGTAAATTCTGCTTTATATCAGTTTATCCAACAAATGTTACATGGATTTAGTTTTAAATGAGATTTTAATTATGTATGTCACACTGTGTTGATATACAGAGATCTTCTGAGAAGTGAAGGATACCAACTGTGCACAGGTAAACAAAAAACCTGGCCATTCAACAACTTAGTTGAAGTAGAAAGCAACATGTAAATCAGACATGCCACTTCTGTTAATGATGTCGACACAAGTAAAGTATTGGTCACAGTGATACAAATTCACCTCCACTGTGGCTTTAAAGCTTGCCCTCCCAACTTCTCAAACCTATATCTAGGGAATACATTATTTAATGGTTTCAGCCAGTCAATTCCTATGTTGTGATTCCATTGTCAGACATTGAAACAAACAACCCACCACAGACACCGCCCTCGCCATCCAAGAATAGAGGATCACGTACTTAATGCTTTGACCGTTTTCCAGGGCTGTTCGTTCTACTGATTTCATTGTCAGTATCATGGTGTTTTACCATGGTGTTAAGCCCGTCTCTGGGTGTCCTTCTGTTAAAATCAAGACAAAGTGTTCTACTCTCATTATTACCAAATACAAAACAAAAAAACAACTTTTACATTGATCGAATAAAAAATGCTAAACACACTATTTAAAAAGAGGACGTGATAACTTTGGACTGGTTAAGGCTAACTCTAACATACATCACACAATGTCTTAAACACTGGATAAAAAGAACAGACTACACCCTCTTCTACACATGCTCTGCCCCAAGCACGTACTGGTCAATTGATTCATCCTAACTGTATCTTTTCTGCTTTCTTTTTTGTGTAAATTATCCTTAATTAAGCATGGTTCAACAAATTCTCCATCCAAATGCCATATCATGCAAGGCTATTCATTCTTTGTGAGATCATTTCCTTGAAGACATTGCTTAGACTTCTGATATGCAAAAGCCAAGAGAGGGCTGTGCAGTGAACAAAGAACTTAATTACTGAACTACAAAAGGATTCCCCTTCTTGTCTGATAAATTTGTGACTCATCCAAACAATTCATTAACAGGCAGATGTTTATATTAGAGGTTTCTGGGGGATGATGAATCATTATTACACTTATAATGACAATGCTTGGCCAAAGGCTACCAGACTTAAATTTTGATGAGTTCTGGGTTCAGAAAAAATACCACCAATAAGGGATGGAGAAGGAAACAGATTTTGCTGATAGAATCCCAAATTTAGAGTAACACTTTATGACAGACAAACTTGTTCAAGGAGAGAACTGAACCGTAAAGATAAAGTTTCATTTCACTGAAGTCAGTGGGAACTTTTCCTCGCTTGGCCACATGAAAATACAAGAGAAACATTCTGGTATTGACTCCCCATCCCTTTTTAACCCCAAAGACATGAATTTTCATGCAATTCAAAAACATAATTTCAAAGTGAAGATCAAGAGCTAGCATGATTACAGTGTATGAATACCTTCGTAAAGAGGAAACTCAGAATACCAGAAGGGCTTTTAATCTATCAGGAGAAATTATCTTAAATAGAAGTTGGCTTTTGATTTTAACAAGAAAACACAGGTGCTTATTTTCGGCAGGAATGCTAGTAAACTATAGAAACAAATTTTCAAGGGAATAGACAGTATCTCCATTTCCTTTTGTTTCAAATTAAATTAAAATTGGATTCATTCTACTTATTTTCAGGCTTCTAAACATCTTCCAAACCTTACAATCATATTTACAGTCAGCTTCTATGAAGTCATAGAAAGAGAGAATCACCTCCATGGAGTTATTTAGATCTCAGGATGGATTAATGCCTCTAGAGGGGGCATATGGTAATATGTAACACCTTATGCTGACCATACCTCTATTAGGAATATAAATATGTGGCATGAAACTTGGACTATCTGGTAGAAACACTCAAGTCAAACAAAAGTTGAATTTAAATTAAAGAAATACATCAGAAAACTAGTCATATGCACATCTGGCCAGTGATGTAATCATCTTAAATTGTATGAAATGATCAGTAACACTTACCTTACCGCTGTAGAGTCAACAATAAATATTCCCAAATTAAAAAAGAATTATAGTTTTAAATAAAAAAATATCCCAAATTACAAAAGAATTATAGTTTTAAATAAATAAATAAAACTCACTGGAAATTGTTCAGACTGAAACTGAAGTGGTTTCTGTCAGATTTACAGCTACCTAGACACCGCTTTGCCAGCTCTTGCAAGTTATTAGACTTACCCAGGGTAGGTCACTGAGAGAATTGGAAAGAAAATTCAGACTAGAAAATATACCATATTTTCTGGGCTCTGTTGCAGATTCAAAACTTTATTCAGAATAGGTTTGCTTCATTTTTCCAATAACACCCTTTGTTCCAGGAAAACTTTTCAGCAAATGTCTCAAAGGTAAAAACTAATATTGTGTACTATCAAAACAATCTTTTTTTTTAATTTTATTTTTACAGTTTTATCTCTTTTCACTATGTCACATGTATCATATTATTCTGGACAAATTAATAGAAAATTAACTGCAGCCACAAGTGCTAATGGAGCTTGCTGATACCATCCTAGGCCACTCTCAATAATCTTTCAAAGGTTGTGGAGACTGGGGAGAGTTCTGAGGATGGGAAGAAACTAGAGAGCAAGGAGGAGATCTGAGGTCTGTCAGCCTCACTTCCATATGGGAAAGAGGCAATGGGCACAAAGTGAAATGCAGGAAATTCCATTAAAGAAACTAAACAACTTTTTTTTTGCTGTGAGGGTGGTCAAACACCAAAATGGTTTGCTTAGAGTTTGTGGAGTCTCAGGCCTTGGAGACATTCAGTGCCTAGCTTGACAGTTCTGAGCAACCTGCTGTAGATGAGCCTGCTTTGAGCTAAGTGGTTGGACTAGATATTCTCTACAAAGAGATAGGTTTGAAATGTGACGTATTTTGTAGCTATTAGACTTATTTATTACATACACAAGAAGTAAATAGATGACTTTTTCCCTCTCTGACTTTAGCATGTAAGATACTTCAACATTTTCCATAAAACAATTACTGAACGATAAATTGTTGTCCAAGTACAAGCCTTCTGCTTGTCTTCAGCTGAAAAATCAAATTACTTCAACAGCTTTATTGAACTTTAAATGGGGCAGAAATAACAGAACTATTTTAAAAATTGTTCTCTAAAACAGAGCAATTTCTTCATTCCTCACTCAGGTTAAACTCCTATTGCAGACATTTAGAGAACAGAAATAAAATGAGATCATTTACTCAAGCTAAAAAATTCTGCTAAAAATGACATGATAAATCTAAGCTGTGACTTTTTTTTTTTTTTTCCAGCTTTATTGGTGGATAACTGAGTCAGAGAGATTCAAAGCCACACTTGAAACTTCAACTAAACTAAAACTAAACTAAAACAATATTTTAGGAACTGCACCTTAGTCCAGTGCCTTTCCAGAAGTGATCTGAGTGTCAAGGTTGAATCTAGTGCAAAGAATGAAAGAATGCAATCAAACCAAAGCAATAAAATCCAACTGGCGGTAGAACTGGAGTGCAGGATTCTAATAAATTGCATTTTAAACAGTTCTCCTTACTTTAAAATTCTGTAGAATTTGTTTATCAGGCTTGGGACATATTAAGCAATGCAATGTTTTCAGGAAACTTTTGCACTGCAAAGTGTATTATTTGTCTGATACTACTGAAGCTATTAACTCCTTTAAAGAAATCATGAAACCTGCAGCATAGATTTCTACTGGTCTTTGAAAAGCAGACATATTAAAATAGAGCAAAATGGCACGTCATTAAAAAGTAGCTGTTCCCTTTTTTGGGGAAAAATTAAAAAAAAAAAGTTATTTTGTCTCCTTAGAATTTGACGAAAAACCAATTTAATTAGAAGAACATAAAGATAATTATATATATATATTCCCACCTTTAAAAACAAACTATATTTTGCCATTTTTACTAATTTTGGTCTCTTTAAAAAGAAAAAAAAACTTGCCAAGATTTTTGGAAAGTTGACAAACAAGTATGAAAATTCAGAATTGATCATGTGTGCAACTATTATCTTTTATTTCTAACATGCTTTTATGCAATAATGCCGATTTCCAGCTGACTTTCACCTTCTCTGTACACTAACCTTCAAAACTAAGATTCTTGGTTGTATCAGAAAAATAGTTGTAAGAAGACATTGGTGTGAAATGCATATAAAAACTTGACCAAGATACAGGACAGGGTTGGTGAGAAGAATAAAGAGGAGGAGAAGTACATGCATGGGCCTTGCGCTGTGTGAAACGTGTATTTTTTATTCACAGTTTCAACAGTGTCTGGAATTTGCTGTTAAAAATTCAATTTTCAGTGCAATACCTTTAAACTAAGGCTGCATTTTTCAAGGGTACAGAGTGACTTTTCATATAGTCAACTTAATTTGTCACACTCAAGCAGCTACCATAATTAAGAGTTTAATTATAATTTGTAGAACCAAAGAACTACAAGGAAAAAACAAAATTTAATATTTTTTGCTACTACAAGGTAATAAGCTTCAGCAAGTATTCATTTGATACAACTTGTCATGAGAAAGTAGCCTTCTGGAACAAATCACTGCATGCAGAAAACTGTACGCTATTCTTTGCTGCAATTCTGAGAGTATGTGGGAGTAAGGGAAATAAATCACAAGACATTGCTAGTTAGAGTAAAGGTTGATGATGCAACATTTACTGAATGAAATCAGACTGCAGTGGTTAGCTGGCAGACAGTAGTCGGTGTTCCTAAATAACATTGTGCCCTGGGCATAAAGCAGATATGGTCTCCAAGTCTAATTATAAGAATATTAGATTGCAAGATAAGATTCTATCATGTGTCCAGAAAATAGATATACCTAGAGTCTGGAATTATGGACCACAAGAAGTTCAATACACATGTGAAATAAAAGAAAAATGCCGTAGCTTTCATTCCTACAAAGAAAGGAATTTTAATTTTCTAATTTATTTTCCATGCAAGTTTCTGCCCCCCTCATTTCTTTAGCACTACTAAACTCTTTAGAGTCAAGTAGTCAGAAAGATCCTTTATGCCTCAACTTTAACTTGCATGGATGAGGGAGACAGAGTATATTAGTCAGCCTCATTAATGTTGTGAAGAAACCATCGGTCCCAATGAAACTTAAGACTGCCACTCTAATTCAAAGCAAGTAGTCTGCAAGAGAGAGTTGTGTTCTTTCCTTTTTCTTTTCAATAGTCAGTCATAATTAAAAAGTTATATCCTCTTATTAAAAGCTCAGTTTTCAGAAGTAAAATGTGCATCCACAGAAATGTTTGCAGTAGCCAAGAACCTATTCATTTGCTGTTATTCACAGAAGCCAAAGACATGCTTTTATTTAATGTTGTGAGGACAGAGTTGGATGAGAGAATGATAGTTTTCACCTTAGATAACTTAACGTTTTGTGAAAAAAAGAGAAAAGCCTAGCTAGAACAGCATTTCACATGTGTTGAAAAAAAATCAAAATTTTTGGCAGAAAAGTCCACAACTATTTTTTTTTTCTTCTGCCAAATAAATTTAGTTAAATACACATGCCTTGTTTGGTCAGAAGATACTTTCTGAAAAATACATCATTACTCCTTATTCCAGACTTTTCATAGGAACTGTAGAGATGAAGCAGCACTCAGTAAGAGCGAGCTTTACAGGGAGTAGAGCACTTGTAGTCTTTTGAAATGAATATAAATGGCAGCAGGAGGTGTTGACCACCTTTGAACAGCAGAATTCTGAATACAGGAAAAGTCACACACCTGCTGAGATATCAGTTCTTCATCCTTTTTCACTTACATATTTCATTCCCAAAACATGACTTCTAGGTATGTCATCATTAACAATTTTAACAAGGCTATAGAGGCAATGTGGTGTAAATACAAAAATGTTTTAATCAAACAATATTTGACATACATTTCACTTCCTACAGTCTTGCTGTAGTCAAAAGTATTGTGAGGTTAGAAAAATATGAGTAAAAGGTACAGTTTTATAGATGGAATTTATATCTTGGTAATACTTAGTACATGGTAGTGCCATGGACATCAATACAAGGTTAGTGCATTTGAATCTTGTAGAACCTGGCTCCTGAAACAAATCATTTATATTAGACTTCTAGCAAATTGTACTTCTGTGAGATTCCTGAAGTGTTCATAACTTTTTTGTTCTATTCCTCTGCTAAATTCCCATGGGGAGAGTTTATAAGTATCCATCAAAACAAACAAACAAACAAACCCAAATTATTCAACAAAGCTTTGAAACCTACTTGACATATCTGCCTCTACATATTGACACTCGTGTAGCTGACCTGGTTATAAAGTCTTTTAACCATTATGCTAGTGAAAGTAACTAGGACAGATCGTTTTTAGACAGACTTACCTTGTCCTGAATACATTTGTGTTTCAGCAAAATGATGAAGGAAGAAGTTGGTCACCCAAACTGTAAAGCAAGCATCCTTGTAGTTGAGCTCAAAGAACTTGTGGACTGCAGTTGCCAGGAAGGATTTATACTTAATATGTGTTCAAATTTTCAACTTCTGCAAAGAAAAACAGTAAGGTTTTATACTAGCTGTAAAAAATATGAGTTATACAAAATCAGCTAATCATCTAATTTTGACCTACTAATAATGTTAATGAGTACCTTCAAAGGAATGGCATATCTTGTATCAAATGTTGTATTTTGATATAAAATTTGCAACAAAAGGCCATGTTTCATGGACTATGACCTGGTAAATTATTCAAAATTATGTTAAGTAACAAGGGCAAAGACATTTACGTGTCTTGGAGTACTTTGTTTCTAAGAGATGATGTAATATAGTTTAATCAATAATCTCAACATGTGCTCATTTCCATTGCCAAAGGAGTAATTTTAAACAGGATAGAGTTTTACCCCTTAGAATTACAATAATATTCCATTCTCAGGCCTGATGCAGCCTGAGTATCTAGAAAACTTAGTTTTTAGGAGCCGAAATACTGTCTATGTTGTATGTTGGCTATTTATTTATTTATTTATTTATTTATTTTTGCTTCCCCTATAATAAAAAAGATACATATAACATTGAAATGAGTGATTTATATGAGCACATAAAAAGAACACATTTTCTGAGCAAGTTGCTGAAGTTTAATTTAGTGATGGAGGACTAGATCTAGGAATACATTTTAAAGCCATTTTTCTTTTTCTCAAGATTTACACGTCCTTTTCTTTCTGGAAGCAGCCATGGTCAGTGTAAAGCTGTGTTTAGGCATATTATGTAGAGCTGGAGAGAATTCACATAACTGATAATATAATAATAACTGATAATACAATAACCAGGATAACTGTGATTAGTCAAATTGTGCTATGGACCCAGAGGTTTCATAATATTCAGTGGATACAGGTTCTCTCATAAGAATTATTTTCAACCACAAGTACCAAACTGATGGCATTACTAACCAGAACTTAATGAAATCAAACACATTTGAATAGAAACCTAGGATGTTACACTCAACAGTAGTACCAAGAGCTTTGAACAGAGTGATCCCTTACAGGAACTTGTAAGAACTTGAAATCATAAAAATACTAAATACTTTCAGTGACTACTGTAACTGAAAAACAGTAAGTCAGGATGTTGAATGCCACCTATTTCCAAGGGTGCATGGGATGACTAAAGGCATTGTTTAGATTAACTTCATATCACCCTTAGTTCTGTATTAAGCATAGTTTGAGATTCATTGTTTGCATGCACAATGATTTGAAACAGCATGCCATCTTCTACCTCCCCCACTGCCAGAATTCAGGGCTTGGTTTATCACCTCATTGCAACTCTCAACAGGCAGTGTTACACATAGACTGATACTAAAGACTTGCAGCTAACTGTCTAGAAAGAGTAATAAAATTTGTGCTGCATAGATTCTTTTTGTCTGTTATTTATACCTTCCATAATTTCATTGGATTACATTATGGCTATACAAACATGTGAATTAAAATAACTGTACTAAAACAAGCCAGAGGCACAGAATTGCAAATAATTTAGACTGGAAAGGATGTATGGAGGTCATTGTCCAACCTCCTGCTCAAGACAGAGCTGACATACATCAGGCTGATCAGGACCTTGTTCAGCTGAATTTTGAATACCTCCGAGGACAGATATTCCACAACCTTTCAGAATGCAATATTCCAACATTTGGCTCTAGTTATTGTGATATTTTCCCTTAGTGTACATTCAGAATTACCTTTGTAGCAACTTGTGCCTGTTGCTTCTTATTTCTGTGCACATCTGATAAGTCTGGCTGCATTTTCTTTATACCCTCCCATTAGGCTGTTGTAGACAGCAATAAAATCTCATTCTTGATATTTTACAATTTTTTGGATTAAATTTTTATTTAGGTCTATTCCATATATTTCTGCGGTGAACACGTGCATAACACTCATTTAACTGTATAAGAGTCTCGTTATGGCTTGGGATAAAAAACTAAGGAGAGCTGAAAACTCAAGCACAGTCTGAAAATAACCCTCAAAACTCTGTAAAATATTTTTTAAAAACTGAAACCAATGGAGACAAAAATAGGAGCTTCAAGGACGGTCAGTAAACACAGACATAAGCGTCTGAAGACTATTTAGAGATTATTCCACAATTAGTATAATATGTGTATAATATGTGTGTGCAGAACATTTACTCCAGCAAAGAGTAAGAGTGCTATAAGATAAGAGAGTGTTGAGGAAAATGTGATCATGCTTTGAAGTTTTTGATGATTTGTTGCCAAAAATATCATGTGGTATGGTAGTTTCTGAGTTTATATGGTATTTTTTCTAAAACTTCAGTATTTGATATATTGCCTTCTCTTTGCCACTATGTTAAAATAGAAATAATTATATTTTCAGAATGTTAGAAGTGACATACTCTGTCATCTGCTCTAGCAAGGTTAGATGTTATATCAATAGAATCAAAATAAGATGCAATTTTCAAGTGGCTTAGATACCTAGTCAAATTTGCTTAGATGAGTCCTGGATTTTTGGATAAATGTATAAAAATGACTTGAGGAATTAGTGGAAGGAAATCATTCAAATAAAACACAATTATCACACTACAGAGGTCTGTAAGAGGTTTCATGATTTCTTTTGTTCTTCAAGCCCTGCATATTTGTTTTTTATGTGATTCAGGCTGGAGAAGAGCATGCTAAGACCTTTGGTAAACAAAATGCTCATCCCATCAAAATAGTTATTAAGAATACCAAATCTTCAATAATATAGAAGGTGCTAATGTTACTACTTTTCTGGGCCAAGGCTAGATCTTTGAAGACAAGTGCGATTAACTAAGTTGGCTAGAGTAATTTGCAAGAAACATGAAAATAGGAAACAGCTATTATTTCCCAGTACTTGATAGCGTTTATTAATTTAACACAAATTTTCTGCCAGTGTGTAGGCTGGTACGAATTAATGCAGCCTCATAACTATGCTAAAACATACTCATTGGTAGAAACCCACAGAAGGTCTAGAAGAGGGAGATACTCCAACCAAATGTCTCTTTCAGCTGACTCTCCACTTATGCTGTTCGTATGCAGAGAATTAAGAAAGATACTTGGGTGGGCTGTAACACCAGATCTCAAGGGATTCAGAGAAGAATATATTGTGTTTTATCTCATGCTTATTGCTGTCCAAGGAAGATAAATGAAGAATGCAAAAGTACCTCTTTTCACCTTTTCTCTCCAAGCACACAGCAACTTAGCTCTGATGTACCCTTGAAATGCCACTTCACGGATTCTTGCCACAATACATTTTGTGAGTTCAGTCCATAGCATAAATAAGCTATTAAATAGATCATCCCCAGGACACACTATGAAACCTTCCAAGTAGCCATTAGGGTATATTGTGTCAATCTGCCCTGTGGAGACATTTATAAAAGGCTCTTTTGCAGAGTACAATGTAATGGCTCCTTCAGGGAATGTAAAAATGAATAAGATTAGTCACAGTATGGAGTCTTAATAGTATGAAAAGGTGATATATATTAATACATTATGATGAATTACCATAGAGAAAAAGTAGAGAATATCTAAACATGGTTTGGTTTATGTTACATTTTGGTAAAAGAATTCTAAAAGCATTAATAAAACCATCTATTTACTTACAGTGGACTGAATCCTGATTTTTTAATTTTTTTTAAGCCCTCATTTTGATGATTTTTTACCATGAATAACATCAATCAAAGATTAATTAAGACACCTGAGGGAAAAATATCATTCAGAGTGGTTTGTTTAAAGCAATCAAGTCAGTAATTACAATGAAAGTAAACAAGAACAAAAATCATAATTGTTTGCTGGAAAAACTTGTGGTAGTGGTCTATTTGAGTAGTGAGGTATTGACTGTAGGTAAAACAGAAAACAGCTGCAGACATTAGTCTAGTAATTTTGAATAAGGGTTTTTATACGTCAACTGCAGAGACAACTTTTTACTTTAGTTTAAGACTCACTGTCACCGGACAGAACTTCTTCCCAAGGTGATTTACATTTGAAATTTCAGACACAGTGAAAATTAACCTTTATTAACATTTAATAATAATTAACTTTAATATACCTTTTATGGTTTATGTAAGCCATGTACAGAAACGTACATTTTCAGGTGTTAACTTATTCATAGATATTTTTAGATACAAAGCTACAAGCATGGTTTGTTCAAAAATCCATCCTAAAATTCTCTGTATATACTTTTGGGGGGATGGTGTAAAAAGCACCATGCCAACATCTTTGCATGAAAGCATTTCAGTTTGGAATATTGCACAGAATTTCTCAAATGCCAGGATGATTATACTTCTGTATAATTTATCACAAAGAATCTATTCTGGAATATACAATGAAGGTAAAAAAATACTGCTTTCTATACAGTAAGCATATGATGTTAAAGCATATTGCTACATGCTACCTAAAAATGCTACAGACATAAGACAGGCAAAGGTGAGGCATCTTTCCTTTCCTCTGCAGAGCCACCCTACAACATTAAAATTCACAGTACACATTTTCAGGAAACTAAGAAATCCTACACATATTGCTAAAATAAGAGTGTCTAAAAGAAGCAATGGAGAATCTCTTCAGGCAGACTATGCTTGATTAGGTTTTATTTGAGGGTATTCCTTACCTGAGCCCCAAACTGGGAAGTATTTCTGTTAAAACAGGTCTTAAACAGGAGATTTCCTAAGGAGGGAGACTGCTTGACAGTCGGCAAACTAGCTTCTTCATAACTACTTTCCCCATATAAAAGCGAAGAGAAGTGACAGGAAAACGAGACTTGAAGTAACCATAAAACATTAACGCTGTCCCTTCTTACAGGGATGACAGCAAGTACACACAGCATTTCCATGAGACATTTATACAGTATGTTTTTTAAAAAAACACACCTAATGACAGAGAATTCATAACCCCACTACTGAGCATATTGCATATCTGTCCTCACCATTAAAAAGGTTTTTCCTAATGTCTGTTCCCCACTATAACTTAAGCTATTACTTGCCTTTTCCACAATGCCTGTGGAAACCATTTAATTTATCTCTCTCTTTTTTCTTTCTTTTTTTTTTTTTTTTTTTTCCCCAGCATGCAAAGGGTAAAAATTTCACTTTCTAGACTAAATAATCCCAAACCTTTCAGTCTGTCCTGTACATTTCTAGTGATACTTTTTCCTCTCTAGCCTGTATACCTTTTGAAGTGATGTGGCCAAGTTAGACATATTACCCCAGCTGAGGCCTCATTAAAGTAATCTCTATTGAAATGATGTGAATATCAATATATTAAAAACAGTCAGGCTTTTCCTTGAAATGCACACAGGAGCATGTATACATACACTTATCTTTCTCCTTTCTGAGAACAGAGGATGCAGCAGACAGGAGCAAAAACTGCATTTCTCTGCAGACTAATGGGGACCCTGTACATTAGAAACATAAAGGTAGAGTGTGGCCCATGGAAACTAGCAGCTTCTGTCACTCCAGATGTATTTGCACTCTACAGATGGTGTTTGACCCTACTTTCTTCTTCCTTCCTTAGACACAAGTGCTGCCCCAGCACTTCAGACATAACCACACAACTGCTCCTAATGGCTGCACACATCCTGAGCACACCCCCTCCCTTGTCTTCACAGCTACAAAGCTCTTATTCTGCCAGAGGTGGGCCAACACTGTATGTCATAACACTCTCCTCCTATAGAAATCCAACAGCAGAAGTGTAGGCTGTTCCTCTGTATGTCTGATGCAAAACCTAGTATGAATTAGAAGAGTCTGGGTCTCTTTGTCCTCCCATTATTTCAGGAGAACCTGGTTCATCTTCCTGTTCTAGTTTTCTTGCTTTGTTTCAGTGTGCAATTTTGCACACAATTAACAAACTATGAAAAGTGAACTAATCTGCTTCTGTTAATTGTTAAAACACTTCCTGTCTTTATATTTTTATTATTATTATTAATTTTTTAAAAAAGCAAAAGGCAGCCTTCATATATATAAACCTGTAATTGGCTTAATGCTAATGGTTACTAATGACTGAGTTACATGCTGCAAGTTGGCAATTAGGAACAAGGACTGCAGGCAACATGGTCTTCCTCTACCTAAAAATTAATTTATACTAAAATTAAGCTTTTATCTGGAGCAAAGTTATGTGAATTTAGGAACCAGGTTAACCACTGGGCCATACAGAAACACAAAAAGCAAACAATGCCCCCTCATTTCACTCTTGGTAACAAAAAACGTCTGATAGGCTTTACATTTCCTATAGCTACAATTAAGTTGATGGCAGTCAGGGTGAAAGATATCTATTCCTGTATTGCTACAAATTAAACAAAAATCACTTACAGAAAATTGTGAACAGAGCCCTGGAGAGCCAAAGAGCAGCTTAGCACATTTCAGAAAGTAATTTTCTGCAAGAATATTGCATGGGATAATAAAACCGCAGATAAGAACCCCATTTTAGTGCATATCTTTTGCCTCTGCTGTGTTGTTACCAAAGATTATGGTAGTGTTTTGGGAAGATAGGAGACAAAAAGGAAACCCCAAAGAAGATATGTGTCCTCATTACTCAGACATTGTGATGAGAGGTGACATAAAAATGCCTATACACAATGAATGAGATACTCAGTGGAACCCTTCTGCCAGGTGTTGTCAGGTTCAATTACCTGGAGGCTCCAGCTGGAAAATTAAACAACTCTGGCGTAAGCCCCCACCCAGAAACCTGAGAGAACAAAATTACCTCCCCTAGGTGCCCTTGACAAATAAAGCTTCTGAAAGCTCTGGCTTTACTAATTTAAAGCAAAGCATGCTATCCAGTGAACAAAAGAAATTTCAGAAAACAACAGGTAAATATTAACAATTTTTCTAGGTAAGACCCTAGTGCCCTAGAATTTCCTGCCAGCAATTTTTACCTTTTTTTCCCTTCTCACACACTGGAGTAGTTAATGAGGTAATGTTTATAATGGCAGTTTCTCTCTTGTCCCACCTTCTCATGCTGTTTATCCTCCAGTACTGCCGGGACTCTTCAGAAGCCCAGGTCAGAGATAACACATCCCACTTGGGAAGTTACCTGTGCTTCTGGAAGTGTTGCCTGAGTAAGGCTAGTGCTCCTGTGGGTCTAGGGCAGTTCTGTAAGTCTGGCCTGAAACCCATGATTCTCCTCTAAGGCATGGGATGTCTGTGACAGTGGAGGAGGTTTCATTCTGTTTCTGCTTTCAGCTATAGCGTTAGTGCTTGATTCAACTTATAGTAAATACTATAAAATATGCATATTATAGAAATAGAAATATATATATTATAAAATACACATATTACTATGTACCACATACCAACGTGGGTGATGCAGAATTAACATGAGCCTAAGCTGTACTGGAGCATTGTTTGCCTCTGTGCGGAACGTTTCTTCCTCATCCTTAAATTCTTTTTTCTATTGAAGGAATCAAACCAGCATTTTTACATATTAGGACTGGAGGATAAGTCCTCTGAATATGGAGAATGCTGACCATCTCAGGACAATATTATTTTGCTTTTTAAGAGGTACTCTTTTACTGTGCATTTCCATAGCGACACTGGGCAAATTGGCAACAGAAAAGGAATGCTCAGCAGCAGAATGCTTCTCACCTGAGAAGCCCACAGAGAACTAGGTTTCTAGTTCCCTTCTCTGAAACACCCAATTCAGAGACTTTATACAAGTGACATAAAACACCTACGCTGACAAGCAGGACAGGCATGCTGTGGCCAATTCATGCACAGTAATGATTTGCCAGTTTAAGAGGTGAATAGGGATAACAAAACTTGGTCCTGAACAAAAACTGAGGATTTCATTGGAGGGAATGAAATAATTCAACTTCAGCAAGCAGTAAGATAACATAATCAATAAAGGGTCATATTAGAGATTGAATACATATGGCTTTTCAGGAAAAGTCTAAAAATAATATCCCATACATTAGTAGACATCTGCTTTAATTTTTGTTAAATTAAATGCATGCTAGATTCATCTGACTTGATCTCCTGTTTGCTTTGAGAGATGATAACAAAAACATTCGCTTTTTGCATGCCTTAAGGCTTTTATTATGGGAGTAAGTTAGGTTACGTTATAACACATCTATTGTGTGATTCTATGCAACAGATTGTAGCTTAATAAGGTAAGTCAGGAAATTCAAGATATAGGTAAAGTCTTTTGTGATTTGGCAATGTCTGTCAAGCTATTGGATAACTGAGCTGAAATACAAATGACAAGGAAAAGATGAGTGCAGGACAAAGATATGGTTTCCATATCTTGCTGATTTAGTAAATATCCTGCAGATTGCTCAGGCAATGCCATTACTGTCCCAAGGAATCACAGACTAATTATGCCAAAACACAGAAGAAGCCTCTGTTGCTCCTGCTGCTGTCCATAGCCAACAGAGAGACAGCGTCAGGGATATTTCATTTGTGTCTGGAACCAAAGTATAAAGACATGCAGAAAGCTAGATCATGGCATTTTCAGCATTGCTATGAGCAGGAGAATAGAAAGACAAGGACATCTGATCCGCTCTTTCTCTCTCTTTTCTCCCCACACTACTTAGGTATGCCACACAGAATCAAACAGCACTCCTTAAAGAACAGGAGTATTAGAGATGGGGTGTCTTTATATATGTGTGCAGCAAAAGGTCCACAGTCTGCCCAGGGAAAGCAAAAACCTTCCAGACCTGGTATTTTGATCTGTGACTGAGATGGTGCTTCTAGCGAAACTAGTCATCTGCAGTCCAACTCTTTGACTGCCTGAAATACTAGCAAGCTATCCTAATAAAGAAAGAGTGGGTAGGACAAATCTATCATTCAAGCTATTTATTTTCATTTATATCTCAGACGTAGAACAGTACTAAACAATGTGCCAGCCTTAACAGCAGAAATGTTTGAACATTTAGATTCTCTCCTTTCTGCTGCTTCATCTTCAGGCTATGTCACTATTGACAGTTGCCTGTGTGTGAGAGATCTTGGCAAGAGAACATCAGGTTTTCCTGTTGGGGCACCATGCTCTTAATGTATAATTCTCACTCAATTTTATCATCTGGATCAGGGCAGAATAGATGCAAAAACAAAAGGTAGAGAATACACTGGCAGATGGATCTGGGTAACTACATAACCCCCCTTAAATTATATCATAAGCCTCTGAGACGGAAAATATATCATAAACCTAGAACTTCAGGATTACAAATTGGAAGTGTGTAAATTAAGCTTATAGTTTGTCACTGAATGAACCCAGCTTGTTGATTTAGCAATTTATATGTAGTCAAAACTGTGAATGGCACACCTGATATTCTGACACTGACCAGGAAACTTGAAGTAATACACTTAATGCATATAAGACTTAGATGTTTATGTAGGAATCTGTTATGGGAGGACAGGCTGATGAAGAAATGTTTTATAACTGGTCCAAAGAGTATCTGTAGAATACTTATCTAAAGAAAACTGTACCACTATCATCAAATAGATATATTAGATGAAAAATGTGCTGTTACAGGGGAAGGAGTGTTCTAAACAAAAGACTATTCAAGAAAACTACACTACAGGACCTTCTAAGAAGAGTGAATTGGTATTTTATTCTCTTGTGGACTTTCAAAGTAGACCTGACAGCTACTGACTAACTGGACTAATAGTACATACCTATGCTGCCTATCAAAATCCTCAACGTTAACTGACAATTGATATCAAAATGAGGGACATATGCAATGAACAATTCTCTAGCACTCTGAGCTTAACTCCATGTTTCCTAAAATTCCTTATGCTATATTGGTCTCACACCATTATTAAAAATAACACAATAGCTGTCTCATGGTTGAGAATCACTTTTTCTAACATGCATTAATTCTTTATTTTCATTTATTAGAAATGATATATTGTTTGTCTGGCATACGTAGCTAAATATATGTCAACTGCAGCACATATACTATTCTTAATGGAAAACACTTTTATTATGTGTGAAAATACTTTCAGAATATACTTCAATGATACCCTAAATAGCACTTACTTTCAATCTGAGAAACACAGTTATTCTTGGTATAAATTCAAATTAGTGACTAGCATTGCCAATATAATAAATGAATAACTGGGGAATATTTAGATCTATCAGTGGAGTGCATGCTGTACTGAAACGGCATTATGTCCTTGCAGGTATAGAATTTTAAATCAAAGTAACATTATTATCAGTGTCTAGCTTCATGCACTTTGCTTCACAGACACTATTATGCATTGAGCAGCAATTAGTGAGTCACCAGGGATACCTTCCTAGATTCTTCAGGTCAGAAAAGCTAATTAACCTTCCTCCTGTATTCTGAACAGACTAACAATAATCAGTGCCAAATTTTATCCTTCTTCTTCTTTTTTTTTTTTTTTTTTTTTTTTCCTTCCCCCCCCCCCCCCCCCCCCCCCCTTTTTTTTTAAATCTATTTTAAAATATTGGTGGCAAATTAGGAAAAAATGTACAGAAGCTCTCTTGATGAAAACAGAAAATCCACTAAAGAGGCCAAAGAGCTGAAACTGTGACCCAGGCTTGTTTGTTTATACCAGTGATTCTTTGTTTAATAGATTTTTTTACTAAGCTCCATGAAGGCAATTTAATTAACTCTCCATTTACACTACAGGTAACAGCAGACACACAGTGGTGACTGACATGTGAAAACAACTGTATTTGCTTTGACATGGTGTGCAAATGCAATGACATTTATAGTAGCTGTCCTTGGAAAGAAGGAGCATCTAACCATCCAGGCTGGTGATATAAAGTGACAAAAGCATTGCGTTATGTCAATACGCATGATGTTATGACAGGTCAAAGTGGGATGACACCACTGGAGATGAACTAGCTCCATACAATGCTGTCATGCTGTATCTGCCAGTTTAAAGGAGATAGTACTGTTTTTTGGAGGCATTTATCAATAGGTCAACAGTAGCAGCCAATGTCTCCAAGCAGGTGGCCAGAATGTCACTTCTAAAATGATGCAAAATGCTGATTAGGTGTAATGGAGTCAAGTGGAACTTGCATCATTTTTGAGTAGCTCCATTCTATATTTAACACTTTGTACAAGGAAATACAAAAATATATGCTTGCACAGAACATCAAAACTATACCACAGAAGCAAAATGACAGCCTGAGCTTTCTTGCATTTGATGAACATATGGTTTTCTTCATGGCCTCTTCCCTTCTAGTTCCTTCTGAAAATGATGAAGACACCTATTTTCTCTTCATCTGCTGTTCTGGCCATGTTGCAGACAGCTTTCATTTAAGCTATAACTATATAATGATTTTTCAGATGCAAGAAGAAGAACCTCCTCCTGTCCCCACCTTTTTAAAAGTGAGACTATATCACCACAATGTTATAGTAATATCTACATACTGTAGTACTACGGAAGAGTAACTGGGTAGCCATTAAAAGCTGATTGAGCTGGCAGCTGACCACAAGTGTAACCATGCTGTGTATAAAAAATAAAGCTATGAAAATCATTAACATTTATCTGACTTCATTTTTGATGAGTTCCTAAATTTTCTGATCTCTCTACACACAATGACACTTAAAGCAAACCCTGGTTAGATCTTAGTTTGGATATTCTTATTTTCATGGGACTTGTGACTTTCTAACAGGGCATGAACAATGCTGTGGATGGATCCACAAATGCAGGAAAGGAGTGCAGTTTCACCCGTTTCCTATGCAATGCAAAACCCATATAAAAAACTTTTATGTTCCACTGCAATTCCAGATCACAGCTATGGGGTGGATTTAGAAGGGTAAGGTACATAGTGCATCACTTGAGAATGATTGTCGGATGTTTTCTCTACCTCTCACACTACTATTTAGGCCTCAGAGATTCTACTTTGGCTTGGTATTTCAATATATTTTGTGAGCACACTGACTGCTTATTTAGTTACATCCTGTGCATTTCTGTTTTCTCCTAGAACTTCCAATTAACAACTGGCTTAAAATCACCTGTGGGCTTGAGGAACATTCATGTACTTTGCTGGCAAACTAAATACACAGATAGTGAACACCCTACAGAGGTGGAGGGAGGAGGGCAGTAATCATTCACAATGTGAAAAAAGATCTACAGTCAAGATTTTGAGAAAAAAGGAAGGAAGAGGTAATGTGTGTATGAGGAAGAGGTTAGAACAGTTTTTCTGCAGCATTTAAATACAGGAAAAAAATTCCAGATCCCAGTGAAATGTTCCAGGTGATTTAAGTAAAAGGGTCGATTTAATGTTTTCATTGTTTTACTATGCATTGAATAGTGTGAGTCACAGGACTTGAATTATATTAGAGCAGCCTGGCATATCTGTAAAACTAATGTTTCAAACTCCTATGTGACAAATTAAAATAATTCCACTCGTCATACTGCAAACAACTTGCTATTCAGAAGCCTTTGAAAAGTACTTTCAAGATAAAATATGTGCTTGTTGTTTCTGTGCTTTTTTTTTTTTTTTTAAAAAAAAAAAAAAAGTGCTGTATCTTCTTCACAGCTTCAGTGGTAGAAAAACATTTCATGTAAAATGTGTTTTTCTCTGACATTTAGACGTCTTGCAAAGTGGTTTATTATAGATCTTGTGGACGTTTGGATATTTAATTAAATGTCAGAAACATATTCTCTGTCCTCATATGAATGAATATGAAGAGTTTATTTATTCATAGTCTATTTGTTATTCTTTTTCTGTTTCTCACACAAAATTATCAGTTGGAAAGTAAGTCATCAGAGACACTTAAAATTTTTAGGGGTCAGAAATCTAATTAACCTCTGCAACTGTGCTTAAAATGGTGAATAATATTAGACAAGTTCTTGCAGGAATCTATAGAACCATTCAGACTTAGCAGTACATTTACAACTGGTTCTTTAACTGACCTTTAATGTTATTTTCAAAACACCCATGGAAGGCATTACATGAGAAGCTGAGAACACAGAAACCAGGCTAGAATTAATTTTAGCTCTTAGCAAACACGTTTAGGACTTCATACTGCAGGCTTTACTCTAAATTGTGCTTATTTGCAGGAATAATTCAGTTAAAAGTGAGGACCACTGCTGTAAGCCCTGCTAAGAGCAAAGAGCATGATACAGCTGAGAGCTGTCAGATATTAGCTGGTTTGTGTATTTAATGAATGAGTGAAGAAATAAGAAGCAATAAACTATAGAAGGCTGAAAGCTAATAATCTGGAAAGATTTAATTTTATTTAGGTTAGGTAGATATGAAGTAAATTCTATGTTTTATCTTTAACTGTGAAAATTTTGACCAGTTAGGCCAGATGAATCCTAAATTCTCTTGCATTGTAGAATGTATAGTGGAAAAATATGCATTTTTTTCTCTGTTTTCATCATAATTGATCACTCTGTAATGATGATGTGGAAGAATGTCTATATTTTGTACTTATCAGCTTAAGCAGTGACCTGTGGTTACTGTTGTCCAGTACCATCTTGTAGGTACAGGCACATATCTCAGACCTGATAAGCTGACAAACATTAAATATTGAACAAAGTGGACACTAAGAGACCATTTAACTGAAAATTTACCAGTAGAAAACAAAAGAATGTTTTGTATAATTTAAAGTTAAAATATACAGAACACAAATTGTGCAAAATAGATAAATGGTTTTGACTCAGAACAAAGGGATAAAACTATTAAGAAGCGTTTTTTTGTTTGTTTGTTTGTTTGTTTTGTTTTGTTTTGTTTTGTTTTATTTTCTACATATCTGACATCAGATCAAGATTACACACACTTATGCATCAAAATTAATGACATTAAATGTGAATGTAACTCATGGCTTGGGCTCCAACATGCATTTAAACCCTACTGAACACAGGAAAAATGCTCACGTATTTGCTGAACCATTCTGTGAGTAGTTAAGAACATTTGGTCCCAATGCAGTACTGCAGTAAGGGCAGACCAAGGTTAAACATGACCCTAACTTCAAAGATAATCAATTCTAGACTCTTTATGTAAGGGACCTTTCTGTTTCACAGAACCTTTGCCTCATTGTACACTGTGAAATAGGATAAAAACTCAAAAGAGGAAACAGATAAAGATATTCTGATGAATATGGAGACTAAAGATATTCTGATGAATCTGGTCCTGAGTAAGGAGTTACAACACTTACATAAAAAAGGATAACAGTGCTAACTGATGTCTCCAACATTATGAAACAGAGATGGTTGTTGTCTTCATCAATTACTTTTGATCAAGTAGAAGGATGTTTGAAAACTATTGTAAATAGTATATAAAAATTGTGTCAGAGATCCTGAAGAGATCACAGTATTTATATCTATGTTGAAAGCCAAGAGGTTCTTCAGATGATCTGGTTAATGTTGCATTGTGCTCTGAAACTTGCACTAAAAAATTACTTCCACATTAATTCTTCTTTTTACTGTTGGAAATGAAGCAAAAATTATTCTAATTTATGCAGCTACACCCCAAAAAACATTCAAAATCTGCTGGGCATGGTTGAATAGTTTTTGTATTATTTTTCACTGGCATATTCAGTAAAGTTTACAGCATAGCTGAAGACTTAACTGCATTGAACATTAAAATCCCTCAATATTTGTGTGTCAGTTTTTTTTGTCTCTGTGGTACACTAAGACTGACAATTTGTAGTACTTGATATTTTTACTACAAAAGTACCGAACAAAAAATAACAGAGGTAGACATCCAGTTAGGCATGATTTGATTTTCTGCTGTAGAAAAAGAATTAATAAATCTATGAAAAATAAAATTCTAACCAAGTATCTAATTGATAGACACTGGACTGTGTATGTGAGGAGATTCAGCTGCAAAAGATAGAAATGTACTGCTTGAATTATGTTCAGATGGGAATTACCTATCTTACATGTTCTGAGCTTTCTTTATCTTTCCAGGGATAGTTAAACCTAGGAAGTTTTAGGTGTGTAGGACCTGTGATCTTAGTATAGCTGAGGATCAAAGACTGAACCAAAAAAACTTTGTGTAAATTTTCCTTCAAGTTTTCCATCATCACAAGCTATATCTGCTACAATTTTGCAGCTACTGACAGTGTGGACATCAGATTGATACTAGAACACTGCATCTCTCTGTAATTTTCAGATTATAACACTTGTTAATAAACAACTAGCAAGAGCTATAATATTGGATGTTACCAAGGAATTGTGTCCACTGTTCCCTACTAATTTCAGATGTGATAAAAATACATAATAAAGAAAATCCAATTAGATATATTGGCATGAATGTCTGGGAAAAAAATAATAATCAAACTTAATGCACACATTTATGTCATTATGTATGTTTTGAAAGCAGTAACTGGTCCTTCCACTGTACCAGTGCCAGTACAGGTTGCTCTGGCAACAGGATGCACAGGCAAAAAGATTCCACTCAATACAAAAAGAGAGGGAAATTTTACCTCTGATAATTATAGCCAAACATTTGAGCATACACTTAACTTTAAACATGTAAGTAGTTATCCTTGATTTTAGTTCTCCCTTCTCACAACAATGGTCAATTACTTTAACTACAACAGAACAAAAATTAACCACAAGTGAAATTTATTCTTCTTTCTGCAGTCAACCTACTCAACTGCTCAGGTTAAAGGTCAGTTAGAGAGGACAATTGCTGATAGAGTTGTTTTGTTTTTTCTTTTTTAATGGATTAGTGTTCAGTTTTTTTTTTTTATATAATATTTTCATTACTAAACTGACAAAAAAGCTGTGACAATGCTCATGACATTTGGTGCTGAAACGCAGATGAGAGACACCAAAGGAAAGCAAGAGTGGAATACCTTACAGGACAATTTGGATGACATTGAGAACTGAAGTAATGGAAATAGGATGAAATGTTATAGTACAACATACACAGCCATTCACATAGGGATGAATAACAAGAATTTCTGGTACAACTGGGGAGCTCATTAGCTTGAAAATGACAGAGGTGGCAGAAAACCTGACTATATTACCTGATCACAGAATGACTATGAACCATCAATATGGCTGTGGCTATGAAAAAGGCAAATGTTATGTCAGGACATATCAGGAAAAAATCTCTGTCAGACTATGAAAGTGGAACTTATTAGGAGTACAGTATTAATCATAGTAAAGAAGTCTGCAAGCATATTCTTGTGTTCACAGCTCTTTTTTTTTTTTTTTTTTTATTTCTCATCTGAAAAGACATTTATTGATACACGTCTTTGTCATAGACACAGGTATTTATAAACTAGACTAGAAAAAAGGTGCAAAAGCAGTTAAGTTTCATGAGAGATTCTCATACATGGACTAATGGAAGAAACTAAAAAGGGTTGTTCATTAAAATTGCCCAGTATCAAACCTGTTTGCAGGGTTTATATGGTATGAAAGCATCATGGAAGACCTCTCTTCTGCTCCAGCAGCTGTACCCAACCTAGTGGATTGTAAATAAGATGAAGAAAACAGGCAGACACATGACAAGTTAGATATTTAAATACTTTCACTGTCATCCAGAAGAATCAATCATGATACTAATGCATGGCTGGGACTTCAGTTCTTTATTTTAAACTCTCTATCAGAGCCCACATGCACCCCTTGCATACGCATCATTCCACAATCCCACTAGGAAATGCATTTTGAGGACATAATTTTCAAGGCAGATTTCATCACTGCAGGAAAAATGATACTGGAGTTGATCCAATCTGGCTAGAAAAAACTGTGTTACCTCATGTTTCTCAGTGACATACTGAAACATAAATATGAAGGGCTGAGTACATAAGCCAAGCAAATAATCACACTTCTGCAAATGAAAACTGTTTCTGAGAACAGCATTTTTCAACCCTAGCCTATTTGACTTTACAGATTGTGAAAAAAAATGCCACAATTAAGACAACGATGGTAAAGCTAAAAGGTTTAATGATACAGATTATGGGTTAGACTGTAAGACCATTAAAAGATTTCTCTACATATGAATGCATGTAGTACTTAAAGAAAGAAATGCCAGTAGATGGCACTCAGGAATATGTAGTTCAGTTTTGTTTGATCACTGAAATCTAGAATTGCTTTTCTTTATGCATTTCTAGAATCAATGTTAAAACTTTTAGTTTTTAGGCATATTGAAGATACACTGAGAACAATTAGGCGTTCAGAGTATGCTACTCAGTATCTATCGTGGCATTACACTTCATATGAGAAAAATGTAAGAATACACATACAAACAAATTACACAAGCTTTTTTTTTTTTTTTTTTCTTTTTCTCTGTTCTAAAATTTCTCATATTTTCAAAAATTTACTAGTGAAATTCTGATCTAGTAGCCCAACAAATTAATATGATTTGCCATTTCATGAGGCTTGGATGTTATCTTGCTTAATATGTTAGGGTTATATCAAGTATAAAATAAACCAAATTAACAAAGTAGTTGGATCTCCTTCAGTGTCATGGCATTCTACAATAAAGTATTCTTATCCCCTTTTTGCATGCTATTTTTCTTTTTTTATGAATACCATTGCTATTTTAGCAAAGCGTTAACACATGTTGAATTTGATCACCAAATTGCAGCCCATGTTCATTCCTATGTATTGTGTAGCAAGTTTCAAGAATGGAGACTGCTTAAAATAATGTGGACTCACTGATCGCATATAGGGGTAGGCAATTCTGTTGTTTCTAATCATGGAGATTAGAGTTGCAAAGGAAGACAAGTTTCCAGATAACTTGTGTGTATACCATAGAAATCTCTACATGGCACTGTAATAACATTGACACTGTATTTAGCGAAGAGACAAAAAGTCTTTTATATATGCTCATGGATGCTACTGCACTGGAAGATGAACAAGACAAAGTCCATTCTAGGAAAAACAGGCCATGTAGAATAGAATACCAAATGAAATACAGACCTTAAAAAACAACAAAACAAAAAGCAAACAACAATAAAAACAAATAAAACCCACACCATGCACAGGATTTAAAGAGAAACACTGAAGAAAAGACAAAACAAAAAGAGTTCATAGGAGAATGCCTACGTGCTAAGAAGGTTGTAAAACTTACATATTGGTCTTCTACAGTCTGCTTGGAATGCTAGCTAAGTACTTTTTCCCAGTGACACCTATACAAATATTTTACCCTTTAAAAAATGCAGCATGAAACACATTTTGCTTTCTTTCCACACATAGGAATGGCACACAATAGCCAAAGGAAAGCCACAATATGCTCTGAATTTTGTTGAAGAGGATCTAGATGTTCAAAAGCTGGATTCAGCATTGTGTGTAATGTGACACTCAGCTTCCTGGGGCTTAACCTTGTCCCAGATCTGCCAAGGTTATAGCTACACTGAGATCGTAGCATAAATTACTGATGAAATACATTAGATCAGGCTTTAATCTATGACAGCAGGAAAACAACCACTCAAATATTTCTGAAGTAAATAATTACATACATTCAGGATTTAATTGTGTTCTATGCCGAAACACCATCACTAATATCTGTGAATAATGAGAAGAATGGACATTTCTTATTTCCATAGTAAAACATGCACCAACCTCATGCAAGGATAGATGTGTTTTACCAAAGGTAAGAGGCTGTGACTCAGACTGCTGGATAGAAGCCATTGTCATGATAACCAGCAACTAAAACATCCCTTCTAGCAAATGATACTTCCACATCAAATACAGTCATATAAAACACACAAAACACAGCTGAGATGCGTTAAGTGGTGGAAGCTAAAGTCTTAACAAAATTATTCATGTTACATATTATGCAGGAATTGGAGGTCTCAGTAATGGTTTTCCCTTTTATAATTATTTATTTATTTATATTTATATGAGATCGTTTTTCTAATTTCAGTGATCAATCCACAGACCAAATTCTCCTGCCAGCATAGAAAGAAATCTTGAGGACAGGTGGACAGAAGTGCAAGACATTTCTGCCTATGCTGCTGCACTAGCTAAGCACTGTGTCAGATTGAGAAGCAGCAGGTATGGGAATTACAACAGTAATGCAAGCCATCTTCCTGAGGGGACAACTCCATCCCACCTAATCATATTTGCCTGACTGCTTCCCAAAGACTTCTATTCTGCAAAGGGCTGTGTGTTTTGATTTCATTTCTCCTTAAATAGGTAACATACCTTAGCTGTAAGAACTTGTGCTGTCAGATAAACTACATTAAAAATAAATAAATCTGACAATTATATTTCTTTTAGTCTAACACTTGCACAAAATTCAAAGTGATTTTAAATAGTTTGTTCAACCATTGTTTGAATCCCTTAGTTTAAAGTCAAGTGAAACATGTAACTATTTCTACCTTAATTAAAAATGAGTAAAGGCACTACAATAACTATTCCACAGCTGAATAAAACAATTGGTTTGACAGCATTCCAGTAATTACAGAAAATGCATTGCATGCAATTCATATACATAGGGTATAAAAAGGAGTACAAAATCATTGTACTCAATAAACAACACATTTTTAATTGTCCAGTTAGTACTGATGGAACTATAAAAAAAGTGTAAACAATGTTTGATCCAAACACAGTAGCTCCAGTTCAAAGTATTTTCTTTGAGAACTGTAGCAATGGTAGTGAAAATTGATGAAATATATTTCATTGTCTGTAATTTCATTTGTGACGTGTCAGAAAATAGCAGCTAGCAATGATGTTGAAAGGAGTAACTGCAATTTTCCATGCAAATGTTTCTTTCAAGTTCTTAAATCAACTGCAATTTAATGCATTGAGAAAAAGGTCAAATGGTAAACCATGAAGCAGTATCTACACACAGAGTAAAGAGTAACTGGTGATAGATACAGAGCTTTCTAGATTTCCAGAACAATGTTTATACACAGCTTTAAAATGATATACAAAGCTTTAAATATTTAAATCCCATGATCTTCTTGTGCAAGTTACTGTAGAGATAGAACAAATACTCCAGTAACTTTTTCTTGAGGTAGAACAGAAGCCATAATGGATGGACAGAAAAAACGGTCAAGGAGAGCTCATACATTCCTTTGTTTTTATTTGGTTTTACTCTGTTTTGCAGAAGATCAAGCACCCCAGCTGTTTTCTGTTTAGCACTTAACATGGCTTTCAGGTTGACTTGTGTTATACTGTAGTAGCATGTAATGCCTAGTCTTTATCTGGGACCTTCCTTTGATAAGTAGTGTATGGACATTGTACAAAAAAGACTGTCTTCATACCAACATATATTAACTTTTGAGGAAAGCCATTTTCTTGTAATTTTTTTTTTTTTTTTTTTGAGTTTCAGCATTGCCTACTCTCTGAAGAAAGAGAACCTCGGGGTATCTAGAATGGGAACAATATATCAATAAATCAATATATCAGTTTTGGGAGAATGTTCGCACAGACAGGCTATGCTAGAGTGGAAAAAATAAGACAGACATAAGAATGAGTGAGAGAGACATCTTTACATTTTAGAGATGACAGTTGTTTGTCTTTGTATACAAATATTGGAATAAATGTGAATGAATGTCTTCTGTACTCTATCCTAGTCATTTAAACTCAGAGAAATTGACTGGAAAATCAACTTGTGTAGTAAATTGGGTTAGCAGATAATAACCACATATTTGAAATGTGTTTCATTGTTCTGAACATGTCTAGATTGCAGCAACTCCATTTTCGCTATAATTATAAATCTGCATTGTTCTATGTTACATATTGTAGTCTGGCTTCTACAATGAGAATTGAATTGCCTCGTGAACTCTGTCCAAGGGAGTTGGTGTGCAAGTCTGTTCTATCCTATCTTCCAGCTTATTGCCAATAGTGCTTACATTGTGGGGTAAAGCTCTGCCTTCCATGCAGTTTATGAGGAAGTGGCATAACTACTTAGCATACTCAGCTAAGACAGCAAGACGGGTCACCAGCCATTCCCATTAACTGGAACTACATATTCAAAATTTAGAAGATAAAATTAGGCACCTATAATGATAACCACATGTTTAGATCATCACATAAATTGAATCTGATGGCCTGGTTTAACCTTGATGGGAGCTGGGAGAACTCAGCACTTCTAAAAACCAAGTCAAGCTTGCTACATACAGATTAAGCATCTAAACAAAGTACCAACAAAGTAGTCCCAACCCATTAGAAATTGAGATCTATTAGTAAGAGCTAATAAGATCTATTGCTAAGAGCTAAATAAATAGATTTTTGCCTCTCACACTGATAGAAAGACTCAATAGATCATACCCTTCTGTTGGCATTAACAGAAACTAAAACTGATCACTGATGTGTGAGCAGTGTCAATTTACTGACATTCTCCTGAAAACTGTTTCAATAGGATCAATCAATAACAAGTATATATAAAAACATCTATATCATTTTAAAAACAAGGTATGAATAACACTAAAGAGCACATGACTTCCTTAACTTTGATAAATGGCCATTTTATTTTTTTTAAACAAAATTTTATCCCAGATACATATATGTTACTGCCAAGTCATAGACCAAATTTTATTAGGCAAGTTTTAAGCTCCTGAAAGCTGGTATTTATAGTAGAAATGCAGACTAACTGCCATGAATAGAGCTCTCTAATATAAAAGAACTATTACTGAAGGACACTTATTTTTCATGACTAGCTCCTTATTTCAGCAACTTTTTCTTTCAAGTATCCCTTCTATAGTGAAATAATTTTGTATTCAGCAGTAATCTTCATGAATTCACTTGGTATTCATGTAGATGTCACATGTATTTCCACTGATTTTCCACTGCTGTTTAGGATTAGTTAATGGGCACTTAAAATAGAGTGTTACCCCCGTGGGAGTAAAATAACTTCAATCTCAGTGCACATGTTTCCAAGTCGAAGCATAAATGATGACATTATATTGAGCACAGCTCAGTCAGTTGTTAGCTTTTCAAATAATATGCCAACAGCCTCTTAAAAAAAAAAAAAAAAGTAAGAGAAGACAAGTAGAAAGATAGCTTTTTATCTCTGAGAGAAATACACTTATGAATAAAATCTTTGCTTAGTCTATAAGTACAATGGGACAGCTGCTGTAAATCAGTCTGGCTGCACTAAGGTCAATGAGGCTATGTTGATTTACAACTATTTGTGAGGATATGTTTTGTTCAATTTGATTGCAGTGGTTAGTCTACAACAAATTATCTTTTATAGTGGATTCAGTCATTTTACTTGTTTTCTACCTTTCGTATTAGTATGTCTAACAGTGGTAACAAAGACACTTTACAGCCAAGTAAAAGTATCTCACTTGTGATTCATTGATTACTTCTTATAATCTGAATTCAAGTATGATGAAGAATTCTTTTCAAACAACCGTAAATAACTAAGGAACATAAATTTATCTCCCAATACATTCTGTTAATGAATACTGTATATGACAAATAACTACTAGTTTGCCTCAAGCTTTTTGGTCTTCTATTGAACGGTTACAGGAGAAAATTAATACAGGAAATGAAATAATACAAATATTCCTTTTGTAAAATATTTTGAGGCCAGTTCCTTTAAGTATTGCAGATGCAGTCTTTAAATAGGTCATCATTAAAAGACCAGAACATTCTAACAGTTTTGATAAATGCCATTTGGGACATCAATATGATTGTTGAAATAACCTTTTAGCTTACAGTCCAAATTCCCTGATGAATAGTCCAGTATTCATAATATTCAGCCTTTATAGAAGGGGAAAGATAGTATAACAATAGACACCCCAGGCATCAGAGCCCATCTGGACATGGTTACACATGTTCTTGCATGCTGTGAGCCCTGCAAAGGTAGCTATTTTGCCAAGCTCGGGAAAGGCAGACACCATACAGGGTGTATGGAAGAGATGTACAGCTGCATTTGCAGGGGCAGTGGCTTTTCAGGGCAGGCAGGCACAGAGAAGTAGGTTTCTGATTTTGCTTGTAAGTCCACTCGGCAAGCCTGCTCCTTCCTTTGGTCCCCATGTCTATGAGCAGAGGCACACGTACTCCAGTTTGGAGTCTGTGAGTGTGTGTAGACTACTGGAAATATTCAAGTCTGTCAGTGACTGGCATACAGCTGCTGGTGACTTCCCACGCTGCCAACCTTTGCTCTTGAGGACCTGTCTCTGAACCTCCCCAGCCACACTCTATAGCTATGAAGGACCACTACAGCTTTCTAGCAAAAGGGGGAATATTTTTACTCAATTCTTATTCTGAATACAGTGAAAGGAACTGGATATGCTTCTCTGCTGATGCTATTAATGAACTACTGAAGTTGCCATGGCCTGATGAGGCATCACCATACCTCTACTCTACCCTTACTATTTCCCCTTTGACTGGGTTCTGGTTACCGCATTGAGTCACTGCTGATGTGAATAAGAACAGGGGGGAATACAAGCATTTACTAATGCTTTGTTCTGAATTTCAAATGGTCCCAAGGAATCTGGATGCTAAATATCCATTAAAATTAATAGGAATTGGCATCCACCAAGTCTCTGTGGTTTTGATGTCTCAGCTTTAACATTCTGTTTGTTTGTTTGTTGGCTTGTTTGAAGTGTGCATAGCCTGAGCTGAATGTTGCTGCTAAGATCTAACATTGTTTTCACCAAGTCAGGATAACTGCTTCTGTATTTGCACTGTTTTTATTTATTTATTTATTTATTTTTAATTTTTTTAATCCCCTTGTTCATCGGTCAATTCTACCCCAAAAGTTCACTTCAGAACAAGTCTTTTAAGCTGTCTCTTTTTCATTTAATAGAGCAGCCTAGGGGATGTCATTGTCCCAGTGTTTTGTTACTTGGATCCTGCCATCAGTTTACACATTTGATAGATGAAGCTATGGAGAATTGTAATATTATTCATATTCACACCCCTGAGAGATACAAACAGCAAATTGAGACAGGAAACTTTGAAAGCTCTCCCAAGAGGCAAAATCACTTCTTTTTGCTGCTGATTATAAAGAAGATTGGCTGGCAGATGTTAATATTGGCAGTTACTCTCTGACAAATTTTCTCTAGGTAGGGCTAATCAATTTTTGTTGCATGGAATGAGAAATGGAGCTTGAATATTCAGATGTCTAGACATGTAAATACATTGCCTTTATAAATAGATTTAAATGATTAATATCTATGAAAAAATAAACATGACAAATGGATAAACTAGAAGTGTTGGATGAAGATTCATGGACTATTTGGATGATGGATAGTAAAATTTATACATACATTAGGAGGGTGAAATCACCTATGCAGTTATCCTATATGTATTTATAGACAATATTGGTCTTTCTAAAAAAAAAAGAGGCTTTTGACTAAAAAAGTCTGTGACTGTAAGGACAGTTTAAGGGCTGATGTTATTAGCGAGAGACCTGTTCTAGACAGAGATATTATCAACATAAAAAGGATAGTGGAATCTGACCCATTAAGAATGTAGAAATAGATGTTTCCTCAGTGCAGGGTCCTTCAAATACTTAAACTAATTTAATAGACCCAAATGGGATGCTCTGAAGGCTAGAGCTGTTTAGAGTGATGGAAATGATCCCATAACTGTAAAATTATTATTTCATTCATAAATATTCTTACTTCATGGTAATTGACTACAATCCTCTGGAGGAAAAAGATGAAATTTCCTCCCTAGAGATTAGCTGTATCATCGCAGTGACCATTCCCTGATGTGTTATTAACTTCTTTGATCTGCCCATGGGAGAAGTTTATAACACTATCATGCATCCCCAACCAAGCTACCCTGATAGTTTTACACACCAAATCCCATCACATTCCTGTAAGTGACTCTGACAATTCTTGGCAGATCGCCATAGAGCAATTCTATTATTTCCAGGTAACACAGAAGATACTACCTGCTTTACCTGCATATCTGCTCACTTAGCTATGGTAATATGATTAACCTTATTATTTCTGAATCAGTCCACTGTGGCAAATGATGAAGTACCATATGGCTTTCTGAGAATGAGAGCAACATGTCTATGTGGTGCAAGAAATTTTTCTGGGTGGGTGGGTGAATTATGCATTATGATTCATTGCTAAATACCAACCTAAAAGAAAATTCTTTCTATAGAGACTATTTAGACTGTTTCTATATTTTATAAAAGGCAATGGATCAAAGAAGTCTGAAGCAGCACCGCGTACTTAATGACCTGTTCCAAGGAGTAAATTATGGCTGGATTGTCAGGGTATTAAACTTAGTAGAGCAGAGCTTATGCAACAGGCATGGAAATTTTCAAAATATAGTTCATTCTTTTACAGTGACACAATAGTAAAATAAAGTAACCTCTGACAATATGATTTATTGAAGAAACTAAACAAAAGATGTTGGAGCTGCGGTGCACCAAAGTTATTTAGCTGTTCTATTACTTTTAATGAATAGCCAAGATCAGTGAATATATTCAGTGAGATAAGGCTCAGTGCATTTCTGATAAGGAGAGAAAGGTAAAAAAAAAAAAAAAAAAAAAAAAAAAAAGAAAGAAAAAAAAAAGAAAAAAAACCTGCATCAATTTTTCATTCAGAGATGTATTTACTGGAGGTTTATATATATAAAACACCAAGCAAACAACAAAATGAAACATCCTATTTTCTCTCTGGTCCATTTATCCATTTAGAACTAAGGTCTGACTGTAGAAACACGTGCAATAATGTTTTAGGAAAAGGTCAGATAAAAATCAGATGAGAGTTTCAGAAATTCGCAGGTGTTTGGGATATGTTTCTCTTTTTTTTTTTTTTTTTAATTTTCAGTGGGACATGATGCTAAGACAAATCATGGCCTTTAGTTGTAGCTAGTGGCTAACAAAAGCATTTTGCAGCATTTTTTTTTTTTCCTGAACAATGACCTATGGTTTAATCAATAAAGGATTACCATTTCTAATGGGGCTGAGCCTTCAGTGACTGAAAAAGCTTGAGTAAGTGGACTTGCTGTCCCCAAACTGTGCCATATATACAAACAATGACGGAATTTGTGGACTTGGGTTATTTTACCAATTAACACGGTAACTTTTCCACTGTTAATGAGGGTGAAGATGTGACCTGCCTTTCTTTCCCCAAGATAACAGATCCACACAACTTTCTTTGTGTGGTCCTGCTTAAAACTGTAACATTGATTTCATTCTATTATATTTTTCCCTCTATCAGTATCCCAGGGAAATACTTCCTGCAGGTCCCAGGGACAGTAAAAGAAACAAAACATTTCCATTACTCTCAGTTGCACAGCTGCATAGAATGGTCCATGAACTGACTCCAATGATGTTTTTAATAACAGATGAAAAAAACACGTTAGAACTCATTTAGGCCTCCTAAATATATCTGTATATAAACACAGCATACTAATTACTGATTTAAAACTGTTTCTAGGTATTGAATTGATAATTGATCTAATAAACTATTACATACTATTAATTTGATGACTAAAGTCAGTAGCCATCACAATTTTAGTAACAAGTAATGGCTCTTTTCAGACTGGAACCCCACAGTCCCTCAAGTACTGTACATTTGTATAAAAAAAAGATTCAAGAGTAACTGGAATGACAGCATTGTCAAACTCTTCATAAGGAATCATGGTAAATGCAAGTTACAAGAAAAAATTAGGAGGGTACTGTAGAAACTTTACATAGTTTCATAGGGATCACATTCCTGGCATATGAGGCAACAAGAAGATGCTTGTGGGAAATTCAACTAAAAATCTCTTAAAGCTGGCTTCACTGGTCAAACAGACAAAGAATATGATGACAGCATGTAAGAACTGAGTAGACTTTATTAATAATCCATTAAATAGCTTCATAAATATATAAAGAGCTACACAAGACCTAGATTAATATATAGATCTCCTCCAAAGAGATTATTCAAGAGCCTCAATTCTGCTCCCAACTGCAGTCAATAAGAAAGCTGCTACAACTTCATGTCCAGAGACATAAAAGCCAAAGTGTAATACAATATTTTAGAAAAAGAAAAAAAATCTCTCCTTAAAAAAAAAAAGGAATAAAAGAATTCTTGGAAGCCAGAGCACTTCAAAAAATAACTGCAACAAGAGAGCATGAAGTAGACTTTCTGAATCACAGGTCTGCATGAAGGACAGATCTGAAGAAACTATCTTAAAGATAGTTTAGGAAGTTACGCAGTTTAGAAAATCCAAGCTCTATTGTACCTGTAAGGTTCAATGTTAAAACCTGCCTAACATTTGTTCTAGAAGAGATTTTTTCTGTGACAACGAGACCTGAGGTCAGATGTTGACCAGTCTGACACTGGATCTGACTATATGAATACTACCCACTTAAAGCAGTTCTCCTGCTTCAGCCCTACAGTTCCCATGAGGACACACTGATTATTACAGCATATCTGAGACCCCTGTAGCTATATTTTGCTATTGATCTTCAGCTTTTACTGACATTAATAGGAGTTTCTGTTCATCATGGATAGTCTTGTAGAAGTATTTAGAGAATCCTACCAGTGACTGTAAAATCTTTTAAAAACTACATTAAAATAACATGAAATTAATTATTTAACAAAATATAAAACAAAGAAACAAGACAAAAATGAAGGTGAGTCTTCTATAAATCATTCATACTTCTGTGCCATGAATCACTTGTAACTTCACAATTAATCTTAAGTCTGCATTGAAAATTGACATTGACAAACATTTTAAGTCAGTTAAATGGGAAAGTATTCTGTCTGTTTAGGAAAAAAATCAATAAAACCAGTGAGGAAGCAAAGGTGTAAAAGATATGTAATGGATAGCAACTAGATGTGGTACTGTCCTTGTAACACTTCATTGTAGGGCCTTAATACATCTCACAATTAAGCATACCAGCTGGGTCCTACATACTTCAGTGTCTGAAAGTTCAATGGGAAGAGGCCTGTTCCTTTGTCCTCAGAACCCAGTGGCTTAATGGTTGACAATACTGGGAAACTCAGCGTTAAAATACTGAACCTTTCTCTTTAAGCAAGTCTGAGCATTTCTGTTTAAGAGCATCTCTGTGGCAGTGGACCTGTGACTCCACTTTTCAGTAAAGAGACTCCCTCATTTGGGACCACCTAGAAAATGATGGACTAAGAATTCAGTGAATAGTGAAGTCTCCTGTCTTGTAATCTTTACTTTAAAAAAGGGTGACTTGACTCATGCAATTTTGTGGTTTATTTTTTCTGTAACAAATTGTGTATTTCAGATGCTATGCAGTAGCTGTGCCAGTACTTTCTGAATATGACATAAATACATCGTTTGGAGATGTTCACTATCAGGCCACTATTTGTTCAGTAGCTCATGAGGTCCACTTTACACTGCTGAAATGCAACATGGAAATGCAATGGCAATGTAATACATGACTCATTTAATGGCTGTAACACATGCCTTCCTTGCAAGCAGATTTGTAACCAGTTGTAGGAGCTTTGGGTGAATTAGGGGTATGTTTGCAATTTACCTGGGTAGGACTATTGCTCCAATGCAGTGATTCTTTAACTTTTGGCTCATATGTCGTTTTACAACTGCCTGAACTGTTGCCACCAATTAATGGTAGCTAATAGGTCCCTGACTACTGAGAACACTTGAAGCCAGTAATTACAGCCTGATCACACTCCTCTGCCCTGTAGGAGCAGAACTGCTGCTGACTCTGCTGAGTAGCAACAGTTTATGACCTCTTTTAGAGACTTGGGAAGGTTGAGATCAAATATTTGAAAAAAAAAAAAAAAAAAAAAAAAAAAAAAAAAAGAACAAAACATTGATCTAGTATTTATAAAAATATATTTTGTGGGAATGTGTAAAATGTGTTTTGTGTCCATTTATACTGCTACATAGTAGGTGGGTGGAACAGTTCTGAGTACTTTTATTTTCAAGAAAAAGTTTGCTATATAAATTATGCATTTTTTTCCTTTTTCCTGACAACATCTTAAATAAGAAGTGGTTTAAAATTGCATCATTTCCCACCACTGAATAAGGACAGGAGAGAGGAAGCTCTAGTTTTCATCTCCTTACTACTTAAAAGCCAGTTCCTCAACACAGTGGTACTGCTGTATGGATTACCAAAGGGCTTTCTTCCTGTGCTGGATTTAGTTCTTGCATGATGGGATGATGTTTAAGGAAGAGAGTAGGTTATAGAGCTTCAAGTAATCATCCTTCCCCGGACGGCAGTCATCTCAGATGGAGGTGTAAGCAGTACTACAAGAGCTATTGGAAGACCTTATTTCACTTGTTATTGTGAAATTGAGACTTGAACTGTGGCTTTGTGAATGACAGCTGAACTCAGTGACAACAGAGGATATTCTTTCACTAGGTTTCATATATTCTACCTGCATTTGCAGGGCTGAATGTAACATCCCGGTTTTGCCTTTGGTGTCCTGGGTATCTACAGCATTGCTTATTATTCTGAAACAAACCAGAATTAAGAATCAGAATTGTTTCTTAATTTCTCTGGTGTTTCACAGGTTGGGGATCTTAGTGCCAAAGAAACTGAGATGCAAATTCTCACTTTATTCGTAGTTTTACAAAACTTTCTTGTTTGCATAGCACAATAATAGACCATTTTCTCTCTAGCTTCCTCTATATAAACAAAGGCAAATCTGATGAAAAGACTGGACATACTGACATTAACCCAACATTAGTTTTCTCCACTATCCCATTTCACTTATCTTCTCAAAATTTAAAGAAGCATTGTGCATGTATAGCTATATCATCTGAATACTACGCCCTGCTTTCATTTGCATCCATACCATTATTAAATCAATCGTTTTAGAAATGGCATGTGGATTTATAGAATATTTGACTCATTTTTCCCTTTCTTCAGAATAAAAACTTTCTGGGCATTAGGAAATCACTACCAATGTACATTTAATTTACTTATATACATTTAGGCTGATGAAGGCAGCAGGTATCTCAGTCCCAATTATCCAAGCATGTTCTGCAACAGAAGGTTTTATATCCCAACAACTGACAGAGACATTAGGAGTCCTGAGGCTTTTGACAAGTTTTCATTGCACGCTTTTTACCCCCTCCATGTAATTGCATGATCCAACAGCCACAATCAGAATGACTGGGAAGAGAAGCAGTTTCCTTTGGGGTTCTATTATCCTGCCTCTGGGATCTGATGAGGAAAGGCAGAAGAACAAAACTCCAAGCACTTCTCTCTGCCTGGTGTCTACCTCCACGTTGCTCATAAAATGTGCTGTACAGCATTACAACTGTTCACAGAGGAAACAAATTCTTTCTCAACTTCTGCACAGGGAATTTTTAAACCATGGATACAATATCTTCAGGAGACTACAGCCACTAGTTAAACTCACTAAGTACTCTTTGTAGAGGAGAAAGACCACAAAAGTCACTTTCAGTTAACCAGAAGAATTAGCAACTGACTCAAAAATATTCATTATACAAATGTGATCTACACTGAGGATATATTTCTTTCTGCCTCAGTGCACATATTTCATCTTCATGACTTAACAAATACAGAAACCTGGGTAATTCCAAGTACAGACTTGGATAAATCTGTTTTAAACCATTTTGGCAAATTTATACTGACTTGTATAGATGTAAACTTCTGAGGATGGCTCCTAGGTGAAAAGCCTTTTAAGAGGTCATGATGTTCTTGGAGAAGTCTACCAAAATAGATAAAAATTGGAAATAATTTTACATCAAGACAGCATAGAAAGGTGCCTCAGGGTTAGCAGACTGAGTATACCTCTCCAGCAGTCTGTCAGGAGGGATAAGCTATCTTACTTAAACAACCCTATTTTTAACAAAGAGACAACTCTATTAAGAAATCAATAACAAGTTAATTACCACTTGGTCATCTCTACTTTGCACTCATAGTAGCGGCAATCAAAACTTCCTGTAGTCTGAGTTATACAAGCTGTTTAAATGCAACCGCTTACCCAGGAGTTCTGCGTGTTTCCATGAGATTGCTCCTGGGACTGGCTATCGTTTAGGAAGCAGCTGCACAATACAGTATCACTAAAACCAACATTTCAACCCCTTTACTCCAGAAATACAACCCTAAATGGCTGTCAAGAAAAAGAGGTACATAATCAGTTCTAATTCCATCCAGAGGAGGGCAGAATTATACATACACATAAACTAGTTTGCTGACTTCCTTCAGACACAGCAGGATCTCACCTCTCTCACATGTGTGAGACTGGAGCCTCCCCCAAAATTCAGTACTTCACATGCCAGGTAATGACAGTGTTCACAAGGTACAACACAAACTAGCTGTTGTACACTGAAGTATTTGACCTGTTAAGCTCCCCTGGTAGTATATTTCTAAGATAAAGAAAACAACAGAAAACAAAACACAACACCCTCTAAATTTAACAACATATTTCCATTTCTCAATCAAACAAACAACCCAAACATAAAACAAGATCCCCCACCGTAATGAAATATCCCTGTCAATGTAGTATAATAAAACTTCTTCTAGTATTCAGAGATTAAATCAATCTCATGAAAAGCTTTTGATGGTTGTGAATGAACTGTTTAAGCTAAAAGAGATAGAACTTCAGTAGTTTGTACAGTGATTTTGCTCAACAGGTTTGCCGTTAAGTGTCTTCTTTCTTTTTATTAACTCCCCAAGGATCTCTGTCATCACTGAGAGAGCAAGAATGAAATGCTTCATCACTAATTTCTTTGTTTCAAATAAAAGACAGAAGTCATCAAATACTTTATTTTCTATAAGACTAGTAGCTAAATGGAAACATATTTCCAAACCACCAGAAGTTCAGCTTTTCTTGGCAAGTTCCTATTTTGCATTTGGAGACTATTTCTCATTCATATTTACCAAAACAGCTTTGTTTATCAACCTTTATGTCCTTCACTCCTATGCATTCCACTTCTGTTGCTGAATAAATGCAACAGAAATCATTAGCGCTTAAAGTGTTAGGATTTTTACCTCACTTACCACATTCATCCAGATCCTTGGTTTTGCTAACAGACTTCTACACATAGTGCCTATTCTAGGGGAACTGTTTCTTTCCTACTACTATTAACAGCCTTCCTGTGCTATTTTTCTATAAATATCTGCTATTATAAATATGATGTAAAAAATACTCCCTGAAGATGTCAATTTGCAGCTTGTCTGTTTTAAACTGTCTCTCCCTTGTTCTGTAAAACTGTGGGTAAATCTGATTAATGCTGTAAAGCAGTGAGAGAGGCAGATACTGCAGAGCTGAAATAAAAGCCTTTCACTTGCAGGAACTGATAGCTAAATTTGCATTTTCAGGACCCATGTAGCTTGACTGTGACTTCAGCTCAGTCCTTACACACAGCTTACCCATGACTGCTGCTTAACATCAGCATCACCTCACTGTTGCCTTGTGCGCTCGCTGCACGGTTTGCCACCCAGCATCTGCTAGGGGTTTGTAAGTAGGTTGCACCGTCTATGCTCTGCTCCACATTCAGAGCAGCGTTCTCCATGCTGAAGTGCTGGTCTCTAGCTGCTACTCACTGCAAGCAAATAATTGCTAACTCAGAAGTGGCCAGAATAAATGGGCACTGTCATCTAGGTGAGGTATGGGCAGAGCTGAGAAAGGGCCTCAGCTGCTGCAGAGGGAAGGGAAGTTCTACCTCCATCCCTACAGCAGGGAAAAAGACAGAGTCTGGTGTCAGACACTGCTCCATTCAGGTCAGCAACTGAAATCATCTTTCAACCTTCAATTTGTTTGCGCCAAAAAATCTGAAATGGCACAATGCATTCTAGCAATGCAATCTACAATGCATTTTCTTTAACTTTCACAGGTCTTCTGATAATATTTTGCAATGAATTTCAAGCATGTAATAAAACCTGAAGCAGGGCTACTTTCTCACTATTTATCTCAGAGAAAGGGTGCTGTTCAAATATATTGTGTAGCTCTCCTCCCAGTCTTTTGTGATAAATGCAACCTGTAAGATTTTTCCTATGGAATCTATGAGAACAGACACAGGAGATGAATCACAAGTATTTTCCTAGGATATCAAAATGTGTATATTTTCCTGAAACTCATTTAATAAATTATGTGGAAAACAACAGCTTGAATTGCTAAATGCAAATGAAAGTGGGTCTCAAGTTGTCTCTCATCTAACAGTCACTTATTTCAATGATGCACAAATGAGTAGTTCCCACTATACAAAATTATAGATTGACAGAAAAACTTAATAAAACAAGCTGCTCTATTAAGATGTCTAGGTAGTGTCATCTGTGATAAAACTGTTGACTTGATTTTCCTGTTTTAGTAAAGATTTTATGATAACAAAATATTAATGAAACTTTTGAGGTTTACAGCCTTACAATAAGAACATCCCACACCTTGGATAGAATCACATTCATCTGTTCACATTCATCTGATCCACAATCAAAGGCAGCTAGAGAAACAATTTTATCAATAAACTTGATAATCCCACCCAGTTCATTCCTATATATAACAGAACACGACCTACTTTGAGGGGGAGGCACCAAGAGCTAGCGTTGTGAAGCCTTTATAGTCCTCTTTCAGAGAGAAGAAAGAGTTAAACAACGGACTTAGTTTGGAGGCCAAATTCTGAGCAGGACCCTAGGTCCAGGGTCCAGGCAAGGTCATGTCTATGGTTTAATCTCCTTGTTTTAGAAGCAAGCAACTTTGTCTTTTCTTATACTGTCTCCAGATTAGCTTGTCACTGAAGGTCATTAAGTTGTACAGTGAGACCAACGCTCTACCCATTCCTCAGACATGCAAATCAGGGGCTGGTGCCTTGTAAAGGCAAATATGTGCATGACAGGAATATGTGTAGGCTATATAGGGCAAGCCACAATGATATTTTTTATTTTATTTTTTCCCCATAAGAAATTGGGTGAGATCGAAGCAATTGAACCACTCCATTTTATATTGCTTGAAAAATATGTTAACACTCCAATGGGCAAGTCTTCTATTTACACATTTTTGTTTCAATTCAGTAGGTATAGAAAATCCCTGATTTCAAGCACTGCAATGTAATCTTGTAAACAATAAAAACTTCATTAGGGCAGTTGTGACCCACAGCAGACAGAAACATACAGCTTCTTGGTCAGGCTGTTTGCCACAGGATTAACCACTACGTAGTGAAGGATGCTTGACAGACGACTATCAAGAATCTCCCTGAATTTCTACTCAGCAATTTATCCACAGGGTTGATTGTGATCTCTTACTTTGTTTTAGAAAGAAAATCCCTCTCTGAAATATTGCTTGCTGCTTGAGCGCATGTCATCTTGTCAATGCATTCATCACCATTATCATATTCTCCTAAAAGATTGGCAAATTTGTTCAGCTGTGTAAGATAGATATTATGGTATTTGACAGATGATTTCAGTACTGAAATGATCTTTTTGGATGTGCTGTATACTTTGGCACTTCATTATGCAGCACAGGAGTGAATTTTCTCATTGTTATCAGACAAACAAGCTTTGAAAAACAGGAGTCATCAGGGAAGAATTATTCCTAAAGCCTGAAAATGGATTTTCTGAAAACCGTGGTTTCAGTTCTAATTTCCTTATTATAAGATGGCTTTGGTCACTGATTGCTTGCTTTCTGATTGGCTGGAAATAGGTTTAAGATGGTGTTGTCCCTTCTTCTTTAACTCTCTAGAGAAGATGTTGTTTGGGGAGGATGTCTCCCAGCTCATTTCCATAATGGGATTAGGATGCCTAATGCATCTAATAAGGAGCAAGATGAAAAGCAAAATAGTAGAGAAAATAAACTTGTAAGGGATTACTGCTCACAATGAAATACTTTTTCACTATTTTTACTGTCTAAAACCTGAGAAAGAAACCCAGCTTCCTATTAACTAAAATAGTTTTTATGATTAAAATCTCTTGCAGCAGCTACACAGCCTCTTCAGAGGCTCACATGGTGCACATTATAGTTGATCCAGTGGCTGGAGGGACAGCTTTCAGACAGCAGAATTCAATCTTTGTTCTATTGCAGATTCCTTATACATCCACTACCTCCTCTGTACTGGGTTTAACACTGCTTCCCTACCTTACAAGGGATTTGTGATGGTAAATACATTAAACCCTAAGTGGTGCACTGGCACTGAGATGAATTGCATCAAAAACTGAGAAAAGAGGGCATAAGGACTGAAAACCTTCACAACAATCCTGTGAGGCAAGCTGATTTGATGGTTGCCATAGATAATCACCACTTTACTTGTGTGAAAATTGGAATATATGATAGTTAGAAATGAACTTTAGGAATTTGAGTTTCACGTTCGTAATTTTTTCATGGCATCACATCCATGGGAATGGGGAGAGGCATTGTTTTGACTTTTAAGACAAATGAAGGTATAAAAAGTCTCACATTTGATACTGGAAGTTGGAAAAAGTAATAGCCTATTAAGGTACCAGCTTTGGGATAGATCTGAAGTATTTGGAAGCCAGGTCCATACGTCTAGTGCCCTTCTCTGAGCCACCTCATCACAGCAATTCCATCTTTTAATGATAAATGCTTGATTACAAACTTCATGAACTTTTACTGAGAAGTAAATTTTTTACAAGCCGTACATATTTGGAGGTAGGCAGCACCTCTAATATCTTCAACACATTCTGTTGCAGAAGAAGGAAGTAATATAGATAGCAGATGTTCAGCCTGCTTGTTAGTACCTTGCATTTTCCAATGTAGGGTGCTCTAGCTTAAGTGATTCTTCAATTATTTTCAAGACGGAGTGCTTTGTTTTGTTTGGTGTTTTCAGTTTTCCAGTAATTAACAAATGTGGCAGAACATTTGTCTTGATTGCACAATGAAAACCACTCACAATAGTAATTGCTCTATAAAATCCCATAAAACTAATCTACTTTGCTTGTGAAAAAGTACCTCCCAATAAAATATTAATGCAAAAATTTCTTAAAAAGCCTATGTTATTACCAGAAAACTTCTATGTGTAAACAACTAAGCACTTTAAAGAAGACAAAAAATGAGTGATCATAAGAAAAAGTGGCCAGTAGTGTGGAGTGTGAACCATAACAGGGATTTGTTTAAAAATACTTTATTGGATGTTCCTGTATTAGTTTTGTAGTCATTAAATTAACCTGTTTAAAGATATACTCCATTCTAGATTGAAAATAAGGGTAATGATGAAAAGAAGCCCATATAACGTGTAGATGTAGAAAATAGGGCAACTGACCACAAAATAGAGTCCAAAAATACAATGTTACCTCAGATGCATCTAGAATTCAGCAATGGTCCCAAACAACTTTTGGCTGCTTTAGGAAGGGATGTCTGAATCATAGAATCACAGACCAGTTGAGGCTGGAAGGGATGTCTGGAGATTGTGTAGTCCAATCTCCCTGGTCAGAGCAAGATCACCATGAGCAAGTTTCTCAGGGCTATATCCAGCTGGGTTTTAAATATATGCATGGGGACTACAGCCTCTTTGGGAAACCTATTACGGTATTTGACCACCCACACAGTTTTTATATATATGTATGCATATGTAAATTTTAATGTTTGAATGTGTGTGTGTCTATATATATTTGCATTTCAGCTTTTGTCCTCTGGCCACCACTGGGCTAATTTTGAAAATACGGCTTTTTTATTTTTCACTTCAAAAATTAAAGCTAAATATCCTCCTAATTTGGCTGCTTCCGATTTTTCATGTAAGATCTATTGGCCTAATTTCTTCTAACCTTTCCTTTCACTTACAGATAGGAATCTTAAGAGACACAGCTGGAACTATAAATAAATCTTTTTGGAAAATTTCCATCAAGAAAAAAAAAAGAAGAAAACAAAACAAAAGAGGCATCATGAAAAAAAAAAGTAATAATCTTTACTTAGAAATAACATCCTTTTATTCTGTGATGCTAGGCTGCCATGATGAATCAGCAGAACTGCGCTGCATTGATGTGAAATGCTCCTGAGCAAGACAGTATTTTAGAGTTTTCAGAGATTAAATAACTGCATATTTCCCATTTTACAAATAATCACTAGTACTTTCATCTGTAAACCAGGGCTGAAACTTGGTACCTCAAAAGCATTTTTTTCAGAGACGGAAAGAGAAGAACAATATGTATAAAAAAAATGTAATGAGATACATTTGTCTTTCTTCACAGCAACTGGAACTTAAAGAATTTCCTTAAATATATATATTCTTAGATTGTGCCTCAGGTTTGATGGTATCATCCCCTTGGTTAACTGAATTAAATCTAGTGGCAATAGCAATGACACATGATGATAATTATTTTATTAGTAATATTGACATTTTAAGTAAGATATAAAATGCTTATAATTGATTTTAAGTGTTTTCTTGATGACATGATAAAATTCCTCACCTTATCAGCACTGAGGAAAAACCCATAAAACCAGGTTTTAACCAAACTTTCCTATTTAACTACATTCCTTGCATGACTGGATATCTCATTTAAGACAGTGGAAATAAACCAGAGGAATCGTCATGTGAAAAATGGACTAGATGCAGCCAAGACCCTGTATCTTTTTTGGACAAACAGTCAGTGCAAAATACTTCAGAAAAGATGGAAAATGCTTGAAGTGTACAATTATGAAAACATTTGTCTCTGTATTTGAGCTTTCATTGAGATTTTCTTTATACTGAAAAAAATGGGAATTCAGGTCTGGAAATTGTGTACTCCCATTGATTTTTATAGTATATATATCTATATATGAAACTTAACATGATATCTAGAAAAAGCAAGATATTCAATCTTCCTATTTAATTAAGGGTTTTTACAACTGCTAATCAAAAGGCCATTTTATGGTTATTCATGAAAAAAATGATCTAAGAATGAAAAGATCTCGTCTTACCACTCTCTTCATATTTTCAGGGTAAATTACTGATTGAATATAAAAGCTAAAGATGCTGTCTTTGAACAACAGCTTGATAATCTGAGAAAAAGTATGAAAAGATATGTATGTATTTGACACACAGAAAAAGAAAAAAAAAAAAAAAGTAAAATTTTTGATATTGTAACTTTTGTCTTATCTTTCCTACTTCTTTTCTTCACATTCCCCTACAACATATCTTTTCAAAGTGGTTAAAAATTATTTGTGCTGTATTTAAAACAACTGCTAACCTAAACAACACTTTTTGCATTAGAAACTCAACATTAGATGTTCATGTGGCAATAACAGAATACAAAGAATATGTCCCACAAACAAAGGAATTTGGGTTCATAAGACCACTGCCTCTATATGGTGAGTGACTTGAGTGACTTCAGAGTTCATTTTTGTACCTAAATTGTACGTGGAATATACATGTCATTTTAGTCTACTTATATTTTCTATATTTTCACAGTAAGATATCTTTTCTTCTTGGGTTTGAAGAAAAGAAAGCCATAGACTTGGGTTTGAAAGCAACAGTTCCTGAAGTTTTTTCATCTTGTAGGTATTCTAAAAGCAATTCTTAACAGTCTCTTACCATATTCACAATCCCAATAACATAGTAGAAATAAAAACTAAAGATCCATAGGATCTATAGGACTACAGGAGTAGCTATTGACCTACAGATACAAGCAATTTTTTATCAGAGATCTAGCTTAGCCTTCAAACGTTGTTTTTCTCCCTAAAACATCTAATTTGTACAAGCACTATAAATGCATTTGTAAGTCATATGAAATGGCTACCACTCTCCAACTGGAGTACCTTGCTTGTTAACCTAAACATTTAGGTTTTTCCCATAAAAGTTCCAGGCACACAATGTCATCAGATACTGACAACTGTCTCATACGTAACTTTGAAAATACAGCTTAGTGATATATAATGACACAATTCTAGAAAATCATTATACCCACTTGAAAGAAAAATCAAGACTAACGTGTTGTTGCAGTATATTAACTCTGGCATATCAGCATGTTTTCCTAACAAAGTTCTAAGTAGCTCATTACTTCATTGATAAAAACTATCACCTTTCTCATACCATGTTAAATGCCTAGGCTTATTTTATTTTTAAATTCAACATCCAAATGATCTCTAATATATTATGGAAACTAATGAGCTTTTAGCTACATCTCTCAAAGGGGCAACAGAGAATTTATCACAAAAAAATCAACTTTATATTTGTAATCTTTTTATCATAAATAGCATATACGGAAATATAGTCAAATATCTAATGTTTGAATTGCTAGAATTGGGGAAGAAAGATGGTTTCCAAAAAACAGCCATTGAACAGTTTCAAAGTTGCAGAATTAAAGTAATAAGTAGTATTATGGAATGGTATTTAATTTAGTAACACTCATTTGAGAAGGAAAATTGAAAGATGGAAGGGTAGCTGAAGAGACCATGTAGAAGAGAAGGACACAATTCTTTAAGAGAAATGGTATATTTGAATACAGACAGTAGGGCTTCCTGAGCACTCATCAAACCAATACAAACATAATATCACTTGACTTAATGGAAAAATTACAGCAAACATTTCAAAGTACAAATAGCAATCAATCTCAGGGGAGGATTTACTTATGAATAATAGATAAATGTGAACAAAATAGTGTTCTTTTTGATACTATTCAGAATGCAGAAAAAAGAGGTCAAATTTATTTTCTAAATTTTTCATTCAGAAGTATTGACTTCTTATAAACACGGGGCTGTTTGCGTGGTAGGATCTTTTGTTCATTTCTGCTGCCTTTTGCTGAGTTTATGCATTGCCATTTTTTAACACAGGCCTAGCTGTCTGATCTGTACTGAGGGACTACTTTGCTTTCCCAAATCTTGAGGATTTCTACGTCAAGAAAAATGCTACATCTGAAAAGATAGAACAAAATAATCTCTCCCATTTACAGGTGAATGTAAAAATATTTTCATCAGTAAGCTTCAAAGTTTAACCAGGAGTGTGTGGACTTCATATTTTCAGGTGAAAGAACATTAGATGTGGAAAAAGCTAGGTATCAGTTAGGTACCTCCAAGGACTGTAACCTGAACTGTATTTGAAAGATTACCCAGGATGCTGTTTCACATGATTAGATGCAATTCCAAAACAATTATTTAACATAATTTGTAGAGATCTCTGATAAAATTGTACCTGATTATGATAATACCTAACTATAGGTTATCAAGTGTCATGAATCATGATTAAGACATTTAACACACAAAATTGAAGACACAGAATAGACTTAATCTATGGCACACCTGTTTAACAAGACAATTTTCCACTTTTAAAAGGCACTGTACGTTATACAGTGAGATTGTATACAGAGGGTGGAGATGGAATGAAAAGGTTGTATTTTGAGCATGAATTAAATATGCAGGTAATTTATTCACAGTCTCTCACTCCTGTAATTTTAGCTAAAAGCCTCAGAAAGCTTCTGCCAAAGTTTTTTTCTGCTGGCTGGAAGGAGTTACCTAAGACTGTTCATTGACACACTAGGTGGGGGATAGGTGCATTTGCAGTTATGCACTCATGGATGCAACTTTCAGCATAACGTGAAAAATTTAGCTCCAAATTGCTGATTATTGACTGTACAATATACACAGGTAGAACTCAACTGAAATACCATCAAAATACATGATACCATTCTATTAACTTCAGTGCATTTAAGACCAGACTAGTATTCTCCATTAAATAAATAAATAAATAAAAAGTCTTAGGGCCACAGCTAGTATTTTATTTTAAGTGAAAATGTTGACATGCTTCCCAAGATTTTATCTCAATTGCTGCTTATAGCAATATACTAATTACTTTTTGTCTTTCTTGCAGATAATGAATTATTATTACCTAGACAAAATTAAGAAATTATTCTGTTCTCCACCTTAACTATGCATGCTTCAGTTCTTTTGAATGTCATGACAACAACATAATTAATAAATAGAATACCCCAAAACTACAGAATAACAAAACTATATTTAGCTTTAATTTACATTATAGTATGCTGAGTGCATGTTCTTCCAGCAGTTAAGTAGGCACTTAGAAAATTCACAAAGCTTAATTCATGCATCTGGAGATTAACTGACTAAAGAGGATGGGCATAGTTAGTAGATAAATGAAGCATTTTGCCTTTATGACACTGATACTTGGTTTATGTGAGCTTTTTTAATGTCGTGTTAGCTAGGACGCAGAAGTTGGGGGCCCTTCTGGACTAATATAGAAGTAACACAAAATAAGGTCAAAAATAATTAGACTGTAAAATGTACAGCCTGTATTAGGAAAAGCCCAGAAAACAGCAGCATCAGACAAGGGAAAGACAGCCATGAAGGTGAAAATGGCCAAGACACGGAAGGCATGCTAGATAACGGGAATCTGCATAGTAACCTCTTGCCAACAATTGCATTAGAATCACAAATTTCACTGCAAATCGCTCTTGCCATCCTTACATCAGGATGCATCCCAGAGTGCCACAGTCTATATGGCACAAGAAGATAAAGTTTTCAATAATGTTGGTTTATTTAGTTTGTGACTTGCAGTGACAAGGGACACTGCATCAGATACTGTCACATTAATAGTCTTTTCCCTCCATAATGAACTATTATCATTTGTCTCTTAAATAAACCTACTCTTATCAAGTGAGCATGTTTGCGTTGACTTGCAATAGATTACTGGCTATTTAATAGCTCTTTCATGGTATAGTTCTATGCTTCACAAACTAATCCCCAGTAGGATAATATTCCAAGAGTAATGCCTATTCAGAGAATGTAGAAGTTGACTTGCACTCTCCTCGTGAGCCCTATTGAAAGTATTTGTAGGCCCTAATGATCCATATGGTGCTGTAAATTTGTAATCAGTAGGATAAAACACCCCATTTTTACCAATGATTTTACTTAAAAGCTGTATTCCAAGGGATACAGGTGAAGTGAATGAATAAATGGTTTTAAAATGTTTGTCACGTTGTCTGCAAACAATAGCTATCACAAACCAGCTTTGGGCCACACAGTCATAGTTGAAATGTATTTATGTACCTAGCAGACCTTAAAGCTAGTTGCAAGAGATAGCAACTTATTTCAGTGTTCATAGATCGGAAGAACAGGAAAAATGCACCAGTAAAGTTCTCTCTTCTGCCTTTCTGTTTCAAACCTCACACATTCTCAGCCTTAGCCTAACTCTACAGCAAGAACAATTTGCATGTTAGGTCTTAGCATTATAAAGGCAAAAGTCACAGTTTTGAAGGACAGAGAAATGAAGCATTAGCAACTGAGGTTATGGAAGCAAAGCAATTCAAGTATTAGTGAAAAATATCAGCACAACATCTGTTTGCCTGAAATCAAAACACATACTGTAAATCGGTATTATGTGATGGAAGCTATCACCTGCCTAAGATATATACCCAGACATTTGTTCTGCTTTGTGACACACACTATCATCTAAACACCGAGTGACTGTTTTCCTTCTCCTTTCTAGGTCTTGTATGCCTGCTACAACAGATTCCATACAAAAAAAAAAAAAAAAAAATCTGCAAAATTCCTGTCATTGCTTCTAGACTGCTGTATGTACAATACTACTGGAAGTACTGCTACATGGTACCAGCTTGGAAGGATCAGAGTCTTCTGCTAACAGTGGGAATTCTTGTACTGACTTCAGTGAGCTAAGCCTTCACAAAGGATAAACAAAAGATTCAGTAATATACTCAGATAAGCAGACTAAAATCCTATATTGCCTGTGGAGAAACAAAGGTACATGAGGCAGTGAGATCTCCAACAAAATCAGTACTTGAGTTGCAATGGAGCACTGAATAATAATGATGCAGAATTACGTAAACCTTCCAACATGAAGTTGAAAAGCAAATGAAGTCTGATTTGGCTGATTTCCAAAGATTAAAATTAAAATAGGTTAGATTGATTTAAGAGCAGGATGGCTCTTCTGAAACATCAATTTCTTGAAAGTTGACAAAGAATAGGAATAAAACACAATTCTATAGCTATTTTAGCAGTTGTAAGCATGTCCTGAAGTATAGTTTTGTTAAAAAAAAGTCTGCTTTTAATATTTATAGAGATGTGTATTCAGCACTGTAATCCCTTCCTAGACCATCAGCAAATTATTCATACTTAAAAGCCTTGCAGCTTTTTCATGGCTTATTTTCATTTTTTTTTTTCCCTGTGACAGAAGGAATTAATCATAGTTCAAATGTTTTTTGGCAAATGCTATTTAAAAACAACAAATGTGTTTGAAAAAAATAAATTTTCCTGCACAGTTTAGAGTTAAAAAAAAAAAAAAAAGTTAAAAAAGCTAGTGCTTCATAAAGTGTTTGGAGGCTAAAGAAAATATACACTACTAATGACAGAAAGGAATGATATTAATGAAGTTGTCCTTAACAAAAGTACCCAGTAACTAGTTTAAGTCTGTGAAGAAGTAACCTGTATTACAACAGTGACAGCAAAGTAGACTAGTCAGGGAACAGATTGGAGTTGAGATCTCAAAACAGTGTTGCAATCACCTCTGACTATAAATAAAGTAAATATTTTTCCTTTTTAGTGCTTCAGCTTCAACCATCTGTAAAATGGGAGTGATGATATTTTCTGTAAAGAAATTCCAACGTTCTATGTTTTTTAGAGAAACATTAATGTTTTCTCTTACTTGTATGCACACCAAAAAGGTGCTCGTTTATGTTTTCCAACTTGATTTTCTTGCCAAATTAAAATAATTCTTTATCCAAATTCCTTCAGTATTCATTCATATTAACTTTGGCAATAGCAGTCTTCAACTAAATCTCCTTTTATTAAAGCTCGTTTCTGATGTGCCCATATAATTCAACTCAGATAAGAGGAATGTGAGCTAGCAGAGTGCATTTGATTAATGGTATTTCCAGAAGCCTTTACACTGAACTACCACATGGGGGAAGTGTAGATACTCTAGACTTCTCCCACAAAAAATAAGCACCCAATGAATTTTTTTTAAAAAAATCTAGTTAATGGATTATGAATGACATGTAATTATTTTCCTTCTGAAAGTCATGCTAATTTTCAAGAAAAAAGGCACAGCAATAGAATTAGCTATCGAAATGTGATAATGTAACACTGTTTATTGGTAAAACAGAACAAGATTTCCTAACCCTCTGTAAATCATTTCCATCAATCCCATCACAGGTGACACCGTTGTATTAATGAGAATGTGTTTTGTCCTCCAGGTACAATGCACACAAGTTAGTTCAGATTTTTGTGTCAGCAACTTCAGTCTAAGCTGTTCACAGATCTAGGCTTTTGGCTGAGGACTTTAACTTGAGATAGACTTAACTGTATGTAACAGCCATCTTCCATTACAGTTTGGCTTTGTCTCTCTTATGGCCCAGACCCACTGCTGAAAGACTGACAAACTTTCTATCAGACAATCCAGATAAACAGAACAGTGAAGTGGAAATACTCAGCATCGTGATACAATCTTGGAACAGCAGCTATCAGCACAGCCCACTGAAAACATACCTGTAACAAATGAAATCCTCTTCTCAAGTCTGTATCACCCAATTGTTAATTCCTCTGGTACAGGAGAGGTTAGATGATTGTAATGTGTTAAATGTTCCAAAGATGGGTTTCCACTGACACTTTCTTCTAAATGTACCAAAACCAACAGGCAATTCTTTACTACGCATACACAGTCCTCAATAAACGTGTTATGTGTTCAGCATTGCACATTTAAAAAAACAAAAACAAAAACAAAACAACACACAACAAATCAACAACAAAAATACTGCTGCAAACTCTCTCACATCCCTTGAGGAACCAACTGTAAAGACAGCACTGACTATTTCTAGTTTTTAAAATATATTTAGTTCTTTAAGATTGTAAACTAGAAACAAAATCAGACTTGATGTCATGCTGCATTTTATTCTCATGGCAAATAGTTTAGGTTGTTCTATTGCAAAAGGACAATTATTTCATAAGTAATTGCTAAAGTATAACAGTATAGGTAATCAATCAGGTGAGATAATGATCCAGTTTCTACTTAAGTCCTGCTAAAAGCAATGACCAGGAGGAATACATTCATTACTATGGTATAATGCACATTTTCTAATTTTCCCATTTCAAAATTTGTCTACTTAATGAAGAAAAAAATCCTTAAACTTTATTTCCATTCATCCTCATTATTTTATTTAGGCTCCTCGGTACGATTGTTTTGTAGGAAACGATAGCATGTTGATGTTAAAATTCAGTTTGTAGATGCACTTTTCCATCCAAGTAGTAGAAGAATTCTGGAGTGAAAATACTAATACAAAATACTAATGAATTTAATAAATACTAATACTAAAATACTAATACTAAAACTAATGAATTTAACCCAAACTGTGTGGACTTCAGAGATTTATGGTCTGTCAGATTTTGCAATGATCTCAAAAAAAAAAAAAAAAAAAATCCTAAACTTTAGTTTAAATAAAGAGCAATAGCCTACCTAGCTGCCACTCTAGACATCATTATGTAAGGGAGTACACTGCTATCTTATTGAATTTACAGCCACGAAGACTGAAACAACATCACAACCTGAGCTGTGAACTTCATTTATTTCTATTTTGAATCAAACTTTAAATTAAAAGAATTAAAACTTAAACAAGCAAAACATTAGTCTGTGTAAATTACAAAACAAACTGGCAACCACTGCATGTATTGTGAAATGGGAGTACAGCTTAACTCTGTGATAATGTTATAATTAAGACGCTGATGGAAAAATGTGAGAATTTTCCGTCCAAATCAGGAAAATAGTCTCCAGAAACAGCAAACAGTTGTTTCTGCGCCTGACCTGAATAAGTCTTCTCACACAATTTATCACCAGTGGTTTGCGGAAGAGGTAAACCAGAACGTGAGGAAGTTATCTGCAATCCCTTTTGCTTCACAAATGACCAGGCTGCTTAGACAAAGCTGCTTGAGCTGTAGCCTGGGTTCTATTCAGATTTCTTCTTCATAAATCTTTTTCTTCTGCTTTCCTTCTTCATATTCTGTTCCAGAGTTTTTCCTTTTTACAAGTCTTTTATTTCATTCCTGAGCTAGGAATTTTTTGATCCAGAAGAAATCTAACTAATACATCAACAACTTGAAGTCCTATTGCAATTGGCATTATATTTCAATTAACTTGCAATTCATAAAGTCAAGGAGATATAGATGCTGAACTCTAGCTTTTATGCTAGAAAGATGCCATGGAGAAATAGCATAAAGGATGGGGAGACAAAGAGATAAGTGCAACAGGCAGAAATAGGGACAGGACTTTAAACTGGTGCAGGGATAGTGCAGAGTTTCCTATCTACCCTACCCATCATAAGATACCACTTTCTAGTCACTTGTCAATGGAGATTTCTCCTGCCTGTTGTTCAGAATATACTGATTTATGCATTTGCATACTTTTACATTGCACCCTGAAAGACATATTTCCAAATGGATTGTAAGGTTACATATACAGTTAGCAATATCACAGAATCACAGAATTTCTAGGTTGGAAGAGACCTCAAGATTATTGAGTCCAACCTCTGACCTAACACTAGCAGTCCCCACTAAACCATATCCCTAAGCTCTACATCTAAATGTCTTTTAAATACTTCCAGGGATGCTGACTCCACCACTTCCCTGGGCAGCCTGCTCCAACATCTAACAACCCTCTCAGTAAATAAGTTCTTCCTAACATCCAACCTAAAACTCCCCTGGCACAACTTAAGCCCATTCCCCCTCGTCCTGTCACCAGGCACGTGGGAGAACAGACCAACCCCCACCTCGCTACAGCCTCCTTTGAGGTACCTGTAGAGAGCGATAAGGTCGCCCCTGAGCCTCCTTTTCTCCAGGCTGAACAAGCCCAGCTCCCTCAGCCGCTCCTTGTAGGACGTTTGCTAGCCGCCAGTCAACTGGGACCTCCCCCAATAGCCATGACTGTTGATAAATAAATGTAAGCGGCTTGGCCAGCTCCTCTGCCAGTTCTCTCAGTACCCTCAGGTGGATCCCATCCGGCCCCATCGACTTGCGCACATCCAAGTGCCGTACCAGGTCACCAACCATTTCTTTGTGGTTAGTGAGGGCCACATTCTGCTCCCCAAATATGGTTTTATTTATTCTTGCATCCAATTTTATATTTGTGTTTTTATTATATGCAGGTCTATAAAACATTTAAGACTTAAAGCAATGCCTAAAGAAATACACTTCCTCGCTTCAAAACCATCCATCCCACCAGCTGACCCTACAGGTTATCAGAGCCTTTCATCTCTGCCTCCCTTCTTCCAACACTGCTAAACCACCCACAAGTAATAATAACAAATACACTTTTTGTAAACCAAAGTATATTTTTTCAGGATTTTTAAGTTTCTTGTTGTACACTAGGCACAATGACCCATCCAGCCTGTTACCAGAATATTATGACAGAAAGGTTTTAATATTTTATCTTCAGTTCCCCTTGTTCACTCCCATCATGATGTTATGGAAATATCCACTGATCTTCATTTAATGTTTTGTATAATGCACTGAAGATAAATTTTAGAAAATATTCCTTACAAATGATTACATGCATTAACATTTCACAATAGCACAAATAGTTAGAAAACTAATTTCCTGTGAAGTACAGTATGTTTTCTTATTAATAATAGTGTCCCAAGTTGTATATATTACAATTCTTTAAGTCATAATTCAGAATAGTATTCTGTTTCTTTATTTTTAGATTTCAATAAACTTGACATTATTGAAGAGCATTCATAAATTTTGCTGAAATTCAATTACTGTAACAATTGGTTCTTGCACAGTGTCCTGACTGAGCCACTGGTATAAGTATGAGGATTATATATTCTCACCTCATTTCACAGGCAATAATGAAAGAGGATGAGATTAAATCCCTTCTATCTAGGTCTTTATTTAAAGAAATAACAAGGGATTGCTAAGATTTGCTTTCCACTCATAGTTGTTTCTTTGCTTTCAGAGCAAAGAAAACAGAAGTATTGAATGACTAATTAAGAAAAAAATCTCAAATATTTTCTTCCTATATGATTTTTTTTGTTTGTTTCAAACACATCAGTTGAAATTAGAAATAGATGGTTCCACACATGATCATCTACCTTTTGAAGATAGGAAAGATCTTTAAAATAAATAAATAAAGGTTTTGGCAGAAACCCAAAAGCTAGCATCCCCTAGCTTCCCCATTCCTTGTTACTATATGGTTGAATCAGCAAGTACAAGGTGAGCATTGGCACTGTGCACTGGGATTCACATCCCGTTTCCTTTGAAATGGAGCAGTTTATGCCCCTGGCTAGCACAGAGTGAGGCTGCTCCATGGCTGAAGGCAACTTCAATAGCTCCTCTGTGCTCCCAGAGCTTATCTGCCTCACTTGAGAATATGGACTAACATTTTTCTGGGTTTGGGAATATTTTTACCTACTGGATTGCCTATGTCAGAATGTACTTTATTTTTTTTCCCCAGTTCCTTCTTTAGTAGGCGTAATAAAAATCCTTATTATTGTCCTGTGTTTAAAAAAAAATGCAGAAAATGTATCTGATGGATTCTTTTCTTTAGATCTTCAACTGATATTACTGATATTCAACTGATATAACTCTTATACACACAAGGCATAAGAGTTACAGAACCAAACTCACTTTTCTATTAAATTACAGATTGTCTGAAAATTTAGGAAAAATGATCTAGCAACTGAGCATTCTAACATGAAAGTAAACAGATATGTGCTAAGTTAGGGTGGACTTTGAACCTCTGAAGTGGAAATAAACAGTGCTCCATGTTAACACCATACCTTTAAGTAGTAAGAGAGGTGTTAGAAGAACATGGTATTGTCTTCTAAACTATTTAAAGTTTTTATTACTTTTCCTTTTGATAACTTCTCCCTGGTTTTATTTAAGATAAGAGCAGATGCTTATAATCACAAAGACAGCTGATCATTCTAGAAGCATTATTCCAAAGAAAACTGTTACTCAGTATGCAGAACAGTATAAGATATGTTCTTTAGGAATAACACAACAAATTTAAAAAAAAGTTCTCATACCACATTCATCACTAGGCATAGAAAATTCAGGCCATTACAAGGTAAGCTTATAAAGAATGCTAGATAAATCTGCTGAGTATTATGACCCATTTTGGCAAGGAAGAGTGGCAGTCTCAGCTTTTGATCAGAAATAACTGTAGACTCCCTAGGAAAATCATAAAATGAAAACTTTTGGGGAAATCTTGGACTGAAGTTCAAGTTTAATTATTGTTACCATACATGCTAAATAAAATCAAACAGTCTAACATTTCAAAGTGAGAGAATATTGCCTATTCTCAGCTATTGAATTAAATATTAATTTACTTTTTTTTTTTTTTTTTTTTTTTTAAGATTTGATTTCATTTTCTAGTATATATGTCACAGGATGACTGCATTAATCTGGCTACCTCTGAGTGGTAACTTTACCATTATTGTCACAAGGCACAATGGAGCTCAGGTATTTTTAAAAATCTTATTTATTATTAGGATTCTCAGTGTAATATTTTGTCAGAAAAACTATTAAAAAGGGTATATACAATATACCATATGATACCAAAGCTCTACAAGAAGTTCATCTTTAACAACACATCTATGAGAAACATAATTTCTGTTTTATTAAATAATATATATTAACTTACCTTTATTTTATTTTAAATGGTAAAGAATGTCTGACCTTTCAAAGCCTTTCATTTGCTGCAGTTTAAGAGAAACATTATAAATGCCAGAAGATACTGCTGAATGGGAAGCACAAAGGATTCAAAGAAATTAAACTTTGGTATGAATACAAAAGACAACTCAAGCTGGCATATGTACACACTTCTTGCTATTGTATTAGGTTTCTATCAAAAAGCTGACATTCAGAACATTCAAGAAATATGACTGCCCTTTCAGACTTTAAATTTGGATTTATTTCCTTCCCATACAATGTTTATTTGACCTTGTATTAATGTCAGACAGAATCATGTTGTGACGAAAATGAAATATTTTATTTGACTTTTTGATTCATATATACAGCAAAAATGTCATTAGAAGAAGGTAGTGATATTCTAGATTTAATGCACTGGTAGCCATTTGGAATCTGAAGTTTAGTACTGATATCAATTTTAGGTGTAGATGTTTAGAGCCAGAAATGCTAATAACTTATAATCAAATAAATAATAATAAACTTATTTCCTTCAAAGAAAAATCTCCAAATGCTTTAGAATGAAGGAATATGCTATTAAAACACCATCCTTTAAAGAACAGTGTTTGGGAAAGATCCCACAAGATATACATTGGGACTAAGTGTGGACCGTTCCATACTCTTTTCTTGAAATTGTTAGGGATTTTGTAACCATTCAATTTTAGATCTCCAACTTCAGGTTTTCAAAGCTTTAAACATTCCACTATTCTGCAGTTAAAGTTCCGATATCCTACTATCCAGGAAAGAGTCTTTCAATAATATAAATAAAATATTTATTACAATATTATTATATTACCTTGATTCAGCAGACGTTCAGTTATTCATTCTGCTTTTCTGCATTCATTCTGCATTACTTCAAGTCATATATGATGGCTGATAAAACTTTCTATTGGCATTTTTTACTATATTAATGTAGTCATCCAAAGCATATGTAATAAAGTTTGTGTTAAGGCTACCACATTACCATACAGTTGTTATCCATCAGTATGAAATCATAATAGAATAAATGAAAATATATTTTTCCAATTACCAAATAAAAAAATATCAAATATAATCACTTAGGAAAATGGGAGACAGTATACCTGCTGGTGCAGCTATGTTTTCATTGCTAAAGCAAAATCAAACTTGTTTAGCATTTGTTTTTGCATGAATGGTAATAATGAGATCGTTTTTTTCTAAATTTTATCTGAATTTTGTAGTTTTAAATGTGGAATGGGACGCTAATATCATTTACACTGCTTCATCAGTTGGCTTGTCAACTGTTTCTTTATTTCCATCTTTTTTTACTAGGTATTTGAACTGACAATAACCTCAACAGAAAATGTTTAAGGTGCATCATGCAAAAGCATTAAATAAATTGCCTTAATTTTGTATTATTCAAGGATAACATGCAAATTCAAGCTGATGTGAATCACACATTTTTGCACTTTCATGTGCATACATCTTTCAGAATGCATTCTGAGAGCCATTCCTTAACATATGTAATGATTCCTATAAATTGTTAAAGAAAAAACTTAGTAACAAAAGAAACTGGGATGTCAGTTTGTATAAAAATTAACAGCAAATGACATAAGCAATTTCTTGTGTTGCTGAAAGAATAATAGGACTTCTTCAAGACACTCGATACTCTGCTATGAGGCATAGTGGGAATTTTATTAAAGAAATGTAGTATTTGACATTCTGTGTTCTGTTGATCATGTACAATTCCTCCCAGCAAGCACATTAGTTATTTATAACTGTGTATATGACATGAGTAAATTTCTGCATGACATCTGACAACAGAACTCTGCAGAGGATATACCTGTCACCCAGTTTGTGCATAGCATATACCTCAGAAGAAACCTGCATGCAGCATAGCTTCTCAAAATTTCTTTTCATTAGTTTTATTCTTCCACATTGTTAATTGACACTTAGCTTTAGATGTTCAGATTTTTCAAGTCAAATAGGCTTCTTCTGGTCTTCATTTGTTTTTGTGACTGATCAAATATTAGTTCAGACTACTGTACACTGCACACAGATAATAGTCTGCAAAATAGTAAAAGCCATACCATAATACAGCTATCTGCCATTGCCTATGCATCTGAGAAAACAAGCAAATCCATTCCACTTACTTACTTAAGCCAAGTCCCTTCTCAGTGCTCCAGAGAAAGGTTACAAAAATAGAAGTTGACCACCAAACTCCAGATCAACTGCTTCCAAATTTCAAGAACAGTCATGGGTGGATACCTTTTGTTCCATGAAGTGACCTTTACCAATGCAAAGCACTCTGCAATTTTGTATATTAGTCAGGAAAGTTGGTTTGGTATAAGTATAGATAATCCCATAATGCATAAGGCTAAGCAAAAGGTTTTCTTGAGACTAGTAATATGTTGATCTAACTAGAACATTAGAGTTCTGGCAGAACCAGGAACAGCTCTGTTGACCATTCAAGTACATGTAGAATCTTGGTAAAATGCACATTTTATCCCTTTTTGCACAACAGAAAGACTTTTTTTTTTTTTTTTTTTTTTTTTTAAAGGGTATAATCTGTATTCCTCCTTGCTGAAAACAGATGCAGAATTGGAAGCTTCCAGGAATGTTACAGGGCAGTGATAAAGCTTTAGGTCTGCTCCAGTCCTGAGAAGTTTCAGTAACAATCCCTTCATCTTCAGGCATATTAATTTACAAATAATAATTATTACCTCATTAATTTTGGAGATCATAAATAAAAATTAAAAATATCTGTAGAATAATAGAGAGAGAGAGACTAAGAGTGGGAGGCAAATACACTGAGCTACTGCAAACTAAGCATCCAGAATAATTGCCTTCTTGTTCAATTGGTATATAGTTCATTTTCCATGAAGTAAAATCATTTTCCTGCTGCAATAAATGCTACAGTTTGTGTTTATAACAATTTCTCTAGCCAGTCTTTACTTTTCTTTTTTAAATTACTCCATCCTTGCTGATTTTTCAGTCTGATTATGATAGTTCAAGCATTATTGAAGGTTGCACCAGTGCTACTAGAATAGCAGGAGACCTTCCTAGCAGCTTCAGAATGTACAAAGATACAGAGCACAGATTTCCAAATGGAAATTTGAGCTACAAATCTTTAGCACAGCTACGTGATATCATGCTGACAAACCTTTGTGAAAGTGGACCCTGAAAAACAAATTCTTCAGTCTTTGCCAAAAGGAGAGACGGATAAACATTTCCAAAAAAAAAAAAAAAAAAAAGACACACAGAAAAAGGGGTCTAAGATTGCAAATACATTTTTCTCATTGTTAACTGCCTTTTTCCCTGAAAGGTGACTACAAGTTCAAAAGAAACGTATATTAGAAGAGTAATAGATAAATTATTTAAATTGATATCTTTTGAAAGAAGGGAACTTTTAACCTTAAGAGTTTCAGGATCAATTAGAATGGCTTCAGGACCTTAGAACAATGACATCAATTTAATTAAAAACATTTTGAAAAGCCCCAAATGTTGCTCTTTGAATAACTAAGTTTATGGTAGTGCAATATTTATTTAAGAAATAGGACAATGATCATGTAGAAGCAGTGTGATTTACTAAGAAGTAAAAACTAACAGGATGTTCTACCACAATCATCCATGGCGTCCTTGGTTAGTCCTTAAAAGAAATGGAACAATTCACTAAAACTGAGTTAGACACCAGCACCAGTTCAGTGGGGCATGCTGATGGAAAGAGTAAGGCTGGGGGCAACCTTGACTTCAAAGTGTTTGGGAGCAACCTTTGGGATGAAACTAGTACTGTGCAGATAGAAACTAGCAAGAGCAAATCGGGGGAAAAAAAGCACGGTGTATGCATGACATCACAGTTCCGAAGAGGACAATTCTTGCACAATACAGGGCTTTTATAGCACAAATAAATGAGTCCATCAACCCTAACTAATATTTATTTGGCACCTCTGCCCTATTAGAGTTGGTGTATCACCTTGTGAGCAGGAACAATGCCATGGTAACAGATGGTATGGCTGGTTAGCCAAAAGGCCATGTCTGAGCATCAACTGTGTTTGCAGAAGACAAGATCCCTATCCAGCCATGTCAAACCCTGCAGTTCAGAAACTGTGAGGGAGGAATGCAGCCTCTAGTGACAAAGCACTTCAGCTAAATGTAACCCCTGAATTAGATTAAGTCATTCAGAGGTATTAGTAATGAAGGGACTGCCTGCCTTTGGTTTACACTGTAAATCTCATACAGAAAACAGCTTCATAATATTGCAGAACTGCCTTGCATAGAGCAAAAGGAATGAGTGATTTTCTTGTTCTTGGGAAAAAGCTGTAAGAATTTCAGTGGGACAGAAACTATCAAAATACCTATTCTTTTCCCTCTCCACACTCTTAAGCAAGAAATCAAGACAAAGAAAACAAGAACTGGATGCAGAAATGGGAGAAAACTTTGTAGACTGATAGAATAAAGAAACTGAGGAACATAAAATATCAAAAATAAAAAGCACTGAAAGCTATTTGCTACAAAAGCTACACAATGTTAAATCCAAATTAATCTTACTAGTGGACAATATATTCAGCAGGCATACACGTATTCTAGAACAGTTTAAATATAAAATGAAATGCAAAGTCATGCAATGTAGTACTGTTGTATTCCATATGCCAATAGCTAGTAATATTACAGATGTTCCTGAACTATTTTACTGTTTCAAAGCAATGGAAGACCTATGATTTTTCTTTTCTATCACTGCTGATGATGCTCTGTTTTTTCTCAGACATTAAAAGCAGTTTTAGAGAGGAATAAACTGAGGCACAAAGAACTGAAGTCATTTGCTTAGCTCAACCAATAAACACGTGGCAAGTTTGTGAAGAAAATTCTTTGAACTCCAGATGAGCAAATGCACTAGTAACCTGTACTAGTTATTCCCCCCCTTACTGATGTTAAGAATCAGCAGGAATTAGGACATAAAGAAAGCTTTTATGAAAGTGGATTTCAGTACAACACTGCAAGGCCTTTGCAGGATCAACACAGTTTATTTCCAGTGAAGTCCCATGCAAGTTGCTGTGGCTGTTGTGTATAAGCTTGAGGATGTATTATCTCTACAGAAATAGGGCTTTGGTTTGCATGTGTCATCTTCTAAAATGCCAGTGGGAATCATGCAGTCCCTGACAGGGTGATGACTGGATAATTTCTTCTCTACTTACTACTTAGGCAACATATTTCAAATGATAAACTTACTGGACAACCTGACAACATGTTTTTATCATAAAGCACAGAAGCCAGTTTTGGGTGAAACTTTGAACACTTTAAAAACTAAGGCATTTTCAAAATGTCTCTGTAGGACATTTTCATTATTTGCACTTTAAAAGTCTACATTTAGGGAACAACTTTTATGTTCTATTAGCATTTTTTTTTTTCCACATTGGGTGTAGAACAACAACAACAGTTTTGCCCAGTAAATTAAAATAGACATTCTGCAAAGAATGTGAAGAAAATTTTAATTTTGCTGGAGAGCAAAGAAAAAGGGGAATGAAAACAATTGACCATCACAAAAGTCATCAGAAATTAAAGCAGCTAAAGCAGCTGCATGTTTTGCAAAGCCTGTCATGACCAATCACGTTTGAGAAATACATGACAGAACAAATGGAAATAAAAAAAAAAGGCTGTGGTGTTCCGAATAACAACTTTGAATTTAACCCTTGAATTACAAGATTAACTATTGCTTGACCATTCATTTTTCACTCAAGCTTGACAGCATAGAGGCAAAATTTAATTGGACAAAAAAACAAACAAGTAGGATGAAAAACAAAACCGTGCCTATTGAAGTAAACTAACCTTTAGAAATGGCTGTACTTGACACAATAGGGCATTAGACAATCCACATAACAATATGTATTCTTCGAGTAACTCACCTCAATGCTACAAAGTTGGCCTTTAGGTAAGGACTGATTCTACATAAAAAGTAGCTGAAGCTGAGTCCATACTGGACAAACATTAGAGGGCGGACAAACAAAACCACTTTGAAAAGTTTGTAATCACAAAGAAGATTTATCTGGTTGATGGAAGCAATTTATTTCTTATCTAAAGAGTGCTCCTGGATTTCTCAAGCACTGCATTTTCATTCCTTGCATCTATGCATAATCAGTATTTGGTGTATTACTTTTTAAGGCATGAACAGAAATTCCAGCTGATCTGAGCTGCAGAGAACCGTGCGTGTGTTATGCATGTATGTTTGAAAAGCTGTATCAGTTGAAAGCTTAATTTACCCTTTCTTGTAAAATCATCCTAACAACGGTCTAAAGAAACATAATGCATTCACAAAGCAGAAGTTCTCACTATAGTTTGATAAAGAAACACCATCCTACTATGTCTGGTATGAAATTTGTCAAATGACAGCAGTGCAGTATAAGTGGTAATGAAGCCATCTGTCCTTGAAAAACACAGATCTCTCAGGTTTACCAGAACCTAGAAGTAAAAACTAATGCAGAAATTTCCTCTGAATCATTCTGATTTACTTTCACTCTGTTAAAACATCTATACAAAAAATTCTCTACAAAACATAATAAACCTAGTGAAACCCAAACAGCTTCCAACTATATGCCTTCAGTTCATATTTTATTCCCATTTTCCTTGATTTATTAGTTTCAGCTCAGTATTATCCCACTTACTTGTTTAAAACTATTGCAGCAAAGCAGAACCAAAGGTTTATTTTAAAATTCTGTGTTGATTCAGTTTTAAGAGCCTGCATTTCATCAATCAGGGCATAGATTAGAACAAGAAGTCCATTCACCTATTCACCTTGCTATCTCTAGGGTTACCTTTAGTAGCCTACAATGAGTCAAAAGTGTAACTGCAACTCACATTGACATACCCAAACTAGCTTTCAACTAGCTTTGATACATCCATGGGGGATGCAGTCATGCATTTGGACAGCTAATCTTTATGTCTAGGACAGAAAGTGTTAAATCTGAAATTCTCTTGGCATAAAAGGGATATTGAGATGAAAGAATAATCAATCTTTCATAAATAATATACATGGGTGGATACATTATATATTCAAAGCTACAGTCAAATGGTTGGGGAGAATGATAATTTATTCTGTTGAATTTCTTCAGAATGAATCCTAGAGCAGATCAAACAAAAAAGTTATAAAATAGGAATTACAGGTAATGAAGGGCTCCTTGATGCACAGGAGATCTGCTAGCTCTTATACATAATTAAAATATATGAGGTCAGGGGTAAGCTTAAAGGTGATTATGTCAGGAATCATTTTGTTATTCTTTTATTAAACAATACTAGACCTATATTTATTTTACCAATATATGTATATGCAACATGAAATGTGTGGGATTGAAATGCATATTTTAAACTAATATGTTTTGATTAAGCACAGAAGACTCTGTACTTTAATGTTTGTATATTGTATCTGTGGCAGACTTCTTCCAGATCTCTAAATAATCTGCTTTATTGAAATTTTACTCCAGGAAATAGCATATCCAGTAGTAATTTTCTTGAGAAATTTTCTGGAGAAATGCTGTGACAGATTTGCTTTTTTTTTTTTTTTGCAAGGATTTTTAGTTGGTCTGCAGAGAAGGTGATTAAGGTGATTTGACTGTTTGGCCAAATAGCACTCGCTACACTTAATTCATCTACTATGCATAACTTTTGGTATGGATTATTTCACTATATTAATATACTGTATAGTATACTGATGAATAGTAACTCCAATATGACTATATCTCACAATATTCCCAAATATATAAAACAAGTAGTTCTGATCTACAGGCATGCTGATGGACTGACTGGTACTCCCATGGCCAAAAAGAAAGCACAGACTTGTTTGTTTTTATACCTGTTCATCACCTGTTTGAAAATAGTCAATGGTTCAGTTCTGTTAGATAAGGACTTGTAACTTGAATGTCACCATTGCAGCAAAAGCCTAATTTCCTTGTGAAACCAAAAGGAAAAGACCAAAAGATGAGTAATGTTGGAAAAAAAACTTTAAAAGTGTTTCTTGCAGAATTCCACTTTCATTTTCAAAAAGGTGAAAACAGAAGGTCTTGAAAAAGCAGTGATCTACAAAAGACAGAAGTAGGAAAGAAGCTAGAAGGGTTGGATGATAGGAGATGGACAAAAGAAAAAGAAGGGAACCTGAGGTAACATCCTCTTGTGAATTGCAACACTGTCAGAGAAAAGTAAGAGAGATCATATCAAAATTCTGCAGTCACAGACTTAAAGAGCTTGACAGTCCTTTGGCAGATGCTCAATTGCATTTGAGAGAACAGTACTATGTTTATTTGTCCCGTTCAATTTCTAAGAGACAAGAAGAAAAAAACTTTTAAACACCTCTCATGCTTTCAACCCAAATTATAGTCTCTTCAAAGACTAAAGCATACTTTTCCAAATATTTTAAAGGATATGTACGAACTAAATTTTGAGGATTTCTATGCCTCTCTCTGACAGACCGTAAAAAAATTAAAGCAGTAAATTCAAGAAGGTTTTTTTTTTTTTTTGTCTTTGTTTTATGGTTCTTTTTTCATTGGCACTCACTCAGAAAAGCATAAACAATTCTCTTTGTACTGGCCACATAAGGACTTATTTTCTGGGGGAGATAGCAATATCCAGGGAGATAAGAAGCTTTGGATCATTTTCCTGCATTGAAAAAATAAAACAAGTCTGACTTGGTGTTAGATAGTAACCACCTTTTTCCAGATTTAATTTTGCAATGGATTAAATTTAATTTACAAATACTTTTAAATATAAATACAAATATATTTGGATGCAAATTAGCAGAAGGGCCCACCTGCATTTCAGATCTGGATCACATTCCTTGTAGAGTCAACTGTTTGTGTGAACCAAGGGAAGGAAAAAGAACACAGGTGGCTGCACCTTTGGAGGCCTTTAAATTATTGCTGACATTTTTGGTGCTTCTTGAGTTCTGATGGGTTAGTATTGACTTCCAGCATACTGCTGACAGTCAGCATCAGTTCAGAGAAAACACTAGGAGCAGAGCGATGGATGCAGTAACTAAGTGAGCAGAAGTATAAGCTAATGAATGTAAATGAATGGAGATAAATGTTACTGTTTATTCATAACTATAGCAAAATTATGTAGAATAGATCCTGTAGGATTCAACAGCTTAATTTTAAAAATTAAAAGGAAATTGCAAGTTTCGGATGGGGTATTCAAAGAAAGCAGGAATTTCCATTTTCCTCTTTTTTTTTTTTTTTTTTTTTTTTTGACATAGACAAAAACTTATAGATTTAATTAAAATTAGAAAAATTAATAGTTTAGTTTTACTTCACCCCTGAAAGTCAACAAGGGAAAGATTCTAATAAAAATTCTAAATTGAGAAAGTCCTGGTTATATATAATTTTTTAAAACTCTAATAAACCACATTTGTCTGAAATCAGGTTCCACTTTAATGCAATTCCTTCTGCCTTACCTCATATCAAAGAGGACAGATTTAATATATAATAACTTGCCTCATCCAAAATCTCGTCTAATACTTCTGCTTTGATTGCACACATGGATCCCATATTCCAACCCTTTGGAATACAAGCATACATGTAAGTGATATCCAACTGTTCTGGTACTTTTATGACATATCCATTAATGTGACTACTTACAATATAAGTATTTCATAGATCAAATTAAAATAAAAACTGAATAGAACATTACGTATTTTGTGAAGTAAATAATCACACCACCAAAATGTCCATTCAAAATAAATTCCCAATCTCCTATACAGGGATATGCTTCTTTTTTTTTTTTTTTTTTAAATAAAAAAGAAGCCCAAATACTAGGATTTGGCAACCTTATTTTCTAAGTGTTGTTTGCCAAACCAGTGTTTATCAGACGACAGATTAAGAAGTAGCTTCTGTAATAGCAGAATTTAGGTTCTCGTCCTCAAAATTCAGAAGCATGTAATTCACATTTCAATAAAATTGTGCTTAATTAAATATTTTCAATTCCTTACAAATACAAAGATAACAAAAACTGGCATGAATTGTGCCTAGGAATCTATTCAGAGCACAGATTGACCTCAAATTGAAAAGAAATAGATATAGATAAAGTTGAAAACTGATGCATTTTGGTGCTTTTCAGGCATGTTTTTGCTTAGGGTCAAGATCCCCAAATTCACCAGGCTATATCCCTTACATACTTGCAAAATAACATCCACCCTAAATGATAAATCTGTTAGTGCTTACTGCTGCTTTCTGAAAGAAATTCACCACTTCTAATGTTAGAAGCTGAAGAAAAAAACACCACCAAGAATCTGTGCTAGGTTGGCTGCTAGCACATAATACAACAAACCCGTAAAACTTCCCCTTTACACAGTCATGCCTCAGGCACAGCCTCTAAGTGATCACAGCCTATCCCCCGGGGTTTGCCAAACACACAGCAGGTTGAATGCAAAGGACAATGAAGGTATTTGTTGAAATCTGCACATGTTTTTTCTTCATCTTTCAACCTATTACATTTTATCAAGCCAGTGATTTTCAAAGCAGGGTGCATCTAAATGCTTTCCTTGTGAGCACTAAAACCGAAGCGAACACAATTACAAAGGCAGCTCTTCTATCACTTCCTATGTAGAACAAGAATTCTGATCCCCCCCCCCCCTTTTTTAAAAAACCATTTTTCCTGAAGTACTACCCAACACAAGATTTCAGAATCTGACAGTTTAAAAGAGTATTTGCAGAATTAATATAAAGAAAACAGCTGAAGTTTATCCAGCATTTACCATAAAACCAGTTAGGTCTGAAAAACCCAAGCAACTGCTCATGCTACATTGCTTCTTCTTGCATGATACTGCCTTTATTTTGACATGTTCTGCCTTTCAGAATAATGACTACTGGTGAACCTCTACAGTTTTTCAGGATTCATTTGAGGATTTTAGATTTTGTTTCTGACTTTTTCCTTGCTTTTATATTCTTCCTTGATTTTGATTAAATTCTAGCTAGTTAGAGGTTTTGATGAGCATTTTACACACTTCCCTCCCCCCCCCCCAGATTAGTTTCCACAGTTGGGAAAAGATTTCCTATATTACTCTTGGACAGCCTGGTTCATTTCTTGTGGTTCTCATGCCTTTAGTTTATGCTGACTCAGAGCCTGATCCAGTTCTCAGTTTCAGTCCAGAAATCAGTTTCCAGTTCTTAAACAAAGCCTTTGACCACTGAATTCAGAAAGAAAAAAATGCCAGGGTGACACAGAGACATGGCCTTACTCTGTGGCTACCGAGGTGTTACTTCCAATTTATTCCCAATTTACCAATTTACATCACAAGTGAGAGAAACGAAACCAGCCTCCTTTTTTTTTTTTTTTTTTTTTTGGGGGGGGGGTGGGGGAGGTAGGGGAGGGGGTGAGAAGTAGGGGGAGTGATAGGAGAAAACCCACAAGTTTATTTTGTTAATAAATAGCTGGAACCTGTATCTGGTCAGATTAGAATACTCAAATTCAGGTCCTTCCTTACCCCTCCTGTTCCTTTCCCCCATTGCCTTCTACCACATCTTCACCCATTTAACAAATTGCTGTTTCCCTTCACAACTGTCAAGTAAAACTAAGGCACTTAATAGGAAACACAGTAATGAAAGACTTCCTTTATGCATTTATTCCCCTAGGCTCACTTGCAAAGACACTGAAATGGTCCCAGAATGCTACAAGATTTCAAACACCAAACTGACAACAGTCAGACTTCCAATGAATGCTTGGCTGTAAATGCTGCCCAAGAGGAACTTAAAGATGATATTACTTCACTGACAGCTATAATAACTATTTTAATTAAAGAAATACATCTTTGAAGAAAATTGATGACATTGGAGAATAAATTAAATGCAAAAACTCTTGCAAGCATGAAACGGGACATTAAAAAGTGGGGATTAATTAGGGTATTTTTGAATTTTTAGAACATCTGTTCTACACTAAATTTATTCCTCTTCAGAAAAGCTTTTAAAAATTCTCAATTCCTAAGTGATATCTTTACCAATTCTTGAAGTATATTCATCCCATCACTGCTGTTAGGAGCGAATGGTTCATACTGATCATTTGATTTGATCTTCAGATTAACAGCAGGAGGAAATGCTTCTGTTGTACGAGGTGAGTGCAGGAACTCAGTTACAATTACAAAATGTGGAAAATTCAAGAAATCTGATGCCTTTTTTTCAGAATAGCTGAGACAGGTTTGGTAATTATCAAATGAAAATAGTGATGTTCTAAGCAGTGTTTTCCAGCTAAGATTTAAGCATCATTTGGAAGAGTCAATACTTTTTTTTTTTTTTTTTCCTGTTGTTGTTAATACAATGGTGATGCAACAAGCCTTCCTGATGTAAAATAATAGTTTATTCACAATAATTAAAAGATGGCTTCCCTTGAAGACTATTTATCCCACAGTTTTTGAAGTTGGATATTGATATATGCTAGCTTAGGTGTCGTGTCATGTCCCCCCCCACATCCATTTTCTAAACCTTTTAGGGGAAATGCATATAATCAATAATTCATGCACAAGAGTTTGAAGGCTGGAAATATTGACTTGCACACAGTTTCACAGGGAGGGATCTTTTCCTTATCTGTGCTTCTTTCCTGATTTTTTAAGAGTTGACTGAGTTTCTAACTCCATCTTTAGCTCCTCAAATTTCCCCATATTCCTTCAGTCAAAGTGACTGAAGTGTATTCTATGAGAGAATAAGGAAGAAGGATGTTTTCAATGACTATTTTCCTTCAAGACAGTTTCCTAATTGTACAATATTTGTGGTGTTTCATAATGGATGTTTCATTTTAAGCATCAATGCCCCAGTATGCTAAGAACTGCACAAATATATAGCAGAGCTATTGCCTTCCCTAAATATCACTTACACTGACAATTAAGATGCAAAATTAGTCATTTTATGCTAACATAAAATTATATGTAAGCAAGAAACCTTATTTTCCCGTAGTTTTAAAGCATGAGCCAATGCATGAATGCAAGGTGTAACTCATAGCTGCAAGTCCTACTGAATGTTTCTGCATCTTATGTTTGAGTGTCTGATGGAATATTTAAATAACTTATCACCAAACAAGTTTTATTTAGAAATATTAAAAACTTATCTTACCATAAGAGCCCCAAGACATTAAAATTACACTGAATATGTTTATGAATTCAATTTATATAAGTTATAATTTTTGTTAGTAATTATTTGACAAATCATGACAAATAAACTGTTGGCCATGAAATGTTTACTCAGTTTCCACACTACATGAAATAATGCTTTGACATCATATTGATTGCCCTGAATTTCCTTTGGGTCATTAGCTGAGAAATAAGCCTGGCAGTTGATTCTTGATGATAATTCTTTCCTGAAGATAATTAGTTATTTTTCTTCAATTAAAACTGAGGAAATACAGAATAGACTTTTTTTTTTCCCAGTTAAAATGTAGTGAAATTCATTCTGTGATAATAATTACTCCCCAAAGGGAGATTAGTTTATTTGTAGGGTTTATATAGACAACTATTCCTATTTGGCTGCTTCACCTAAATTTAATTCAGTGATATTATTCCCTTCACCAAGCAAAGCTTGACACAGGGCTACTGGATTGCTTATCACCGACTTTAAGCACATTTTGTGAACAGCACGAATTATTAAGTCTTGAATGCTGCTTCTGAGGGCTTTATATAGCCTTCAGTGACCAGAACTTACCAGCTCTTGGCTCCTGTTTGTTATAGCACTTTTAAAAATAGACGCCTATCACACACATGAGCAAATGCTGATTTGCTTCTTAATGGGACCTGCCCTGTATATTTTCAAGCAGGAATGAAAAGAAATTTGTGAATCTCATCTCAAACAGCCACAGCAGAAAATGACAGCAGCACCACAGGAAGGCTGCAGACATCATATGGAAAGGTTTATATTAAATGGAAGTCACTTTTAAATTGCAAGGCCTCTACTAAGATCCTTCTGCACAATACTGTGAGCACAGGCAGCCTGTAAAATACTTTGAATCATAGCCTGTGAGTCGAGCTGTTCCATTTAATCTCTCTTCCCTTACTATAATTTTCTGAAATTTTGGGGGGCTCACTCTAATAAATTTGTTCTGTTCTCTTTTGGATATTCTAACTTACTGAAATACTGAAGTTCAACACTGCTTCCAGTGAAGCGCCAACAAGAATTTATCCTTGAGCTTAGAATGCCTCACTAGTTTGTACTGTTACTCCTCACTTGACTAACTTATCTGTACAATTCATAGAAGCTATGTTGGATGCAAAACTGCCTGGATCACACAAATATGAACTTGACCTTGCACTGAGCCAGTTTCTTTCTTCAATCTAAAATCTTCATGCTCAAGTAAACCATTTTTCATTCCTGAAGATAAACTAGTGTCACAATTTCAGTAGCTTCTGCAGTACTTACAAGTAATCTCTGATTTTATTTTTTTTTTTGATAGCAAGAAATGACAAAATGTGCAAGATATGAGTCACATCACTCCTAAAGGTGCTCACATACTATTCTGAAATCCTCTACACACTAGTCCAGAACATGTCTGATATACAACTTTAACAGGTAGAAAGAAAGTTAGGGTTGTTAGTTGCCAGCACTATTACAACTAGAGTGATAGTTGTATTAGTGACTGGAGATACTAGACTTGAGGCATCATTCCTTTTGTGACTCCAAACTAAAGTGTTTTTATTATTATTATCATTTTATTATTATCATTATTATTTTATTATTATTATTATTTTTATGTTCCTTTCCCCTCCTTGAATACACAAAACTACTGAGCAGAATTTGAGAACAGCAAGCTGGTATCCACTACCCTTTTTTAATTCCCTACTTCCATTTTTACATTTTATTATGTTTCCCTCAACATAATTTGTACACACATATGCACTGAAGCACATAAAACAGTGTTTTAAAGTAGCATTTATGGAATTTTACGGCAATTCAGAGCAGGCTAATGAATTCAGCCATCTTTGGGCAGGAAACATTGCCAGCCACAAAGTTTTTATGTGACTATCTTTGCTGCTTCAAGATAACTAGAAGGCATTTTTTAACTAAATGATTCTGTGGTGCTCTCATTGATGATGTATAACTCCATTTACAGTTGTAATCTGGGTAACAAAACGAATAATCCATCATTGTACTGTGAATAGCAAATTAACCCAGATAAGTGTTGAACATCCAATCACAATCATTAAGTAACCAGAAGACTAAGATTGGTGAGGACACATTGAAAGCAATTATAACTAATGAATACATTAACTTCAGGCATAAGAATGGCATGGCTGATGTTCCAGTCCATCAAAATAAAATTAGATTGGGTGAGAGCAGACAATATGGAACAGTCTGTGAAAATAAGCAATTATCTGTGAGTATAATTATTTTGAAGAGAAAGCTTCCTAGCAATGATGTATATATTACATCATGGACAACCTGGTGGATTCACGGAAAGCAATGCTGTGTAAGAATAGAAGACAAGTATTAGAAAATATGCTGCGATAAGCAAACACAAGAGGTGAGCAAGAAGGAAAGACAAAACTAGTTATAAATGCTTTCCCATATAATGCCCAAATTGTTAATTAGCCGATGTGAAGATCGACTATGTATTATACTAATTACATCAATTAACATGTAAGGTAATAATATAGCAGCATATTGATTGAAAAGTCTTAGCAGCATCAAACTGGTTGCCAAACATCACAAAGTAATTAAATGCTTGTCTATACACCTAATATATAACAAGAGGATCACTAAGTTTATATTAAGAAGTTAATTTCCTCAAGCATAAAACTTGCTTGAGGAAGTAACGTTACCACCTTGCTGAACAATAAAGTGCTTCTGGTTACACCAACATCTACCTATTCACTGGGTCTCCTGCTAGAGTCCAGAGTTCATCAGTGAAACTACTTTGTTAAAGTAAAAGTAAAGAAAAGCTTGGAAGTTGCATATGTGCCTCTGCTCATTCCAATGATAACAAATTTTGACATACCATAGCAAATGATGACTTTTTGCATGTATGAGACTGCAACATTCATTGACAGCTTTAAGTCAATAGAATTAGATTTGGGATTCAGCTGTTTTACCACAATTCATTGACAGACTTCTTCCTCTGATGGCACTGTGCAGGCTGTATAGGGTTAAACAGCTAGCCAAGCATTGTATTAAATAATCACTTCATCCAATTAAATGCCTAGTTCTTCCCCACAAATACACGTAACAGTTTGTTTACATAAAACTCACACAATTATTTCTTTTCAAGTAATTTTAAAATAATTTAACAACAATAATAATCAGCTTTTCAGCATTCAAGAAATGAGATACTGTTTTCTTGTTTATTGTTTTAGACACTATTAAAGAAATCTCAAAGATAGAACAAACTCAGGGCAATAATTAAACCATGAGATTCTACCGGAAGAAATATAGACTGAACCTTCATACCTACAACAGCTTAGCAATAAATTAATTATCTCCAATTTTCAGTAGTTAACACTTACAGTAGGTGCTGAATATTAGACATTAAGGCCTGTACATTAGCCATTCATCATTTGCATTAGATACTGAAAATTAGACATAAATGCCTGAGCATTAGGCATTCACAGTGGGTTCTGGAGTTGCAGTATTTTCTTCACAAAATCAGAAGTCCAGCAGTATGAAAGCTGGAAGCAGGATCAGTAACTACCTACACAAATTTAGACTGGAATCACTGATGTTATGTTATGCATTAGTGGTAGCTCATTTCTAGTTCTTTCAGAATCAAAAAAAAAACCACCCACACTCAACCACCACATTTTTTTTGTTTTAAAGTTAAAGAGTTTGGCAGCTTTCAGTCATGCATCTAGATCTGGTCCCTAAATAAAATTAGAAGATTTCTTAGAAATGTTGTTCATTTGATGCCTTACATTTAATCATGAATGGTCATAAATCAGTATTAACTATTAACTATTTGGTTCCAAAATGGTGTACACTATAGAAGTATGGTTTCTTTTTCAAGACTTATTTTTGCTGAATTTCAAATAAGCTTTACATAATAGCCAAGCTGGAATTACCTTAATTAAGAATAACAGGGAAAGATTGATTTTACTTAGCTGAAATAACTTGACGTCTTCCTTGTAACTGGTTACCTGTCAGTTTTTAATGGGCTGGTAATTACTCATTTTATCTTAAGACAAACAGCACTAACGAAGTTTTTAAAACATTGTTACTGCAGAGCTACTATTTTTGTTGTTGGCCTAATACACAAGTAATTAAGCCATAAAACTGGAAAAAAACTCTCAACTTGATACATTAGCCTATTCTGTTTTTGACAATATGATTAAAATTGCTATGAATCTTTCTCCACCACCAAGTTACTCTAAAGCTTTGAAAATGCTGAGTATTGCCATTTGGAGTCTAAGGTTTCCTTGAACAGAAATGACCAATTTATAATATACAAGGCGGCAAAAATGTTTAGAAAAAGACAGCTGGCAAAAATAGCATAATTGATTCAAGGAGACTGCAATACAGCATGCGCCTTCAAGCCTTTAGACCTCCTGAAGAAGCAGGCATCAAAATTCTTAGGAGTTGAGTCTTCAGTTCTCCCATTTCTCTAAGTCACTTGTAGTTATCCTAATTCTCAGTTGAATCTTTTAGCTTTATTTAAAAATAAGTTAATTTAAAATTAAAATTAAAAGTTTATTTTTTTTTGTCCTATTTAAATAGACAGATATAAATAATAGTGGTTATATCAAAAAGAGAGTTGAGTTGTATTTCACTCCTTTGAGGTAATTAGAATACATGTTCTGGTCCCTTCTACCTGATTCTTAAACTCTGTAGTTTGATTTTTCTAGGCATTAATGATTACTAAAACCTTCTAGGTTTTATAGATATTCATAACCTCCTAATTTAAAAAAAAAAATCAGCCTCTGCTAGCACAACAGACTGGAAATACAGAACTGACACAGTCACCTTTTCACTTTGTCTGCTCAACCCAAATATGAAGCAGGAAAAACAACTTATTTTTTTAGATGTATATTTCAGTTTGTACAACTGTCACAAAAATCTTGACTTGTAAGTGCTGTGTATCTGATATGAGGTCACTGATGAGGAATGAATAAAAGATACTAACCTGTCATTCTTATAGTTACTTTTCTGTTTATCGTAATATTTGAAAATAGACGTCCTATTGGATTTATTTTATTATTTATTTACTTAAGTTTTTCAGTAAATACGCTTTTTTAATGCCCTGCCCAAGCACATTTCCATTTTGGAGGATTATATGACTTTTCTTCCTCAGATTGTTGAATTGATCACTTGAAAAATCCCTAGTTTTAGTAGGCTATTCTCAGTACTTTATTTTATTTTATTTATATTTTCTAGACCAAAGTACAATCAACTGAATATGACAAACCTAACTGCAGTTACTTGGACTATCCTAAAGATAATGCAATAGTTTGTTTAGAATATCATCAAGTCCAACTGCCTGACCACTTCAGGGCTAACCAAAAATTAACGTATATTATTAAGCGAATTAACCAAATGCCTCTTGAACACTGGTAAGCATAGGGCATCAACCACCTCACTAGGAAGCCTATTTCAGTGAGAAAAAACAGATGTTTTTTATAGCAGTGATCACATGAAATTTTAGAAAAACAAACAAAAAGCACATTATCTCAGAAAGGTCAGAAAGGTATGAAAGGTCAACAGCTGAACCCCCTTTGTTCTAGGATGCATCACTCGTGAACAATTTTTCTGCAGCTACTAAACATTTTATTTTGACAATTAGAATTAGTTCTGATTATGCACAAGAAGGAAGCCCTACATCATAAATCATGCAGAATAGCATCAATCTTCTAACATTTCCATCACTGAGTCATCTTCCTTATGCTAAAAATTCAGTTATCCAGGGCAATTGCCTCCCATTGTCTGCCTTCACAGCAGTAATATTCTGGCCTTTAATTATTATTTCAAGGATAGTATACCATTCGTTGCTTACCAAAGCAAAGTTATTTAGCCCAAGGTCTTCACTCGCCAAAGTATATTTACTTTAATTTTAATTTTTATTTTTTTAAATAGTGATTAGTACATCAGATTACCATAGTGAAAGTATATCCACTTCAGTCAAGTTTAATGCTTGTATAAACTTTACTGATGGTCAAGAAACAAACTGTTCAAGGCTAAGTTTGACTGTTGAAGTGAAGGACGCAATACACTGGAGCTATCTAAAGAAACACTGTGGCATTAAATTTGTAAGAAATGTAAAGCTTTCTTTAGTAAAATGGAAACGAAGCAGTGAATTTCTGCCTTACTTTAAAGTACGGATTTCAGATACTCTTATTTTCAACAGTGGTTGAGCCATTTATAGATGAGTTATACAGAAAAAGTAAATGTGATGCAGAAAATGAATGCTTGTCTAAATTCCCATTGAGGAAACATTCTTTCCTATTTAAAACAATGCATTTTGATTTTATTTTCCTACTGCAAATTACAGACATACTAAGATCTCACTGGACTAACACTACTGAGACTAAATGTACAATTTCTTACATATTTAGTTATTTTTCAAAACACAAGTGAAACATCTATGTGGCTAAAATATACTACCTAGCACCATATTGCAGATTTGGGGAATCCACAGGATTCAGTATATTATTTACTGAAATAACTTCTAAGTTCAGACAAAACGAATGACCCCAATGTGGCTGGTTAAAATATATACATATACACACACATATTAAATATCTTCACCACCTGCACTAAATGCCCTTGCTTGCCTTTTTTTCTTCTCTATGGAGTTAGTTACTAATAAGTCCTTTATATTTGCCTAGTACTGCCCATTAGCTTCATTTGTACATTCCACAACTGCCAAAACAGGCTTAGTAGAGCCATTCTTATGTCAAGAAAGGCACAATTTCACCTCAGTATAAGGAAAAGTACAGCTTTTTTTTTTTTTTTTCTTTTTTTTTTTTTTTTTCCTCAATTCTATTTATTTGACTGCTAGAGTGCTGGTAATGTTTTCAGACCTAGGAATTTGATATTCCTGCACAAAATCAGTAATCTAGTCTGGTACACACATCTGCCCTGGAGAACTGGAAGGACCATCATTATCTTTTGCATGAAGTAACAGGCTTCTCACTATGCAGAAAAGACGGTAGCACCAGTTAACATTTATCTTTAAGCCTTTGCTGGAAAACTTACCATTTATCATTTGAGATTTCTTGTAACCTCAGGATAATGTAAACAGAGTAAGTTTTGCAGCTGGAATTTACTTATTTGTCCCTATTGTTAAAAAAACATAAATAAAAAATAAATAATTTCAAGGAGGTCTTATGTAGTACTTAAAATCTGAAATAACTCGTTTTAAGAATCCCCAATCTGTTTTAATTACCTTAGAACAAAATTTGTACTCTATCCAGTTTACAAAAAAAAAAAAGTAATTGTGATAAGGTTTTGCCACATTTTTTATTATTAAAAGACATTTTAACTCAGAACCATTTATTTCTATAAAGCAAATGCAACTTTAAGTTTTGGTTCCCATGCAGTCCTACAGAAAAAGTAATAATGAAAGGAGCTCAAAGGTCCATTTCAAATATGAATTAGGCACTGAAAGCTTTCACAAAATATGCACTTCTCTATAGGCTGCCTATACAAAGTGTAAAACTATATACTACAACACCTAACTGTACCTTTATTTCAGCATATGTTTGAGTTGTAGGATAATGTACTTCATTATAAGAGGTGCATTCCAAATTCTTTGGAAGTCAGCCGTAACACTTTCATAGATTTTGGTAGAAATGCAGTTCACCTAGCCCTAAATATCATGTCCACAACGTGTCTGATTTACTGTACCATGGACGCTTAGGCTTTAGCTGCACTGATATCAATGACAGTTTTCAAGTGTTCCAATTTAAATTATCCCATTTTCAACTGAGACACATTCACATTGTAATAAAACACAGCACAGACTGCAGTTTTATCCATAGCCCTATTCATGTACTGTTTTGAAAGATCTCCATGACCTACCACAATTAAAACATTAGCATTAGCTGCACATTGCATAGATATTCTGCTTGGAAGGATGATTTTAAGTACATGTGACTCTTGTCATAGAAAATAAAATAAAAATGTCTAAATAGAAGTAATTCCATGTCTACATTTTATTGCAATCAGCCAGAAAAAAAAAAAGAGAGAGAAAAAGATATATATATATATTATATTCCTAATCATAAAAACAGCCTTCATTTGAAGCCTATACTTAACCTTTTTCTATTATTGCAATTTGCTGAAAATCAGAAGCATTGAAAAATGAAACTGAGCTTAAAAGTGTTCTTGCTTGTCTGAAAGGAAATGCATCAATACAGCATCAGGCATTTCATGATATTAAAATTTTTCTTCTGTCTTCTTCTCTTTGGATCTTTGCCCTTCTGTAATTATACCACATTAATTTTCCCTCAAACAAAAAGCCAGATGTTTTCAGGCTCTGTTCTCAGACTGATTTTCTCTGAAAAAACATTAAGTCCAACATTAACTACTAATGGGTGCCCTATCTGGGTACAGGTAGCACTCCAGAAAGATGAAACTGTCAGCATCCAGTTTTTAATTATTTTCTAGGAGGATGTGAACCACACATCCACTAGTCCATTAGAACACAGTCAGGATCTAAACAACTACTTAAATAAATACCAAATACACAATCAGATAAGATCAGGGGTCTTTGTTGTTGTTGTTACAAAACAATTCAGGAACTGCTAAAATGCTGCTTCTGAGAAGTGCTTAATTTAATTAGCTTATTACTATCAAAACAAATTTGTAAAAATTGTTTTTTTTCATTACTCTAATGGTATAGAGGGTTTAAAGTATATTTCTCGCTTGCAGTCACACCTAGTTTAACAAAGAAAAAAGAAAAGAACTTCATAATAAATTCAGTATTTACTGTGACAGAGAAGCTTATCAGATGCGTGAGACAAAAGTTCAAATCTCTCTGAACCTATGCCTTTAACCCAGATTTCTCATACACATAAAAACTATTTATTTCTCTATGTATCCACAGACTTATCTCCAAGGACTCTTCTTTTGCTCTCCAAAAAAATAGGAAAATTTCGCATGTTGAGGGAAAAGATGTTTTCTGTTGAAACATACCAATGTTCTCAGCACTTCTGCTTCTCTTACCAGTAGTTCAAGTATTACTGTCTTGGCTGCTACCAACATTATTACCTCTAGACACATTAATGGATCTTGTATTAATATAACATCAAGAAGTCACCATACAATTCTGCAAGCAGATGATACAGTTACCATCACCTCCATGGATTTTTAAGTTCTATATATATATATTTTTTTTTTGGAATGGATTCCTTCTGACAGCCTCAGTTAGTGAATAGCACTCAACAGCCAGATTCCCTGTATTAGCATCAAAAGTGATACAAAGCCAGCACAAACAAGCAGCCTCCACCACTTCAGAGGAAAATGGCAGGCCTCTCACTTTTATTTCTCTTCAATGTTTCATGAGAACTGATCTTATCTTACCAGAGAATGCCTTTTCCTTCTGGTTTGAAAACCCCTTTTCTGTCTCATTTTGTATTTTTGTTTCCCCTTCTTTCTGATGTCTTATTCCACTCTGCCTAGAGTTGAAAAAACACTGCTGCCAACTCTAATTTTAGTGATCTTATGGTTCCCAACTGAATTGTTATTAAAACCTAAAAATCTGATTAAAACAGAAAGGATTTACATGCACCGATTTAAAGGAAAACCAGGAATCTGCACTAATAACTACAAGGAGCTGAAATTGTTGTAAAAATCTGCATATAAAATGATCAAGACTTGCTGCCTGAAAATATTAATCTTGTTCAGGCCAATCACATGCTGATATAACAATGCCTATCATGCTAATCAGGATTGTATTGTTTCTGTTCCCTGTTCTATTGCCTTGTTTTACAGTTAGGCTTTTGTTTTACATTTTCTGCTTGGCAAGTAGACCATCATTTCCAGTGTTCCCTGACAGAATTTATCCATATCTCCTTTTGGAAACCTTACCCAATAAGGTTAGTATGGACTTTTCAGGTTAATTTAATAACTGCGAAGTCATGAAACTAAAGGAACAAATACTGACGAGGACACAGAGGCAAGATTAGATCTATCAATCATGCACTATGAAGTGCTCTCCTGCAACTCAGAGATAGAATACCACTACACTATCCATGTGCAGAAGCACTGAAAGATGACTCTGGCACTATGCTCTTGATATCCTGCAGAGGAAGCCTGAGGTACCTCTGATGGTTGGTCCTTTTTTTCCACATATGCTTATCTGTGCTGCTGAGAGTCTGAGCTGCCAGCTACTCCGTCTTCCCTTTACAAGGATAGAGCAACCCTGGTGGTGGCCCTAGCATCCTTCTTAAAAAGGTGCTGTATATATAGCTTAGATACCTAAACTGACTTGTGGGCAAGAGGGTGCTTGTACACAGTCAAGGGCTAAAACGGATGCTTGGGAACAAACCCAAAGACCGTACTTGAAGGCTCACTCAACAAGCACAGATATAGCCAACTAGTCCCAAGCATAAACTAAACTTCTGTATAAAACCTGAACAAAATAACTTTATTTTGCTTCTGTATTTTTTCCCCATATCTATTAATTTTTTTTTTTCTTTCCCTGCTAGGTTCTAGAGCTTTCTACTTTAGCTATTCATTCCAAGAACAGAAGTCACATTTAATCTAATCCATTGATGTAATTCTGAAGTCAGGATGTATCAACCACTGTGTTAATAAGACAGACTTCTCAATGGCAGCTTTTTAACGATATTCCAAGAGACCATTTCTCTGTGCTAGCATGTAGAAATACAAAGGAATGCATCAGCAATAATAGAAACGTAATAAGGAAACATTTAAAATTAAATTGTGGTGGATCAAGAGTAGAACAGTACTTTTATTCCCTTTGGATGCATTTGTAAGTTAATCTAATCATCATTCAGAAGTAGATACAATTCTAGTCTACATCAAAGCAACTAAAATACTGCTTTGATGGTTTAATAGTAGCTGGCAGTGTAATGACAGATGGCCACAACCACAACCTAATTTGAAACAAGCTGCAATCTTGGTTGAAGACAGAACTCTTTGAAATGCATTCCTTTGAATGAAGAAATAAAAATCGAGACGAGACTATCGTAAACTTTGAGTACTGTGCTTGATATACCTTCCTCATTGACACTGCCTTTACCAGCTGCTTCAGTGAGTATATTATTCAATGGCAGCAATAATATTGCTGTTTAACATTCATTTGTGTTAATTCAAGAATATGAATGAAAACTGTCATTGTAAGAATTCTGCAAGACACCAAATAATTGCATTAGCAACTGGGCATAGGCTCTTGAAAAATTAAGAAAAACACATGACTAGCCACAATGGTGTGGCTTTCATTGCCATGCCCTCCATTACTGGACACACCAAATTTTCCTTACTAGACAAGAAAAAAACCACAGCATCCACTTTAATGAGGAAAAATATTTTTTTCTACAGTTACTTTCTGTAAGTAGTCTACTTCAAAATTTCTTTAGCAAAAACTTACTATAACTGTAAGATTGCCAAAACTGGAAAAAAAAATAATTACATGCACTACAAGTTGAAATTACAAAGTGCAACAGAAATTGCTTATATGCTCCAAAGTTTCACAGGAGATGATGCTTTTGAAATATTGTGATTTTGTTATTTAAGGGAATTTATTTATTTTTGCTTGCAAAATATAGTTTCTAAACTTGATCACAGTGAAGACAAAGCATCATTGAGTACTAAGGGAGTTACTCGAGTATCCATAGGTTAAGTGTATAACACTGCTACACAAAAGAAGCTAAAAGTCACACAAATGTTCCACATTTCTCTGCCTCAGCTTAGTATGTAGACTACATTCCATATTCCACAATAATAGCAGCTACCAAAGTCCTAGAATGTTCAGGAATTTAATGGCAATTAAGAAGCGTGTAATTTTATGGGGCTATTTAAGCTAACTGACTTTACAGATGAACTTTTCATAACCTGTAATACAACAGCATTAGAGCATCAAGTGTGGATGGAATGGAGGTGGGTGAATGCACCACAATCCAGCTCTTCTGATTATACTTGCAAAAGATCAGGATTTCATAACTTTCCGCAACCTGTCTGAAAACCTTAGTGAAACACTAACTAGGAAAAGTGTTTTTCTTAGGAAGAGATATTCCCCCATCACAAAGAGTAGCAAAGTATATTTACCCTTCAAAATATTTTATGTATGGCATTAAAACATAACTGCTTTGAAATTCAGTAGGTTTCTTCAGGGAAATAGTATAAAACATAACAGATTAAAAAACCCTTTCATAAAGCAGTGAATTAGATCTACTTGTTATCAAAATTCTGTGAGCATTCACGAAGAAGAGAAAAAAATTGTCAAGATTAATTGGCAGAGACAAGATCTGCTCTTAGTAAAAAAAAAAAAAAAAAAAAACCACCCTACACTACAGTGAATCAGAGAACCAATTTCCTACAGATCTTTTACTCAAACAACAGCAACATACTCCTATAAATGAGATGCAAAGAATACATTATTTTGGATGCTTATGCTACTTTGGTGGAAAACATGTATTGACTTAATAAACAACTTCAAATGATATCTTTAAAAAAATATAGCTGGCCAGTAACACATTGATAATTACTGTAGCAGAAAGTCTTGACACTAGAATAAAGATTAAATGCCTTATCACTTAAATGAGTTGTCTCTAAAGTTCTGTTATTAAAATTAATAGGTGGACATTCTGCCAGCTTTTGAAACACATCTTCCTACAACTTTGAGGAAATCTTGACAAAATAGACAATGTATAAGATCAAGGATCTTCGGATTTTTACTACGTACTATACATCCATACAGCTCTCCCCTTAGATGTTTTTATATTGTAGTGATTAGGAGTTTTACCACAGAAAGAAGAAAAAAAAAGCAGTCTATGTATTTCCCTTAATTTATTTCTTTAGATTTTGAAATGGTGCAGTTTGACATTTCAGAGAAAAGAATGAACTGGTTGATATAATTATAGGCATTAGAAATATAGTTCGACATATTTTGCTTTGAAACATATGTTGTCCTTTGTATTACTGCACAACCCTATAAGCAACGTATTTAAAATGAGTTTATTGCACTGATCTTCTAAATAACACTAAAAAAGGGTAATAATGGATCTGCATTTAAAACTCATAAAAATCCCAATTAATGACATTGTAAACATATAATGCACACAATGGAGAAGGCATTATTATCATCTAAGTTAGACCGCTTTCAAGCTCAGGAATTTGTGACAAAATGTTTTCAAAATGCCCTGGAAAGGTCAATAACATTGCACAGGATGTAAACTGTTTAAGTTTGCTTCTTTGAACATCTCTTCAAATTATGGGCAATGAACATCTTAGTCTTCCAAGAAGCCCTCCAGACAACCTAGGAATGCACCTACTTGACTATTATTTTAAAACGTGTGCAACTTTAATCCACAGCTAGAGGAAAGCACTGTACTTTGGCAGCTCCCCATCTAGAAATATTTCTCTCTGACTCCTAAGGGCCATTTTGGTTGTGATGAATTGCAGGACACAATCTGTTTTTTCTAGAAAATGAAAATGAGGAACCCCCGTTTAGAAAGAATTATTAGAATATATTTGGATAGGCAAATTTTGGAATTTTTAAAAGCTGGCTAGAATTTATAGTCTGAGTCTTCAGATTAATGTACTACAAATCTACACGTTTATAAAGAAGCTTCAGGTCTCTGTCACTATAAATGTCCACTATATTTGTTTATCAACAATGTAAAACTAAAGTACTTGCTATGAGAATTTCTAGTAGCACTGCTTTCTTGCAGGATAAAGAAGTCTGCATCTTGTGCTGCTTAACAAAGCTCAGTTGTATCACAAATAGGAACGATGTATGAGTGTGTGTGGGGTGGGGAATATGTTCTGACATTTCTGTTGCAGTTTGTTTAAACCTAAGCAGAAGAAAACAAGGGCTCTGGATAACCATCTACCATCCAGTTGCACTACTGCATAAGTGGTACAGTTCTCCCATAGCTAGTAATGTGCCGGTCATCCCAATTTACAATTTCCATACAGCTAGAATGAAAGCTCTGCAGACAAACCAACAATTCCACAATCCCTGCCATCAAAAGAAGTTGATCACACGCAGAGATCTTTAAACATATGATAATCTTTCATTGTGTTTTATGTTGCTTTACACTAGACTCAAAAGACTGCTTTCATAGACCTTTGAGAACTTCTGGCTGCACTTAAATTCTAGAGTTCAGGATGAACAAGAGTCATTTAATGTACTTTTTAAACTGCTTTACTGAAGAACACTCAAAACTTAAGGTGAACCAGAGGGGTTCTTAGAAGATTTGGAAAAGTTTGTTAGTGATAATGACCAATTAAAATAAAGCAGCCTCCTAAAGCCCTTTTCTTCTACTCCACAAATATAATTAACTCTAATTCTGTCCTGTGCCCTCACTTTCAGTTTGGGAAACATAATCCAGATTCCAGCCCATTATCTTCTCATAGAGTTTTTAACAGAGAACTTGTTCTTAAGTGAATGAGGTGTTCTTAATTTTATACATACATATAAATAGCCTCAGTTCTCTGCAATGCATGGAATTATGCTGTAAAATGTACACAGTCTTGTAGCTGGCAAGTCCTTGATATAAATCTGACTCTCTACAGAAAAGTACCCCAAAACAAAACCCAAGAACCTTGAACATTTGTTATATATTCTTTATTTTTTTTTTTTTGTGAGCACTTAGCACATTACCCTTTGTTTTGATTTCTTTCTTGAAGTCTAATTATTCCATATGTCCTTTCATATTTTGTCTGATTTGTAATTGTATTTCTCATTATCATTTTTTGATGATATGTTGCTATTTCCTCTGCTTTCATTCTCTCTTTTATGTTTTGCTTGTACAAAATTAATTACATTGTACCTTCAAGCATAATTTTAACAGTGTCTCCGTTGCACTGTCTGCCTTTAATTAATGCTCTTCTAATGTAGGTTTTAGAGCCAAATGGTGCAATAGTCAGAGCATCAAAGAAACAAAAGATCTAACAAAACTGAAATGAAAGAACCAGACAAAGCAGCAGACAATGTATTCTCATTTGCAAAATATCACATCAATTTTATTTTAGAAACAATCACCCATATTTGTGGTAAACCTCACTCCAATCTGGGAGTTAATCTGTAATTTATGAAACGAGATTAATTTCTGAAATGTCAGCCTGTCCACTACACCACCCTAATCCACATCCCTGTGGTGGGATTTTTTTTTTTTAAATAAAAACTGTCTAGTCCCAGAGTTCTCCCATCAAACACAAGTATTCATACATTCACCCAAAGCATGAAGGCAAAGAGCATAAGAGTTGTGTTGGTGGTCTGCTCAAAACAGCAAAGTCTATGGATTGGACTTCTTGCATGTTTTGAAATTTATAGTGTTCTCTTAATCATTGACCTAATACATATTCAACCAGAAATCTAAGCCTATCAGACAGTGAGGTATATAACTTGTTATATGGGATTCCAGATTTTAGACTCATTCAGATCTTTGCTTTTTGAGGTACTTCAAAGCTAAACCCTGGGTGTTTCTGTTTCTACTTGGCTTTTTTTTTTTTTTCTCTTTAATTGAGGTCAGTTTTCTAATCACTAACTTTCATTATGGTTAATTAAAACATTAGGGATTTAGTTTCGTTGGATAGAGGTATTCCATTTCAGAACAAAAGTATGCATTTGTTTTTATTTTTTATTTTTGATATAAAGGCATCAAATTAAAAAAAAAAAACAAACAAACACTTAGAAGGGAGGTGAGCTGCCTGACAATTATTGTGGTGGAAGATATTTTAATGGGGACAAAACCTGTCCTGGGATTTACATGACTGGCTATCACTGACTTTGATCAGCAGTGTACTCACACATCAAAAGACATAACTTGTCCTAAATCACTTTTGCTCATTGTTTGGTAACCACCAGCCAGCTGAAATGGATTTTACACACTGCAATCACCTGCCTACATTGAGCCCAAGTATGCAGAAATCACTTGAAACAAGCTTCTGGAATTTTATTTGCTTTTATTTATTTATTTATTTATTTTAAAGCAAGTTTTGACACACTATGCATGGAAAAGAATCAAATAAGCTTTGTAATAGAATAGAATAAGAAGTAAAGGAAACAAAACTAGGTGGGTCATATTTAGAGCCTAGCACACTTGACAGTGTCTCTTTAAGGTGAAGGAATAATACAGTCAAAGTTCTACCTTTCATAGTCTTATAATGTCAAGAGAAAAGGATTTCAAAGCAGGACATTACACAGCCTCGGTCTTTTAAAGAACACAAAAAAGCCCTTTGATTTCAGAAACAAATGAAAGGAAAAAAATGTGACTCTGAAACAAAGCACTCCACACATGTATATTTTTAGTGCCATGTGTTCAGACTAAAGAGCCATATGCCCTCACATTAGTTAATGCAGGAAAAAATTATTTCCAAAAAAAATTATTTCCAAATCACCTTTGAAATTTCAATTCTTAAACAGTAAATTTGAAACTAGTCAGTAGGCAGGGGCTAGAAACATTTTGAAACATTAAATACCTTAAAAGACCCTTTGTATCTCAGTTTTGCTTTCATCCATGATCTTTTTCTTTGAGGATTTAACATTGGATTTTTTTTTTTTTTTTTTACTCCTGCAGCTTCCTTCTAGAGCCCTAAACTTTCCATACAGTCAAAAATATGGCAGTTACTTTTCATATCCCAAAAGATCAAAGTGTTCAGAGAAAAATAAAGATACTATTTAAATATTGGCTTATAGATGTGATTGAATTAGTTTCTTCTCTTTAACCTTTGCTAATATTTGTTCTTCTAGGAATTACAGTAGTCATATAATAGTGTTATATCACCTTCAATCCAGAATATATTCCTTTTACTTTAGTATCTTAGCAATAAACACTTTCATGCCAAAGTATTTTATGCCTCAATAACTTTCATTGTTTATGGGACAAACATTTAATAAAAGCAGCATTCCAAACACAATGTTATTTGGGTAACATCAATTGCAAATACACTGCACAGAAGAGACTAAGCAACAGAAGAAAAACAAAAGATGCATGAGATCTGCTTTGGGAATCGATAAAACATTGGGACTTTTTTTATTTTTATTTTTATTTTTTAATACTCACTGAGTATTAAAAAAATAACCATTTAATGTCAGATTATTTTAACTTTTTTCAAAACATTATCAGTTGTAGTATCTGAACACTCTTGAGAAGTGTTCAGAACTAAGTGTACACTATAAACTTAAATGCAACTTCTGCATGAACAGGTTTGTACTACCAAGAACACATTTTATCTGACTGCTCAGACATGTCCACACTTAAATTTAGCAACCACATATCTAATGGGCAGGATTTGGGCCTGAATATTCAGCGTATTTAACACAATTGAACATTGAACTATATCCTCCTCGTTTTCCTCCTAGTGGTTTTTTTTTTTTTGCCATAACTTCACTTAAAAAAATCTGAGGTGAATTTACTCTAACCCTAGCTAAATGATCAAGATTAACTGACCTCCTGGCTCTCTGAAGTTTTCACTAGAGAGAATGATCCTGAAGTTGGCTAGGTAGCTATTTTTTCTGATTAGGTCAGACAACAGCTTCCACTTCAAACAGTATTTCATCTTCCAGAACAAAACATCTTAGAGCTTTGTCAACTTCATGGTGCCAACCTTTATGACTCCCTAAGTCATACTTGTTTCCTCATTTGTAAAAGAGCATTTACCAAGTCAAGCTAACTGAAAAAGCTAGCTCAACTTCTTAGCTCTTGCACTACATCAAAGCATGACTATAAATTTCTATCAACTATTTTTCAAATATTGCTGGTATTCATACCTCAAAACTCTTCCCTATACAGTGAGGAGTCCCAGGTCACACAAACTGAGCTGCACCCATAGGACAGACTGGGAGTTTTTGCAATTAGATGATGGAATGGGTAGTCTCCCAAGTGCATATCCTGCCATTGGACTGTCTGTCCAATGTGTATCACTATTTTTAGTCAATACTTGCTCTTCCAGACAAGCGTGCAAAAAAAAAAAAAAATGTCGAAGAGGAAACTGTGATTCCACAAAAGAATCCCATACAGTTGCTAGATTTACAGTTTTAATCATTCACACAATGCACACAGCAGGATGGGTTAACGGGGAAAGGGTTTTGGAAAAGATTACCGACAAAACCGCGTTCTTACAATTTTGACCCATGTTAATAAGATTTTCCCAAAGAAATCAAACTTCCAAATAGAAATGTAAGATTTCATAATTTGAATCTCAGCCACCTTGATCACGTGAATGCTCCTTAACTACTCAAAATCAACCCACGTATACAGCAATTATAAAAAGGAGTTGGCTTACTAAGGAAATGGAGTATCTGTCTTTAGGGACAGAGGCCTATTTACTCTTAGAGGAGGAAGCAGTCTATTTTAGATAGCTTATGCAGAATGTGTTTCTTCAGTCTGGATTGAAAAACAGCCCAAGAGGGGACTGTGGAAAGATTTCTATGATAGTGATGAACAATGAAAGAATTCTGGCTAATGTGAAATGGCATGATACAGTAAGAGAACATGCAATGAACGTTAAAAAAGGAAGAGTCAATAAAGCAGGCAGAACACTATGATGCATCAGTTTTTCTGTCTTTCTGGTTATATTATACTAATTCTGAGAAATGCAAATCCTACTTTGACAAGAACAGATTGTTACCAAAGGCAGAACTTTGGTCTTTTCTGTAAGTGTAATTCTAACTGCAAATAGAGACAGATGTTGCAGCTTTCAAAAGAAAACTCTCTTGTTCTGATTTTACTAACTGAATGTTGACCAGCTAACAAAAAAAAAAAAAAAAAAAAAGGAAACTGAAGTCAACCAACTAGCTTCAAGAGTATTATGAAGCTACTTGCCTATATTCAGCATTTACATTCTCCTACAGTAGGAAACTGCTCCTCATGCACACTAATATTAGGAACTTCTGTACCCCCTCCATAAGAAACAAAGAAACAGCCACAGAATTCTGCTGCAATTTCTACTTTTCTATGATCCCTTAGGCAGAAACTAGTAATGAAGTTTGGAATAGGCCTCTGATAACTATTACTTTACTTTTTAAAAGACTACTTCATCTCTGTAATCACTTGGTATTCCATTTAAATGCAATTCGATATCCATTATTTTGCCATTGTGAATTACTTGTGCATTTGATGAGATCTATAACAAAACATAAGGGTATTTTAAATATAGTAGTGTCTGAAAACAGAAGCATTGTAACCTTATTCACTTTAGTAAATGAACTGTTGTGCATTTTGACCAATTACTGTGCTAAACTCATTCTGAACCCCAGGAGACATGTAGATAACATTCCTAAATTGGAATGCTGCAATTTTGGGGAATAAAAAATATGCCAGGATATCAGCTCCTAGTTCCCTAAATTCTATTATATGTTGAGTCATTGAGTCCCAACAATGAGACAAGACAATTGTCATGCAGCATGAGAAATGGGTTTAGGGCTCAAACAGTTTTGGCAAGAAGTCAGACTCACCTAGTCTTTGTGATCAATAGTGTCACAATACACTTCACAACAGAACAGCTAAAAGTACACAGTGATCAAAATGATCATTCATGGTATGGAATCTGACTCATTTGTCACCCTTAGTGCTGCTATTGTAACTGTTTAAAGCACTTGAAAAATCCCTCTTGTCTAGCTTCAATTACACAATTGAAGCTTAATCCTTTAATTAATTGTTTAAATGAGACAAATGTTCACTTGGTGGAAGTTTGAGGTCTGAGCTGTGTTATACAATCACTTACAGATACATGTTACCTATGTTTCCAAATTCATCATTCAGTAACAAACACATGAATTATATGCTTACCTATAGAACAAACTGTTTTGGCATTGCACTTGTTCTCAGTTCAAGCACAGAAGCACTGATGTATTATGACAGGGAAACTATGATCTCCTCACTAAACCCACTGTCTTCATATAGGTACCTAATAATAAGTTAGAAAGTTCTTATTCTAATGCCAAAACTAACAAAGTACTGGAAATCCCATCGATTTCAAAGTTTTCTATATAGACATCTTCAAAAAACCCTACTTAAACACCAAAATCTGTACTTATCTAATCAGAGGATTTGCATGCATTCAGTTAGCAGATATTTATATCCCAGACACATTCTAAAACCAGTCTCATGTAAGAGAAGTGAGGTAGTCTTAAATTCACAGCTTGATTCCTGCCCCTCTTCTTCCTTCCCAGCATTTTTAAAACATTATAGCTTTATGGATATCTCCTTATTCTTTTAATGGGAAATGTTTTGATTAAGGTCCAGTTCTGAAGTCAGTTTTGCCTAATGCAAAAACAGTTAATTTACTACTCTCTACCTTTAATCAGGCATAACATGAAAAGTCTTTTTTGTAGCCATATCTTTAACGGTGTGAACCATCCCCTGCATCATCCAAGTCTTTGAACAACTTCAGACCATGTTGGATTGTCTAAGACTTAGCTGACTATTGCTCTGATAAAATACATTCAGAGAATGGGGCTGTTCATTTACTCATGCTGCATCCACAAGGCAGAACTTCATTGCTCTAGACTAAGATGTGGCATTATGTCACCTAAGTAAAAGCCAAAGGATATAGACAGCTCAAGTCATGTTCAAGAATGGAGAGAACAGACGGAATAGAAGCTACTGCTTAAGCATCTCTGCATGCATTGTTTGCACTATCTACTATTTTTTTTTTATCTAATCTTATCTCACAACATGCACATTTCAGTGGAGAACTATATCTCTGTGGAAGAGGCTACCAGACAAATGGTTGGAGAACTTCATAAACATACCATTGCAAAACTCCAACACTTCAAAATAAGTCAACCAGCAAACTGAACAGCTTCAACACAACTGCAAAATGCTGTGCAAGATAGATCTCACAATATTTCTTGCTGCAGTTGAACAACTGTGACAACTTCGTATCCTACTAAAAGAGGACAACCCCTCATCATGAATTATTTTTGGATAGTTCAGAGAACTTACAGCACTTGAGAGCTAATTTCTAACTCTTTCACATTTAGTACACAGGCTTAAAATTCTGTACGCTTTGTTCTTTTCCTTTGCAAGAGAGGGAACAATACCATAGCGCACAAGTTCTAAAATCAAAATTAAATAAAATTAAAGACACCGTTGAAACAGATTTTTTTGTACTAAAAAAAATCAAATAGGGATAACACATCTTTGACTCAGAACAGAACAGATCAATTGTTCAACAGTTGGAGTTTGTGCAGTTTTATATAACAATGTGCTCAAGTGGCAGTTCTTCTATGCTTTGTTTCCCAATGGCAATGTATGATAACAGAAGAAAAGCCACACAATATACTGTAACAATATCATGTTTTGATGCTTACATTTAAGAGAAGGAAAGCACTGGCTGTTAACTTTTCTAAGGAAGGAGACTGATGGATGGGTGGTCTCTGCAAACTAAGCCCTCATGAATACAGCAAGTATTCTTCTGTAGCTGAATCAACACAAACACTTGCATTGGAAAACAAATCAATTTGTAGGCCCTTGGAGGCTTGCTTGCCAAAAGCAATCCCAAGAACTTTTATAGGCACGGCTATTCACACATGATCATCTGCAACACGTTCACTAGTATACAAATACAGTAAAAATCCATCTTCACATTTGGATGTTGATCTGACTTAGGTAACTACAACCAATATTTCAACAGTGAGTAAAATATCAAAGACCATTTTTTTAATAAAGACTATCTTTTGATACAGGTGGGGCATCTCTAGAGGCAGACTCAATTAACCAACAAACATTACAAGAGAAAGTATTTGTTAAACTCTAGCCATATAAACTACTAAGTGGGATATGCAGAAAGATTCAGGTACTTCTGAAAAAAAAAAAAAAAAAGGGGGGAGGGTGGAGACGGATGTTTATTTTCCAAACCTATATATATATATATATATATATATATATATATGAAAAATCAAAAAAACCCTCTTGTTGCAGAGTTCCCAACAAGCTGAAAAATTTGGCCCACAAAAGCACAAAAGGAGAGATCTAAGGTATAATGGATGACTCCATCCTTTTTATCCTTGCCAAGTGAAGAAAGTAGTATGCATTTTCATGTCCCTGCATAAAGCAAAAATTCAAATTCCTAAATACATGTATCTTTTTATAATAAGATGGAAACCTCCCTGAGCCCTTATGTCATATATGTAAACACGTGTACTGACTTCAAAGCATATGAATCTGTTGATGTCTGAATAGCTCACATGAGCAACACATTTTCACTGTGAAATTGCAATATCCAGTATCCCTTTGATAAATGAATTGTACAAAATTTAATTTCATATAGAAAAATTGTTTCTTTTTTAAACCTTGAGTCCTAATTAGCCATTAAAAGAAAATACATTCTCCTTTGTCAGTGTTAGATACGACATGTTCCATTTTAAATCTCTAAAGGTATCTTCACTCAAAGTCACAGTGCATTTAACAAACAGTTTCATTTCAGCCTAAGATCTAAGGAACTAACATATTTATTAAAGCATTTTGATCCTTCAGAGACAGATTAATAAGGAGCTTGTGACAGTTCAGCATGACAAAATGAGTCAATAAACAGGAATGTGTGCTGACATTAGATATACTGATCCACAAATAATACAATACATATTTGGTTTGTCACAAAGAAAAATCACCTGAAGAAGCCATTGCCATGATTAAGTACTTTCTGCTACCTCAAGTTTCTGTATTCTGTAGAAATTTTCCTTACAAATTCTCTTGATGAGCAAAAAGTCTTTTTTATGCATAAGGAAAGTGCAGCTTTTTATGATATCTATATGGACATGGAATAATGAATCAAAATACAGCATGAAAACAGGTTTAAACCTTGTATGGATTTGAGAGCTGAAAATGGAGCACTAGTTGCTAGATGTATCCAACATTTATTCACTATAAAACCCGTGTTCAGGCTTGCCTGAATAGCTGACATTTACTTGTGAATTATTTATAGTATGCATTTGTTTTACATTAACACTTACAATATTTAATGTGGATGTCAGTAACAATAGGGGTTCTAGATTTAACTTAGAACAGCCTTTCCAGTCTAGTGACTTCATTAGAGTGATGAACATAAAATTGCTTCTCAATCCACATGAGAAATAGTTATTTTACTATTTTGAGCAGATGTCATGACAAGGTCAAGCTAGAAGTGACCTTGTTACACAGTTCATTGTAATTTCTCAATCAAAGTAATTTAACTGAGCTATCGGTACACATTATAGACAAAAAGATCAAAACGTGCATGTACAGGAGACTAATGTCATTACGTCCAAGTTTCACACAGAAGACAAACTCAAGAACCAGAAAAGAAAAGAATGATGCTTGAATGAATGGGCAGATCACGGTGAGCACTGCCTTTTTCTTGCAAGGAAAAAATTACATTTTCTGTCCCCGTTCTTGTCTGTTTGATGATTCATATCATGAAAGACAGCTTGGGAAATACAAATGCACATGCATGCTTCAAACACATTTATGCAATTAAACATTGAATAGTTGGGTCAATTCATTTCCCATTTTTACTGTTTTTACACCAGTGTTGCCAGATGACTTTCCTGATGTCCATTATGAATTATGATGTGAGAACATAATGAAACTAATTTATACCAATAAACGTGAATTGCTCCATTAACATCTATACGGTCTGGTTTACACTAACAAAGAAACCATACTGGTATACTTAGAACCATTTCAGAGTATCACCTAATGAAGATAAAATGTCATTCCTAAAACTAGCAGTGATGAAAAGTTTACAGTAGTCATCTTGAGGTTCCAACTGCTGTACATAAAACTTAATGTAGTGTACCACATTATACACTAATGTTTAAAATAATGGCTCCTGAGGTTCTGGTTATAATGATCCTGTTCCGAATATGAAAATAGCTTAATACATTTTTCCTTCAGTCATTACTTCCTAATCAACTTAATCTCTCTCTTCATCCAACCCATCAAACTGATGAGACTTTATGCCCCTTCAGGAGGGGACAGAGGAAATGGAATACATCCTACAAGTTGTTGGTCATTTGGCATAAGGAAATTCATGCTTGATTTCTCTACCACTGATGTGTAACAGTACCAGTTCACCATACTACAATGAAATACGTAGCACATCACAAAACAATGCACAGTAAATAGTAAGAAAGAACAGAAAATTAAGCTGTAAGAAATTAAGTATGCAAGGTAATTAAAATCCCATAAGGCGATCACTTCAATTTTGTTCATTAACCAGTGTTTTTGAACTCAGCCTGAAACAAATGCCAAATTCATAGTCTAGAGTTTTTCATACCTTACTCTTTCTCACTGCAGAGTTTAGGAGAGAACAAACAGCTTAGAAAGTGCTGACCTCATCTCAGCATACGAATCAAACCTTCTTAAGTGACCACAGGTGTTACTAGGGCTAGTCTTTGCCTCAAAACTGTCGTTTAATTTAGAAGGCTCACTGCTGTAATCCCTTGGTCAAGATAAGCTAGAGAGCTGTTCAGACCATACAGAGCAGATTGATCTATGCTTATGTCTTTCCATTCGTTATGAGCACCATCACAACTTCATAAAGCTTCAGCTCAGATGCAACTCACCATGTTCTATCTACTGAAATGCACAGCTTCAGTAGAAAAAATTCCCACACCTTGCACAGAGATGTGCAAAGTGCTTATTTCCTTTCGGGTACAACAAGCAGCAGTAATTTATGAATTTTAAGCTTGAGAATTTTTCATCCATTCATTTCAGTTCAGGAATAGGAGCTATTACATGCAGTTATCAATATCAAAAGTTTCTCAATAACAAATGAATTTTACCTTTCAGAAAGTTGGAAGAATTTAACTTTTGGAATTTCTTGAAACCTTCATCACTTGGGCATGAATACAATTTGTTGTCTGCTTCTCTCATCTTCCAGTAGTAATGCAATGGGTTTCTCCTTATATAGATGTCCTAATTTTGAAAAGGAAAAGCCATAAGCCATGTAAACTCTATTTACTTGTCTTATTGCATAGGCTAGCAGAAGCCAGATCCTGTCATAAGCAGATGTGCTCTAGAATTCTCCTCCTATATTTTTGGTAAATTTTTTTTTTTCCAGTTACTTGGGTGTTCTCAAAGACTTTAGCGGCTGTAAATATTTGGATACAGTTTAATCATCCTTCCATACTGGCATAGAAACTTAGATTTTAAAACTAAGCAATGGTAGCTCATAATGATTAGAAAGTTGCAAAATTGTTACTCTGACAAATTGAATTACCAGGACAGTGGTATTACATTATGATAATTTATTGTAATAAATGTATGTCTCGATGTAAATACTTGCAACTCCCTTCTCTGGAATACCTCAGCAGCACGCAATGCTAATTAAAATACCCTTCCAACATGCCAGTTAAATAGAGAGCCTGGTTCTCCATACATACATTTAGGAAATGGACAGATAAAAGTGTTTGATCCAAAGTCAACTGAAGCTAATGGAAAAAGTCTTACTAGTCCCAGTGGCAATTTCTCAGGCGCACTGTGCCCATAATTAAAAGCAGATGGGTGCTGAAAAGCTAGCCCTGGTAACTAACACACAACCCTGGGTCACATAATGAGTCTGGCTCAGATCTGAGAATGGAACTCAAATCTACTGAATTTCTACCCAGGGCTTTAATCACAAAACTACTATTCTTAATTTAAAATCAAGAGGTTTTGAAAGAAATATTAGCAAGGCACTAATTTTTCACTTCAGGGGAATATATTGTTTCTCAGCTAACTAGCTTTTATATTTCAGGCCAAATAAGAAACCAAAGCTCTTTGCTATTGCGTTAATTAAGGATTTTTATTCATACCCCTAAGCAATATACTAACCTCTAAATGATTTTCCAACTAGAGCCTGAATAGGAGCAAAACTGAAGTACAATTAAGGTTTGCAGATTTGCCTATATTATAGCTTTCTAACTGTAACCTTTCCACGCAGCTCTGTAATTAGCAAACCAGTTCATAAGTTCTCCAGACACTGGCATTTGTGTAAAGCTCAAGGCTTCACTATGAACCCTGGAATAACCATGCCATGAAAATAAAGCAATTTTGAACCAGAGAAATAGCAATACCATATATTGTTCCTTTCTCCCATCTTGTGGTCATTGAGATTTCCCACCCCCCAGCTTAACAGGCCACAGATTTTAAAAAGACAAAAAAAAAAAAAAAAAAAAAAACTTGGACTTTTTACTTTTCAATTTTGTTATGCATACCAATTCTTAAAATAATTTTTATTTTATTATTTTTTTATTATTATTATTCCACATGCAGTTGACTAAACCAGATATGCATTTACTTTAAACACAACAACAGAGAGAAGTGGCTTCCCTCACACCTCACCTTCTTTAGGAGAGGACTTAAAGGACCACCACATCCTGCAAGGAGCCTGTGAGAAACACATGCACATGAAGGCATTGCAGGCCGCTCATGGGTTTCAACATGAAGGCACTTCTGTATTATTTCTTTGAGTCTGTGAAAGTAGGGCTTTGGGGTCAAAAAAGAAGCTTCTTCCTTTCTCCACACCCAGGAACTTATAGCAGCCACGTGTTAATAAAACTCCAGTGAGACAGAGGCTTACTGAAATCCAGGTAATTCCATGCTATGGCATCTGAGAACTTGGGCTGCTAGCTCCCTCTGTAGTAGCATCTATCCCAAAGCCACAAGCAGCACCCCAACGCAGCAGACTCTCCACAGCACACCAGAGCTACACACTAGGCACAAGCAGTGCTTACAGTCTACAAGGCTAAAAGACAGAGTCGTCCAGATGCACGGCACTACTACTTGCAGACATGGCTGACCATTTTGTCACCAAGAGGGAAGCCACAGTACAGTAAGGCCTAAACAAGTTGCGCTAGCCTTGAAATAGAAGACCCCCTCACCAGGCCTCAGAAGCACCTACAGAAACCATTTTAGTTTGGGGCCTCACAGACTCTCTTATAGTCTGTGAGGCAATATGATGAACAACAACACTTGCTGCAACCCATTAGCTCTCCCTTCCAGGTGTGGAAATTTGGTGCTCACTTCAGCCAGGCTGGAGCTGCACCTGAGTGTGCTCAACCAACACATCCTGAGATCCTAGCCAAGACTGCCTCCCATAGCAGGTTGAGGGATAACAATATAAACACTCTTCTCCCCCTTCAAAAAATAATAATTCTGGCTTTATTTCCTTGTTTTATATCCTTTTAAACTTGTCTCTGCAGCTATAAATCACGAAGGGAGAGACTAGCCTGGCTCCTGCTCAGAAGCTAGGAGTAGCTGGTTGAGGTAGGCCTTAAGAGGTTTTTCTCTCACAGGAGGTGACAGCTATACAGTAACTCAATGATGGTTCAATAAGAGCTCTTCTTGAAGCATGTTGTTTAAGCAGAAGTTTAGTCAATATTTTCAGTGTTATTGTAACAAACTGTACAGAAACATTCTTCAGCTAGATTGTTCTCTGGTAAAGGTAGCTAGGGCAGAGTAGGTGTTGGTGGAGTTGTTTTCCTGCACTGAGGTGAACGTAGGAGAATATGGTCTGGAATGTTCTTCCCAACAGGGTCCTTACAGGTATCCTGAGTGAAGGTGGTTTGTTGAGTAACCTCGATGGCAAAATAAAAGTTCAAGGCTGGTTTTGGTGGAGGAGACTGCATATAAATAGTATTGTCAGGTCACAAAGCTTGCATAAGCAAGTGGGCTATATCACCGAAGTAAAAACAACCCCAGTGCCTCCCTCTTTACACATCACTGTTGTGAAAATGTGATAAAACTGAGGTAATGTCACTGGCTGTTTAATACCATCCATGTGCTCATCTTGACAGTATTTCCCAGAAATACGTGACCTCTTCTACGTTGCACCAGGCTTGCAACACTTGTATAAAACACATGCTTACAATCAGAATGCAGCACTTACGGATAATAGCTTCATGAAGCCTAGCAATTAAGAGAAAATAATAATAAAAAAAAATCAACTTATTCAGAGAATACATTAAGAATTTTATTTTATTTTTTATTTTATTTTATTTTATTTTATTTTATTGGGGAGTGGGGGCTGGTGGTGGTGGTGGTGGTGTCAGGATAAACCTTTTCTTTGCCTTTCATATAGAGCTTTTAGAGTACACTTGAGTCATGCTTTCATACTGTTCTCCAGAATCTGAGAGCTAGCAATATAAGGATTTTTAAATTGAAGTTGGGATTCTCAAACAATCTTAAGAGCCTGAGAACAGGGACTGTAGGGGAAATAAATATCACCAATCAAAATATCATGAGTGTGATAACGCTGAACGGGGATCAAAATAGTTTTACAGGTGAATAGAATAGAAGAAAAAAGCTTACGATGAAAATAAAAAGTAGCTTTTCAGCCTATTTAATATTCATTTTTACTGACTAGCTAAAAGTCAAATCAGGAAGCTGCTGATGAGAAAGTAAAGGGAGAACTGAGGCACACATTCTATTGTGCTCATATACTGAAAGTGAAATGGCTCATTATCAGAGTGGATGAGAAATTGGTCATTCTTATAATCAAAAGATATCTGGCCATGCGAGATATTTGACTGCTTACTTGCAACCATAATTTGGCCAATCACATTGTTTTTGTCATCGTGTTGGATATCCAAGAAAATACATAGAAAAGATACTCATTTTATCTTGGAGAAAACAAGTTGCTTAAATAGCCCTTTCTTTGCTGTCTCTAATTGCAAGGAGTATAATAGAAATCAGATTGAAGGAAAGCATGTTGATGATGTGCCTACAATATTAACAAAGGAATAAAAATTCTATCCAGATTTGGAGGAAAGATGTTAAAAACACATTTACTATTACTTTTTATTTATATTTTTTTTTTCCTCCTGTAAACAAAGATATGCTTACAGAGTGGCTAGCTTTACGCAAGCTGTTCTTTCAAACCTGTTAATGTGTCATTTGGATTTATGGCAACAACTGGAAAAGTAGGAATACTCATTCCCCTGAGTACAGGCAAAGCAGATCTGTGGCAGACTGCTATATTCTGTGCAGCATCTGCAACCAAGGTTTTATCATCAATCAGAGCTAGTGAAATAAGTTCTGGAAAAATGAGAAAACTTTTAAAATATTAATACAGCCATCATTGCACAAGGCTTTGATTTTACAAAACTGGATCTGGATAATATTTCTTTCTTAGGAAACCACCACGTATTCAGGCAAGTTGTCTTAGCCTAATGTCATCATTTTCATAATGACTGAAAGTGCTGCTCTAACAGCACTTAGACAAAACAATTGCTTTGATCTTTGGTTATAAATTATCCACTTCTCTCCATCTATGAATTAATGGTAGTGGTGCAAAATGTGTTTGCCAAATAATGAAGGTTATATATTTTTAGTATCATGGCTTTTGTCCCTTAAATCACTGAAAATTGGATGTTTTGCTCAGTGCTCTTGTAGATCAACTATTAGAAAATAACTTGAATCTTGATTGAGTGTCCTCTGAAGCAGAAAGACCCATGCCAGAGTTGTGGGCAGTAGGTAAGAACTGTTTGAGTCATTTGGAAGCAAGTCTTCCAAAATCCTGTTTGTAGCTTTTTGATTGGTTCACTGTAATTGCCTAGTCATATGATCTGGTTGTCAGTTCACCTGACTATGAAATATGAATAGTAAGGGTCTTCAGAGATTATGTGAATTTTAGTTGTTTAATGCTTTTAAAGTACTCTAAGGGTATTTGACAAAATATGTTCCCTGCAATATTTTTGAAACATCATTATTTTATTTATACTGATTATATAAATGTATATAGGAACATCCTGTGTGAGACAAACACTGAGGCATACATGATTCAACATTTACTTTACACAGTAGATATTCTGTGTGCTGCTTTTTTCTTATTCATTTGATAATTTTCCATATTTGAGCCATATAATTCACTGTATATCAAAATTAGACTCAAGCTTGGAAAGGACTAAATAGTGGTCCTGGTGTTACATGACTTGTACTAGTTTAATCCTTCAATCCAATTTAACAGTGAAACAGTGTAAAGTAAGCTCTTTGATCTTCTCTTTGGGAAACTTCATTTTGCATTGTGTATATTTGGTGTGTTTTAAATACTTTTTCAGGTGACTTCTAAGAAAAGAGAACTACACAACACAAGGTGCTTCACTATTAGGAACTGGCATCATAATTCTTTTGGACTGTGTAAGCTGGCATCTGAAAAAAATACAAATAACCTTTCAAATATTAACATGAGCCAAAAGTCAACTTAGTCATCTGATGAGGCACTGACAAATTCACAACCTAAATGACATTTGTCACACTGAAGTAGAAACAATTATTAATAATTTTCATTTCATTAGAAGCACTACAATGAAATGTCAACAACTTTAAAAGTGTAGCAGAAGTGTACAAATTAATTTTGATTTTCTGAAGTGTAATTATCTTTGTAAGTACCACACTGTGTAATCACTTTTGGCGCTATTACTTGTGCAATCAATAACACTTAAATGTACTTAGCTGTTTTCAAACATGGTTTCCTAAGGTCATCCCTTACTGGTGAGGATGTTTTAGTGTTAGTATGTAAGGAATTGTTTTCCAACAGGTCAAAAATGTAGGGCATTTCTAAAATCTATTTATGCATTTTCCTATTTTTTTTTTTCTTTCGAATGGTTGTTTAGAAGGGTGTGTGTAATATATATATATACATATATTAAAAAAAAAGTCAATGTTCATTGCAAGTCCATTTCTATACGCTGGGTGGCAGCATTAGCTCTCTCACATGTGCGTGCACCTCTTGGGGCTCATCCTACTTTCCAAATGCAACCTGACTGCAGAGTTAATCATATTCCCTTGAGCCAGGCAGTCAGGCCAAATTTGGCCTCACATTAGCCAGATGAATGGTTTGTAATCATCTAGAGAAGTACATCTAGTTCCCACAAGCTTAGCCAGTCCTCAAGTGTCAGCGTTTGTAATAATTCAGGAACTTATAATACTTAAATACAGAAAGACCACTGGAAGACATGTCTTGATGGAAAGTTACTTTTCTACCTCATGGCTTAAGACCTATGCAATTTCAGCTGACATTGATAGGTACACATCCGTGTTTGGACAATAGTGTTATCAGCATTTTGCTAATGAATTTGTTTAACTCTATTATTTTACCAAATTGCTGGAGATTTCCAGGACCAATTTGGTCTATAATCCTCTGCCAACACTATTGCAGAGGGTAGGAGCAGAGGTGGTTGCCAGTTCAGCCCAATGGCGTCAGTTACCTGGATCAAACAGGATTTGAGTTGGTTTCTGGAATCAACAGCAGGCCTTTGTAGGATCCATTTTATGATGTAACCTGAATTGATGCTGGAGTTTTGTCTTTAACACAGCTTTCAACCTTAGCTAATATCATCTACAGAATTGTATCAGTGATATATCTGTATTGGTAGATATCACTTAGAAGCAAAGCTGATGTAACCAGTGATAGGAATGGAAGAATATACTTCTTCAAAACTACTGAAATTACAGATCCTGTGCCCATTCCTCCCTGCAAGAAGCTAAATCTTTGGCTTCCAAGTTCCTTAATGCAGAATAACTACTGGCCCTATTTTTGCTTCAAAATGAAAACACTGACTTTGAAGGCAGACTCTTTGAACAGCCTATAATATAAACAATAAAAATAAATTGGAGTTTCCTTTCTGATTACTAAATTATCCATGAGTATTAAGGAATAAAAACAGGAAGGTTTCTTTCTTATGCCATGGGGAAAACCGACCCTGAAAATGTATTAAACCAAAAGTATTAAGTGTTATGGTCAACAGTAACAAGTCTTGCAATTTATTCCTTTTTAGTGATATAAGTATCATTAAAAATAGTAGATCTTCGGCCATTTTTAGTAACATATTAATTTAAGAATGCAGCAGACAAAACATTGCAGGCACTAACTTACTTAGAGGCTGAATATGCCAAAATTCAGGGCAATATTAACATAAAAGGAACAGTACACATTTTCTTAATGTCTCTAGTTTTCTTTTAGAAGTAATTCTCTGCATTTGTAATCTACATGGAAGAATAACTTCCTCAATATGTTTTGGGCAAGTGTCTTATATTTAGAATAACATCTTTCACATACAGCATAGGAAAATGCAGTTGCAATTTGGAGTAATACATGTATGAATGCACCAACTTACTAATTGTGCCAGAAAATTCCTGTCTGGATAATTTACTTTGGCAAACTTTCTGTTCAGTATGTAGCCCTCCCTACGATTTCAGTATTCCAAATTTTCTTTTGATTCTTGGGACAACTAAATCATTCTTTGCAAATACTCTAGAAAATTCTTTGCAGATACTCTAGAAACCATAGTTTTTATGACTTTTTTTATGAAAGAATATCTGCTGGATAGGCCATATGTAGGCCATATCACAGGTTCAGCTGCTCTGTAACATACAAATAACTGAAGTTTTTAGTTCCCCTTCCATTGAGATAAACTCGGAATTTGCTTTTGGAAGACAATTTGTATTAAAAACAAAAAAACAAAAAAAGCACAATACGTCTGCCTGTTTTGAAATTTATGGGTAAGAGATGCATTTGTATGCATCTTTCATTGTGTTAGCGTAAAGATGTTCAAAACACTGTAGCAGATACCAATCTTGTGTTATTTCCATTGAAGAGTTGAAGAGATTATCCTGTTTGTTTTGCAAAAAATACTTTTCTAATGAATTACAGATGAAATTTTCACTGCTAATCAGGTTTGGTTAGATACTATAAATATTCAGGATTCTGGATTACTGTTTCAGTTTAGTATGTAGCACTGGAAAAATTAAATTAAAATTTGGATTGAATTTTTAAATTTTATTTGAATTTTGTTTTTCATTACATATGCCAAAGAACATTATGAATGAAAAAAAGGATATGACAGATAATGTGCTCATCCTTCTAGGAATTATCAAGATACTTCTGTTTGATCTTACATGGATCGTATTTTTACAAATTTAATTTACATGCCTGCTGGTGACTGTGCTAACAGAAGAATATCCGTTTCATGTACTGAAATGTAATTTCAGGATAATAGTTTTTTTCAGTGAGTAAAAGCAGGAACAGTTAGCAGACTGTTTTGTCTGCAGTCCACCAGACTGCTCATGAGATGTCTGAACCATATTTAGTAGATGAAACAGAAACATTGATTGTGTGACCTGCTGTGATGCATCATAAGTCCTACAAAATAAAGTATTTCTTTTGGCCACAGAGTATTGAATTTAAAAGGCAGGATCTGTTAAATAAAAATTGAAAAAAAGAAGAAATAAAGCAGACCTTGTCAGCTGCAATTATATCTTCTAGTTGCTGAAAGATAATATAATTCAATGTCTGTGTTAGCATTCAATGTTAATTTATGAGCAAGTAATTTAGATGAATTCTCAATGACATATTGAATTTCAGGTGAATCAGCAGGTAAATCAGTGTGTTCTGTAATTGAATGGAAAATAGTTGAGTCAGTGCTGGCAGTGTGCTTGATGCCAATGCACATGCCATGAAGGGACTTACTGGTTTGACATGTATTTTGTTATTTCAGATTATGAAATGTGGAGTTACTTCAATAAAATATGGAGTAATTAAGTATTAAAGAAAACCTCAATTCCCAAGTTCAATGAAAAGCTTCCAACTTAGGCAGAAGCTAGGAGGTACTAATACAAGCAATGTTTCATGTGTAGAGTCTCAATGTTGATAGTTGATTCTGCCTTCGGATATGAGGTGAGATGTTTCCTGGCCCTTATGAATTTTTTTCACATTTCTGTGGTCATTAGATTGCAACATTCAAATAAACATTCAGTATGAATTTGAGTTATGGAAAGTGAGAAATGTCAGTTCACTTTTTTGCTCAACTGTTTTGCTGAGGAACAGGTGAGCTTCATCTTTGTCTAACCCAAGTACAAGACAAGGGAAGCACCTGTCCAAGGGAACACGTTTTTGGAGCACTGTAAATGCATGTAAATGTGAACAATCTCAGGAAAGGAATGACTAAAAGGAAGTGAATAAAATTGGTTTGGCAGAGAAGGAAGTCTGAGTCTGGATGTATGAGCATTTTTAAGCTGCCTATTTTTTTTTTTTCTTTTATTTCAAATAAGTTTGTAGGGTAGTGGAACCAAGTTTTTTAGGAAGGTCTTGGCTGTTCATTTAACTAGACTTGCCCATGTAAGCAGAATTGCTATGTCAAGAGTTTTTTCAGCTCCACATACTTTCACAGGCTTGCTTGTTCACTAATTCTCTAAACGAAATGGCTAAACTGGGTGTATATTCCCATAGATTTACTTTCCCATTTAATATTGAGGCTTTAGCCTGATAATGCAGATCTGTGTTAGTGCTTGAAATACCAATCTCTCCATTGTAAAATATGTATGATATTTCCACCTTAGTGGAAAATATCACCAAGGCAAATATTGTAACAAACAGGTAATGTGTGACAGCTCATCGTGGTTCTTGCAAAGATGTACTAAATAGCAGATGACTATCAATAGAATTACAAGAGCTTTTTTTGGATGTACAGCTATCTGCATTTTTAATTTTTGTCAAATGCTTTAAAAGAGATGCTAAAACCTGATCTAAATGTAAAAACGGATGCCTTCTTTTGAACAAGGATTAGAAAGCAAAGAATTAATCTTACATACCTGAGGATTTATGTAAGCTGCTACTTATTAAATAAAAATCATAAACATTCAAATGTAGTCTCTCTACCTATTTTGCATCCTCCTGATTTTTTATTTTTTTAAAAAAAAAAAAAAAGGAAAAAAAGTGCCTGGATTTGTCTGGTAGATGGCACTTGACATCAAACGAAAAATGCTAAAATTTTCTTGCTACTTTATAAAAAATAAAATTCTTAACAAACATATATATATATATATATATACACTATGTGATAAGTGCAAATGCTGGAGCTTGTAATCTATAGTGCTGATTTTGTAAATTGGACTTGGAGTAACTCGAGGGTTCTGTAGACCTCCTACATCAATGAGGTTTACTTTGCATTCACTAACAAATTGAAAATTTGCATGAGCATTGTGAAGAAAAGATTGGTTGGACTGAACAGGCTTTTAAGTGTGATGGGAAGTGTATAAAACCGGCTGGTTTTGACTTCAAGCCAGGTGAAACCAAGTTGATTTCACAGTTATGTTTTTGAATCCTCACATCAAACCAAAATCAAAAGGCCTGGATCTGTGGGAAGTGAAAGAGAAAAACAATTTTTTGCATGAACAGCTACAGGATGAGATCACCAAGAGTCGCATATCTTTAGTGCTTAGTGCCAGTCTCTGCTGCATACTGTGAGAAAGGGCTATACTCTTTGTCCAGCTGAGTGAGTTTCTAGAAGTTCATGCCTTGAAGTGGCATAACTGTTTTTATGAATAAGGATACTTTCTCAGAAGACTGCTGGGATTTGAGGGACCAGTACTTTACATATCACTTTATTGAATTCAGACTGAACTCCCAGAGCTATAATGATCGGTTTAAGCTTATGGCAATAAGGCTACCTGAATTAACATTTTCAAACACAAAGGCCTAATTCTAGCAAAGAAAAACTGAATGACTAATCTTTGTTCAAAATTTGGTTCATATTAAATTTGTGTCCTGTTACTCCTGTCATATGCATGCTTCATAAAGCTTTTACTTTCTTTGCACTTCTCTGCCAGTTAAACCCTCAAGACACAGAATTAAATGTGATATCAGGGTGGAGGAATGAACAGAAGCACGAGGAAGATGGAAGGCCTGGCTGCCACTCTCAGGATTCCTACACATGCATGTTCTCTTGTGCTCTCATCCTATTCTGTCAGAATAATAATCCTAAAATGCTTATCTTCATTTATGAGGAACATTTTAATCTTATTGCTACCTTGTTGCTATGTTCGTGTATTGTAGCCATGGTAGTTTTATTTATTTATTTGTTCTGGGCTTGTTTTCCTGGGTTCTTTTTTAATATCTCTGATGAAACTGAATACTTGGGGTTTTAAATACCATAGTCAGATTGAATAGATGAGGAGAGAGGGTGTCTGTGAGCCCAGTCTCCACAGAATACACACAGTGTCCCCTATATTGAGAGTCTTTAAATGTGTCACTGCTTTGAACATCTCATGCTTCTGACAGTAATGCTTTTGTAATATGTAGAGCTCACTTTGTCTTGTTTAAAGGACTGGAAATGTCCCTGGAATACTTCTTAAAGGAGAAATTCTTGTATAAAGTCTTCCATTGTTTCAAAACTGCATTTGATGAATATTTTTGTTAAAGTTTTTATTTCAGTAAGTGTTACCTTATAAACTTTTAACACTGTACCTTGATAAAATAGCCACTTCCAGGTGGGAAGGACTGTATAGAATATACAATCTGCACTAAGATGGAAAAAAAGAGCAGTATATGATAGCTGGTTTTCTTTTTAAGGTATGGCTATGAATCTCCTTGTTTACAAAAGTACCACAGGATTCGTGTCCTGTGGATCCACATAGACTTTAGGCGATTCATAATCTTCTGTTTCTCCTCTCAAGTTGTGAATTTTCATGGTCTCATCAGTTGCAAAGCAAGTTGAGGGTTCATCAGAGCATCAGGGATGAAAAATTCAGTGGAAAAAGATTTGCACTGAAATCTATAGTGATTGTTTGTGATTGCAGTCTACAGAGACAGTTTTTAAACTTCACAGTTGTAAAACCATTTTTAAGCTTGTCATTTGGAAAAAAAAAAAAAAAAGTCTACAGGAGAAGACAAAAGGAATATTTTCCATAGCAGGCTGGTATGCAACAGCTATTGCTGGGAGCAGAATGCTACAACTTCTGTGAAAGGCTTTAGTTAAGTAAGTGTTTTCTAGCAGTCATTAAGTCTTGCATCTCAAGAGCTCCATAGAAAGCATTAACTACAACTAGTGCTCTGAACTTTACTGATGAACAGCAGTTTGCCTTCCAGCAATTTAAGCCTTTACACACACTGGTACATGTGTCCAAGCTACCCTTATCTTCACTGCTTTCCCCAGCTGGAAAACACATTTTGAACTGTAGTACTTCACTATCAGTCTTGTGAAGAGCAAAGGCAATATACTGCTTATGTTTTCAATAAATGGGGCACATGTTGACTCTCTGAGCAGTGGAGGGTATTCATAAACCAACTGCATACTGAAAGGATAAAACCAAATATATAAGGATTAAATACTTCACTGAGACAGAAATTACTGCACTTTTTTTATAGGAGTGAACAGGTGGTGCTTTTAATCCAACCAAAATTAACCCATGTTCAATAATTTATGCACTCAAATTGACTCTAACAAATGCTGCCTAATTATGCATTCTTGGAAGGATGTGCTTTACAGTGGGTTTCAAATTGGAATTTGGATCCAACTGGAGTTGTGTTCTCACAGCAGTTTTAGTATATAATGGAGTAAGGAATTCAGAATATAAAGAATATTCAAAGTAACTTTGCTCTGAATCCTTGTGTAGTTGTCACATTTTCCAACAGTAGAAATTAATAACAAGCAAAATTCTATCTATGGTTTTCTTAAAGAGCTGTTCATGCCAAAGAGTGTCCTCACAGAAACAAAATAAAAGTAGAACAGCTCATTAAATCTGTAGCTTGTCTCAAGAAAACATGAATGCAGGAGTTAGTCTGTGCTTGAAGTGGGAAAAGGAAGATAAATACACAAGCCATCGCTAATCTGTAAAGCCTTTCTACTATATCATTCTGAAGTAAAAAATAATAGAAACTGTTAAGATAGGTTTACCCACATCTGTAGGGCAGTGATGGGTCTTTTTTGCGAGTTCTTTTCTGTTTGCACAGGGAACATCTCTTTAAATGGCCACTGTATTCTTGAACCATATAACTGAAATATCCTTACTGTATATATTTGTAATTTTTGCATTTATGTGGCAAGAAAGTTTTTATTCTATTTAAGCTTTACCTGTTTGTCCTAGCCAGTGAGACATCATGCCTATCCTTTTTCATCTGTTGAAGGAGTGTGACCTTATTTTAACATGTAAGGAACAAGGATGTAGGAAGATTAAATGATATACCCAGAAGTCTATGACAGATATGGTCACAGAGCATATAACCTACACTATCTTTCCATTGCTGCCCCCTTGACCTTCGCATCTTGATTTTTTATTTCAGATTCTGCACAAAATAAAATTAAAAAAAAAAAAACAAAAACAAAACAAAACAAAAAACTAGCCATAAACTTCCAAAAAAAAAATCATCTAGAGATTATTTTCACTTTGCAGTTCAATGTATGCTTGGTAGACAAAGCTGATAAAACTTTAGGCATTCTCAAATAAAAGTATAATGAAATGTTTAAGAATAGTAATCTCCACAGTATTTTTTCCTTTCAAGTGCTTAACAGTTTAATTCTCCCTTCTTCTACTGAATCCAATGCATTTCTATGTCGATTCAAGGAGCTTTCTCCCACTATAAGATCATCAAGTACATTTATTTCTTTTGTGTGCTGCTTTTGATAAAGTGTTATTGAAGTCCAAGAAAATTATGTACTGCTCCTCCTATGTTTGACTCACCATGAATTTTAAAATTTTTTCCCTTGAAGGATTCTGTCACAAATCAGACATAAGATTTCTTGATGAATTCATACTAGTGGACTGCCTCTTTGCTGCCCTGATCAGCACTGTGCATAGTTTTTCCTTATTGAAGTAAATGTAAAAAAAAAATTATTATTTGCATATCTTGCTATTCTCTTCTGAAGAAAGTGTTTCTGCAACATGATAAAACATAACTTTTCTTTCCAAACTGTAGAATACTGAAGATCCTGTTTTTCTGCTGCTTTTAAGAATTGTTCTAGAGAATTATTTATTTTTTATGAGAAAAAAATATTTTTTTTCTCATAATAAGAACCAGAATAATACTGTAGCAGTGAGTTAGTATTCATTGTAGCATCAATGAAATAATCATGCTTTTAGATTTGTGAGTTTGAGGCATCAGTGAGATTGTTTACATAAATAAAATCAGATGTTTTTAACTGACACAAGGCTGAGCAGTAGCACACAGATTGAGGGCCCCAGCCTTTCATTGGATCTACCTGAATGACTCTGCGTAAGCAAATTACATAGTTACTCTAAAACTGTATTCTCTGTGACTTCTGTGGGGCATGTCCTCCAGAAAGGCTCAAATTTTCTTCTACAGCAATAAAGATTTTTTTTTTTTTTAAACCATCACACTTCATTCTAGTGGCAATTTATGAATAATACACTCTAAGCATGTTATTAGAAAAGGACAATAGTATATTTTTAGTCTGGAGAAGGTAGTTATGCTCGTGTAATTTTCAATGTTTTGTTGTTCAGTTTCACTGAAAACTGAAATTTTCTCTTTAAGCCTAGAATTCTGCATATTTATTCAGCTAAAACTTTTGAAATAACATTACAGTAAACAACTTACAGTAATTATTATATAATTACCCAATACAAGTATTAATTAGTAAATACAATTTGTAAGTATATTGATCCTTTCAAGTTTGATACTTAGCTAGTGGTTATTTCCTTTGCATTCTACTTGTAGCGAGTGGAAAGGAGTTCTAAGGGGAAGAAACAAACCTTTGGGGGATTCAAGACTGACCACGGCTTTCTCTTGTTGTTCCTGTGAACAACTAATAGTAGATTAACTGTCTCATCTCTGTACTATATTAAAGTTCACAGTGCAGAAGTTCATTTTTTTCTGAGCTCTCATAAATTGCTCAATATATGCTGTTAATTATCAGTCAGTATGATTCACTGAAGTCATAACCTGTCTCCTTAATGACTTTCCCATAAATCTGTTCTATTCATTAGAGGTCAAATTGATAACTACTAAGAAGGAATATCAATGCTGAATATATTCTATAAGGATATAATTATAACTAAAACCACCCCAACCCTCATGTCTCCCTCGTCTCTGGATCTTTGTGTCGAATTCAAAGCTCTCAAGTAACTGGTGGTTCTTAACAAAACAAGGAAAGAGCAGGAGGAACAGTGAAAAAACCTGCAAAGTTATGGGAAAAGTGGAAATTTCTTATGATATGCATTTTTAACTTATTATTTAATGCATGGGTACATGTAGTGCATCTATGGGGTGGTCATGTAATGGTCTGAACATTCATTATGGAAAGCTTAAATCTTTGACCGACGCTTTTTGTAAGTACGTTATCTGTTATAGGAGACAGTAGTGTGGAGAAACTTCACCCTGGGAAGGGAAAAATAGAAGGAATCAATATCAGCATTCAGATACTCTGTGAAGATCTACTTATTTTCTTCATATTTCAAAGAAAACCCACTTTTCTAATTTTCAGTGGTTGAATGATTAGAAAAAGCAGTTATTTCCATATGCCTTTTGCCACTGGATAGCTGGCAAAAATGTTGACACATAATTTATAAGACTAATAAAGCCTAGAAAGATTATACCAGAATGATCTCGTATATTTTCACAGATAACAGACACTATCAGGAGTTATGAGGCATGCTTGTATCCAATATGGCCATGAGTGTAAAGCTGAAACTTATTTAGAGCATTTTAAATTAGACCATTTCTTCTGTGTGCACAGGTCAAATAAATTTGAGGAAAGCAGCTTGAAAAAATCAAATCAAATTGTGAGCTGGAAATGTAATATAAACATAGTCTGAAATTAAATCATGTACTTCATATATATCATATTTTGCAAATATGAGCTTTCAATAAGAAATAAAACAATGGAACTTTTAGGTAAAATTTTAATTTATTATTACTTGAAATATATATTTAATATAAATATGCGAGTTGTTTTTGGAAAAGAGTTGATTTAGACAGATGTAAATTTTTACTTCTGAGCCTTTCTTCCAGCGTTGCTTTCTCTAATATCTGTATATACTTATGGATATTGTATTGGAGAAGTAATATTGCATCAATTTCTCAAGCTCTGCTATAAGATGGAGTGGAAGTGTTCTCCTTAAAAAAAAAAAAAAAAAAAAAAAGAGATAAATTTGGCCAAAAGAAAACTTATGTGACTTTGAGAGTAACAGAGGATAAGATGTACTCAATTTTCTTTTGATGTTTTTAATCTCTATTTAAAGTGTGACCAAGCATAACCACGTTAAAATCATGAGAACCGTGTTTATGTACAGCTGTTGATAGCCTGGTTTTATGATTCAGGTGCTTCTGGAGATTTTGGAGAGTGGTTTTTGAAAGGAAAAAATGTGCACAGTATAAACGCTTTAGTATCCGCAGTTCTCTCAATGTTTTTTGATGGCATGATTTTTTCATTCAAGAGCCTTAAAAAATATATAAAATAGGATAAATTGCAATAAAACAATGAGAAAATTCAAGACCAAGCATATTCGAGTTCCGATGAAAGGAAACAAAAATAGTTGAGAGACGAGAGGAAAGATTGTTTTAAGTGATTTTGCTGGCTGTAGGAGACTAAGTTAAGGTGAGCAATTATGGTTGTCAGTCATAGTGATCACATATGATTACATTAAATGTCAAGACTTAGAATGCTCGTATATTATCAAGATTGAAGTAGGATGTTCACACTGAGTAATGAAAAACATTTACACAACTTTAGCTAAGCTAACTGCAGTCCTTCTTTGCTCAGCTATATTCATGTACTTCATGACAAGTGATCCTCAGATTCTTGTTTTCATTTCACTGGAGAAGCAGTGCATACTAGATGAAACTGAAGGAGGTATTGACAGAGGAGTTTCTATCTTTCCCTAAGATTGAGTGATAGGAGGTGAGGCAATGGCACAAAACCAAGGACAGGTCTGACAATGGAAGCCTACAAATTATTAACATATTTATAATTGGTTTAATGGAAACAAATATAATTGACAAAGTTGTGCATAGAATTGGGATTGCACCTGCATCAAAAGCTTAATATTGCTTGAAAGGGTTACAGGAAAAAAGTCAGTCAGTAAGTGACAGTGGTAGATCTGCTTTTAATTTTCCTTCCGATTTTTCAAACAGGAAATGCAAGCTTAAGAAAAACTCCCTCATACACAACATTACCAGTATTTGTATGCTTTGTGCTTTATCTATTTCAGCACTTAATTTGCCCGTATCTGAAAACTTTTTTTTCTCTAGGTTGGTTGTATGACAACTTTTTACTTTTGTAAGAATTTTTTCTGCCACAAATCACTTCAAATTTATCTTGAGTTTCTGTTAAAGATTATAAAGGCCCAGCTCCAGTTTCAGAGAAAACAAAACAAAACAAAACAAAACAAAAAACCTTTTTGCAGATTTTTAATTTTTAATTTTTTATTTTTTTAAAATTTTTTTAATTTTTTTTTTTAGGCTTTTTTAGCCATCAGTCATAGGTCTCTTACAAAAGATGCTCCAAGGCCATCTTTAACCTCTTTTTCCTTTCACTCTCTAGCTGCTGCACAGCAGGTAAGGGATTTTTAAATACATGCTAGTATCTGTGGAAAACTAATTCCTGATAAGTAACAGTCTTTATGAATTCAATTTCTCTTCACAAAAATGACTTGTATTATTTTTCATAGGTTTCAGTATTTTTCATAGGTTTCACTTTTTAACTCTTTGAAAATAAGTCCAATGGGATGCTGCCATAGTTTACTGATAGGGGACCCTGTATCAGAGGTTTTCTCAGCTGGGCACTGAAAAAGATTAAAGGATGTGAAACTCAAAGTATTCACATCACATAAGCTAAACTTGAACAAATGCAGTTGCTCTGTTTCTGTTGTACATCTTCCTATTTTAGAATTAATTTTAAAACATCCCTTTCAGTGATAAGTATCTCTTGCTGACCTTCAGAGTCTTAAGTCCTTTGTCAATCTATTGTTCTTAATGTATTTGAAAAATATCTTCAAACCTCAATCTTTTTAATTCTGTATTTTTTACCTTTGTTAATATGTTTAAAATTTCTGTGAATCTCAGCCTGTGGCTTATCTGTTCCTTAAGGGCTGTATTATTTTCATACCTTCAAGTCTTCCTGCTTTTCCTTCACTTTTTCATCATCAGTTCCCCTAATGTACTTGCTGTGGGCAAACGTATAGTTAGGGAATATACATAACCCTTGAGAGTATGTTATATAGAAATACCTCCCTGGGAATAACACAGTACAAAGCAGCAGGATAAATATTGAAAAACCACTGTTCTCACATAGCACTTAACACAGAGAAAAAAGTTAAAGTGAAGACTAAAATAAACGGTATTGCCCGTGCCCTCATCTTGTCACCTAAGTAGAGAGATTTAGGATTGGTATTCTGTGATGAACTCAATCCTTCCAGTGGTATTTTGGTTTAGATAATATGGTTTAAAAGTCATTGACAGGACAAAAGGAAATATATTTTATTGGAACATCTGATAGAATAATCAGGAGTACTTCTCAGCAGGACCTATATTAGGGTCATATTTGAGGATTTTTGTTTTTAAGTGCTACTCTGTAAATAGTCAGTGTCTGATTTGGGGGATTCAGAAAGGACATGGGGAGTGGTAAGGCTTTTGAAGACTGTTCTTCAGTATTAGGATCCCAAAATGCTAGTGTTTTCTTTAATTGTCTGCTTCCTGGGATTTTTGAAACTGTATTATATAAATGTACCCAGGCTGTAAATATGACTTATTTTGCTACCAGGCCCTAGTCTACTGCAAATTTATTCCTAGACTTCCTGATAAACTAATTCTCTCTCAATTGAACCTAAGCATGGAACAGTCAATCAGAATCCTCTGTCAAGCTGGCAATCTGTGAGCATTTTGAGCTGAAAACCACAGTAAAGCACTGTGTCTCAGGGCCCCAAGAGCAGCATCTGGGATTGAGAGAGAACCTTGCCAAATCCTGTGTGATGTGGATGTGGCCACTCTCCAGAATGTGTGAGCCCTGGCAAGCGTGGATATTAGCCAGATTCATGGGTCAGGTTGTCTCCCTAAAGAAACCAAAGGATTGAAGTTACTGGGGAGAATATAAATAATTTGATAGCACCTGCTTAGATGCTCTCTAATAAAAATATAAATCAGGGCACAAAGGGAAGTCTCAGAAGTGCCATGTACTGAATAAACACCCACTGTATCTATTTGTATCTATTCTATTATCTGTTTAAATTGAGAGATTTAAATTTACATTAAGTTGCTTTTTCTTATTATGAAAATGGAAAAGTCTTTATAGCATCCACCTTAACACTATTTTAAGAGTTCTGTATAGCTGGATTAGTACAGTGTATATAGAGAAAAATTCTGGTCTTTAGATCTGTACGTACAGAAATGAGGGCTGGACACCCAGTGATTCACTGCATAAAAGCCAGTTATTTTCAGATGCTAGTTCAGAGCACTAGGTTGTGGAGAAATGTTAAATAAAGGAGAAGAAAGATTAATGGCAGAACTGTTATGAAGCTAATGTGGTCCTAAATAATAATAATTTAAATATAGTAGACTACATTGTAAAGAGCTACATTTGAATTGCACGTTGTGTTACTAGGAGGATAAGATATGATCTGTGTATGTCAGTGCAGGTGTAGGGGTCCCCCCCCCCCTTTTTTGTTTCCTGAAGTAAATAAAAGCAGAGACCCAAACAACAACAATCACCAGCACCCAAAACCAACAATCAATCAATCAAATGAACAAACAAAAAAGCAAGGGATGGAAAATAAGATGTGTAATAAAAAAATTAATTGATATTTTAGGTTGTTTAGGATTTTGTGGTATAGGGATTGCAATTTGTGTAGGAACATTGGTACAGGTAAAACTAATACTTGTTTATTTTCTGGGAAAAAAAAATCACATTAGTTTACAGTTACATCATCAGCATGTTACAACACAGAATGAATTGTTTAACAATTAAAAAATTCTCCACATATACTTGATTAATGTAATCTTAGTAATATATGAACTGAGTTGCATGTTTGTGTATTTGTACTTTTTTAAACATGCAATTTAAATAAGTAAATAAATTTAGTAGTAGAAATAAACCGTGGATTTTTTTTATGTTCATTAATTGTACAATTATACAGAGTACTAATTGACTGTAGAATTTATAGTGAATTGGAATACTGCATTAGGGTGAATAGTTCTACTCCATTTTTTCATTGTGAACATTTTTTTTTTTTGTAGTATCACCCCCTGAAATTAGTTTTTGCTAAATTTTATTGATTCATAAATCATTCCAGTATGGAGATTTAGTTTAGGAGATTTAATCCTGAAAAATATGGTTGTATCATCTTGCTCTTGCTGCAAATAACACATATTAGAATACTTTTCATTATTGCGGTTGAATATTTGGAAGTTTTGTGATTATGCAGATTTCAAAGAACAGACCAGATCAGTATCCACCTTTGGTTAAAGCACAAGTGTCACCAATTATTCAAGTGTCAGGAGGAAACTACATTTTTTTCCTCATGTTAGATTTTTTATATTAACAGAAATATATTTATATTAACAGAAATATTTTTTTTTTCTTATAGAGCCCTAAAAATTTGTTTCTGGTATATTACTGCCATTTTAAAAACAAAATTTCAAAACACCAAAATCTAGTTTATGTTATCTTCCAGTTCTCAAAACGTCAAATTCACATGAATGAATGTGGTGAATTCAGTGTAAGTCAATGTGTTAACAGCTACCAAAAATAAAAACTGGTATTTAAGATTTGTCAAAGATATACATTAGCAAATATGGAAACAGAGAGCAGGCCAAAGAAACAGATAATCTGTAGTATATTTGCTGATTTGCGTTACATTTTTTTCCAGTTAATTTTAACAAACTTCTGAATATTTGTGTCTGATTGCTCTAACAATCTGAATTAATGTGGCTAATGCTGCATAACTATTGGAGAAAAATAATCTTTTGAAAACTAATCACAATAGAATATTCAAAATAATGCAATGTACTTTAGAAAAACTGTATATGTCTGAAGATTCAATCTATAAGATGTGCCATGACACGCTGGACTGAGCTTTTGGAACCTGCCAATAACCCAATAACTTTTTTTTTTCTTTTTTTTTTTTTTTTTTTGATAGGCACCATTTTGTTCAGTGACACAATGGGGAAATACATCTGATTGTGGTCTTTATATATTTTGACACAATATACTTCATTCTTCCCTTGCGAGCATTCAGGTATAAATACAATTGTTACTTGCAATGCTCCAGCTAAGCAGACTTCTAACAATAGATTTGGTCTCTGAGTTATCTGGCAGGTAGGTATGGGAAGAGAGAGTTTACATTATGAACACGTGAAGTCTCTGAAGAATACATCTCAAGTTGATGAGATTGTAGTTAACACAGAGGTATTCATGTAGAGAAGATGCTCAAAAAAATAGCTCCTAAAGCTCCTAATAGCCTATAAAAGAAAATAAAAAGAAGTGTGATTCTGTGATTCTGGTTTAAAGAATAATGTTACCTTTTACTGTTAATTGCATTTTATTAGGTCTGATAAAATGGTCAGAATTAAAAGAACATAAAATAATGCTTTATGTTATTTAGAACATATAAAAGTTAAAATGACATCAAAGCTAATTGATATTATAAAAGGAGAGTTGAAGGCCAAAAAACAGTTAACAAATCTGGCCAGCTGTTTTGTTGGTACACTTAAGGATATAGTGTCTAAAGAGAAAGCAGAAATTATTCATTATGTCATACTGCATTAAGAATCTATTCTTCATTTGTTAGCAAGAACACTATGTTTGTACAGTTTATATAAAACCGGTATACATACTTTAAAGTCTTGATTCTTGGCATTGTAACTACAAAGTGGTCAATGAATTTTGCTATTCTGAAATGTGTTACATTTTAAAGAGAAAGGGGAAAAAAAAAGTTAAATATAGTCATTTCTCCAACAAAACAACAAAAAATTACATACAGATTTAGCGTAGCAATTGAAAACAGAAACCTAAGAAACTCACTTTTTTTTTTCTTGGCCTTTTGTAGCACTGTTGCTTGTACAACTTCATATAGTGAGAATTACTATCCGTTTGCTGCCTTCACAGATAAACAGCTCTTTGGGATCAATATGCTCCAAGCTTCATTGATGCAGTGTCTGTCCAATAAAAATAGGATAAGAAACCTCAAGACTTTTGCTAGAAACTTTCATTATATGTTTTAAATAATCTCTATGAGAAAGCTTCAATGTACAAAGGCTTAGGGCAGCTGAAACCTTATTCAAAATATTTCTAAAGAATACTTCCAAAGAGCACAGAACCGAAGTATGAAAATCTGCAAGTTATACCAATGAACGTATTTCGCAATGGAGTTTAAGAGTTTAAGAGAATGCTGTTAAGTGATGGATTTTATGTTTTGATTTAATGCATTTTCTATGCATCAGATTTGCTCTATTCATAAATATATATTGAAATATATATGCTAAACTTAGTAAAAATTAGTAGTTCAGCCAATTTTAGCTCAGGAACAGTCTATTGATTTCATAAAACTGGTATAATTTTACTGGGGGGAGTATGCCATTAAGCATCATTATACCAAAATGAAACAAATTGTCAGTTTCCAGAAGTGAGTATTGCTTGTATTGCTTTTCAGAGATTTTACAGTGTTCACTAAAAAGGTGAATTCTAAATTTTATGCGAAGTTTTTACATATTCCATGTAATCTCTTGGTTACTGAATATTATGCTTCTACTTATTCAGCAGTCATTTTTGCTACTAGTTATACTGCTGTGTAGAACATCTGAAGTATTTCAGTGTAGCATCTGAAGGATTTCAGACTAGTGGTTTTCTAAATGTTCTCATGCTACAGTGCATCGTTCTGAGAGTCCTTTTCAGAAGAGAGTTAGACCCATACGCACCTATTCAGCAGAAACTTTTTCAGACATGATAAACGTATTGTGAGGTTTTGTTAACTTTTTTTTTCTTTTTTTTTCTTTTTTTTTTTTTTTTTTTATCTTTTATGCCTGTGGAGATGCAGAGAGCTGAGACATCCTGGAATAGAGTTTTCTGTTCCAATTCTTGAATTTTAGCATTGTTTACAAGCAGTGGAACAGACTGTTCTTAGTTTGTTGAAATGGATATACCATTATCTCTGAGGTCCAAACTGTAAAGAAAGATGTTTGATTCAATGAGCTGCCTTTAGAGAAAGTTTGCCTTTTTTCTTGATGATTAGGATACCTAGTAGTTTTGTCTGGAGAACATGAAGGATGTGCCAAACTCTTCACAGAGACTAAGCGTGAATATTTTGACCAGTTCAATAAATAGTTACTATTAAAATACACTTTTCACAAAGGCATAAACGTGAAGCTTGAGAGTTGGGATATAGAAGGGATTATTACAGTTATCCAGCCTAACATCTTGCATGACAGGTCAAAATAGACAACCCTGTAAATTCTTCATCAGACCACAGAGTTAAGGTTGGTAATACAATCCTGAGGAGGTAATGATGCTTAGAAAATAATGAAACCAGTTGATCTAGCACTAACAGGTGTTAGTAGCAGAGTTGAGTGTGTTCTTTTTCATTTTTAAAATTCTAGTGGCTATACTCATTTCCATCTTTAAATACAGGGAGTCTGTATGCTCAGCTGTATGCTTTATCTGTATTGTGCTATGGTGGGCTGGACAGTTCTGGCTATGGTAGGAAAATAAAAAGGATGAAGATAACAGAAAGATAAAGTTTATTTAATTTGAGTCCCTGCAAAGACTTCCGTGTGGCTGTTAGGGGAGTCAGCCTGGCTTGTTTCTGACAGTTGACTACATGGATTTCATTTGGATCAGGCAGATCCAAACAAAACATCTTCCAAGCTCACGAAGTACCAAAAAATTATAAAAATAGCTGGGAAATCTGTACGGTTTTGTTGTGTTAGAATATTGTCCAGGACTGACCAAAGATGGTTTGTACTGCAGCAGAAGTTGTAGTCTATTCATATCAAGAATGAAGAAGCAGTGTTGCAGACTGCCCTGCAGGTTAGTACATTGTGTGAAAGATAGAAGTTCATCTTAAAATTAAATACTTTCTTTATAATTTCCTCCATATCTGAAGATGGGATTTTACTTTAGAAACTGAACAGGACTCTGCCTTCATTGATTGTATCTGATGTTTGTTTCAAGTCAGTTAGATGGAAGCCAACTACGGGTCAGAAGCTAGGCACGTGCAAGCAGCTGGTTGCTGAACCTAACCTCATAAATTCTGTCGAGGTACAGACAGTAAGTTGAGCTGAGTACCACACTAATATGAATTCCACAATTTCAAGGTCAGAGCTGGTGCCTATACAGGCAGCCTGAGGCTGCTACAGAGTCATATACTTGTCCCAGAATACCTTGAAGACATATTCTAAAAGATATTGAAGATTATTACAAAACTGGAGAAGGAAACTAAAAAAAAATAAAATAAAAAATCAGAAAGTAGAGAGAGATGTACCATTGTAAATGATGATTTTGTAAGAAAGTGCAAGATTCTTAAGCAAAGTTGTTACATTTACCTTTTTTCATTTCTTAGGCCTAGTAAATAAGTTGCATCTATTTGCCTGTCCATCCTAAAACTGACTTAACCAGCAAAGAATATCTAGGTTGGGGTGCCAGAAAGTAGAGAGCTCGCACCTTCCATCAGCTGGTAGTGGCACAGTTCCACATTACCTTGAGCAGATAAACAGGATGAACATCAATAAACATTTGATTTGGTATTCAAAAATGAAGCTTCATCATTTATTTTGAAAATAGTATATCTGCAAAAAATTAAGAGCTGCAAGGATCCAATTAGCTCAATGAAACAGTAATTTATGTGTCATGAAGTAGTCAGAGAAAGGAAGCTAAAGGTATGTTTAGAGAGGCTGAATATGTGGCTCTTGCTGAGTCACAGCTTGAAAGCTATCATGATGTAGAACTCATTAAACATCATCAGCTTAAAACCATTCATGATGATGAATAAAACTGATATCAACTTCACACCAACAGGAGATCTTAGCCTTTTTTTTTTTTTTTTTTTTTTTTTTTACCTCAATGGAGCAAAGAAGGGATGTTTGGTACATTATATAAGGTGTATTTCTTATGTATTGAGCACTGCAGTAAACAAGTGTTACATAGCTGGAAACTTTAATCCAACACCCATGAAGATTTTTCCTGGTGGAATGGATGAAAAGTGAAAGTCATTGCATTTGCTCACTATTTCCAGTGTGCTGGCAGTCTTAACTCCACATTTGCATTGATTTTTTTTTTTTTATTATTTAGTCTTTAGCAAAATAGAAAGATAAATTGATAATTGTCAGTTGCTGAAAACTTCAGGTATATGTTGAAGAACTGGATGGTCATCTTTATGGTAATGGAGAGGTTGCTCAAAGCTCAAAATTACCTTGTTGAATAACACCTTATATAGCAGTGTCTATATATATCGATATATACACATGGTATACATTGATAACTGGCAGGTCATTGTGAAAAGATGTTTCCTATGATTAATCTAATTTAGGCAGTTTACCCAATTTGTGTGCATATGTTATCATGTAAACACCACGGAGTAAGCAGCTATGTGGAAACTTTGTTCACACAATTGTACTGCAAATGGTTTAAAAATGAAGCATCTTGAAGCAACTTTTTTTTTTTTTTTTTTTTTTTTTTTTCAGAACGTTCACTACAAATTTAATTGCTCACAGTAAGAGAAAACAGTTTTCAAGCTAAAAGAACAAATGACTGGGGAGGCCAAGATCCTAGAGATGAGGCAGCAGAAACAAGACATCTGCCCCTATTGTGAAAAGCTGTGTGCAGTTATCAGTAGTGAACTAAGAACATAAGTTAATAGCTGCTCATTATAATTTGAATGGGAAATGCGGAGTCACTGAGGCTGGAAGTGATACATAAAAGTGCTCTCGCATGATATACCATTGATTCTGATATCTGGAGAACAGGAATTTGGGAAGAACAGGTAAAGAGGGAATTGTTTTTGAGGCAAGAAGTGATTAAAGAGGAAAACAAAAAAGAGCTTTACAAACTGTAGGAAGAGTAAAGGATAAATTCTAGCAATTTTTCCAGAAGAAGTGATAGACAGATTTATAAACAAGAAAACTGTGGGAGCTGGGAGAGACATTAAACAAGAGATAGTTCTCCAACACAAGACATATGTTTTTGCTGTGGGTTGAAAGAATGTAATTTGAAAAGTGTCTATCATCTGTTTTGTGGAATTTTATCCCTTTATACAAAAAAAAAAAAAAAAAAAAAAAAAAAAAAAAAAAAAAGCTGTTCCTTGAGAATTCAATGAAAAATAAGTATCTAGACTTTACTTATCACAATACAAGACCACTTTCATTTTCAGGGAGATCTTAGTTCAATAATTATCATTGATGTAAACCATCAGTCTTTTAAAATGTTTTGACTGTTTAGACCATTCAAATCACACACAGCAAGAAAATGGATCATTAGCATCAGTACACTTGGAAAACATGGTCAGCTTTGTTTGATGGAAGTCAGATGCCCTTCAGATGTCTATGCTTTATTTCTGAAATGTAAATGAAAGAGACATTTGAATAAATTATGAACCTCTACCAACATCCAACCCTTCTTTGATACCATATTGTCCGTTGATATTTCGGAAACCCACTTCATCATTTATTCAAAGAAAAATGTTAGAAAAATAAATTAAAATATCAAAACACTGTCAAGTACCAAATGTCTCAAGAAAATAAAGGAATAAATTAAAGAAAATTAGGAAAAGGATGAAGAACTGAGTTGTTTTAATCCCTTGGTGGTTGGATAAAGAACTTATCAACAGTTATATACTCTAGTTTATTACAGTATACTTTTCAGGCATACTCTAATCCACTAGTTGACCATCAGCTGTATGATATGGGGGAATTTGGGAAGGATTTTTCTATACTTATCCTGAGATGGGCTAGTTACATTTTCTTCAAAGTACTCCAGCCATTCTGATCAAGGCACTCATTGAGTGCTCAAAGTCTGCATCTCTATTCTGGTTTTGGAGGAAAGTGGTGTTTGAACATTTACATCCAGATGAATGCTTATAATAATGGTGTATAAAAGTATTGTAGGTATTCAATTCTGAGTATCTTTTCACTAAGAGTGGTTAAAGAAAATGACATATTTCCAAGAACACTAAAATTGTCCTCAAATTCCAAAGCAATTGTTTTCTTAACAATTAATAATGAAGAAATGGAGAAAAAAAAAAATAGGTTCAGGGTTTTCTGTTTATTTGTTTCCGAAAAACAAAAACTTTTATTTAAAGCTCTTTCTCATTTGCAGCTATGACATTATTCAGTAGAATGAAGAAAACAATTATATAACTCTAACATGTATATCAAGTTGTGTTTTTTTTTTTTTTTTGATTGAATGTTTTTAAAGACTAGTTCAGATGTTATCTTTTTGCATTACGCTGTAGACAAAATAGGATGTAAGATTTAAAATGTCATTTTGCCTTCTACTGCCATCGAATGAACCATGCACTTGAAGAACCTCTAGGGATAGTGATGTTTACTGATTCTTCACACTTTAAAAATATTCATTTGCCTCCATGCAGTTTATTAAATTAAAAAATATTACGGTGCAATTTACAAGAATTTTACTCAGAGGATGCATAATGATATATGCTTTAGAGTCTTGTTGAATTATTTTATTTGCTGTTTCTCATGTCACTGATAAAGGACAGTTATCAATAATTTACACACTGCCTTTGTTTCAGGTAAAAGTCTGCATTCACCTGTTTTTTTGTGTTGCTAAAAGCACCAGATGGTCACAGTGGGTCACAATGAAGTTTCACCAACTTAAGATATAAAGGAAGAGAAAAATACAGAACGTTAAAAATATCCTCCCTCCTCCCCCCCCCCCCCCAACCCTCCATGAGCAACAACAACAAAACAGCAAAGCACCAACATCAACAAAAAAGAAACAAAATAGAACACATAGTGCCTTATGATTATTTAAGAAGGCAGTGTGACCTAAGATGCCAGTATAAAACTGAGTGGTAAAACATTTTAATTTGTTGGCCAGGATACTTCACAAACCTTTTTGAGTAGAGCTCCCTGATGAGATCAGTAAAAGTTTAGCCTAGAATGTGAAGGCCCAATACAACTCATAGCACTACTTTCAATCATTACAATGATATATCATTATTTATCTTGCTGGTCATAAATTGTTTCTGTTTGAGTTACTTAGGTTCCCTAGCCTGCCACATCATTTGAAAAAAAACTGTTCAAGACTCCACTGAAAATGACTACCAGGTTCAGAAAGCCTGAGAAACGTGGATTTCTGACCCACAATATTTTGTTTTTCTCTAAGGACAGTTAAATATAGTACATAATTGGGATGCTGTTTCATTGTCCATGTTTTGAAGAAGCTGGTCTATGAACAAGCAGCATATGTGAGTAAATGTGAGAATTAGTCTGTTTTATTAGGGTGATACAAGTAAGGTCTCTACTATTTTGTGTTAAGGAAATGCATTCTTGCAATAAGTATGGTAAAACTGACCCTTTTCCATCATGTAGTCATCTTATCACTTGTCTATAGCTTAGGCAAGTCACCCCACTTTGTTTCAGCAATTTTATCAAACACCTTTGTGTTCAGAAAATGTTATTCAAAAACTTTAATTATAACAATATTGTTTACTGAAATATTTTAGACTGAAACCTAATTAGTGTGTCATGGCACATAGAGGGCTGGCTGCTCCCGAGGGATAGCAGCTGAGAGAGATACCAGGATAGGCAGGGATTTAATCAATAATCAAAAAATCAAAACTTTGAGAAGCATAGTTAAAGACAAAACCAACAATGTTTTGATAACAATGTTGTTTAATTTCTGGCAGAATTCTGGAAATACATACCAAATTTTAGTGAGGAATGCTGGGAAGAATATTATTTTCAGTATTTGAGCATCTTCCTGATTGGTTTCAATTTACTGAAACTATGTCAGAGTACCATAAATTGCCTTAAAAATGCAATAAAAAATAATCTTAGGAAAATAAAAGGTAGATAACATTGAATTTTAAAGTACAATAATTTATAATTTTAGTTAGAGAAAAAGAGCAAACAAGCAATCAATAGGCAATTTCCCTCACCAGTTGCTTATTTTGATTTATCTAAGATCTTGCCACTTATACCTATCTGATTTTCCAGATCATGAAAATCTATTATTTTCATTGTCTTCCTTCCTCTGCTGTTGAATCTTAGTCATTCTGGCTTAGCATTTAATTGATCAACCATTTATAAATTTTAAAATAAATCTCAGACAGTTTTTTCCCCCCTCCTTTTTTTTTTTTTTTCCTGACAACACTATTTTTCCCCCTCTCTCCCTCCTTTTAAAAAATGTTTTTGAGTGGAGTCTTCTTCTTTCTTTCATCCTTTTCACTGTGATCTTTTGACCTATCAGAGCTTTCCATTGTCACAATAACAATGAGGTTATGTCTTCCTGCACAAAATGAATTTTAAGAGCTCTCAACCTTTTTTCTTTCTCAACCAAAATCTACTTTTTAATTAAACTATCAAAATATCCAAAACATAAAGCCTAAACTAAACCACAGAACATGCAATTGTTCTGAGAGCCATCTTCTTTGCTTGCTTTTCTTTCTTTCCTTTCTCTCTCTCTCTCTCTTTTTATTTATTTATTTATTTATTTATTTATTTATTTATTTATTTATTTATTTTTATTTATTTTCTTTCCTCTTCTTAGAGCTTTCAGATATTTAAGCTGATAAAATTGCTGGGAACTGCAGAAATCCTGAATCCTATCAGGTACTTCTCCAAGGAAGTGTTGGGATCTCAGCAGTCAGCAATAGCTAGATAACAAAACATTAAAAAAATAAAAATATCCACACTCATTTGGGTACACAAAATGGGTATTTCACTGGAAATTTTCAGGAAAACAACACATTTTCAACAGATGTCACTTGCTATTTCAAGAAATGTGTGAACTGCAGCTCAAAGGTAACTGTTGATAATTGTTAAAACTGACATGGCTATTTATTAGCAGAACAAAACAGTATCCCATACAGCCTTACTATTACATACAGTGGGAAGGGGCAACTTCTAAAAATTTGTGTTAGGTGGGGCTTTTTAGTCAGTTATCTTTTAGGGTCTGTGGTGTTTCACTGCTCTTAAAATTATCTGCACTGATCTTCTCAAGCTTGGTCTATACTTCTGGGGTAATGGGCTAATACTCCTATTAGATCAGAGTTGCAGTCAAAATTTTTAATAACTACAAAATAAACAACAGCTTTCACCCAGAAAAACAAAACAAAAACAACAAAAAACCCTGTCCACTATAGACAAGTAAATGGCCAGTCTGTTTAATTCTTCTAGCCTCCTTGTTTTGCTCGGGACTGCCACCTTCACAAAAGTGCTTCACAAACCAGTCACTCTAGCAGTTTTACATTAGTCCAAAGATGCAGCTACATGTATCACTGGCTGTCTTGAGCCATCCAATTCTCACCCCAACTCTGCACATGTTAACATGTTGATAATCATATTTTCTCTGGGTTCAAGTCCTGCATTATCAAGATTAACCTTCATTTTATTCTTCATTCTAATATTATATCTTCAATGTTAAACCTTCAGGGATCTCTCATAATTTCCTTAACCCTCAATTTAGTAAATGCTACTTATTCATGCCCTTTTATTCTATTCAATTCTTTTAAGAATATCTATTCTTACCTAGAATTGTCAAGGAAACCACTACCTCTGGCTTAAACAACATCCCCAGAGTTTGAAAGAGCAGTGTTATTAGATGGAAGAGTGCAAATTGTATTTTAATTCCCTTCCTCAATTACATTAAATTATGTAGGATCTCTCTTTTGCTTAGTGCATCCTTTAAATTAGAAAGTTAAATAGAAAAGGACTCTTTTTTTTTTTTTTTTTTTTTTTTTTTCTCATTACTAGTTTCCTGATAATTAAGCATATATTGACATCTTTTCAAAAACCATGAAAGGTTTGAAGTGGAGTCTCTAGATCCCTACATCCAGAATACATCCCAACCTGTATTAATTATTATTTTAATTATTATTTTATTTAAAATGCCAGTTCAAAGTTGCTTTTCTTTTCACTTTGTAGTCAGAACAATTATGGCACTTGACAAGAGAATAATTATTCTAAGAGTTCCTCTTTCCTTTGCCCTGTAGAGACATTTCCCCTTCCTGCCCACCTGCTGGAAAAGGGTATTTTTCCTTTAAAACAAAACCAAAAAACATTTGTCAGTTAATAATTTTTGAAATCCAGGGAATGGATCAAATATACTGAATACATCTAATTTAAAACTGTAAATGAGTGGAAATACAATGTATAAACGATTATAATGTTATCAGGTTTGTCTCAGACATAAATCATCTTGCTTAATTTCATAGTTGTTAAAAGTGATAACACACGGAGACTTCAGCCCAAAGTTAGGCCTTCATTTCTCTGAACTCTCTTTGCTTTTAAAGTACAGGTGTGTTTTTTTTTTTTTTTTTTTTTTTTTTTATTTTATTTTTTCACAAAGAAATTATAATATGCAAACTGTACAAGATTACTAACAGAAACAAAGACTAAAAGGAAAGCACAAAATTTTAGCAAGTTGGTGACAATTTCTCCATGACATATATATTTGTAATGTTTTTATACAGGGGAAACTGGTGAGTAATATTTTTCTACTTATGGCTTAAGTGTAAATTGTGACCTCTAAAACTGGAGGACAGAGCGTGTCACAATGCAAAGCAAAAGTTGAGACTAGTCTGTTTAGGAATTTTATCTTCTATTCACCTACCCTTTTCCTCTAGGCATTAGGCCCTAGCTGAACCTCGAGTCTATTAATCTATTGAACTTCCAAACTACTAACTTTCATACTCTTTCTAGCATTCTAGCAAGATTTAGGGGTTTGAAAGTAGTGTCTGACTTGACTTTTAGATATCATTATAGAAAGAGATGTTGTAGTCAGGAATAGTCTCTTTGGCTTCCCCAACACCATCTTTCTCCATTTTAATTTTATTTTTTTTATTGTTATTATTTTTTCTGCTTTAGGTAAGCATGAGAGGTTAAGAGCATCTAAAGTGTGAAGATTTTCACTTGTTTTTCTGTCCTCTTGGGTTTTATTAAACCATAACTGATTTGGTCTTTAGTAAACATCAATACTCCAAGCGTTTTGTGGAAGGGAAAAAAAATGCATGTATATCTTTGTAACAACACTAAACGAGGCAAGAAAAGTGACAGACATCCCATCAGGCAGTATAATTAATACCTATCACTTCTGCAATGTCCTCAGCTATACGTTTTTCTTTTGTACTTTCTCCAATCCTCCACTTGAGTGAATAAGATTATCTACACCTACACCCACAGATGGAACATAATGTAATTATAGACTTTCTCTTTCAAATTTAATATCGGGTAACATGTGTGTTCCAGAGATGGAGCCTGGCTTTGATTACCTGTAAACATGGACATTTTCTTAAGCTTAAGACAAGAATATTTTTCACATTCTGACCTAAGCTGAAGCCCGCTTGGAGTGAATCACAGAACTACTTACTGAGCGTTGAGAAATGGCAGGATTGACAAGTAATTGTAGCAGTTTCTTTCATTTTCTTTCACTTATAATGCAATAGCTAAAGACTAAAATGAAGCTCCTGCAGCTGCCCAGGGAAAACAAAAAGAAATCTAAGTATGGAGTTAAAGAAAGACTTGGGTATTTATATTTTACCATTTACTTTCTTTCAATCTCTGGTGAGACAGCTTGTTTGTAAAATAATGTTTCTTGTTTCATTGGCTTTGTAGTGCTAGACTTTTGTACAAGTGGGAGAGGAAAGTGAAATTCAAATTAGAAAAAAAAAAAATATATTAAAGAAAGGGTATACTCTAATAATTTTACTGATAGCCATGGTAGGATTACAAATAAAATTGCTTCTGTGTAGCCATCATCAACTGCTTTAATTTAAAATCAAAAGTTTGTAATGATGTGTTTTTTATATTACTAGCACTTATACTGATGAACATATGTGTGTATTGTGGATGAGTGAGTACATAAGCTGGCATTCTGACCACCAACAGACATACCAGCAATCATCCTAATAGGATAAACAGAAACCTGAAATAGCTTGGCCTCCCTAAATAATTATGCTTCTTCTTCCAGGACAGCCACTCTTCCAGTGGGCCTACAGTGGGATGTGCTTTTTTGGACAAAATACAGTGATAGCAACCAAACACTTCCTCCTAGGCCTGTGCTTTGAGTCTGAATTGCCAAGATGAGTGAGAGGATATTCCCATCACACATGTATGCTTTGTCTGGCCCTAGGAGCTGAATCTGTTGTGCCAGTGCAGCCTCATGAGATGGGTATGAAAATTCAAAGTTCTGAATCTAATGAGGGTGGGCCTCTTAGGTCCCAATTTCAGTCTGCTCACTCTTGTTTTGCCTTCAGAAACACTTAGAAGTTTCAGATATATCACAGTCATTATGTATCATCCATTCCATCACCTTGTGCTCTCCTCCAAAACCAGGCAATCTTGAAAAAATAGGTCATTTTTTTGCAAGGAGATCTTCTGGTAAAAACGGAGTCTGAAACAAGAGCTGCTCATGAACAGGAGATAAAAGCTCTTCTTCTAACATAATTTGGTGATACATATTGTTTGGTGATGGTAAAATTCAGAACAGACTTAACAGAATTTATATGTAACATAGCATATAACATAAATATAGTGCAGTAAAGGCACCTGTAATCAGGGCAGCACTCCACTTCATACTACATTAAAACAAGGAATAATGAAAGCTCTTTGATGGTGCAATCATGCTGTTTCACGTTTCTTTACATATCTGAGCTACAGAGGCCAGGATTTTTAACAAATTAGCATTAAAAAAACAAAACACAACAACCACACCCAACAACAAAAATAACCAGCTTACATTCATACTGAAGAATACATCAGAAGTTATGGATGTTTATTCTACCAGCTAGGGTAGAATAAATCACCTGTTACCAAACAAGGTAACTTTTCATTGTCCTAGTCCATAACATATTTCAAATGAAGGGCTGCAGTTTTGATGGGCTTTTCTCCCTTTTCCTTTCTATGGGAAGATTTAAGATGGCCATACAACTCTTAAACTACAAAACAGCAATTTGCAATTGATTGCTTGGTACTATGTTTTCTTGTCTTTATGCTGATGAGTTTTGTTAACTTTTGTTATGTACTTTATTTCTTATATAATTTTTATAAGTATTTTTTTCAAACATAATAGTGGCAGTTAAAAGGAATAAACATATTATACGAACTGTTACATAGTAGTAGTACACCTGATAGTTCCACAAGGACAGGGGGAAAAGTAATATTTTCATTAATCGCACACACAAAAATAGTTTCATTGGAATATGTACTTTAAAATAACATTCTAATAGCACAGTAAATCCTCAAATCCTTATAAAACATTATTTCCAAATTGATTCAGAGTCTTTACTAAACTGAAATAGCAAGTGGATTTTGATCTAGTTTGGTTTACACAAAGGATTTAGAACTGGTTGGTTCAAAACACAAAGGAAAGAAGGAGGAGAAACATCTTTCTTCCCTCCCTAACCTCTTTATGAATATGTATGTACACAGATGGTACCTTAGGAAGTTTACCATGTACCTAGAATTTTACTTATTACAAATCACACTGTCTATGAGATTTTCCTTGGTTTATTTACTATATTGTAAAAATATTGTAAAAGCTGTCTGGGTTAGCCTGTAAAAAATTCTCCAAGAAATCAGCTTTGAAGTATGTAGCTGCTACTCTTCCCCTGTCCCTCCAGGGTAGTAGTAGCAAGGGTCAGAACCTTCACAGGTGCACTCATCCCTTGCAGAGACTCCAAGAGAAAGTGCTCTGATTCTTTGTGTTAGATACTCTGTACTTGAGAAGCTGGAAGGGTGAGACACAGTGGGATCTGATAGAAGACAGATCAAAACACATGAGAAAGGAACATACAGTCAATATGTATTAGGGATAAAGAAACCAGATTTTTTTTTTTTTTTTTTTTTTTGTTCTATCCATATCAAATCACTTTTTTTTTTTTTTTTTTTAATGATAACTAGGGCTCTGAAATATATATTTACAGTACAGTCCTGTTGACATCACTAGAAACAGGATTAAGCTTTAATCCTGAGTAAATGGATTTAAAGCACCTGGGTCACATGCATAATCATAGAAAGGCCACTAACCAAACACTCCAGCTTGGTTTTAACACAATAGCCACCTGATACTCTAAATTCCTTAAATATGGTAACACATCTGTCAAGAATTAAACCCTGATCTGCTAGAGAATTGTGTTAAGTAACTGTAACATCTGAGCTTCATTTAAATTCCTTAGGCTCACAGGTGTCTATTGAAGCTAAATGGCAAATGCCTTAGTTTCTATGATTGTTTCCTCTCCCTGAATCAGCGTGTGGATTGTTTTAGGTATGAAGTATTTAGCTGGAAGTATTTTTTTTGAGAGCGGTGGATGTATGTGTTGGTGCAAGTAGACTACGAATTCTTCAAGGTAGTAAAATTTCATTAAATTTCCTAAGGGTTTTTTCCAATTCTTGTGATATTAATAGGGTGAAGTAGTTGTGAATATCTTTATCTCTCATGCATGTTCTTGTTTTAAAAGGTAGATGTCTTACTGATACCTTTCTTATGGGTTTGCTTTGTCTGTCCTTTGAAGATACTCATAGTGATCCTCATAGTACAGAAATAAAGATTATTGTATTGTAGTAAGCTTAAGAGCTCTTTAGCTTTTTTTATATAAACTTTGGGACTTCTGTTTATTTCTCAGCTTTCTCAGAGTTCAGATTAACCTATTAAATATTCTTCTAAATATAGCAAATACTTTGTATATCAATATCTCCATTTGCGTTTAGTTTTCTTTACATCAGATGTTGTTGAAAGCAATATGCTATCCTTTAATGTTGCAACTCTCACTTTATATCTTTATTTCCTTGATCATTGCTAACTCTGGGATCTTTTCTGTACCTCCTTCCTAATTTACTTCTTATTTCTTCATTTATTTATTTTCAGATTCTCTTCTTCCCTAAAGAAGCGGGGAGAGATGAGGGGTGGGGAGAAGAGGAATATTTTTGTATTTTGGCTTACTATTAAATGGGCTTTATTCCTACTATTTATGCTGCCTTAATTTTAAAGGTAACAATTAATGTAATAGAAACTTTTCTAGGTTGCTATGATTCTATAATGTTTATAACATGGCAGTATTTCCTTGTTAATCTATAGCTCATATTAATTTCAGAAGCTAAAGTCAACTCTGCTTTAGGTTTTCTCTTATTGAACTTGGTCTGTGTGTTTACAAAATCTTAGCCAGGTAACTTCCCTAAAATTGCTAGGAATAGGTAGCTTACTATGATGTTTGTGGCAGTTGTGGGTGTGGTTCTGTTTCTTAGTTAGCATGAACTTTTGTATAATGAGTGTAATAACTACTGTGCAAGGGCAAAACACGTAGCTGGGATATTTTTCTTTACTGAAGGCAGACAGAAAACTCGCTGTCTGAGTCAGTGTGTGGAGGTCAGAACAACATCTGCTTTATCCACAGGAGTACAGCCTTTTACAGCTTGCTGTTGTTCAGTGAATCAATTGAGCATGTAATAAGAGCTCCAATATAGACAAGATGCATGGAACATATTGATTAGAGCCTAAGTAAATCTGACCACGGAGCATGTGCAGAGGCTCATTGTACCCCAGGCAATTTTCTGCCTGTGGTACAGGTAGTAGCAGCAGCTTTTCTACAATATATGTGTTTTGTATTTTTTAATAATAAAAAATAATGAAGTCTTTATCTGATAAATGATGTTTGTCTCAGATTGCTCTAAATCCGCAAGTATAAAAGATCTGCATTTCCCTAACTGAATATGTGATTCTGGGTACTTCTATTTTATGGCAAGTCAGATATGGGAAAATGTTCCTCTCATGAATGTTAAATGATGTGAATTGAGGTAGACTTTGAATTACTTTCTCTGTAGTAAACTTATTTTTGCCTTTTATTTTTGTCTTCACCTAAACTGAAGGAGCAAGCTCTATGTTATTTATTTCTTTGTAGTTTCTTATTTGGGCTTTGCTGGGGGGAATGAGGCATTGCAAGTTATGAAAGCCATTTTGAGGTAATTTGCATTAAAACTATCAGCAGCTGAGAAATTCTGCTCTGAATTAACTGTATGTGCCAAATATTTTTACATTATTACCTAATTACCAAAAGTTTTGCTGTTTTAACAGAAAAGGCATTCTTTAAACGCAGTATTTGGAAGTCCATGTCAATTTTGCTGAGAAATCTGAAGGCAGATTTTTTTTTTTTTTTCTAATAATATATTTAAGTAAATCAGGTCTTCTGCTTTTTATGGTGACTCAAGGCACCTCTTTCCTTATACAAAAAAAAACGTGTATGAAATAGCTGACTAGGTAGATGTTCTTTTTCAACTGGCATTAACATTAATTACATGTGCAAAACTATATTATAAGGTAGGTGTGTAATAGTTCCAGTACTGATTTTGCTATTGTTAACTGAAATAATAATCTGTTCTTAAAGCTTCTTCCTTTTTCATATTTCTGCACAACTATTCCTTCTTTTTAAATTTAATTCTGGTTAGGAAAACGCTGTCTTAAGGACTTTATAGCTGAAATTCTCCAATGTCTTCAGAAATGTGGAAGTCTAAATTCAAAATTACTCTGACCATTTTTTTCTTCCTGTGTAAGTAGATGCCTAAACACATCGAAATACACACTTGCTGTTATAGAAGTTCTACTCCAGCTGGTAGTATCTCCATAGTCTCACAAATCCCAGTCTGAATTTTATTGATTGTCTGAATGATCTTCTGAGAAATTTGCCCAGTGTGGGTTTTGATTCATGCCTCTTCTTGTTTTTACTCTGCATTAGTCTTCCTTCTAAGTCCAGAGTAAAAAGCAGCTTTTTATTTTTTTTATTTTTTTATTTTTTTATTTTTTTTATTTATTTTTTTTTTACTGCATTGTACATTCTGTTGAAACTAAAGGATATTTTGGAGTGGGTGGGGTGAAGGTGTATGACTAGGTAAGAATACTCTAAGAAAAGAGCAGATGTAACTTTTGAAATGTGTGTCTGATTGCATAGATGATAAAATTCCTAAATAATTTTGGGAATTAAATAGATCATCTCTGCACTTTAAGAGAACTGGTTTTAGCAGTTTCTCTGGAACCTTCTGAGTGCTGAACTGACATCTTTTTCCATCTCTCCACTTTTTTTCTTCTGTTCCCAGGGGTGAGAGGAACCCAAGGTTTTTGGGGTGGTTCCTTCATGTGTATGTAACGTTTCATTAAGCAGGCTGAAGTTGGAACATCGCATAGCTACTGACCGTAAATTTGTAACTTAATATAGCAGTGGCAAATCAAAAATCTGGGGGGGCTAGAAGATAACCATACATCATGTATGCTTCAGAAGTACATGGAAATACTAATGTTGATTTTTTTTTTTTTTTTTTTTAAGAAAATGTATATAGAAGATATAGAATGCAACAGCCTGACAACTTAATGATCTTCTAGTTCACATTTTTTAAGGATATGATATGAATGAGCTTTTATAATCAATTTGAATTTGTCAACACTGTTAATGAAAATGTTAATGACTTGTTAGCTGTTGACTAATGATAGTGGAGGTTTTCATGCCTTACTTAATGGTGGTATGGAATGTAAGAAATCATGATTTATAGCCTGCAAATGGAATAACTGAGTAAGCTTTTCTGATCAGAGAACTCCCTGAGCTTACCTCATAACAGTGCTGTACTGCACAAGGAGTGATATTGATGAATAGTTTTATGACTCATTTGGTAAGATCTATGAAGGCAGTTACTTCATAAGGTGGTATTTTATCACAGTTGCTTTCGACCTGCTGCAGTTGACTCATTGATTAGAGTTAGTCGGGGGAAGCAAATGCTAGAGACTTACTAGTGAAACTGCTGATAGTTGTATCTCTTTTTTTTAAATACCCTATTTCTGACAATGTGTCAATGATTGCTCTATGTATGCCTAATTATTCTGTCATTAGATGAGGTTTTGTAATTCTGTTTGGAGTGGCAAAGTCTGAGTTTAATATTAGCAGATGCTGTTTTTCTTTCTTTTTTTTTTTTTTTTTTCTTTTCTTTTGCCAGGCCTACTTTGCAATGCCTTCTGGATTTTTGATTGAAGAAATTGAACTTTGAATCTATACACATTCATGCATCATTTAGTTAGCTTGCAGAACTCATCTCCAATTAAAATTCTGAGCTGAGAGGAAGAGAGATCTGTGAAGACCCCTTTCCTGAAGAAATAATACAGGTTTAAATACTATTTTGTGGATAGGGTTTAGGACTATTGGTAAGATGAGCAGTTTAAATGAAGTACTTGCTTTCGGAACTGCGTCTTATTAAATTTGGACTTCATTCTTTAAATACTTGACACACTAAAGAATTCTTTTGATCCATGTTTGGCCTTGTTTTTAATGCTCGGTGATCAGTAGTTGTGCTGATATCTGCTTCTCAGCTCTACATAGTTCCTGAGTCTACTTTTGCCTTTGATTGGGAAGATTACTTGTTCTCATTTCAATGTCTTATTTCAAAATAGAGTGTTGTGTAGCTTGTTTTGAAAATGTAGTACTACATTTGTTCTAAGATCTGTCTAAATTTTTGCACTTAATGCACGGTTTACCATAAACAAGTAATAAATCAAATTATGGTTATTTAATATTAGTAGTAGGAAAAAATAGTAGTAAGAGAAATTAATGCAGTTACAGAAACTTTTTATTCCTCACAGCTTCTTTTCCTATCAAGCTTCTTAAACTCCTGTTTTCTGAAAAGTATGTGTTATGTATTTTGAAGATCGGTTAACAATTTGAAGTAATTTTCATGTACTGGTTTTCTGCTCTTACCAAAGTGTTTTCCAAGTGGATTTAATTTTCAAGATTTTTATATCAACCACAAATGGAGGACGATTATTTTATTTCATTGATTTATAATGAAGTTGGCATGGATTTCTTGTCTAGAAGGACTGGAAGTGGGTGGATGAAATATTAACACACAAAACTAGTCTATTGTTGGATAGAATGAAATAGTTTGGGACTACCTGTGTGGAGAGAACAGATAGCTAGGTAGACAACATAAGGCATAATTTCACAAACAAATTCATGAGTGCTTTGATAGCTTTGTTCTTTTCAAAACCATTCAAAGAATGAATGGGATTTTTCTGCATCTCTCACTTAAAAATTCCTAGCCTAATGTGCCTGTATAAATGGTGGATTTCTGAACTGAATCTGAAGCTTATTTCTTGGTTCTTATGTACAAGGAGGATCTAAATCCAGAAGATCCCTCTTTATAGGACTTGTCCAATAAAGTCCAAAAAGACTTGCATTTACTTCAGGAGCAGTGTTTGTTAGGAGAAATAAGTACCCACATTCAATCAGTACGTCCAGAACCTTTCTCTGGAATCTTTATTCAGAAACAGAACTATTCATGTTTATTACTCGGAAATGATGACTATAAACACATCAGCAAAATGCTGAATTCTATTATCCATTTGTCTGTCTTCTAAACTTGTGATGTTCTGGAGCACTGAAAAACAAAGCAGTGAACGTGACTGTCCATAGCAAATTGTTACCAAAAGTACTCTATTAAAGAACTGATTTGTTCTTTTTCCTATGGGGTTTAGATTTCAGTTTATAAAGTTGTGCAGAAGTAGCTGGTTGGATATCAAAGAATTTAGATTTAAAAAAGTCTATGAACAGATACTGTAAACATATGGGAATAGAGGCTGAAAGAAAAAAAATCTTTTTATAACAAGAGCTGCCTTTTTAAAAACTGGTCAGTGTCGTAAAATGGATGATGATAAAAATAAAATTAAAACTTGATGTAGCTGGTCACTTGCTGCTGCACACTTTACTTTGCACTATTACTCTTGAAGTACACTCCTAAATAGACATTAGGCACAGGAAAAGCTCTTTAAGTTCTGGTTAAAATCTTGTTTTAACAATATTCCACACTTGGGCATATTGTTTCATTTTCTATTCATAATATATTGACTAATAGCCATAACCAATACTTATACTACTGCATGGAATAGTCTCTGCATTTGTCTGGAGGTATTACATGGTATTATGACTGGAAGAAGGTTAAGCTATTCTCTGAATGCTTTTGTAAGTTTTCTAGAGCACATTTGGAAAGGAGTGGGGATGGTGTGGTTGTGGGTGTTTTTTGTGTGACAATGCAAAGGATGGGGGGGAGGGTGTGATGAGGGGTTTGTTGAACAGAAGTGCCCCTAGCTGTTGATCCAGTGGAGATTGACCTGTACTGTGCTTCTATTAGAATGATTCTCACTGGTTTTTAGAACTGCCCTGTTGTCCTTTTATTTTCTGTAATGAGAGCTTTCTGTCTCCTTGGAGCTTCTGATTCTCATGTTATGTTTCCCACCCTCAGTTACATGGGGTAGCTACAAATCTAGGAAAGCTGAAAAAGACAGATAAAACTTGTTTCAGACGTGTTGTACACCATCCCTTGTTTGAGAGCCACTGTCTCAGCATGAAGAATGATCTCAAGTGAGGACAGCTGAGCCATTTGTAAAAAGAACCTAACTTTGATGCAATCCAAATGATAATTGGACTACTCTGGAAAAGCAAAACACCAGGTGTTTGACAGTTCCTGTTGAATCATTGAAAGCATACAGGAGCGAAGGAAGGCAGAGGCTTGATGAATTAGTTCTGCTGGTTTTAGGGGGAAGAGTATAGGGAAATAACTAAGAAATTAAATCAGATGTGTGCCTAAACACGATTTCTCTAGTTACCTTGCAAAATACTTCTATTTTAAAGGTCAATACTTTTAATATTTTCATTCTTAGTTTTCCTTCTCATAGAGGAGATACAGTCAAGAATTCCAACATACTAGATTCATATGGAACAACAACTTGAAGTTAATCAACTAATCAGAACAGGTTGGAGAGTGTCTGAATATATAGTTTTATCTTAAAATCTGATAAGTCTCAAAGCCTAGATAAAATTGACTAGCTGTTAAGAAAGAATAGAATCTTAAAACGTATAACTGAACTTCAGAAATATAACCTGTTTGATAAATATTCCTTTCGAAGATCCATACTTTAAACTTACGGCTAGTTATCTACTTGTAGAAGGCTTTCTGATTGGTGTGGTGTTTCTTTCTATCTGGGTAGTAATTTTTCCCAAGTCCAAATGGTTAATGGACTTTTGGCTCAACTTCATTATTTAGGGGTATCTTCAACATATTAATTATTTCCATGGGAGGATCACAGAACAGTTATTAGATAATGCTTTCCAATGACAACCTTAACTTTTAGCTCTTGAGCCTAATAGAATGTTGTCGTCCACTTGCAAAAGGGTGCTGCTAAATAGTAACAAGTTTAGCAGTTGATATGACAATTGATTATCATAGAAAATCACCTACTCTGGTAGGTGAGGCAAAATCATTCCAGTTACAATAGTGGTAAACTGAAAATATTCTTATTCGTCACTTCTAAGCTGTAGCACAGTTAGGGTTTCCTAGCACTGTTTGAAATTGCAGGATAAGCAAAAGCAACCAGTTTGGAATAGTGGAACATGCTGGAGACACCCTGCCCTCTCCTTGGTAGAATGTAGGTGTGTGATTGAATGCACGTACAGGTGGATGTGAAGATCAACAGGCTTCTGTCACTTTGTGACATCTAGCCCTATACTAGGCCATTGTGTTGTCAGGTTTTGCAGCATGGAAACGAAAGTGCCCGTTCCAGCAGAGTGTACAAAATAAACCTTTGCAAGAGCACAACAGGGTGTTTCCACAAGCTGGAAAATGTGGTGGTGGGGGGGAGTCTCATTGTGTCTTCTTTTCTCCCCTTTGACTGTTGTGCTATGTATTTATAAAAACAAAATAAGCTCACAGATGATTATTATTATTATTATTATTTTTTTTTTTTTTTGGAAGTTGGCTTTTACAAAATCAGAGACTGTCAACCAATATCTTTTAAAATACAGCTTATTCTGAGCTGCCTGTGTTGAATACCATCAGAGTTAAAACTTATGGCAAGTAAATAAAAACATAAAACTGATGAGCCTGAGAATAAAAGCGGTTGCATGCTGTATTAAGTTAGTCAGTGCAGCAGTAAAATACCAAAGCATATTGAAGAGATCCCTACTGATATAAAGCTGAAAGTGAATTGCTCATAACAGTATCACAAGGAGGCAGAGGTTAGTCCTATGCACTACACTTACATTTCACTTATAACTTGACTGTGTATGGTTATTTAATTTTTCGTTGGGGAACATTATGAAGATGGCTTCCACCTTTTCTTTAGAGATTTGAGTGCTTAACCTATTCTCTGTACTTGTTGTTCAGAAATAAACTATGCCTGGAGTAAAGGAATGTGGCTCACCAGATCATACATACTGTGATTGTAGCTTTGAATGCAAAGTTTGATCAGCTGATGTAGTATGAAGGTCAAGCAATGTTTTTGGATGAAAAGCTTTCAAATGCTTGTGTTTTCCTGATTTTATGATATTAATTTTCAAATCCTGACCTTAAACACTAAGGTTGGTATTAGGGTGTGGATTTACAATAGAAATGCTTTGACTAGCCTACTCTAACTTTTAATCAGCAACTTACGTAGGCTGCCATTTAAAAAATGAAAATTTGCATATATTTCTCAGTTTTCACCCCTGGAGTTATACCTGTACTGCGGATTTCTCTAAGTGCCATAGAAAGGCATCTTTTTATCTTGCTCTTTAGGAAGAAACTTAAACTTGCAAGATTGTACTACTAACCACTTAACGCAGAGAAGTCATTGTGCCAACAAATTAACTGTAGTGCTGAATTCACAGAATTGTCACTCTGTCCTTGTACCCTGAGCTCAAGGACAACACAACAGCAGACAGCATCAGATGTCAGAGCAGCAACTTTAAAGTGTCCACAGATGCTTGATGCTCTGCTCATGTGTCTAACTGGTTTATTCAGCCAATTACTTGAAGCAGAAAAAGTTCTCTTGCACACCGAGTACAATTTCTAGGCGAAGAAAGATACATTTGAATGTTTATAAGTGGGTGTTTTTAATGCTTCTGGCCTTAAATGCTGGCAAGTTATTGCTGTGTGCAAACATCCTTACTAGAGGCAATGTTTGCTTCAAAATAAAGCCTCCCACTATGTCTTGTGAACAGTCCAGGACATGCAGTAAGAGTGGTGATCTAAGGAATCTGGGTAGCCGTGAATTCTATGTGATATTTTTAATTGTATTGAAAAGAGTGTTGATAGTTAATGCATAATTACTTTCTGGTCAGCTCATCTAGTTGAGTGGTGTAATCCTGATTCAGTAAACTAATTAATCAGAAAAAAATTATTTGGATGTCCAGTAGGTACTACATTTCTGACAGAATTTGAAACTGCTTAAAAGGCAAATGTGTAGTGTTAGTGTGTGTTTTTAATTAAAAAAAAAAAAAAAATTTGATCATTAACTTCAATAACAAGAGTAATGCAAAACTAGCAATGAAATCCAAGAGTGAGGCTCCTCCCTGTATTTCAAATTCTGTTCAAAGTAACAATTACATTGAATTGGAGGGGAGGGATATATTTGTGAAGACCTTATGTATAAGACAGGAAAAGAAAAAAAAAATGTACTTCTGCAATATCTTTTGCAAGGAATAAAGGATATTTTCTATTAGTTCAGAAATAGGACTGTAAGTTTAGAAAAGATTTTGAGAAGAATGTCAGAATCTAACCTAAAGCTGTGTTAAAACCTTCTTGCCCTTCATTCTAATAGTGACTTTGCTATTGCTCACAATCCACATCAAATGAGGTCAAGTACGTTTCCATGGAAAGAGGTTAAAGTACAGGGATGCTTCCCACAGCTGCTGCTTTGCTTATTTCTTCTCTGCCTAGCCTTCATCTCTGCTGATTTTTATCCATGTCCCACTCCCTAGTTTTCATTTGCTGTTATTATGTTTCTCTCTTCTATTCATCCTTCTATTTCTTGTTTATATTCTCCCCCTTTTTTTCTCTATGAAGGTAGAATATAGATAGGCTAGTCAGGAAGTCAGACGTGTATGTTGCTCATTCTTGGAGGCTTTCCTGAAATTGGGTGAACTTGGTTCCTTGTGTGTTCTTTTTTTTTTTTTTTTTTTTTTTTTTTTCCAAAGTCAGCTGCATTTGATGTATTTCCTGTTTGGAGGAGTTTTCTATGTCTTGCTCAAATGCATTCTGCTGCCATGCTCCTCTTGGAGGGAAACTATGAAAACTGTCTTTCAGTGAAGAAAGCTAGTACTGGAAGAATAGCACAAGCTGGGAGTGGTGTTTTGTTTTCTTCAAATAATAGTTAATGGGAATTTAAATCATGAGGTGAATAAGTGCAGAAATTATGGCAGCTTGCCCAGTTGCTGGAATAGCTTTAGACTTGTCCCCAGGTTTGTTCTGGAATAACTCCTAATTCATTTGCCAGCTGGTCAGCCATACCCTTGATTGCTGTTTCTGCAGGTGCCAGCTTCATCCCAGCTGCTGGAATCTTTATTTACCTATTTAAAGGTTCAGTTGTTTTAAGCCTTTTTCTCTTAGCCTGTGTTACTTGTTTTGCTAGAGTGGTTACTTGTGATTATAGAGAGCAATAGAGCTTGATACAAACTCCTTGGAGTCCATAGGAAGGATTGTTTTATTTTGAAATAGCAGTTGGATCAGGCCGATGGAGAGATCAGATAAATGTTTTGTTCTAAACATATATCTATTATGATTCTTCCAATTTTCCTGGTTAGGCTAATGTGAATCTCTCAGAAAGGATTTTAGGATTTTTCTTTGTTAGATTTGTTTCTGCTGCCTTCTTTGAAAGGAGAGGAGAAAAATACATTCAAATTATTTTATCAGCTTTATTCAAACTTTAACAATTTTATACAGTGAAACTCCAGAGTATCTCAAGCTGCTCACATTTGAAATGAAAACCCCTGTAATTTGTATACTGTCATACTTAATACAAGATCTTAGTGTTAATAGGATTTTATTGACTTTTACCACCAGCAGAGAAAGAGGTTGATAAAGTATGACAAAAGAAATGAAGATACAATGCCTATTTTACTTACATCTCCAGAGCCATGTAAATTTGATTGCTGAATTTATGATAATCTAGTTCATTGGCCATAGCTCTTCTGAGAGAGTGGGGACAAGAGAGGATTTCTGGAAAGTGACTTTACAGAGCTGCAAAATCAGACTGGAGATTTTTGAGGAAAATGGTTGGAAATCTAGCTACCATGAGAGAACAAAAAAATGCACAGTATAACTTATTTCATATGATTTTTGCTGATATGCTGCCATTTTCCTTTTCTCTGCTCCCATATGCAGCTTCATTTGCACAGGGTTGGGTCCCATTAATGTAATTAGTGCAGTAGAATGAATAGTAGTAGCACAGTGGAAGTACAAGACTAAGAATGTTACGGAAGTGAAGCAAAGTGACAATGTGAACTAGATGGCACTTGAAAATTAAGGTGTTTGGTGGTGCTTTTTTTTTTTTTTTTTTTTTTTGCATTTTCACTAAGGCAGAACCAAATATTCTTAGGTTTTAAATACCCCGTTCTTGGGGAGTGTGAGTAGTTTTTAAGTTCAATGCAACATGAAGGTCCTTTGAGGTTATAAAGAAAAATGAGATGACTAGCACTTACTGTAACATCAATTGTCTTTGGAGAGAAAAAGATGGTCTCTTGCCTTTTTAAAGGAGCTATGTATTAAAGCTGAGTGTTACAAGTCTTTTTTTTTTTTTTCTGTTCTGCAAATTTGTGGTTAGTGAATGTGCATAGTTCTGAGAAGGGAAACAGAGAATTTCTTCAGTGGGTATCAGTTCCTTAGGCAGCCTTACGCTGAGACTGCTTAAAATTTCCAGAAAAATGATAACAAGCAGCTCTTTTTTAACTTCAATTGCTGTAGTATTTCCCATTTTTTTCATGTCTTCCTCGCTTTCATTTCTTATTTTCAACACTGAAGATCTAATTGGTATTATTTTCAAACTCTACTTGCTTTACACCTGTGGTAACTTCTTATGGGGGGGAAAAAAAAACAACAAACAAAAGAACTTCTAAAGTGTGTTCATCCATGTGTAGTTATTGCTCCTAATAACAAAGGAAGGGAGGGCTAGGGTGATGTATGAACTTCACTCTTTCTGGACAGTAAACCTGAATTTATTTCGGATTCCATAACTGCATCCATATGTAACATTCAACATAAAGCTGGCAGTTGCCTGATACTGTCAAAATCTAACTTTAAAATTATGACACTTCAGGCCTTCATATGTTATGAATTTTGGATGTCTCCTGGAAAGGAATAGCAGTTCACTGTTTCAACTCAACAAGAATGTGAAAAGTTCCCCGAATTATGCTTGTCAGACACTGTGAATAGAACTACTTTCAAAATCTGCCTTTTCACAGAAAATCAAACTCTGGAATGTTTCACATAAGCAGAACATTTCTGATGCAATTTCCACTACACACGTGGTATCTTGGACTTTTGAGGTGACTGTCCTTACTGGTCTCCACCCTAGCTGTGTGTTTCTGACATATTCCGTCTTCTGAAGAGAAGCAGGAAAGGAACAGGAGGCGTTCAAAATTAGCTCCTTTGATTAGCCAAAAAGCTGTGTTCTCAGGATTTCTGGTTTCAGCTAGGGAATATAGAGAAATGTATAATCTCACTTAAGTACAGTATATTTCAGTACCTACTTCTTTATCAAGGCATGTGAGTTTTTAATTTCCTGTTTTTTACTGTAATTTTCTCCCTGGTTCTCTCAAAGTCCCTAGTTTTCCTCTAATGCAAACATAGCCATAAGCTTTTCTTTTAAATAAAGGAAGATTCCAGACTCAGTTTGTGAAGGAACTGTCCTCTTAAAAGGTTCTTCGAGGCATAGTTAAAAGGGGACTGATTTGCTTTATCTGTTTTCATGATAGGGCTAGCTGGCATTTGTTTTGCTTGCTTCTCCAGATTTATTTTCACCCTATGTGTGCATCTTGGAATACTTTCTGTAACCTCAAAATATTGCCTACTCTACAGCCCTCAGATTTGCAGGAAATGCAGCACAGTCCTTGAAAACATATTGGTGTGCTATCACAGAGGTATGTACAGAGCAAAGATACTGAGATATGAAAGCCACACTGAGTTGGCCGTATGTGTGTTAGTTTTAAGGAATAGGCTTATTAAACAAGTATGAGAAATTTTAAAACAAAACCAACCGAGCAAACAAAAAAATAACACAAGGCTGAACAGGAACTCTACCAACCTGACTTCTTCAAGTTCTTATAATAATAATTTTCTATATTTATGAAATTTGCACGAGTGATCTCAAATCCTAGTGAAGGAAAACATATATTCCATAATTCATTATGCCCCAAAGGCTTTTTACATATATTACCATTTGAAGAAAAAACTAATAAAAAAAATCTGTTAACACTTAGGGCAGATGATTTTCAGCGTAATTAAGGAAATTAATTGTGGCAGCAAAACTGCAAGGCTTGAATAACTAAACCACAATCTTTTATCTTTTTTCACCACTTCAGTGCAAATTGCAAATGGCCTGGGTAGTGGCTCCAGCAGTTCCTAACTGATCCTTTCTCAATGTGTGCAATGACTGCTCTTTCTGATAGAGTTCTTATCACCCTTGAATTACACTGTGTGGTGGCTGTGGTAGTGAAACCCACTACCAAAGCCATACCCTTCTACAGCAGATAGAAACTTCTCAGAGGTACAGTGGCATGCATACTCAGACCTGCTTATACAAAATATTTTTTCAGAATATAAATCCCTAAAAGGAGGAACTGAGCCTGGAACCTTAATAGCTGCATTTTCATACCAATGGAATGAATGATGGGGACTTTGAGGGGCAAATTCAAAGGTTATCTAAGTCACTTTATTTTGTTGGTCTCCACAAGGAGCTATTTAAGCCTCAACAGGGAATGCAACATCTTGCTATCTTCTGTACATTGAAATGATCTAAACCTCCCATGGTATTAGAAGCCTGGTGTCTCAGGTTTTTATGTGGCTTCAAAGTATTTTAAGCAAATCTTTTAAACTAGTTTTGGGTCAAACATATAGATACCAAATCTGAGTATTTAAGTGGAATTGTGGAATTGAATTACATGTTTCTCAGAAGTAACTGAGAGAAGAGTTGTGCCCTTTTTTTTTTTTTTTTAAAAAAAAAAAAAAAGGAAAAGTCCCTTCTGAATATGTGCTCCTTCAGCAGCAATGTATTTCCTCCAGCAACAATCTTGCACTACAGGAGAAAACAGTAAATCATTACTTTTTATACAAGGAGACATTATCTCCTGGTATTTGAATTCAAAGGAACATCTAGATATAAAAGGAATTTTCTTCTTCATTGATCCTTTCTTGACAAATATCCGTTTCATTTCTTCACCTAACATTTACTGTTAGTGTAGTAAAAATGTAGTGGAATTCATTATGTAATGAGCGAGATTGGATTTATTAATTTCCACAAATATGTTATTGCTCATCTCTTTATAAACCAAGACCACTATGTGATATGTTCTCCTATATTTGTTGCAGTCTGACCAAGACAAATAAACCCTTTTGGCAACATCTGTATGGAAGCGTGAACGCTTTTAATATAGTAAGTGGCAGGCTGCATTTAAGGACTTGTCTTGAATTTTCTTGAACAATGATAGTATCAATAACTAACTTGCCAACATCTAATCAATAATATATTTAGTGTGTATGAACTTCATGAACAGGATGCTGAAAGAGAAATTTTACTGAGCTTATAGTAGTTTTAATGACCTTGCTACTAAAGTGTTCATATTTTCATTTCTTGAAACCTGAGAATTCCTTCTCCAGGGAAGGAAAATTGTGTTATTTTAACATATCATGATTCTTAACAATAGATGCATTCTGTAATTTAAAACTATGAGGCATTGTAGCTGCTAGATAAATTCAGGATAGCATTTAGATGGTTATAAGAATGATTCATAGCCCTGAACTTGGCTTTTAGATTCATTTTGAGAGAGATGACAATAGCTGCAGGAGATGCATTGTCAGACCAAAATAAAACATGGAATTTTTTTTTGCTGGCATTTAGACAGTGTGAACAATGACTGTTAAACAGTTATTGTTGTTGAGAGTGCATGGCACAGTAGCATTGCTACAGGTGAAGAATAACATATTCCTCAGTTTGACTGACTGCAAATGTTAAGACCCTTCCATATATTTTGTTGTAGGTGGCTTGTATAGGTCCCAGACAAAACAAACTTAAATCTCAAATAATTTTGATTTTATTGGTTTTGTTCTTTTTCTCCCAATTAAAGTACATTAGCACTTCATAATTCATAACTGCACTTATAATTAAAAAATTAAAAAAAAAAGTACAAGCTGGCAGTACATAGCAGTCTTCAATGCAGGAAGAACTGAAGGAAGCTAATTGACTTAAGTCTTGATTCCTGACTGAGAACAGATGAAGATGCCTGCAAACCTAAAAAGCTAAACTTTCTAAGTGATGCAGTCATCCCTGGTGGAGCAGCTGGAGAGGTAAAAATGTAAAAACTTTAGTAAACTTTAACTAAAGTAAAAACTTTAACTTCCTGTGTAATCAGTTTTGAAAGCCATCCAGCTACTTAACATGCTATAAATAACATTTTCAGTTACAAATTTCCCTGCGTTGGATGTGGCTGCTGGTTTGCAGCTAATCATTAAAGCTGAGTGTTTGAACAAGAAGGAGGCAGACCATAACATAAAGATGTTGCACAGTGAATTTTATCATCTTATCTCTTCTGCTGGAGAGATTAATCAAAAAACTAGTTTATTCAAAAATCAAAGCAAATTCTGAGTAGCTCACAAAGAAGATATTGATCTTCATTTCAAAACATACAGTATCTTACTTTATCATGTTCTGGTTTTCCCCTCCTGCCAACCCCATGAAATTAGGAGTTAATTTTTCCAAAAACCTGGAAAGGGCTGCTAGGATTTGGAAGAACTTTCCTGGAAAAGTTTGCCTTCTTACCAGCATGTGGCGTTGCTTGATTTAAATGCAGTCATAACTTCTGTTTCAAGGTTTCATAAACTGTCTGGCACACTGGGTGGTGCTAGATTGATAATGGGGTCAGATATTTCTTTTAATTGCAAAATTTTGTGGAAATAATTCAAGTATGTGTCTAGAGAATGCTTTTTTTTTTTTTTTTTGTATTTAGCATCTAAAATTATGAGGAGTATGCTTATTCCTTGCACAGGACTTAATTCCAGGAGTTTTAATATAGGGCTTTCTTCTAGTGTTATTAATGGTAAGCGGTGGAAGTACTGTGGTCTATTAAGAAAGTTCAGCAATAATGTTGTAGAACTGCTTATGTCCCAGTCCTGTTATTGGCTTCATCTGTTTTATTTCTTGTGGTTCAAAGGGTCTTCTGTGGCTCATTTGTGATTTTTCTCATTTATCTCAAAAAAAAAAAAAAAAAAAGGGAGAAAATATGCATGTATTTTCATGAACAATAGGTTATTACCTAGCAGATGGGCTTTTATTCCTATCACTCGAGCATCAAAAGTACTTAATGAGTTGTGGCTTAGGAGTTTCTATGCTATGTTCTATTTTCTCAAAGTTTATCTACATATTGTTAACAGTAGGTAGATTTAACCAGGGTACCTTCATTCTCTGGTTGCCCTTGGTTGGTAGCTGCCTTTGTTGGAGGAGATGATGAATGGAAAAAGAAGGGGGGAAAAAAAAACTTTCTATAATAGTTGATAAAATTAATATGATGTTTGGGTAAACTTTACAGTATGAAGTTTGAACAAAGTGTGTCTTTTTCAGGTATCCGGGGAACAGTAACAACCAACTTGCCATCTAAATACCAAATAAAACAAATTCTTGACATAAAAGATTTGCTAGACACCTACTGGAAAATGTGGGCTATGTGGACTGTTAACTATGTGAAACAATGAAGTCAGGAGGGACCATTTCAGTGGTTGCTGTTAGTTTTGTTAAACTCTGTCATGGATATTTGTATCAACTTTAAAAAAATAAAAATAAAAAAAAAATTCTGAGAGGGCTGTGAGCTTTTTGTCAGACCTTAAGACTACAGTATGTATCTGCCAAGACATGGAATTGCATGTGTGTAGAGTGGCTTTCACTTATTAATTTTTTACACAGAAATTACAAGAAATTTAGTAATGCTTAAGCTGTTACATTGTTTAGTTTTTCAACTTCATTATTCTGAGCAAAGTTTTCTTAAACAGGGTGTACATAGATGTGTATACATACTTTTGTTTATTTAAAATTAGAAAATATTGCCCTAAATTTGACAAATCAAATGGATTGATATTTTGAACACAGTTAGAAATAATCTGTGGGTGACTGGGTTTTCTGTATACCTTCCTCAGTGTTTCCATCTACCATAGTTTGTGTGAGAGAGCACACTTGTGTTTGTGTAACCTGTTCCCACAAAAGAGACTTTTAAAAACAATGATCAAATTGTCCACTTGTTTCTGCCCCATTCAAACAGTCCTGTAGGCTAGTATCTACATAATCAGCTTAGGAAATTTCATTTAAAAAAAAGATAATTCCTGAATGGATAGTACTTATTGATCCATAATTACTAAATTACTTAAATTCAGCAGAGTAATTTATAGCTCATACTTATTACTGTAATTTTGGGAACTGATATCTTTGGTAGACATTGCTTTGTCTTATGGCTATAGGATGTAAAGCTGGTAGCAGTGAAATAAAATATATATATATGTAACTTAGTAGAATCAGAATATTAAAGACTAACCTTATTCTCTTGCCCACAATTCTCCCCTTGGAGACTTCCAACTTTAGAATTAGCATCCTATCAAGAAGAAAAGCTGCTCAAGTACTTCAGAGGAAGTAGTTCAAGGTGAACAAATAAACATTTGAGGACTTGCTTGTTATACAGCACTGATCCAAACAGATTTGGTCTAGATATGTCAAGGAAACAGAAGAAAAGACTTATGTAGAACAGACATTTTTTTGTATTAGGTGTTCTGTTTTTTTTCCCCTTTTCAATAAACTAGAATTCAACCCCACCTCACCACACCCTTCACCTCTATCTGCTTTTAATAAATAACCTTTTTTTTTTATCATTTCAGTCATTCTGGTTCAAGTTAAAAGCTGAACTTTGTACTAAAAATGTAGTTTCACTAAATCAATAAGCTTCTATCTACTTTTCATCTCGAGTTCTAAAGGAAGCTTGTTTGCACTGTTTGGTTTACTTTGAATGTTAAATATCAAATCAGCTTGACATACAAGGTAAAACTTCGGCAATGCCTCCATGCTTCTCAAAATGAGTTTTGATTTGTTTTCTTTAAGCAGAGACTCAAGATAAACTATTATAGATTCATTGTTCTTTATTCATATCTACCTCTTTCTGCCTCAAATTTGAGAAAATGGATTACAAGTTATGGAAAAAAAAAGTATAAAATACATGTAAATTGCATCTTGGGCTTGTTTAAGAAAGAACACTTATATACGTATTTGTTGTCTTCTAATGATTTATTAGCATTTAGTTTATTTAAAAAACAACAACAACAACAAAAACAAAATTCCTTAGCTTTTTTATCATTAGGTAATAACAACCCACTCCCAAAGTAGTTTTTACTTTAGGTCCAGTCCATAGGCATCATGTCTACAGATAACTAATTGAAATACTCAGTGTTTTATTTCTGAAAGCCAAGCTTTTACCTAATAATTTTGAACTCAGGTATTTGGCTTACATGTTGCTTATGAAAACAACTGTTGGTAAGGTTGCTTTTGGAATATGAGCTTTGAATGATTTCTTCTGTGTATACATTCTGATTGCTCAGAACATCATAAAGTGCAGGATAACATACAGAACACAGTCTCTTAGCAGCAGCTCCTAGAAAAATACATAGGTTATAATTTTATGCAAGCATGAGAAACATTCATTTTCTATTAATACCCCTAATATCAAACAGTTGTTCTAATAGTCAGAAACAAGAGTCCTCAATAGTATGAAATACAGAAAATCCATGATAAAAACTACAGCATTTGCAACTATTGACTTTTTCCAGCTGTAAAGGTCCTTTCAAGTCACACTGTTAACCTGAAAAACATTTCCTAAGACATTCAGAAGACTTGCTTTCATTGTCTTATTTCCAGTGAGGTGCCTGATTTGGGTAAAAAAAAAATTCAAATCAGGTAATTTAGGAGCATATTTCTTTGTACTCAAGGAACAAATCTTCTGTATCTTTGTGGAACAAATTATGCTGACTGTTTAGGATATCACTTTCTGCTTGTTGAATCTAGATGAAAGATAAATGGTGCTCATAGACAGAGAAACATCCCTCAAGGCAAAGAAGCCAGCTCTGCAGTCAGCTATCCATATGTAGCTGCTTCCCTAGCACTCTTTCAGCAGCAAGGTTAGAGTTTACTACTGAAGAGGGGCCTTTCATTTCTCTGGTATTCCATTTGATGCATATTTTAGAAATTTGTATCATTTACATGACTGAAGATAGCTTTCCGGCTCTAATCATCTCTCCATGATATGGGGCACATCACCAGCCCTGCTTTAGGCATTTCCATTTTCTCTAGGAACTTCATTATATGTTCCAGTTCCATCTTGTCTCTCCAATATAGTCATGTTAATGTTTATTGTATTATTTTTTGTAACATCCTAACAGTAAGCTTCATATCAAATATTACCTTGAAAAATAAATTATGGGCTCTTAGTTTTTTGCTATTCCAGTACTATTTCTTCTGTGATATATAGATAGTTTAACACTCTATTTGAAGTGTGTGTTATGTGGTCATCCTGTTTTTCTTCTTTGCCCCTCACCCCAGACCCTCCTCAGTTATAAATTTTCCAGAGTTGTTGTTCTCTTTCTAATGTCTGTACTGTGGCTTTTCAACCAGTTTGAGCCATGATACTATCTTTGTCTACTCAGAGTTCTTCCCTAAATTCTTTATTTTTGTATCCTGACCTCCTAATGTTTTACTTATCCTCTCACTGAATCAAATCTTCCATTTGAAATGGACCTAGCCTTAATTTGGCATGGTTCAGGCACACTCTTGGGACTTGGAATGCTAGACCAGAAAAACTTGGTTTTGGCAAGTTAGTCAGCAGAACTAATTGAGCACCTGCAGGTAGGAGATCTGTTGAATATGAAGTTGCCATGTGGACTATTGATTTTCAGAACTGTATGTTAATCTTTTGAAAGAATAAATAAATCAACCAGCATGAAACTGCAGAGTGAATATCCAGTTATTTTCGTAAGATCCACTCTTAAAACGATGTGCAGAGACACTGATTACACAACAGCAAATGCTAATATCTAGTGACACTGCTGAAAATCTTTACTAGAATATTTCATACTTACTAAACTTACCAACCCTATGTTAAGAGAGGAAGACAACAGCTGAAGTAATAGACTAAATGTCATGTGGTATAACAGGTTTCAGTTTAGACAACTCCTATGATTGTAATGTTCAGTGGGGAAAACTGGAGTGTTTGATCATCCTACTGATGAGTATCTTCAATCAAATAGTGGCAAGCACTTTCCCTGCAAGAGAGTACTTATTGTTTAAAACAATAAGTGCATAAGGAAATCCTCATATAAGCCTTTTTCTTTATCTGTCTACACATTTTGTGTCTGGAAATACTTGTAGAAGAGGGTGAATTTCTGACTGTAATTGATAAAGTTCATCAATATCTTTCTGGACATAATAAGTAAAACAAGATATTAAAAAAAAAAAAAAAAAAAAAAAACAGATGTCGGATATCTGTTTTTGGATGGATCTTCTTATCCCTGCTTGGACAGCAGCAAAAGTAATATGGTCCAGAAGCCACTGCCACTGCCTGAGGCAGCAGAGAATTTGGCTGTCAGCTTCTACTGTTATGATAATGATAATTAGTGCTAATATACTGCTTAAATAGACATTAAAATGGTGTGAATGTACATGATTGCACAATTTCTTGGGTTGCACCAAGAAATTAATCTTTCTATCAATTTTGGCAGACATTTTGTTTGGAAATAATTCCTTCATGATGGCACACCAAGTCCTCTTATATAATTTACCTGGGAGGACACCTTTGAAGCCATAAACATCAACACAAAGGATCAGAGTTTCAATAGTAGCTTAAATTCTGCATCATCTTGTTCCTCTAAAAGGAATGAGGATGGTAGTTAAGGGTATAGCTCAATAGCAATAAGTGAAGTTCGTATGCACTTCGTTGAGAGTAAATTAGTTTACTAAGAATAGGCTTTTATTCAACTATATATATATTGTTCAGTAAATAATAAAACATTCCTGCTAACAATTACTGTTTGGTGTATAAATAGGTTGAAGACAAAATTTATATTGTTGATAAATTTTCTTTTTAATGCATCAGATCTAATTTCTTCAACGTACAAAAAACCAAAACAACAACAAAAGAATTCTTGACAGTTTAATTTGTTTTTACAGTAAACACTTATATCTAATATTTTGAGCAATGTAACAGTCATCTTGTCTCATGAAGCTCATGTTTCTTTCTCCTCTTTCTAGTGACAGAAACTGAGAGTTCTGTGCTAAAAGGAAATTCCTGACCTATCTGCATTCATTTAATACTTATGCTCATCTTTAATAGTTTAGTACAGTCTATAATAAATATTTGGCCAAGTTTTATATACTTCTCAATGTCAAGAAAAGAGAGGGTAGGTGCAAAGCCTTATGCCTGTGTGACAGTGTTGGCTGGCACACACAAGTACACTTTGAATAACTTTTTAAAATCAAGATGCTATTTGGTTTTCTTTCTGAGTTCAGTGAAGGAGAACAAAACTGCCTCACTGCATAAGCACGGTTCTTGCATAAAGACTATGGGATATTTTTAATGCCACTGAGAGTGTGGAACCATTTATTGCTCCCCTTGTGTTGAACTTAACCCTGAATGAATAAAATGCAATTTATGCACCATGCAACAGAGACAGCAAGGAGGTATTTCGGCATGTATTTGTGTAATTTCTCTTCCTTGTGACTTTTTTGAAGTGGTTCGTGCTTTCAGTTATTGGTTAACTATAGCAAGTTCTTAGAAAATAAGGGCATGGAGTTCATTGTTCTTACTGTAGGTAAGAATCAAAAAACTAGAATAAAAAAATAGATGCACCTTTTTGTCTAATAATGCTAAGAGGTAAGGTATTCTCTGAGTCAGACTTCTGAAGGCGTGTTCAACATATCTGGATTTTGATATGCCTGTGCATAAAATGGAGATGAGAACACTTTGCAAAACTTTTGGATGTGCTGCATCTATTTAAATAATGCTATGTATTCTCAGTGGACTCTCAATGGAAAAAGTGTCTCACAAGGTTGGAGATCTACCAGTCTCAAAATGTGCTATGAAAACAGAGAGCTTATCTCTGGCTTTTCATAGTGTATCAATCCCTTTTTAAATGAAAAAAGAAGCATTTTTCAAAAGCACTTGAATAACCAAGGAATCTGCAATGCTTCAGTGCTTTTTGAAAATATTACCCCAAGAAATAAAAAAGGAAACGGCATTTTTTCATTGTTTAGAATTGATCAGCAGGTGTTCCTAACACATGACATACAAATTATTCCAGAGTGTTTAAATGATCAACTTTGAGGAAATACTACATTTAAATATGGAATTTCACTGTGGAATTGGTTATACCTGCAAGAAAACTCAGACTTATGCATCTTTGATAGATTAAGTGTTTTTTTGCATGTACAACATTTGACACCTGCTAGTAGTTTGAACTATTTGTCTAGAAAGAGGAAGATCAATCTGATTTCTTCTAATTTCTCACGTGTCAGTGAAATATGACTTACTAGGCTGTCAGTTCAGTACCGTTTGGCAGGCATTTCAAACATCCTGCAAGGATCTGAATTAATTTAATGATAATGAGGTCATGTCAAACTGCAAAGCAAAACAGTTTAAACAGTGCAGCCCAAAGGCTTCCAGTCAACTTCCACTGGACAGTATTCTTTCATGAAATTAGGAACATACTGCTATTGGAATAACTTTACTACGTGTATGGTCTGTAATATTGGGGTTGGGTTTTCCAAAAGAGTAGCAAAACTGAAGACTACTTTTTTTCCCTCATTCTTCTAGAAAACCTGATTAAATTTCTTTCTAACCGTTACTCCCTAGAGGTCTCATTTACTCCTAAGAAATTTTAACACTGCCATTTTTTTTCAGTTGAAAAAGCAACACAAGCAAGATTTTAATGATTACCTGGTTATATTTAACATCCATAAAAATTCTCTTGTTTAAGTAGCTCAAAATAATTGAAAATATATTGTTTTTGAATTATGTATGGACTGCAGAAGTGGAGCACAATCAGGAAAAATGCTTCTTTAAAACGGCTTCCTCTGAAAGAAGCATACCAGTTTTTATCTTTTCTTGAACAGTGCATTTTTCTAATGCGCACACTTGCACACACAAGATCTTTAATTCAAATGCAGAATACATAAATTCAATACAGAATAAATTTATAAAAATTCATAAATAAATTCAATACAGAATCTCTGTATTTAAAAATAAGTTTCTGTGCATGCAGAATCCAGTCACAAAAGACTCTAATGTTGTCCATGTGAACAGTCTTGTGGAGACTGCAGTCTTCTGGCTGCACCTCTGAAAAGAATAATAGTACTGAGCAAGCCATATCTAATGGTGGCACAGCACAGTGAGATGCTGGGAACGTTCTTCACAAGCATGTTACTTATATGCATGGAAGAACTATATACATACTTATACACTACACACACACATATATATATATATATATATATATATATATATATACACATACTTATACACTATACACTTGACCTGTTAGGCATGTAATGCTGTCCAGGTCAGTGAATTTGAAATACCATGATGTGATATCTGTCAGTGCTAGATTTTGGTCACTACTGTTTGCCTCTCTTCAGCATACAGTAAAATTTTGACATGTTAACAGGTGGCATTAAAACAGGTAGTGGGTAACTGTTAAACTTGGTGCCCGTCTTTCTGTGGTATCAGTATATCATAGAGTCTTCAATATGTCCCTTAAATGTATCCTGTTTCAACACTTAAATACATTCCAAAAACTATAAGGTTTGAATTCATGGTGTAGTTTGCTGAGACTTAGAGGATGCACCACTATGTTCAAGCATGTGGACCAGTGGAAGGTTACATAGTTCGTGTTGGTGTCTTTCTGCCTGCCTTTGTAGCTGCTGTATTTTGTTAACTGCCAGGATGATGGTGCATCTGTCACAGCAGATGGAGTGACATAAGTGCTTTTGTAGAGAAGCCTAAGCTTTTGTACTGGATTTGAACGCTTTGTTCTGGCAAGGGATTAGGAAGATGAGAAGGAAAGTAGAGGAAAGGTGCTAGTGTGCAGAGCAATGACCAGGAGAGTGGGTGTCTGCTGCCAAATTTGTTATATATAGCCTGCTGCCAAGCTATTGTACGCGTAGCAGAGACTTTCTACATCTGAAATGCGTGTTAACAGTGAGTAGTCTTTCACATTCTGAATCAATGAATGTTTAATTACGTAAAGTGAAGCATCTGTAAGAGGACAGTAATAGGGACACTTCAGGGTAGTCAGTAACTGAGTAAAAAAGGCACTTGCTTGTTATTAATAATCATAACCTTCAAGTTTTTCTGCACTTTTCCCCCCCCACTTAAAACTGAAAGAGATTCTAAATAACTCTCATTTCATCCCTTCAACTATGAAAAGTCTTAAGGTAAGGAAGTAAGTAATATTTTTGTTATGTCTGAATGAACTCTTTAAAAGTTTTAACTACTCTTTAAAGTAGTTAGGCTATCCCATTGCTAGTGATGGTATCCATACTAAATGCCTGTGTAATGGTAAAGAAGTTGTCCAATAATGCCTGGCTTTTGGGATTTTTTCCTCTCAGAGTCCTTTTTGGAATGAACTTATGTAAATAAATGTAGTTCATGATTATTTCTCTTATATGCACAGCCTGAAATATTTTTGGTTAATGCAGTATTATGCTAAGAAAGCAATGTTCAGATATGTGTAGAAATACCAGTGGAAAAAAACCTACACATATGTATATACTAATCTTTAGAGACTACAATTTGTTTTATGATCTCTTTCTAAAAATGAATCTTTATCTATTGGAACAGGCTATAGTAGCAAGAAAAAACGTTTTATTTGACATTTTTGAAAGATGATTATCTTAATACTGAAATAACACACTTTGGGGATCAGTATCTTCTATTAAACACCAAGTGATACGACAAGAGGAAATGGCCTTAAGTTGCATCAGGGGAGGTTTAGGTTAAATATTAAGAAAAGTTTCACTGCAAGGGTGGTGAAGTATTGGATCAGGCTGCCTAGGGAAGGTCCTGAAGGTCTTCAAAAAATATGTAAATGACATATTAGGGACAAGGTTTAATGATGTACTAGGCTGTGCTACGTTAGAGGTTGGACTAGATGAACTTAAGAGATCTTAGAGGTGTTTGGTTTTTTTCCAACCCAAATGATTCTACAATAATAAAACATCACATGATAGATAACACATTTTGACGGAGTAAAGCTAGTGTACATTCCCCCACCCAACCCATGCACCTTGTCTGCAAATACATTTCCAAAAAACTCTTTTCTCTAGATGGATTGTTGGTCTTGTAGAGCTAACGTAGTTGAAGATTTCATGTTCAGTGAGAATTATTTGTATTTTGTAGATGCTAAAAATATATTTGTGAAACCGTCTGCTTTGTAAGGAGTCATTTCAAAGGTACTTGACATTCATACCTTATTCAATGAGAAACACCTTCCATCAGAGAGATCTGGATCCTTTTTTATCATTCAGTTCTGTGATATTTTCAATGACTTGAATTGTCTTGACTCAGTAAGATTGTACTTGTGAATATATATATTCATCTTACTATATAAAGACCTGGCTCTTTTTCGTCTCTATTCATGATACTACAAAGACATGCAAGAACTTGGTATACCTGAAAAACTTCTGAAATAAATGCAAGTTATATTCACCAAAAGATTTCATAGTTGTCATTGTATTTTGAAAATACTTTTAGTTTCGTAAAATGGATGTTTCTGATTTTTATTTTTTTTTTAAAGGGGGTGGGGGAAAAAAAACAAAAAGACCTATCAGTTAAAAACGTCTGTTCTTTAGTCACTTTTCCCTGGACTTCAGTTGGAATAGGGGAGTAGAAAAATGCATTTTTTTTTTTTTTTTTTTTTTTTTTTTTTTTTTTTTTAAAGAAATTTCTTAGTGTAGACCTTGTGAATGGTGCAGTTGAGACAGTTTTCCTTCTGCTTTGCCAGCTAAGCTGGGCTTTGCTGTTACTATGATTTAAAGCGAGAAGCTTCTGTTTCTGATGTTGAGGAGCCTTCAAGAACTCTTCAGGCAGCGTCTGATGAAGTCAAGATAAGGTGACAAAGACAGCCTGTTCCTGAGGGAAGTTAAATATTTTTTTCTGGCTAATTTATGTGACACCTGAAGGCTAACTGCAGAAGAGAAGCATTCTGTAGCATTGTGCCTGCCTACAACTGCCAGTAATAGAAAGGGACAGTAACTTGTACATTGTCTGATGCAATTTATTATTTTGTTCCACACTGTTCAGATACAGATATGTTTTTTCATTTGCATTTAGTTTTCCTTGTGCATTGGAACAGCAACCTATGAGAAGTATAAGTCTGTTTGAATGGCATCTTTAGTCTCTTGTTGGTATTTCTGTATTTTAAAATGGACAATGTTGGTAGCCAGGCTTGTGAGCATGTGTTGAAAGATTTGATCTCAATTCATACGCAAACCAAGACTTCTATTAACTTTCCAAGTAAATCATGTATGTAAGCATTAAAATCATGGGGGGGAGGGGGAGTTGAGGGAGTGAAGGGTGGTGAGTGGAAGTAATGTTACTGTAAATCTTAGAAATAAAGAAGTTTTTTTTTGTTTTTGTTTTGGTGCAACTCAGCTGCAAGCAAGGGAATCCTAATTCTACTAAAAGCAAAGCAAAAGGTTTATCTTATTATATCAGAAGCTGGATAAAACTAAATGTTTGAGAACTGACTATTGAAGAACACTGATATGAAGAAGGGCAATGGCAGCTGTGATACCTTCAGCAGTTTTCTGAGCAGATCTGGTGCCACTTGATTCAGAGAAGACATCTGTCTGTGCTTCTGCCTGCCCACTCAGATATGGCTAGAGCTTCAAAGTGTAGCTGTTGAATTTGTCAGGAAGAGGAGGTCTGAGTCATTATGGATAGACCTTGTGCTGCTGGGGAAGGTAACTGCTCCGTTCTGATGCCTTTTGCCCTTCTCTTTTGGTGAGTCTTCAGCAGGAATATGGAAGAGAAAATGGCATTCACCCTCCCTGAAATAACAGTGATGCTGAGAGGCCTTAATGCTTCCATTTTACTTCTTAAAATGATGCCTATGTTCATTAAAATCTGAAAATCAGAACTCGCTTGTTAGCAAACTGCCCATGAATAGCTTCAAGGGTTTTTGAAGTGGAAGAAAATACCTTCCAGCAATACAGGTGATAGCTGTGTGTTGTGTGTGTGTATATATATTTAAATAGGAGAAAAAAAAAAGTTACTGTACTGTTCTGAGTGCAGAATGCTCATTACCAACAGGAAGATTGTGGAAGCAGACTTTATTTTCTTTAGTTTGGAAGTAGAAAAATAGAATGATTTTTTTCATTTGTGTTATTTCTAGACAGCAAAATAATGGATCAAAACTTTTCTTGCCTCATTATTTTGTTCATCTGTAATAGTGTATTTGTTGGCATCCTTTCAGCGCACTTTTGCTACATTTGTGTGTAAAAATAGGGACTTGCTGGTGGGGGAAAAAAAGCATGGCAGAATTCTCCTAAAATGATTGTCTCAAGTACAACCACACAACCTGTTAAATTCAGATTATAAGAATGTCATCCAATTTTTAATAATGTCACAATTTAAGGCACAAACAATAAACAGTGTTGATAACTGGATTCTAGGAGATCTGTGCAAATGTAACATGTTTTTGCCATTTGTGGAACTAATACCTACTAAAATTTTTAACTGCCCTTTCATGCTCTGAGGTTTGTCAGATAACATTTTCACATAAATAATATATTCACATGAATGTTATCGTTTTCACTCACTAAATCAATTGCTCTCATAGCTTCTATAGGTACACACTCCTAAACTCCCAGGTATTAAACTGAAGATATGTGAAGCAAGCCAGATCTGGCTTGCATCCCAAGTGGCTAGCAGAGCAACTGGTCACTTAATGTCATCTTAGTTGCTAAAAAATATCTTTGTGCAGGGACTAAGCCCTGAAGGACTGAATCTTCTAACCTGATTAAGAGCATATCTACCTATGCCCTTACATGTGTGTACCCTCTTAAACACCTGCAAATGAGAGCACAAGAGTTGTTCTAGCTTTTGTACAGTTTTGCAATTCATAACTATGCAAAAATTGTGCCTCAGGTTTTTGTATGCTGAGCAAGTGAATAAAGGTAACTATCCTCTCAAGCTTTGTGGTCAGTTTCTTAGCATTAATAAGCTATTTGTTGTTGCACCAGCCTAGTGCAAAGTCTCACCACTTTCCTCTAGTAAAATTACTAATAGTGTAAAGGTTTTTTTTTTTTTTTTTTTTTTTTTTTTTATGTTCTCTAAGATCTAAGCCGATGTCAATGAGCAAACTTTAAAGTATCTGAATTGGGGTCATTTCCATTATGCGACCTGAACTGAGAAATTTGTTTCACAAAATATGATAGTTTTTAAGAGTCCTTTCTGATTCTGGCATTATGTTTTACCTTTTACTCAGTCATATGTGGTTTGAAAATAATGTAATTTTTAATATATTTATCCTTGCCTCCTTCTAGCTACGTTAGGGGTGTGCCATGTTGAAGAGGGTTTATTTCTTTGCTACCAAATGTAACCAAGAAAAGAAAAAAAAAAAAAAAGCCAGTTTCATTTTGTAGAAGCTTTATAAAAGCATTCAAATGAAACGTTCTTGTCTAAGATTTACATGCTGGAAGGTGGTAAAGCTCAGTAGGCAGGAGATACTTGGCTCAGAAGACTACCTGTCATCTACTGAATTGTTAAATAATGGCTGCCATAGAGTATTTGCAATAGAAATTTGTAGAGATAAATTGGTGAAAATGCTACTTGCTGTACTTATTTATTACCAAATGCAGACTTTTCCCACTAAGATATCTCAGCTGGAGGAAAGGAAGCATGTAACATTGTCTGGAAAAGCCATATAGTAATTTACCTGCATGTATCAACCACTGTGGCTTTTAGAAATGCTTTTACCATATGGCATACTCTGCCTGTGAATTGTTCTGATCTTTTTCCCCCTCTCTCCCTGTACAGTCAATTATAGTGCAGTTTCTGTATTTGGATGCTAATAATTACTGCTCACTGTCTTTGTAAAAACTAAAACAGCAAAGACCATAGTTAATGCTATATACATGTACATTGTATTGGATTTGCTCTGAGCAGGGCAGGGGTATGCTGTAGAACATCTAAATATCCCATCTGTCAGCAGCTGGGGGTATATCTGGGGAGAAACAGATGATGCTTATAGGACCAGTGAGGCTTTGTGATACCAGGTTCTTCTTTTAATGCCTTAAGTCCTGGAATCATGGGATTATGCAAGAAATTCAGCAAAAATTACTAAATAATAGACTGATGTCAGACAAAAGTGTGAAGTGTGTAACGCTTCATATTTTCTGTATTCCAAAATCTTCAATGATCTCTGTCTTTTCGTCTCAGCTATTCTTGTTTTATAAACTTTTCTTTCCTCTTTAATAAAACTTTTTTTTTTTCTTTGTATCTTGACGAAACATTACAGGAAGAGCAAAACTGACTCTCATACAAGTCCTCTCGGGATCCTGTGGCAGAGTATTGCAATTTACAATTGAAAGTGGAACTCGGGGTTGCACTAGGGACAGGACAAGCTCAGAATGTGCTTGTTGAATAAGCATACCACCTCATTTTTATAATCATGAAGCAAAACATTGGGCTATCAGTGTAAAAATTGCAGAAGTAATTGTAGTTATTCAGACTTCTATAAACAGATGAGCTCTTCGAGAAATATTCCTTCCCTGATAAATCAGGGTAACTGCACAATGTTGATAACAACAGATAGATGTGAATGTAATATCTCTCACAGAAGGTTCAGCTTTAGCAAATTCAGCCTAATTCTACAGTCCATGCAACACAAGACATGAAAAATAGTAAAGGAACACACCTGGATGTTTAGAGAGATATTTGAAACTAATCTGTCTACTTCTTTCAGGCTTGAGATGTGATCTAGAAGTCTCCCTCTCTCTCTTTTTTTTTTTTTAATTCTTTTTATTTTTATTTAACCTGGCTTAAGGCATACAGAATGCTTAGTCACTCTGGTGACACATGACTGGACTCAGGAAAGAATGGATGTGCTATATTATTTTCTACACTGTTCCCTCTGTCCCTGCTACCTCCCCAAAGAATTTTAAGGAGGTAAATCTTGGCCCAGCTCACGTCAGTGAGTTTTGCTCAGCTGGAAAGGAATATTCTTGGAAATCACTTCCTTTAAGAGGATAGTTGTAGCTTTTATATGAGGCTGAAGATGTGTAGAAATTTGCAAATGATTTTGTAAGAGTACTTAATTCAACTTTTTTTGAACCTTCAGAGACATTTATATTTGGTTCCTATCAAATTTTGGAGGCATATTCTCTAATTTAAAGAGATGGATAAACAGGAAAATGTCTGAGTTGCAGGGAAAAAAAAATCAGTTGGAAATGGTCTTAATAATGTTGCTCTGAAGTACAAATATTCAATTAAAAGGAAAAATAATGAAGCCTTTATTAAACAAAAGAGCACCAGCAGTGAATATTTCTGAAGCCCAAGGACAAGTGTAACTCTTGTACCAACAATAATGCAGATTTTTGTGCATATATTATGGATTACATTCTCTTTTCAATGCACATGCATTAGCATTAATCAGCAGAAACAAGAGGATAGATCCATTTGCGCTGCTACCCAGTATCAGCAACAAAATTCATTACATTCACGCACTCTTTGGCTCTTTTGATTCCTTCTGAAATAAATCCAAATATGCATCATTCAAGGACATTAGGGAATAAATTATTTTCTGCTTCTAGAATGTCCACAAAAAGATCAAAATGATTTCATTTGGTAGTATAATTTGCTCAACAAAGTTTGCAGCTTATTTTGGTATAATTCTGTTGATTGCGGTAAAGGTTTACTGTAAAATCAGTGCTGCAAATATTGGTTGGTAATGATTGATCATGTAGTACTGTTTCTTTTCTCTTCTGACTTTTACAATGCAAGTAAGAGGAATGCTTTTATGATTTGATGCACTTTTCAATGAGACATCTGATAGAAAGATTTTTGGGAACCACTTCTCTTCTCAGCAGCCAGCACAACACAAGTTCAATCTGTATAAAATGTCTCTAAGGCATTGCCTGTGAAGTTCTGCAATTTTCTCTTACCTTCATAGTTAATAGTGGAAAAATAACTTCATTTTCTGTCTACTTCATTTGAAAAACATATTTCTGAAAGTGTTGGTAAATACCAAGACCTTTATTGTTGTTTTCATGAAAGATTTGTTGTGAGATTTCACTGTTCCATGCGAAGTATGTTACTTTTGGTGCTCTGAATGCAAGATTGAAATTTATTTCCAACAAATTTTTAAATGTCTGGTGAGCTCCCCTGCTTGCCCAGGTTGGATCCTAGTTTTAAAATACAGTGTATTAGAACCAAATAACTTGTGAACAACAGTACATCTTATGGTGTGTCTTCAACCCAGAGGCAACACTCCTTATATTAACATGTTACCAGCCTGTAGACGCATGCATTCTGGTAACAGTCCAGACGCGCTCAGAACTTGTCTAGAAGAAGAAAAAGAAGAATAAGGGAAACAAAAAAACATAACACTGATTTTAGAATCAGTGGATTGTTAATAGGAAACTGAGACCCTGTGGTCCTCATGGAAATCAGAACTGGTAAGATTTAATGTATGAGGCTTGAATAGGAAATTTCTGAAAATGATATTTAAAAATGTTACTGGATTTCCATCTCTTCTGGGCATATAAATTCTGCATAAATATACAAAAGTTTTGTTTATAAAGTGCTGGCTGATCAGATCTTAGACATTTTTCAGATTAAGAAAAATTGTGAAACTGAAATTCTTCCTAATTATGAACAAAGAATAAATTCTTTGTAGTTAACTACTTTCAAAAAGTGTGAGGAGGTTAATAGGTAGAATAGAAGACACTAATTATGAACTAAAATTTTGACTTGACTGAAGCATGAGTTAACTGGAGAATTAACTACAGCAATAATAATAATGATTATATTATTTAAAATGTAAAAGAATGAAATTGGAATACTTGGTGTTGAGAAAATACCACACACTACTGTTGCTAATAATTCTGGTCATTTCTTTAGTGTATTGCACAAGTGTATTAACCCCCTGTTTCCCTTCAGATTACACAGTACCAGCAGAAAGGGGAGGGTAGGAAAGGTGGGTTGGGGAAACAAGGACAAGGCTGGCTGAGTTTTGCAGCAGCAGAATGTCCTTGTAGAAAATGCATTATTGCAGGGGTTGCTCCATAATGGGGAAGAAGAGACATTTCAGGAAGAGTAGCACCCGACACTCCAGGTTTGTTGGAACTTTACTGTCCAGTGCTGCTATCGAGATGTCAAGATTATTTCAGTATATCAAGCTAGTGCTACAAATTCTCAGCTTGTATTTAGTAAATAGGTAGGGCAGCCTTGTAAAGGTAGGAACTTTTAGCAGTTAAATATCTGCAGAGGTGAAAGGGATAAACCATACATATCTCATTCTCAGTTCTAGGCATGCTTTAGATGCATGCATCTCCTCTCCAACAGAACAGCAACTCAGATGTTAGTATGTTTAATGCAACACTGAAATGAAAGGAACCATTTGGTATTTGTTTACAGAGCATAACTTCATAGAGCAAAGTTTCTCTGGGCTCTGTTGGTTTGGCTTTGCTGCCTTCTCTGTTAGAACACATGACAGTGCTGTCTTTAGGTGGGGAGCATTTATTGAAATGTTCAGTCTTAGGAAACATTGTAGATCAATGTGCATTGATTGTGAAGTGGTTTCTTTACTACAACAAGAATTTTTAAAGTTGCTTCTGGAAGGCAATGCAAGTTTATGCCTTTGACTAGCTAAGAGCTTATTTGCAGTGAATTGGTAACAAGACAGATAACCAGTGCTATAGTTTTTCTTGTTAATACCATGCATAATTCTTTACTTGAAGAGGATAATGAAAATAAGCAAAGATATTTGGGAAAAAGGTATACCTTTTAAATACATAATAAGATCTTAAGCATGCCAGGACCCTGAATATTTCTTTCTAAGCACTGTAGTAAGAATAAATATAACATCATTATTTGAGTTTCAAGGGTGTTTATATGATTCTGTTATTGAAAGGAGAAAAAAGAAGTTAATGTAGTTTTAAACAGGGCATAGGGCATGCATTAGAGTTATTTATTATGTCATGTCTTTCTGTTATAAAAATTAAGAGCACCAACAAAGATTCTTTTGGATCATTCTTTAGGGAGTAAGTCAGATGTTTTGAACATTCAAAACCTAGATTAGAAACACCATATGCTGTGTGTGTATACGAGATATAAAAAAGAGCAGCATGAGATACTTTAGACTATCTCAATCTTGGGTGAGGTCAGACAAATTCTTATAGGAAAAAAGCATTCAGAGAAGCTCGTGTTGTTAAATGGAGATTCAACCTTAGACCTATGGCTGAAATCAGTCCCAGAATTCGCTGGATACTACTTCTCCAAATATCTCAAAATATGCTTTCACCATGTCTGGAAATGGATTCAAAAAAGTAACATTCTTTTTTGTTTTCCCTTCACACCCTTCAAGATGGAGAACATCAGTGACATTTTTGATCTATTCCATACTGTTATGTCTTTTACATAGATAGTTGGGGCTTTTTTAATTTTATTTTATTTTATTTTTTGCTGTTCTTTATTTTTCATCTATTCATGTTATCCTGTGATATGTGGAAGTAATGTCTACACGCAAAAACTGAATACATCGACAGATTTTTTGTAAAGTCTCCTTCAGAATGCAGTTTCATTCACTGCTATAAAAAAGAGTACTTTCTACCAGTTACGCTCAACATTGCTCTTTCTAGTGTAGAATGCAAAACTTCATTCATTCAAAGAAAATATTTTCCACCTGTGCTGTGAATAATGACTTCTTTCTTTAAATGCAGGCAAGCCAACAATTTATGGAAATACAATTGCTTGGTATTTATTTAATTTCTTGCCAAGCCTATCACAATAACACAAAGCTATTTAATTAGGTGACATTCTTGATCAGCCAAGAGGCAAAGTTCAACCCATTTATATCTAGTGTAATATTTTAAAGAGTTTTTAAAAAATTCAATTGTTCACAAAGGTAAAAATAAAGAGTGCCTCCTGTGAACAGTACAGGCCAAAGTACAAGCTCTCTGAAGCAGAAATATTTGCTAGTGAAAGGAATGCTCAACTTTTAAAAAGTAAATAATAATAATAAAAACATCAGAATAGCTTATTTCCGTTTTCCTACACAGATGAGAGGGGCGGGTACCCTTACTTAAGAACTGGGAGATATTATGGTACAAGAGAATATTTTGTCCTATCATCGAACCAAAATCAAACTACTTCTATTTATGGTCTCCACTCTGTCAGCTTCATCGTGGAGTGTATGTGTGGAAATTTTCTTTAACATTGCTTAAAGGTATTAAAAGGGCTATTTGGTATCTGAATAGGATAAAAGTAACTCATGTAAAAGAATGTTGGCCAGCTTGAGCACAGGTCATTGAAAATTCTAATTTGCCTTAAATCCTGAATTAACTCATGAAGAGGCAGGAATATACCCAAGATGATCTTGACCTCCATTATTTTAATATTTAATTATTAGCCCTTCATGGCAAAAGTCTGGATGTTCACCTCAATATCATTCATCTTTCTAGTGTAATATTATCCTAATAGAAAGAGGTCTACATAGGATTTTTAGGATTTAGGATTAGTATTTAGTAGGATTTTTATATAGAAGTGCATGGGAGAATTCAAAATTTGCCAAACTCAACAAAGAACCATAACAGACTATAACAGTAGAATTTGGAAAAACTGTCCTTGTGTATTACATTAATATGATAAGCCTGAATCACAATAAGTAATGGAGCTGCTAACACCCAGTGATATATAATATTAGCTGCAAGTAATGGAAAGGCATGTTGTGTTCCTGTTGTTCCTTGCTGTCAACGACAGTAGCAAATTCCTGAACTCCTTAATTGTTGAAACAGTTGTTACACCAACACAAAGAACTGCTGGTAAACATATACAGGAATTAAGAGACTATTTCAAATCTTTCCACCTGTTTTAATCCACTGTGATCCTGAAGCTTTTTATTTATTCATATTCAATATCAGATAAGACTTCCTTTCCACAAAACCAAGGAATTGCTTTTTCGAGCAGTTGCAAGAATTTTAGTATGTAGTACTATGGGTTTTCTCATTGTGCCAGATGCTGCCAGAGAAACAAGAGGGAAGTGAGACTGTAAGATCTTTAATGGGGTAGATCCTCATGTCAGAGAGGAGTAATGTGGTGGAGGTGTAGTACTCACATCATCTGCATTTTCATAACTGCGCTTGGCAGCTGGAAAACTGGTAGAGTGCAGGTGGTACTTCGCTCTCATTTTAGAGACGAAACGCTATAGCCAAAAGGATTTTCTCAGGATGCTTTTATCAGGAGCCTAAAATCTACTGCTTCGTAACTTTCCATAAGAATGTGAAATCGATGTGGATTGGCACATTACAGATGCACTTTAAAACCTTGCAGATTTGAAATCAGTAGGTGTCTTTCTACAGTTTGGTATCCATCTGCCACTATATTAAATGACAATGGGGGGGGGGGGGGGGGGGAGGGAGAACTTATTGGTATGTTTCTTTTATATAAGAAAAAACCTAGAGGCTGAAATACAGTTGTAGATATAAAAATACTTGCAACAAAAGGGAACAGAAGGAGAGTTCAGATTTTAGGCTATTAAACTTCTGGGAATAGAGGAAAAAATGATAAATTGAGAATCTTTATAAATATCTGAGAAGTTCTTAAAATGATGACTGGACTGGAAGGAAAAATATAAAAGTAAGGTGGAAGGTAGAAAGAAATTTTTCTAATTTTTTTCACCCCAAAAATGACAAATTTCTTTCTGTTTAAAGTCGCCATTGGCAGAAATCAGGAGAGTGGCCTAGCTGGAGATGGTACCAAGAAAACAAAATTATTTCCAAATGCAGCAAAGGAGAGAACATATTCTGTAAAATCTGAAAGGTTTTTATCAATATGTCCTTTTCTTTCTTAGCAAAAAAGTGTAATTTTTGTGTGATACAGGCCTCAGGCAACAAATATTTAGTGTCAACAAATTATGCAGGATTCATATGTTGTATTTTTTTTGAAATTTCTGCCATTCAATAACAAAAGTTTGTTACCATGGCAACCATGATAGGGTCTGAAATGTATACCATATTAGATGCAAAGAGTCAACTTCAGGATCTAATATCTCTTTATGGAAGAAAGCACCTTGTGCACCAAGATTGTTCCAAAAAAGAAAAAAAAAGGGGGGGGGATGGTCCAGTGAAATAAAGTCAACTGGTTAGCTTTTTTATCATCTTCTTCATAGCTGTGTTTGGATTTGTAGCCAAGAAAAAAAGTGCCGTGAACCTAGGCTTATCTTCCTTTTGTGCTCCCAGATTAAGAACAGATAATGTCTTGGTCATGTAGTAGCATTGACAGCATCCTTTAAGTCATAGTGCTCTATGTTTTCAGACTTCTGTAGACATATCACTTACCCATCTGTGGCTATATTTAGGCTGTTTTCTTTCACGGATGGTCAAAAATGCAGAGCTACTCTTCTTCAGTCAGAGGCAAGCCCAGGACTAGTACATGGGATTTCCTGACATCTGATCTCATACATTACCACGTAATCAGATCTTTTAATGTATCGCAACATTTAAATGAATGCGGATCTACTTATTACTGTATCATATCTAAATAAAACAGGTAATATTTTCTGTTGCAAAACAAGAATAAGAGCAAGGTGTAGTAGTAACTGTGTGCCTCCTCTTTAATACAGATGTTAAATGATTCATGTTCAAAACTCACTATTAGGAAAGAGAATATCATAGCCTCCGTAAGTTCTTATTAACTGATTTTACTTTCTTTAAAATGTATTTTGTTAAGCAAGCAAAACCTAAAACCTTCACATACCCTGTGATTGATTGACCTTTTTCATGGGCTCTATGAACAGAAACAACTGAAGAATATTGGAGCAATTAAGTTTCTGTGCAGGCTGTACACTTATCAAAATGACTTGGACAGGCATTCAACTGGATCATTGCCCCTTATACCTTAACTACTGTCAAATCAGGTCTAATGGCACCCATGAAGACTATTTTAGGCAAATCAGCAAAATGCCACTGTGAACTTTGAGCAGCAATTATAGGCATAAAATATATTGGCCTTGCAGTGATTTAAGATGAACTCCTCAACAGCATCTGTTCAGACATGAATATCTTACCATTTACGAGTTTTCCTCACCTTACAGGTATTAGCTGTTAAGTTAGCATTCACATTTTTTTCAGACAGAAAACAGACTTTTTAAAGTGTAAAAGCTAAAATCAAAATGACACAGGGCATTTGCGTGCAAAGGCTCCCTTTGAAATGCCAGTTATTTATGCAAGTAATGTAAAGGAAAGAAATTTAGGCCACCTAGCCTCAAAATGAATGGTTCTATTGGATATTAATATCTGATGTTCTGAAATTGTATTTTCAAAATATTTTTTGGGAATGTAAGACAAGAAGAAACCTCAGACATTAAGTCTTGCTCTTGCTATCAACGGCACTGTCATCTTCCCTGCATTTTCCATAATGTTTTGAAGCAGTGAAGTTTGTATACCTTCCATTAGGGGGCTATTCTAAAAGCAAATGGTTTTAACACAGTTTAAAATACAATTCTAGAAAAGTTGACTGGAAGGGACCTCTTAGGCCATGTGGTTGGGCTTCCCGCTTGGAGCAGGGCCAGCATAGCTCAGGCTGCTCAGGTCCTTGTCCATCAAGTTTTGAGTATCTTCAAGGGTTAATATCAACTGAAATATAAAATTACTGGGGCCAAAACTACCCTTTAACTTGAATAGATCATCTTGTTCTCCAAGGATGGCGCCCTAATTTCGTTTAGATATTCTAGCTCAGCCTGCATATTTGTATGGGGACAATTCTCTCATTTCAACTTGTCTCTATGTTTTTATTTTTTTAAACTGTATTTTTAGTACTCTCAGTCATTGACAACCAGTTGTCTTCTAGATAATACCTAAAGTGTTCCAAAACAAACTTCTTTGTATATTGTATTCTCTCATCTCATGGTGACATCTTGTGCATCATGGTGACAAGTGAATTCCGCCTAGTAAGTCTGTGGAACTCTCATTTTTCTCACTCTGAATGTGATCTCTGGGTAAATGCTTCTGTAATATTTTGAGTATGCAAGCCTGATCAATGGTATTTTTCCAGTTACCCTTTCCAGATACTCCAGCAGTGTATAACATGAGCGGGTTGTAGGTGTCTGCGGTGGTGGTGTGGTTTTTGTTGTTTTTAGTGGACTGGCCAGTAAGATACCCTTCCATTTATTTCTCAAATTCTTTTTGTGCTGCCATATTCTGAAAATGGAGTCTTGGAGTGCTATCACAAGGGTATAGGGTAGCTTAAAAAGAAATTAATGGTACGTATTAAGCATAAAAGGGTATCCAAAAAGTTTAGCACTGTCAAGTGGATACCAGTAATGTATTTTTGAACTTGTTTTTTTCTTCTTTTTCCCTCCCCTTACAATTCTACTCTTCTTTTAAATTATTTCGTTGTTTCTCCTATAACTTCACAAATTGATTCACTGTATTTGAGAGGTTTCTAAAATGGGCAAAATGGCCAATCCACTTTCCATAAAGAGAAACATGAATTTCAATTGTCTGTGGTCTTTAAGTCCTTTTATTTCTCAGGCTAAAATATCATTGCAGTTTATGAAAGAATGTTCTCAGAGTGTGTACTGAAGGCTGAACTGGCAGGAAAGAAAAATAAATAAACTCTATACTATAAAAAGTTCAGTTTAGAAAGATTTTTAGCTAGCAAAGTTATTAGCAGAATAAGAAGGTAATCATTAATCTCCTTGTTTCTCCAGCCACAAAGGAGAACCGCAGTAAGGAAGAGGGACAACTTCTTTGAGAGAATGGCAAATGCTGAATATGAAGCAGTGCTCACTGAAGTCAAGGGGAAGAAAAGAGAAATGCAAATAGAACTATCTATTCCCTGGGCAACAGTTCTGCTGTTTCCATTATGCATGTGATAACCGTACCATGATATTAGCCACTTTGTACCTTTCTATGCAATGCATATATTCTCCCTGTTCTTAGCTTACTCTTGCCATGGTACACTTGTTCTTTCTCTACAAGGCTGCAAACATAGTTTTTCTGACTGATGATGACCTCTCAGTAACTCTGTCTAGGTTGGAGGTGGAACATCTTTATCCACTAAATGAAGGAACTTTCTTTCCACAAGGGACATTGTGTTGCTTTGCTGAATGCATACAATATAAATCAAAGTATGTGCCATTATTAATATATAAGGCATTGGATAGGCTTTATCTGGAAGTCTTGTTGAAAGTACTGATTACTATCCATAACTTCTGAAAAATGCATAATTGCCCTTGGGATATTGGAGCATGGAATAATTAGAGTGCAAGTTGGAGAAAGAGTTGTAACCACAGAGGAACAATATGAATGCTACAAGTGATTAATTTTATGGTTAAAGATTTTTTCTTTCCAGACTTATCTGATATTTTTGTTTTATTTTATTGTTATTTTTTTTTTCTTCTGGCTAAATAACCTAGCTATTAGTAGGAGAGATGGGGGGTGATGGGATTTTCTGTTTGTGGAGCACTGCCTGCCTGCATCCCTCCTGCCTTGCTCGAGAGGGTGAGAGCTGGTCCTTGATATACCTGTTGTTTTGTCTACTTTCATCTCCAGATCTGTCTTCTGCAGGGCAAATTGTTCACAGCTGTGAAAAGGACAAAAAAGGTGTTTAATGTTGTCTTCCATGTTATTTTCCAGTCATGTTTGTACACTTCCCTGGATATGGAGAAAAACAAAAACAAGCAAACAAAAAAAGTATTAAAAAATAAGGATAATGGAATAAAAAAAAAAAAAAAAAGTAAAATATTAATTTACTGGGCAAAGAATGAGCTGAAGGTAAAGAATTTCCAAAGGTTAAGCCAACTTGCAAAATCTATGGTAAGAACTGCTGCCCAGGTCCCTCTCTGTAATATCTGGTTGATAATCCCAGTACATCTTAATCAGTCACAATTTCATGAAAAAGTGCATTGCCTCATCTGTGAAAGGGATAAAGTTGGAGGTAAAGAGAATATTTAACACCTAACAATGATAAGAAAAAAACACCATGTAAGTACAGAATAAAATTGTTTTCTGTTAGGCTATTAAGCTAGTTTAGACATTGCAGTCTTGATGTTAAAAAAAATATATATCTTGTAATTGGCACTATTTTCTAATGGTTTGGTAGCCTTTAGGCTGACTCTTACAGTGTTGCTTCCCCACCCCCTTTCCCATTTTTTTCCAGTTTGGAAATTCTCATGCTAAAAATCTTTCAGCAAACTATACTCACTCTTTGAATCTCATTTTATCTCACAAGAAAGAATGTTACAATTTGCAATTCAGAACTCTTTATATCTTAGTAACCATGCATAAAAATTAATTCAAGCAAAGTGTAATTTAGAATAATAATAACGTGCTTTCCAAATGTTTCCTACATTAATCATGATGAAGACAGTTACTATAGTACCACTGCTGAATTCTATTGAAAACAAAGCAATTCAATGTGCTATGTGTTCTCTTGAGTGAGTGTTACTGTTTGTTTAAGAGAAGTAAAGGATGCAAGTATGAGACAGTAAGAGAACCTTCTGTTTTCTGTTGAGTGAATTCATTGCTTTGTAACGTTTTGATACAAAAGCAATAGAACAGTATTTATTTTCAGGGAAAGGTTCTGAACTTTGCTATTTGTCTGTGGATATTTCCAAAATTTAGGTACATATAACAGTCAAAAAGAATAAAGCATGTGTACCAAGTTTTCTGCCAAAATAAATATTAGGCTTATGACAAATAGTTCACCCAAGTTATTAACTGTGTAGTAAATAAACCCATTGAAGTTTGCTTACTGCTGTTTACCCAAGGCATTTTGCTGACATGAGGCTGAATGCACTATCCAGACTTCCAATTAAATGCCACCAAGGAGCCTGTTAAAAGGGTTGACTCCAAAAACCTCCACAGGAAATATAGGCAAGATTTACTGATAAATGTGATTGGAAATTAGTCACTAACTTTCAAAAATGGATTCCTAATGCATTAATCAAGGTGTCAGTACAGCTCATAGATAACAGTCTTTATGGTGTTTAAAGCCTCTGCATGACTTGTATAACAGCAAGTAAACCTCCCACCCCTCAACGGGTGTTTTTGTGGGAATAAATGTAACTGAGTTGCTTGAGAACCATAATGTGATTGTCATGACATAGAATCTCATTCATCGACATAATTTGACCTCTTTTTTTTGCCTGTTTTTTGATATCTTCTATCAGTTGGATTGTCTGCCTTCCCCCTATAACCCCATGAGCTATTTGCCTTCTTTCTGTTTTCCTGCTGGAAATTTGATGTACCTGCTTTCACTGTTTGGACCACTGTTTAGTTGTTTAGTTCAGCTTGTCATTTATGCTACTTTTGAATTATGTTAAACTTGATGTTCCAGGATCAGGTCTCTCTCATAGCATCATTTTAAGTACATACTACATACTACAGATATGTTAGATGCAGTCATTTGGCACTGTATGTGTCATGGTCACAGGGAGTTTCATGTCACTGAACAGAAAAGTAATTGAAGTCTTATTAATATCTGGCCTGGCATACACTGGGCCTTGAGTCAAAGTAGAGACAAAAGACCTATCCTGGTCTTTAGGTTCCTGGAAGAGCTCAAAAGAAGGTGGGGGCAGGAAGAGGCAAGCTGGAGAGTCCCCCCCCACCTGTGGAGGGGAAGCGTTGAAGAGTTGTGCAAAACTATTTTTTGGCCAGTGGATGGGACATGGCAAGGCAGAAGAAAAGAGCTTTGCGAAGGGTATTTGTGTGACTAGCAGCCAGGATGAATGTGGCACTCCTGAATGTCTCACTTTCAGGTTGGTAAGTTCTTAGCACAAGACCAGCTGGATAGCATCTTTTCTTCTTTCCAGTAGGTCCTCTTCTGCAGGTGTTGCATTTCTGTACTGTTTATGTAAACTGTTCTGTAAAATTTGCAGTTTGGGAAAGGAGACAAAAGATGAAGTTAACCTTAATTCCAGGTTAATAAAGCCTTTTCACCAAGCTTTTTGTCCAGGCTCTTGAAACACTAAAATTCATTCATCATTATTACTTAATGAGGAGCTACAAAAGCCTTTGTTTTCTTTCCCATTGTACATAGTGTTCATTAAAGTGAGATGGGAGAAGGCAACAGAAAAAATGGCCTTTTTGGCACCTACATTGTACATGAAAAAGAACTGCTAAATCATTATCTTAACTCTAAGTGTTAATTACTTAATTTGATTCACATCACATTAAATGTATAGCTTTTTTTTTTTTTTTTTTTTTTCTCTATCTGCTCTCTGTGGGCAGTTGACAAATGATGTAGCTTTCCAAGTGTTTCTTATTAGGTAATGCATGTAGTGTTTGTTTGTTTGTTTGTTCTGTAGCCATTTTATATTTAAACCTATGCACTAGGTATCTAGTGGAAATGTGAGTCTTCAGCTGAGCCTTTAATGCTTACTTAACTTCAGTTTGTGAAGAGCTTTCACAAAATCTAACTGAAAAATACTTTAGGGTCAGGTAAAGTTTCCCAATTCATAAGAAAAGTGCATCTCAGTGAGGAAATTCTTGAAAGTTTAGGCGGATGCTTGGGCAATCTGAAGTAGGAATTTACTGAAGTAGGAATTTAGGATTTATTGTTGGATCTAGACCTGACTATAGGCATCTGATCTTACACATATTTTCTATATTTTTTCTATATAGACCCAGGCCACAGTGGCCCTGTAAAGTATCCAATTTTGTTCCTTAGCTATTTCCTGGTATTCGCAGAGCTTTCATTTTCTTTCTGGCAACAAACAGAGCTGGTTCTGAAACTTTTTTTTTTTTTTTTTTTTTTTTTTATTTGTAATTCTGCAGTTCACGTCTGTATGGAATAGCTAAGACTTGTGTGACATAGAAGAGGCAATTGTAGATAAGAGAAAATGGATAGACTGTAAAATAGCACCTAGAAGAAAAGTAATTTTGTTAGATTCCTAAATAAATTGCTCTCTAATTCACAAATAATGCAGTATGTATTTAGGTTGTCATAAAGAATGATTACTGAATATGAAACTCAAAATTTGTAATAGAGCAAAAGCATATAAGGAGCTGTTGAGGAAAAACTGAACTGCAAAAAGACAGAACTTCTAATACTTAACTGCTTTCTTTCATAAATCACTTGCTAATAAATACGAAACAATAGGACAGCAGAAACAAAATCAATTCTTGAAGGAAAATGACTTTCAAAAACCTACCTGGCTATCATAAATTCTACTGCAAATAGTGGATATAAAGTTTCTCCTTTTGTGTATTAAAGAAAACAGGCCGTATACCATTTTTGATTTCTATTTTCAATCAGAAACAAGAATTGCCAGATCTAGTCAAGATAAACAGTTGACCCAATCTTGATGTACCTTAACAATGAAATCTTAATTAGATCCCTTTGATGTAAAGGTACCTATTGGGCTGCTAACAGCTTCGCAGCTCAGTAGGTATAACGAAGATACAGTGGAACCAAGACATTCAAAGTTGCTGAATTTGCTTAGTATGTAGCTACATCTAGCTGGTGCTACTCTTGACAAGTGAGAGTGTCTACCAAAATCCTACAAGAGAAATAAATGCCTATATGTAATTACAGTTTATGACAGATTCTATTAAAAAGCCCTTGTACATTTGTGTTTTAAACCAGTGTTGGAATTCAGTTTGTCCTTAAAATTGTCATATTTATGAAAAAGATACAGACTCATTCTACACTGCTTGAAGAGAACTTATAAATTTATATGTTATATATATATTATATAAGTTTATATATAGAGAGAGAGAGAAAAAAAAAAGCAGAATCAGAATGTTTAAAACACAAAATACTAAGGCAAGAATTCTATGTTGTACCACAATCAGTTTTTAAAATTAAGCTGCTCTGATATTTAAATTTGAGGTCACCCATAGGAGTATTTTTGCACCTCAAAGTTGCTTCTAAGTTGCTTGGTCGATAGTAATTATTTACTAACTTTATCTTTCAGTCTTGACAGACACTTGTTTCCTACTAGTGTCCAAAATATTCTGCCTCCACCACAGAAACATCTTTCCAGACATAGCCAAGACAGAAAGCATTTGAAAAGTCTCAGAAAGATGGAAAGTTTCATAGGAATATGGGAGCAAGAAAAGAATGAAATGTTCTCTTCTGTATTTCAGTGAATCAGCTCATTTAGTAGCTGATGATTCTTGGCACAATGCTGGTGTTTCTTTTTTTTTCTTCCTCTCCTTCCCCTGCTAACCTACTGTCAGTCTCAATGGTGGTTTTATTCAAATAAGGACTAGAGCACTGAGCTCCTATCAACAGCCCTGCTGACTCCCTGAGTTTGACTCACCAGCACGTGTTTGTTATCACAGCATATTTTTCCTACTTTCTCATTTCAATATCCTTGATAGGACCTTCTGTCTCTGATACAGTTTTTGTTATTGGGAGGCAGAAAATTTTGAAACACTGTTATTGCTGCTCCAATGGCTTTTGTGCTACTCCACCCATGTAGTATTGACCACCACAGACATTTTCCAGACCCCATCAAGTGCACAAGGACACTCTGAGGGAGTGGAAATAATAGCAGTGACCATCTGTGTTCTGTGTTATTGTCAGTGTAGAAACAGTGAGCCTGTTCACTATTGAGAGCCTGATATGCACCATGGCAACAGAAGGATGATTATAAGTAATGCAAGTCAATGGATATCTGAGATGTATAGAATGAAAGAAGTTCCCCATTCTGAACTCCAAAGCTAACCTTGAAACAGCTGTTGATAGTTGTATTTTCAGGACTCTAAGTTCTTCATGTTTCCCTGCCTATTTAATCTCGGGGGAGCGAAGGGGAGGAGGGGGATAGAGGAAAGAAAAGTCTGTAGAAGCTCAATACAGACAATATTAACAAAGTTCTAGAGAGGTAAGTGGCTTTAAATTCCACATTATATTCTCTAGATTGTAATGGGGCTAAAGCTAAATGGTGAGGCCAGAATAAAGACAAGATGAGGAAAAGTAGAAGCTGTCTTTCAGAATAATTGTAGTATTCATCAAGACCTAAATATGCAAGTTTAGGGCTGGTGTAAATAGAATCAAATTAATCGCTGTTTGCTTCTGAGTGGTTACTGTGGTTCAGCAAAAATTGTGTTAGAAACCAAGTCTAACTAGATGCAATTAGGAAGTCCAGATGCCAAATGAATTGTGGTATTCAGGAAGTTCCAGAAGTGTAAACTGAGAGTTGGCATAAATGACTTTGATTTCTTTAGTCTTCATTTCTGAATTATAGTGTCTAAAGCTCATGTTCAGTCTAGAATTACATTTATGATTAAGGATAGTGTAGATGTCTGACTGCAAATTCTAGAAAATAGACTGAGACCTAGTGCCAGAATTTTCAATTTTCTTGATTGATTTATTTTTTTGTTGTTGTTGTAAAAGGGCCTTATGTACATGTAATTATAGAGCTTTGCGTCAAGAATGGTAAGGACAATAAAGTGAATGGTTACAGTATTTGTTATGTTCTAAAGAGGTTTCTGAGGTTTGGGTAGTAATGGCTTCCTATTATTTAGTCTAATCAAAGAGTTGTAATAGCGTCTTACAACTTCATGCTCCTACTGGAGTTTCTGAATGTCTTTGAAAGCTCTGTCCTCAGTTGGAAAACAAATATACAGTCTTGGGAGTTAGCAGATAGGAATTCAAGGGGCACGATTGTGTTTTCTTCACGCAGTTGCTGGTTTTCAAGCTTGCATTTTGTACAAAAGGCTTTCTTAAACTTGGAGTTATGTCCTCTTCCCTATATGAGTGAAGTTTTTTGTTGTTGTTTGTTTGTTTTTCACTGATGAATTTTCATATCCAAAAGTTGTCATTCCTCATACAATCTTGGAGCCAAATGTTATGTCAGAAGCTTTCCATACAGGCTTTCAACCTTATCTTCAGATTCTCAGCAGTATCTTATAGCACTTTTCACATTGATGCTGGCAAGAACATTGTCCATTACAAAGTCTAAACCTAGCTCAAATTAAACATGGTGGAGAATGTCCTGAAGCTTCCCACAGGAATATGTGCATGCAAAAGTGTGCATCTGTTGTGTGTGCTGGTGCAAATTCTGAGCTACTGCATAAAGCTCATGTTCTTTCTATATATTGTAGTTACATGATAAGCTCCATTATTAACAGTTTCTAGTTGAAGTTCTTGTTTTCTTTTTATGAGAATCTTCCTCAAAGGCACTGACTCTATGCCACACATACTTTCAAGACAGAGTTTCAGAGAAGTAGTAATTGGTATAAAATGGAGATCCACTGACTGTTGATCATGCAGCTACTTAATTAAGCACTGTTGCAGAGTTTTGGGAGGACCTGACAAATTTTCATTATTGTCAATAGGACAATAAGGGCAGTCCTTTAATTGTGATGCAGTCTGAGTCCTGAGATGCTGAGATAGCCCTGTATTACAGCTTGCTCAGATTTCTTCCTTTTTTAATTGTCGTGGTTCAAAAATTTTGATATAATACATATATGAAAACTTGAGATGTTTTGCAAGTGTCATTAATGCAGTGTTAAACGGAAATGTGATGTAATTTCTCCACTTAAGGAGGCATTTAAGAAGATTAAATAATGGTGTCCAGATAGGCTTTTCTTTTTCAGTGGAGGAAGTCCATATGGACGTCTCCAGACTTTTTATAAAGCTTAGTTTTTAATAGGTGGTTTCCTCAAAAATACCACATTTTCATGTCTCATAAAACAATTATGGTAAATTCTGCTTCCTTTTAACGAGGGCTAGCATTCGAAGTGCAATTTCCTTAAGATGTAAAGGACTGGTTTTAGCAGAAAAAGCCTGTTCAAGAATAAGAACTGTTTACAGTATCTAATGAAATGAATAATGTAATTCTTGTTGAAGATGGACTTTCTAGCTGCCTATTCCACAGAAGGTAAAGAGAAACATTAAAAATACATTTGCCACTGATAGGTTGAATTCATTTTAGCTGGCATAAATAGGACAGATGAGCTATTCAAATGTCTGATGAGTACTATATAATGAAATATTTATCACCTTGTCATGGTCACTGCATGAGAGGCCAATAATTTGTTTTCTCTCAGCACTGGTGTTTTGTGGCGCTTATAATAAATTATACATTGCAAGCTTACATCCTTCACCCTTTTTTCTATTTACCTATCTAGTCTGAGATCTCATTCATCAAAAATGTAGCTGGTTCTGGGACAAAAGTGAAGCTATAAATTCATGTATTCTAAAGAATCATGGAATTCATAATGCATAATGGTACTGGGGCAACATGGATAGGGTGTAACATAGGGAGCGGGTGACCTTTAGAGCTGTAAAGTGGGAAATGGAAAGAGCAAAATTTTGATAAAGGTATAAATAAACAGAGACATATCTTAGCCTCAGTCATGCTGTCTGCTGATCTTGATTTAGGATAACACCTCTGGACAATCAAAGCTGTTCAGGTTTTTGCCTATTACAGAGCTTAAGCCAATGCCATGGATTTAGTTCTTATTAGAACCATCAAATTCCCTAATGTATTCCTCCATGTCAGAGGTACATGAATGATCTTTCATTTGCATTGCATTAATGCAGTGGATTTAATGCAGGAAATATTAGGATGAAATGGAAAAAAACTACCCCCAAATGGCAGTCCTTGCATTCAGTATTTAGATGTAAAGTCTATGGTGCTGAAGAGAAGAGGTTGTATTTCAAAAAATGAAAACTTTATTCTCGTATTCCCTCAAAATGTTAGGAAATTTAGCATGCTTTAGATCTCAAACATCATTTTTCTTCAGTGTGTGTAGGAAATAAACTTCTTATTTTCCATTGCCGCTTTTTAGCAAAGGCTTTCCTTTTATAATTCTCAAGAATGACTGCTCTAGACATGACTGAATTGTGTTCCCGTGTAAGAAGCAGAAATGTGGTCTTAGAACTGTATCATTATGTTTTGGAAATGGAGGATTTTGCCTTATAGTTTTGCTGCTTCCAGTCATAAGTCATTTGACCTGAGTGTAGAGATAAGACCACCACTTGCCTCACTTACTCGGGAAACTAAATCATTCAATGTTGAGGGGGCTGACAAAGTTCATTATCAACTGCTCAAAAAGTCTTCAGAGATCTATCATTTCTGCTAAGTCTATAAGCCTGTAAGTTAATTTCTCATGACAAAATCATTCAAAATAGACAGCCTAAAAGATTTTTCAAATGACCTCCTACTTGGGCAGTACAGGGAAAATAAACCTAGATCCTTTCTCAAATCAGTTGAGATATTGTAGACATTTTCACCAGACAGTCCATTAGTAAGGTAGCATTTGTGGGGTTTCCCAAAGGTATGTGAAATTTATCATTCACACTGTTTACTGACAAAGTAAGCATCAGGATTCTTGTGCATATGGGAGATAGTGTTTCAGTTGAACAATCTTCTATTTCAGGGATCATGATTGCAGGTTTTGGAAAGCCACACTTATATTTTAGAAATCCCAGCATTTTGAAAGTCACAGTATGGCTACCAATCCCAACATTTTTACAAGTTGACAGGGGCCAATTTTTAGTTCCAGATTTTCACTCAGACTTCTGAGCATGTGCCAACAAATCAGTATGTGTTAGGTCTGGAAGCAGCAGCTTGTTTTCATCTTGCTTTTTTTTTTTTTTTTTTGATGTCCTTGGAGTGGAGATTCTATTGTAAAAAGTTTCTGTACCCCGTGTAAGTCCCAGGTTGGCAAATAGATGCTTAAATGAAACCTGTGAAGTCCATGAAACTTTGAAATATTAACTGTATAGCTGAAGTAGATCCACAGAAAGATGATTGGTTTCTGTAATTTGATTTTTAAGAAGGTATGCTGTACTGATATTTAAAGCTATTTGCTTCATTTTCCTTCATTTGATGCATCATTTTTGTATAAAATACTTCCAGAGGGAAGAACATTTCCAGGTATGCAGTACCTAATCTACTGGTAACCTCTTCAACTTATTATTTGTCCATCAGTCCTGTGGTCTCACTGATATAATTCACCATTTTATAAAATCCATGTGTTTTTTTTTAACTTGTAATTATTCCCAGCATTTGTAATGAATAAAGGTCTGAATACTTTCTCAAAAATACTGCAGAAAACATGATATGCTAAGAATCCTTCCTTATAACTGCATAGAAAGGTTTTGTTAATGCTAAGTCAGCAACATAGTGACATCCATTAAGATTTTTTTAAAGTAAATATATCTTTATGAAGAGTGCAAATGGAGAGGGAAAAAAAAAAAAGAACAGAAATAAAAGCTGTTAGTCCTGCATCAGGATCTCATTGTACTTAATACTGTGTAAACACAGAAAGCACATGTGGTTTTTTTGCATATTTTATTAACACACAATTCTTTATCCCTTTAAAAACATTTGAGGAGTTAGTGGAATAATTTGTTGTGAATTATGCAGAAAGTAGGCTTTTTCTTTAGTTGTGTGTTTGTATATACACATGCAGACAGATACATATAGGTATAACTTCTGTATGTGTTTGTTACTCCTGCAGGCAATTTACACTGTCAACTATTTTAGAACTGCTCTCTTTGCAGTTCATGGAAGGTTGGGATTATGTAGCAAAAAAAAAGAGGTGCTCCAACCGTTGCTGACTTTCAACCCTAACTTACCTGTTATGCTTTCAAAAACTTTTCCTTTTCTGTCATGCTATTGCTTTCATAGTCATTTACATAAAACTTCTGACTGAATTTCATGGTTTGATTTTTCTTACACACACCACCCACCACCCTTATGTGGAAAAAAAGAAATCATTAAAGGGTAATTACTTCTTGGTAAGAAAAATATATGGAGTTAGTGCTGAAAAATTTTGGAAAGCTTGGGGAAAGGCAGTATTTTGGCTTCATGTGAAATTGTAAAATTATAAGATTATTTGGTATGACAATGTGCTCATGAATAATTTTCTAAATTATGCTACTTCATTTTTGTCTGTTGTTATAACTAGTTTAATATTTCAATTAATGTTAGAAGTCTGTTAATAAACTGCATAACTGAAAATCATTGAATCATATCCTAGAATAACAATTAAGTTCTCAAGCTTCAGCCTTCTTTCACATTGCACAAGGATAACATGAAAAAAAACACACGTCTGATCTTATAGTTACCTTTTTTCTTTAGTCTAGGTTTTAGTTGCATAAAAATCAGTTTTCAAATTTCTGTCACAATTATGGCATCAAAAGGTACAATACTACTTCCAAGAAAAAAAATGAGAAAAAAAGTACACAACCAGTGTAAAATCTGACAAATGGCAGAGCATACAGATTGGAATATGACAAATAAACCTAGATACTTGTGTATTGAAAAGTACCAATATACCAATATACAATAAAGATAGTGATTATACAGTGATTATAGAAAGAAGTAAACCTGGAAAGATTGCTTTTTAAATTTTCTATAAAATTCAATAAAAAATAAATAAATATGTATTTCACAGAATAACAGAATTGAAGGGGTGGGAAGGGACCTTGAAAGATCATCGGGTCCAACCCCCCTGCCAAAGCAGGGTCCTTAGAGCAGGCTGCCCCTCCAGACAGGCTTTAAATATTTCCAGAGAAGGTGACTCCATAACCTCCCTGGGCAGCCTGTTCCAGTGCTCCATCACCCTCAGCGCGAAGAAATTTTTGCATGTTGGTGCGGAACTTCCTGTGCTCCATCTTGTGGCCATTACTCCTTGTCCTGTCCCTGCAAACCACTGAAAAGAGGTTGGCCAAATCCCTCTGTCTACCACACCTCAGGTATATTGATGAGATCCCCTCTCAGTCCTCTTTTCTCCAGGCTGAACAGACCCAGGTCTTTTGGCCTTTTCTCATAACGAAGATGCTCCAGGTCCTGTATCATCTTTGTGGCCCTCTGCTGGACTCTTTCCAGGAGATCCTTGTCTTTCTTGTACCACGGAACCCAGAACTGGACACAGTACTCCAGGGCAGAGTAAAGGGGGAGGATCACCTCCCTTGACCTGCTGGCCACACTCCTTTTAATGCACACCAGGATCCCATTGTCCCGCTTGGCCATGAGGGCACACTGCTGGCTCACGGTAAATCTGTCGTCCACCAGGACCCCCAGGTCCTTCTCCTCAGAGCTCCTCTCCAGCAGGTCGTCCCCCAGCCTGTACTGATACATGTAGTTGTTCCTTCCCAGGTGCAGGAATCTACACTTGCTCCTGTTAAACCTCATTTGGTTTCTTCCTACCCATCTCTCTAGCCTGTCCAGGTCTGGTAGCACAGCCTTCTGGCCTGTCAGCCACTCCTCCCAGCTTTGTGTCATCAGCATACTTGCTGAGGGCAGACACTATTCGCTCATCAATGAAGATGTTGAATAAGACTGGACCCAACACTTACCCCTGGGGAACACCGCTAGTCACAGGTCTCCAGCTGGACTCTGCTCCTCTGATCACCACCCTCTGAGCTCAGCCAGTCAGACAGTTCTCAACCCACCTTACTGTCGACTCCTCTATCCCACATTTCCTCAGCTTTGCTATCAGGATGTCATGGGAGACAGTATCTATGCTAAAGTCAAGGTAGATGACATCTACTGTTGTCCCCTCATCTGCCCAGCTGGTGATGCCATCATAGAATGCAACCAGGTTGGTCGAGCATGACTTCCCCTTGGTGAATCCGTGCTGACTACTCCTCATAACCTTCTTCTCTTCCAATTGTTTGGATATGGCATCCAGAACAAGCTGTTCCAGCACCTTTTCAGGGACAGAGGTGAGATTGACTGACCTGTAGTTTCCTGGATCCTCCTCCTTGCCCTTCCTGAAGGCTGGAGTGACATTGGCTATCCTCCAATCTTCAGGCACCTCTCCTGTTCTGCAGGACCTTTCAAAGATGATAGAGAGTGGTTCGGCAATCACCTCTGCCAACTCCCTTAGCACACAAAATGTGTTTGTTTCTATACTTATAGACATGTCTTCTTGGGAAAATAAATACTATTAATCTGAACATCTTCTTCTGCTTCTTTAACCCAGCTTTTTTTTAAAAAAGTACCTTAACATCACACTTGAACTTTGCCTTCTGTTTTTTTTTAATCTTCTCATCTGTGTTTTCTCTTGTTATTACAGACCACTTTAAATATATATTGTGAACATATATATATATATTCACAATAAAATTTTGCAGGCACTTTCTGACTGATTTTAGTAGCAGATTTGTTGAAAGAGGGCGGGCTACAGTGGAATTCCCATCTGTGGTTAGGATAGCTCTACGCAGCTGATGTTTTGACTTATTTGAATGACAACTAACTTGAGATCTGCCTTACTGAGAACATGTATTCAGGATTACACAGTCCTGACAGACTTCAGTGAGAAATTGCTGCAATGCCCTCTCTACATCAAAAATACCTAACTAGACTGGTTTTTCAATTCATATTCATATCATAGTAACTGTCTCAAAAAGAGCAACTTCATACAACTTAAATACAGTATGCTTTTCTTTTTTCTTGGGGTGTAATAATGGAAAAGCCTTAGAGTCTGTTGAGCAGTTGCGTGGATAAATTATTTAATGGTGGAAAGGAGCTGACTACTTAAACTTACTCAGCCAAGATGAATTATCAAATTGATTGAATTTTTATGTCAGGCCACACAAACTGAATTGCTTATCTTATACACAAACCTCTGTTTTTTCTAATGCTTGTCACTGAACTATGGACGCCTTGATCTCTTGCAAGTATTTGTTCTTGTTTCTGCTGGTGAAGAAGTTCTAATATTTGTCTGTTGCACAAAGCAGTAGTATTCATGGGGGCTGAGGGTGAAGCTGTTAAGAATTTGGCAATGGTGAAATTATGCAAAGTACTGCTCTGTGTCAGGATTATTAGAGGACGTGTTGATACTCTGATCAGTAAAGACTAAATGCAGGCATGAGCAAATATTAATAGAAAAGAGACAATTTTTTTCAAAACATTTCTACTTAAACATATATTTTGCATATTTAAGTAAGAATGCTCTTTTGATGATTGACTGGCATATAGTTGCATGCCCATTGTTTATGCCTGCTTTAAGGAAAAAATGTACCACTATGATTATGTGAAATGAAAGATATTTTTTCTAAAATACAGTATAGGTTGTCTATGTATTCATGCTCAGTTTGATGATACAAATGTTTAAAAACCAAGCCCCTTTATCTTAAGTGATTATGAAGCTCCAACAAGAGCAACCAAAAGCCCAAGTACTGTCTTCTGTGTCAGGAGAAAACTACAATGCTTTTTCAGGAGTACCTCAGAAAGGGTATAGTAAAATAGGAGATCATGTCTTTGTGATATGTCACCTATAAGGGTAATCTAACATTTTTACACCAAAAATATTTTTAGTTGAAAACTGTCTTCTTATTTCTGGAAAGACTATTGTTATGTAGAATTAATATCAAATTGTTATTACAAGCAATTTTTGTTCTGCAGTTTAAAAATCACCAAACTCAGTTTTCTATATTTTTTTAATGTCTCTTACTAGCAGATGTATGTGATGAATGCTAAAATATTACTTTTGAATGAACCTCTGCAGCAAGTCATTTTCAAGAACAGTTATTATCATGTTGTTTGTATTGAAAACATATTAAAACTTAAATAGTTTAAAAGCATAAACAGGCACAAAGCAAAGCCTATTATGGTACTGTTTACTAACACATTCATAATTACAAAATAAATTAAGCATGAAATGGAACACTTCTCATTTTCTGCAATAATAGTATGAAATATTTGATGTTTCTTTACAGATTATTCTGGAAAAGCTTTGAAAGTGAATAATTCTGAAGGTTGTCATGGTATTTTAGCAAAACCTAAACATATCTCTTTGAAAACACTCATGTCAATTTTTCTACAGATAATCAGACTGCCTGAGGAAGGGAGAGAGGCTATTCTAGAACTCAGTCCTCTAATCGGAATAATTATACTGCATAACATAATTAATTTCATAAATACAAAATGCTAATCTTTTCTCTCTTATACCTTCATTTAAAACCACAATATAAAATTACAGGACAGCTTAAATAAGAATTGTAAGATTCTTAATTCTTAAGTAAGAATGGTGCTCTTTCTGAATGTGAAGTCTGTATCTGAACATCTTTAGACCAATGTACCTACAATTCAGATAAAGAAATTCAGATTTTTCTCACTTCATCTCTTTCTTTACATAAGCAACATGCTTTGTGCATAATATATCATTGGAGATTTTTGTTTCACTCATCATTGCTCTTAAATGAAATTTGTTAGTATGCATGAAAAAAAAAAAAAAATTTAAATTTGGGAACTGCATCTTCCTCTGAAAAGCAGTGTAACAGCAAATACAAGCCCCCTGCTGTATCCATAATAATAACAACAGCTACTCTTTGCATACAGGTTTATAATAACATAGCTCAAGACATTTTAAAAAATGAACAAAAATCTAAACTTTAGGTGTGGGGAGTTGTTTCTTGTTTGTTATTCTTTTTTTTCCCTGTCAAATGAAGAAGCAATTTATGCCCAATTTCCCTGCATTGGTTATGCTTCTTGACTCTTGGGCTCTCTGCCATGACCCTTTCTGTCTTTCTGTTCTACAACCAAAGATATGCAAACCTAATTTTGATTGATGTATATCTTACATAATTTCTACTTAAATGAACTCTGCTTTCCCCTTCTTTTATGACCTTCTTTCCATGTGAACTTAAGCTTGAACTACAGTGCTTGGTAGAAGACACAAAGTAAGGGAGAAACATGCATTTGTTCATGGTAACATGGAGACTGGAAATATGAAGGTGAAATAATGTTTTGAAATGTAGTTTGAATATTGGTAAGTCTAAACTCAATCTGTCCCCCATGTTAGAGGTAAAGGAATTGAGAGAGATGCACATGTGCTCACAGGCATTCAGGTGCAATTCTTGGTACTGCATGAAGTAAAAATAAAAGGCTAGAGAGAAAGAACCCTTACTCCTATGAGCAAATTTTGCTTTTTTACACCTACCTAGGTGTAAAAGAGCTCAGAACTGTTCCATGCAAATTGAATTCAAGACAGAGTTTTTTCAGATCATATACAAGTAATGAGAATGTTCCCCTTATTCCATGTGGCTTTGGGTGAGGCCTTTTAGATCTGATTTATCTTTATATTAGAAGCCTGCATCAAGTATTTCCAAAGTTTGTTTCACTTTGTTTGTATTACTTTGTCTTTTTGTAATTACTGAGGAAAGACTTGGTATCATCACGTTAAAATCAAGTGAGGTACCTTGTAGAAAATAGGCTAAAGAAACCATGCCTGGACACTGAAATCTTGTGTACAAGCTAAATATACTGTACAATGAAAGTCATTCCTAGCTGTTTCATATCTCAGCATCCTCTTTGGCACTACATACTGCATACCTTCTCTTCAACAGTTTTATTTTTGTCCTTTATATCTTTGTGTTTGAAGAGGACATTTAATAAACAGCCTTTCCGAATTGGTCCTTAGTAGGATCAAGAATTTCATTTGTAGGATAGGTTTAAAAACCTGCACTGGTACCTTGAGCCTTCTGTTGAAGGGAATGTATGACCTTTTCAGTCTTTCGGGCTATATATGCCTTCAGAAAGCTGCTGCTTCAGGTACAACAAACAATTTTTCTGCATTCATAGCTATTGCTTGTATTGTTCACCCATGTAAAGAGCAGATATCTCCATTTAACACTTACGCAGTGTAAGTAGCTGCTGTATACATCCAGCAGTAACCGATATTAATAGCTGACTGCAGCCGGGAGCTTCCTGAAGGCCAAATTCCTGTTGTCTTGAATAGAGGATGATCTCTGCACTGTGTTCCACACATGGCTGTTAGTGGCAGGGTCATTTATGTAATTAATGCCTGAGTTGATTCCAAAGAATAGACTACAGGAAAGGCAAAGATCTCAGTATGAGTTTTGTATTTGTAAATAGCTTACCTATGTGCTGTAATCTAAAGAACTCTTCTCCTCATTTTTCTACAAATCTAGCACATATGTTTCACTCAGAGGAAGTCTGGCTATTTTCCCTGTTTCTGACATCTCCTGATTTTTCATTTTCAAACACTCATTCTAATTCAGGAAGATAATGAATATACAAGAATTCATCTCCTCCAAAATGTTAGTATTTTAAAAACCTGAACCTAGGGTTGTGGTCTTTTTTTTTTCTTTGTTCTAGTGGAGCCAAATTTACTTGATGTGTCCCCAACCTCCATAGAAAGGCTATTCTAAAAGTTTGGCTATACCACCTGACAGTCTTGCTCATCCTTTATTTGTTCCGTTTTCTGACAAACACTTCTCTTGTTCAGTGGTATTTTTGCCTTTGTAAAAGTTTAAGAACTGGTGAAAATTTTCAAATAAAGAATTTTGAACAGTGGCCAGCGATTCCAGTATTGATGAGACCAATGTGAAACGTAGAAGCAGGACTGACTTTGCTTTTTTTCTGTGCTGTTCTTGTGCTTGACAAAGGCTCCCTGTAAACATCTGGAAAGACACATTCCTCTTCTTCTCTGCTCACCTTCAAACTCTCCTTTGCTGCAAGAAATATCACAATAGCAAGGCTTGCTGTAGTGCTGAGTCTTCTGCCCTCACTAATGCTGTGGTTTTTTTTTTTGTTTGTTTGTTTTTTATTTTCCCTTGGACTCTACTGTTCGTTTGTATCCATCTTTATTTTTTTTTTTTCTGTTTTGTAGTTTGATTGTAAGCCTTGGCCTGGGAGTCTCTTTGTTACATATTTGCACGGCACCTAACACAATGGGGGCCAGATCTATTATAGTATAGTGATAACTCACATAGGAATGGTGAGTCTGTAGAGTTCAAAATGGCAATTGTAAGAGCACTGTCTGTTTTTTTTCTTGGAGGCTCTGGGATTTAGGTACCTAGTTATCAGAGTAATTTAAGTTGGCCTGGCCAGTCTTCGGGGCTTAGTAACTTTTGTTAAAAGTAGATTTATTGTGAGGATTCATTCCCACACACTGTCTCCCATAGTGATAGGGGAGAACAGAAGGTTGTAAATCAAGCAGATTTTAGTGTAAATTATTCAGAGTTTTTTTATTTTCACTAAAATTCCCTGCAGAATATGTCTGTCTGATGAGCTACTCCTGATTATTTCTTGAAGTCCACTAACTATATGTAGCTCACATAATATATATGTTCCTTTAACAAGAAAGTAAAATGCACGTTTGCATTCCTTTCTCTCAAGAAATATAGCAAGTCCATTGAATGAATGATTAGCATGCAGTGGAAGTCTTATTGCTGAGCTAATGAATTGAAAAGATTTTGTGACATAAGCCTTTAATACATACAACTTGATGGTTCTGCATCATTGCTTTTTTTTTTTTTTTTTTCTTTTTTTTAAGTGCATTCAGTACTATTAAGATTACATGTGGCTAGTTGCTGGCTTTATAATTAAAATACTGACTTTATTAACAAGATTTGCATGAATAAAGGTTACTCATATGCAAAAGGGTTTGTTGGATCTGTCTGTAGGTGTGGCTTGCTTAAAAGACAAAGAGCACTGTGCTTTACTGATTTCTAATTTTCCAAAGTGGTGTTGCCTGTTATTGGAGGGTAGACAAACAGTAGATATTTTAATGGCTGTTGTTTCCCAGACAGGAGAAAGCTGTTTCTCTTTACTTCTCATATACTTTAGAAACTAAATACAGGAACTCACAATGAATTAACTACACAATTTTGATATGATAGAGTGAACAAAGATGTATAGCATGTACTATTCAAGAATGGAAGTTGCTGAAATATTCTAGATGCAAAATAATGAAATTTTAAGTTCCATTAAAAAAAAACAAAAACAAAAACAAAAACAAAAAACATATCAATCTCTTTAATCAGGGCAAAAATTAAAGCATCCCTTCTATAATAATAATTCAGGCACAAAAGATTAATGAAATATTAATCCTATATAGCTCTTCCAGTCTGTCTTTCAGAAAATTAAAGTTGAATGCTCAGAGGTAGTCAAGAATGCAATTTAAAATGAATGCAGCAAAGTTTTCCATAATAGCTGTGAATTTCCTTTGTGGTATTTTTGACTCATAAAACAAATGTCTGTATGTCAAGCTATAGGCATGATCTCAGAGCAAGCAGTTTTGTCCTATGTAACAGTTTTAACAAGAAAGAACAGAACAAAATGAAAACTGACAGTGATTCTGAAAATCAGATGTATGTACAGTAGTACGTTCTCCCTCTGTGGTAGCATCAAGTTTTTCAACAACTAATAAATTTAATAATGAAACATGGAGTGTGAGTAACCAGGAAAGCAAAAATTGAATTTAAATATTATTGTGACCATTGAGCATAATTTTTGCAACAGCTGTCGCTAATATTTTAATTAACAATTGACTTTGCAACTTCAGCCCAAAGGGTTACTGAGTTGGATTGCCTGCTTATTTTGTGCTGAAGTTACGTTTTCATTTTCTGAAGTTGTCTGACTTGCTTGTCTTCAAATAGCTTACGTATAAATGTGTCTGAGTCAAACTAATTTTCCCCATAGAAACTGGACTTATCTGCAAAGGGAAATATTAGTGTTAGGTTTTAAGTAGCCAAAAAGTTTCTTGTGCTGTTCCTTTCCTCACACATATTCAGATAAAATAAACCTGCAGTTAGCAGTACTGCATCCACCCTCAACATGATTTTAAGAGAGAAAGTGTGAGGTGTGAAAAAGTGATGGTAAAAAAAGTATTTCAGCACATAATAGACATCTTTTTTGTTTGTTTGTTTGTTTTGTTTTGTGTGTTGTTTTTTTTTGTTTTTTTTTCCTTCAAACCCAGCCAGCCTTTCCTTCATTGTTCCACTGCCACAACCTTCCTTTTCCCCTTCTTGCATCCCTCTTTTCACTGCCATGCTCTATATCCAGGTCTTTTTTTCTTTCTTTTCCAACTCAAGTACTACTTCTCCCTTGATAGTCCTATTCCCCACAACCCTGTATATATATTTAATATTATTTAAACAGCTAAAAGATTTTAAACAATTCTACAAACAGTTAATTCTAACTTGTTTGGGAGGTCCTTTTTCTTCCTCTTTCCTTACTCAATAGCTTTTGTTAAGCACGCTTATGGCTTTTCTTTGATTGGATGTTCAACAAATTAGTCTAAATAAAATCAGGTAGACTGAAAGAATGGTTTTGTAGTTAAGTTGCTGGAGTAGAACTCAGGAAATTAAGTTCACTTCACAGCCTTGCCACTTATTTTGTGTGTGCCCTTGAACTAAGTCATTTAATCTCTACATTTTTCTATATTCCTGAAGCAGAATTACTTGTACTGCCAGGCTGGATAGGGGTTTGAGTAACCTGATCTTAGTGGAAAGGTAGAAGGTGTACCTGCCCATGGCAGCAGGGCTGGAACTAGATGATGTTTTACAGTTCCATCCAAATAAAACATTTTTATGATCCCATAATTCTATTACACACTTTAGCATATAGTCTAAATTATACTATGTACTTGAACACTGTTTAGAAAAATTGTTTTTTATCCTGAGATACCATATTCATAACAGCCACTGAAACTAATAACAGTGATAGTTGATAACTGAATTGGTGACAGGGATCTCTAAGGTAAACTGCAGTGATTAGAAATGTGTATGATACATTGAAAGAAAATATGCCATAGGAGAGAACAGGTTTTTTTTGTTTGTTTGTTTTGTTTTTTTTTGTTTGTTTTAGCACTTGTATAATCATTAAAACTAATGCTGAAGGTGTCATAGTATGCATGATCTGTTTCAGCATGGAAACTTGGTGCGTTTAACTGTCTCACCTTAGATGGGGTCTAAGCCTGCAAGGAAAGAAACAACAACAACAACAGCAAAAAAAAAAAAAAAAAAAAACAAACAGAAGATCAGGTTGAATCACAGAATCACAGAATTTCTAGGTTGGAAGAGACCTCGAGATCATCGAGTCCAACCTCTGACCTAACGCTAGCAGTCCCCACTAAACCATATCCCTAAGCTCTACATCTAAACGTCTTTTGAAGACTTCCAAGCTAAATATTGACAAGCTAAATATTGAATATTTCCACTAAGAAAATACGAATTACACAGATTGCATACTCCATATATCACTTAAATGTTTAGAAAAAGGTCAAAGTAGAAACAGCACTTCCTGGAACTTAATGTTGATGGGATTTGTTGATTCTGTTGCTGAACCCTTTCCTCCATGGAAAATTTGCTATGGTGTTCACTGCTTTTCATGACGCTCACTTGCCAAATAATGCAGTAGGAACAGCTTGGCTGTCTTTGGAACAAGTTATCTAGCTACTTGAGTGGTAGTTTTATGGAATCTTAGAGGAGTTAAGGCTACTCAGTATCTTAATATGAGATTTCTAAGCAGCTTGAAGTGGCAACTCATTTTCTGCTACTCAGAAATATTTGGAAAATTATTACACCTCTAAGTCTTGAGTAACAATGCCAAGAAAAATGGTTTTGCACCTCCTCTGACAGGTATTGCAAGTTATGTGCTATTAACATGTAAATCAGAGGAATAATAGGGTATTTCTATTTGCTTTGTATTGCTCTGGACTTAGATGAAATGTATTAATCACAACTGAATAGGAACTGGTGTTGTATTGTGATGGAGCATCTGTATTTTGTGATAACAGTGCACACCTGTGTAGAGTTCTGAGATGGGTAAGGCACGGTGTGATACAGAAGAGGAAACAAGCAGAGACTAGGGATGCTTGTATCTTTTTCTTATATAGAGAAACATTGGATGGTATTAGTTTTGAGATCTCACATACAAATTGACCATACTTTGACCTCATTGTTGCTGAAATCTGTTATAATCTGATGAATGTTAGGTGGCTGTGCTGGCCATAGGCAGCTTTTTAGTACTGATCAAAACAAACTGTGGTCAGTTACTTATGGTATGTGACAGAATCACAGAATGGTTGAGCTTGGAAGGGATCTCTGGAGGTTATGTTGTCCAGTCTATCTGCTTAGATGACATCCAAGCAGCTTTTGAATATCTTCAAGGATGTAGATTTCATGACCTCTCTGGACAGCGTGTTCCAGTCCTCAGTCACATAGTCCCCTCTGTAGAGCTTTTCTAGTCTGTCAATTGTAAGAATCTTTTAGGAAGAGGAACTCTTATAAGAAAGGCAATTCCAGGATAGCATTGTGCAGTTGCAATCAAGGATGCAAACAACGACACTGTAGAAATCTGAATTCTGTCTTCTGGTATCTGCGATAATTTTAATCAAGAAAACTCTGTTGCTGTCATTGAATCTTGAGCCTGAAGAAGGATTGTCAGAATATGAACCAGGAGGTGGGATTTGGATCTTTGGTCTAGACTTAATGGGAAAACGAACTCTCCTTATAGTTTCAGCTTGAAGGTAGTTATTAGTCTTTTGAGCAGATAAATCATAAGTAACCAATCATGATGATAATAAGTAACCAGCATCTTTTTTTTTTTTTTTTTTTTTTTCACCTATCTAAAAAACTGGTGCCTATTAATTACATTAGTTTAACAAACTGTCTAGGCTTAGGAAGCCATTTGATCACCAAGACTAAATGCAAATACCAAGCAGGTCTGTTTGAAGTAGGCACCATCTCTGCAGGATGAGTTGGACATGCTTTGAAAAGGCTGTTTCACAAAGATGTTTCCAATGTCATGTGAAGTGTATTCACACCCTTTGATTTTAGGATTTTAATGAAAGTTCTATACAACCTTATACATGCTTCGCTGCTACTCAGTTATAGTAAACATCCAGCTGGTCATTTTGAATGACTTTTTCTGCTGCCAGGAACATGTAACACATTTAGTTGTATGCAGAATTTTAACTTAAATAGAATTATGAATCAATTAAGGAAAAGAAATTATGAAATAGGAATCTCTGACACTATAGTAATTACACCTGTGTGAAAGAGCCATATCTTAATCTGCAACCACATTTTTTTTTTTTCCTTCTCCTGGAGTACTTGCTGCTTTCTCAAACAAGGGAAGCATGCGTTACGATACTGTGTGGCAGCTAATTCTCCAGTTTTTTTCACAACTATTAACATAAATGGTGTGTTTGCAGTTGCATTACACCTTCAATTTGTGTTTCCAGTGGGGAAACTTCAAGTCATCTTCTAGCAACTAGCTTGGGACTATCTGCCAGAAGGTGGGGGAAGCAGAAAGGTGCTTTGTTTGAAAAATGAAATCTAAGTTTCTCATTTAAAAACTAAAGAACAACATGGAAGTAAAATAGTCATACTGAAAAGTATACAAGTAAGCAGCTGAATGAGTCAGATGCAAATATTTTCAATAAACATTTATACCTTTAAATTATTTATTTCTTTCTTTAGTACAGATGTATGCTTTTGGGGATAGAGTGTTGAGCTAAATCATTTTAAATCTGATTGCAAAGAGGGTAACTGAATGTTTCCTTAACGAATGCATGTGTGGTGCTATTGCTATGATTATAGGCATGGCGTGACTAGAATTTAAGTTACTCCTCCTCCCCAGACTTGCATCCTCAACTTATTTCCTATTATATTCAAGCCACCTGTTTTTCCTGTTAGGAACATAAAATGTTAGTTGAAATCATAAATGGAACTGCATGAATACATGAAAGGCAGTCACCTAGTACAATTTTAATAATTCTGTAACATTTATTAAATTCTCTGTTGAATCACTTCATGATATTGATGGCATAATTTAAAGTGACAGAAATGAGGGAACATGACCTTTAATGTCATGACATGAGTTGTCAAAAAAAAGAAAAAAAAAAAAGAAAAGATGAGCTTAATTCAGCCAAATGGCTTACTAGGAAGTTGTGGTACATAATAAACTGAGATTTTCCTTTTGCTGAGATGACACAGTTCAAGCTGTAATTTTTCTTTTAGACAAGGAACTGAATGAACTAGAAGAGGGAACTATTCTAATTTTCATCTTCATATGGTATTATAGCATGCTAATTCTAGCTTATATGAGGGGATATGTGCAGTATGATAACTTGCAACAGAAGAGAGCTAGATCCATTGATCACCAAGATGATTTCCAGAACAGTATCCCGTGTTCATAAATAGAAAAATACAACTGCTTCTTTACTGCTATCATTAGACAAACACACAATCAGCTGTCTGAAATCACTGTATTTTCCATCTATTGGTTAGAATTCTCTCCTATTGATGCACTTCCTGTAGTGGAACTACAAAAGAAAAAGTATTCAGTGATTGTCACAGATGATGTTCAGTTGTCTTATAATTTTAACAGCAAGATGAATAGAAAGAATAGATTTCTTTAAATTATTCTGCTAATGCAAATGGAACAAAATCCATTTCCTGTTTAGACTTTATATCAAGTATGGAATGAGATGAAAATATCTAATGTAAAGGTTCTCAAGTCCTGCCAGCTGTAATGATTGCTGCTGGTGTTGTGGCCTTATAAGAGGACCTGGATATATGTGTAGGAAATAGTGGCTGGAAAGAACATAATGGACAAGGAAGACCATTGAGGAGAGATGCTGGGATGTAACAGAAACATTAGTTCAGGTCTTTGTAACACAGATCAAAATTAGTGTCACAGTTAAAAAATATCTCAAATTGACTTGCTCAGTTGTGAATGGGATCTGATCTGTATAAAGAGACCCAAGCAAGGGTCTTATGTCCTAGATGTTTGTCTCCATATCTACTGTATTTCACTTAATGTTTACCAAAGGCTTAAAGTATTTAAGCTTTTAGGAGGGGTGAAAAGTCTGTCTTCTATTTATTTTTGAGGTAAAAGTCAAGGCATTAAAAAAAAAAAAAAAAAAAAAAAAAAAAGAAAGAAAAGAAAAGGAAGAGGAAAAGGCTGTCTTTCGTGTAAACATTGGTCATAAATGACTTCCAAGATTTTTTTTTTTTTTTATTTAACCTAAGTTTGCATAGAAAGCCAACAAAATAATAAAAAAAAAAAAAAAGTGGGAACAAAATTCAAAAATTTCTTTTATTCAAAAGATCATATAGCACCTTCATAAAAACTTGTTTTCAAAATAAACAAGTTGATTCAACTTTAAAATGTTATCATATTTAATCCTCTTCCCTTCCCCCCCCCCCCCTCCCCCCAGTTTTCTACTATCTTCTTCAGGATAGTATTATACATAATTCAGAGAATAACAGTGCACGATGGCATAATGGTTAGCTGATAACCTTTTATCTCTTTTATTACATTATTGAATAAGGGTTGGGGAGGGTGTAATCTGTGTCATAGTCTAGGCTAGTTGAATCTGAGCATCTTAGATTGTCTTCTAGATCTAAAAAGCAGTGCAAGCATGTTTTGCGTTGAAATGAAACACTAAATCACAGTGGATCAGTTGTAGTCTTTCCTTCTTTGTTCAAGTATTTAATTTTTCATGTTATTGACTCTTTTGGAGTTAGCTAAGCATTAAGGATTTTTGGAATTATTTGGTCAGCAGGTTTTTTGTTACAGACTGGAAGGTCGGTCTTTATTATTAAGTTGTCATTTATTTAAACAGAATGAGAATCAAATGTTCCGGAATATCAGGAAGGCAACAAACTTGCCATGTGATATCAGTAGGTTTGCTACATACACCAGTGGGCAGCATGGCCGCATGATTACTGTTCAGCTGGCACTTAAAGAGAACCATTAATGAGCATTTTTTCCACAGCCTAACTGGGTAATGATTGGAGTTATTTCTATCTGACAAACTCTGAACAGACCTAGGATGTCTGTAGCATATGAAACTAGCAAACTCAGTATCAGTGTGTCAATTTATGAAAGCAGTAGTCACTCCAGGGCATTTACTAGCACTAACATTCATGTAGACACATATATTGGAAGTATCCCTTACCTGAACTAAGAGAATGTGAAACACAAGCTGAAGTTTAATTTTCCGTGGAACCTCAGAAGCAACCTCTAAGTAGATCTATTTACTAAGTGCTAGTTTTCTTTTTGTGAAAAATCACATTAAGAATAAAATATAAAATACTCTACAGATACAGAGTTACTGCAAGAAAGTGGAAGAAAAATTAAAAAAAAAAAAAAAAAAAAAAGAAAAATCCAGGAAAAAAGTGCTGATGAAAAATAAAATATGCACGTTTAAACTGAAGAAAACTAATTGACAGAAGAATATATCAGCTATATCATTTGCACACTGCAGGTTATTAACAACAAAAGTTGTCAATAGATAAAATATTGAACAGTAATTATAAATTGAAGTAGGAAAATAAGTACTAGCTTTATTAAAAATAAAAAGTAAAAATTAAGACAAGATAGCTTGAGGCAAAGAGAAGTCAAGAGAAGTCTGTCTAAATGAGTATGTAAAGCTTCTGGATCATGGTCAAAGAGCCTGAACTTGGTTTGAAAGTGTTTTTTTGCTGTAGTAAGTGTGACTTCTTCTATGACTACCATAGTTTCAAAAGGCACTGTTGACTCAAAATAAGAAGCACTAGAATAGCTGGCACATAGTGTCAGTTCTGCAGAGGCTTCAAAGAAGCTTTGGTGATGAGACAGTTTTGTACATTTGGAACTTGGTTCACAGCAGGGTCTCTTGTAGAAAGTGTCCATTCCTCTTACTTTGAGGTTACCCAGTCTACTTCTGATGGGCTTCTAAATAATACACTGTCCTGTAGTTGCCTGCAACATTCAATATTGTGTAAGACATACTATGAAGACAAAATTAGACGAGAAAGTAGATAAAAAGTTCTCGGTCTCCTTCATTAAAAACTGATTTTTTTCTGTTTTTGATTCTGTTATTTAATGAGAATTATAATAGAAGACATGTAGTTCAAATAATGTAAAGGACTTTCCCCATGTAGGCACAGCTTTACTACTTCAGAAGCAAGGAAATAGCTTATCAAGACAAGAAGAGTTTGCAAGAAGAGATTCAGTTTTATGAATCTATGTGTTCAACTGTGAAAGCTGATCCCTTTTGGTAATGTGTACACTACATACTGTTTATTACAGAATTAGGATTCAATTAAGAAAAAAAAAAGGAAAAGAAGGAAAAACATGTTTTGTTTCAAATGTGTGTTATCTGCCACAGAAAACGCATGGCTACAGGTCTTTATATAGTGATATTGTACTCATCAACAGAATTATCCCGCAGTCCCTTATTTAGAATGATCCATCATTTTCTTAAGCAGGCTATTGCTTTTAGAAGATTTTATCCTGTTGGATGTGATTTTTTTGTTTTTGTTGTTTTTCTTTTTTTTTTTTTCTTTTCTAATTATACCAGTATATTGATGAGAAAAGTAAATTACCAACTTAAATACTGGCTAGTTTGTGTGATAGTTGACTATAGCTGGATGTTATTTGGATTTCTATATCTTTTTAAGAACAGTGCCAAGAGCTAATGACTGTGATTTGATCCCACATTAGCAGGGCTCTTCTTATTGAAAGGATTCATCATGCATAGAAATTTGTGCTTTAGCTAGAGGCCATATTCTATGCTCTCAGTATTCAGAATGGAACATGCTGTCTTCATTTCTACTCAGTTACCCGTGAAACAAATGACAGAAGGGATGGGACAAATGCAGCCTATTTGTCATTTTCCCTCTGTGCCTTCCCTCCCCCCAGATCAATAGAAGAGGGAAGATAATAAAGAACAATCCTACTAAATACATAACTGAAGAAAAAGAGAGGAATGTGAAGCGATCCTTTTGGTTGTTTGCTTTTTTTTTTTTTTTTTTTTTTTTTTTTTTAGGGGGTGGGAATGGGGGCTAGGGGAATAGGCCCAAATACATATAAATAAATAGAAAGTCTAGCAATAACAAACTCCAAGCTGTTTAGAATCCCACTGCCTTCCAAGGTTATTGTGTACCTGTTAGCATTTATTATTAACAAGGGAATTGCAACTATGCTTCCTGACAGTTGAGAAATCCTAATAAAGTTCCAATAACCTCATGCTGTTTGAGGAATAAAGTTTTCTATGAGAAGCCAATATCCATTGGTATGTCCCCTACTATCCCTACTGCCGTTAAAGGGAAGTCTTTCCAGATATCAGAGTCAGTAAGAACATTTCTTGTTCATTGAAGAAATACAATAAATAGATCATGCCACACACACACACACACACACACAAAAAAAGGCACCAATACATCATGGGCATAGGTCCTTACCAGCTGAAGGATAGAACAGGTGACTGAAAGGTACATATTGATTGAAGCTGCAGTACATAACCTCTATAATGGTGAATATCCCTGTAAGTCTGTACTATAGATGTAGTATTTTTTGTGGATCTCAGGAAATGTAAGACATAAAATGTTAACCAATATTCCTTCCCAAGCAAATTAAAAATATGTTTCAGTACAACTTCAAGATCAAATTCATAAGGAAATATTTTACTGATAGTGCATATATCAACAGATGGAATAAGCTAGAAGGTAGCCTAAAACTAATAATACATATATTTAAATGTAGCAGTTTGATTTAAGTAAATTAATTAGAGATGTCAACAGAGCTTCACCACACTTAATGAAGTGGCAGTTTAAGCAAACAAACTCACTAAATACTTTATAACTTTTGGGTGTAGGTGCAAAATCCTATTACCTGTTAAGTCACCCTATAAATGATGATACCTCTGCATATATGCATTGTGCTGCTGTTGTAATCTTGTCGCTGAAAGCAAAACAAAATCCTTAGACCTTTGAGAGGGCTATCATTTTTCTCTTTCTTTAAATTAACCCCCAGCAGAGTAATAGAGACTGCACATTTTACATTAATCACGGTAGCGGAATAAATTCTTTTCTTGTGTATGAATAGTTTTACATATAGCAGCCTCTGATAGTAATTGATCATCTTTACTGTTTATTTTTGAATGTGGAGAAATCTTCTATTTGAATTTTATTGACAGTTGAACATGTACTTCAAATGAATCTAGTCATTTACGACTAGAAAATGTGTCTTTGTGATAAAGCAAAATTGATCAGAAGATAGGAGGCTTAATCCACGATGTATGTCATAGATGAAGTAGAATCTGCATTTTTTTATGCTGTGACTCAGAGTGACTTGGTGCTGTTTTTCCCATTCCAATTTTATCTGTAGCCCAATTACTTCCATACATTGAATATTGAAAATCTTTCCCCTAAGCAAGCACATGTTTGGGCTTATTACTCTTCCTTGATTTCAGTAAGTGTGCTTACTGCCAAAGCAAACCCTTGTTCACATCCCCTAATATGAATAATTTGTTCTATCCAACTTAATCCTGTTACCACTTTATCACCATTAATTTTTTCCCTTAGAAATGTTTAGGTTAATGTTTTCCCCTTGCTCCTGAAGCCACACTTCTCGGGAGAGCTCTCTGTTATATTGCCACACATCGCTCTCTGGACCCTGCAACTTCTGGCATGAGCCTCAAAATGACATCCAGGAGATCCATAACAACAGCAGATTATGCTGAAAGGAAATCTTTTCTAACAGTGCCATTTGGCACCCGCTGTAGACCATGGACATTGTATATACTCTCAGAGTTGTCATCCATATGCAGGAGAGAAACTAAATGTAACTTCTTCAGAGTTCTGAAGTGTAGTAAGAGATGAGAGTTTTGAGGCATTGCTGCTGCTTTGTATTTTTGTCATCATCATACCTAGGAACTGTAGTCAAAATCTAGTTTCTTCTCCCAAAGTCTCAGGAGAAGAAAAAGACCACAGATGCTTATGAAGGATCTTGAATAGCCCTGGAGACGATATTTCTTAAAATGCAATACAGCAATGTCAATATTCAGCTGTCCAATTCAAGCTGTCATTGTTTTTGTAGGTCCGTTACAGCACTGGAGATTTTAAAGAGGGTTGTAAAGGGAAACAACAAGTGCCTTTGCAGATGTTACTAATCATTCTGTTCAGGGGAGCAGCATGAAGAAAAAAGTTTTTCACACTTGATATTTGGGTCATGAAGGCTTTGCTGGAGTTTGTATGGGTCTGGCAAAGCCTGCAAGGTGTGCTTTCTTAACCAGGGCTGTTCTCATGGGCTCAGTCATGTCTCTTCACTCCAGTGTACTTTCTGATGAAATGTCATCTGTTTTCATTTGTTCTTTTTTTTTTTTTTTTTTTTTTTGTCCTGGTGAAAAATAATGTATATATTTTTATGCATATGTACCAAAGTATTTTCAGTATACCTAGTTTGTTACCAAGGCCTTCAGGTTTTATCCACCCCTTGCTATTTGGATGCTGGAATTCCTTTCTGGATGGAAATTTCCATTGTCCATTCTGTACCTTTGCAAGAATCGAAAAATGGCTGAAAATTCCATCATAAAAAAAATGTGGAAGAAAAAAAAAAAGAAAATCAAAAATAAATCTGGGTATTTATCTCTCTTTAGTGTATGTACATAATGTTTTTACAAAAGCATAAGAACATAATTGAGAAAAAAAATCTGAAATTCAGTGATTTTTTTTTCCTGCATAACTATATTTTTTCAGCTGAGTTCATTTCCTTGAATATGCATAGAGCTGTTCTTCAGGATAAAGGAATATTCCTAAGTTAGCATCCATGATTTCTTCAGCTGTGGTAGAACAGAAGTACTTGCTTGCCCCATTAAGCAAAGCCCCATGGAGTTTGCGCTTATTCAGTTGCTTGCTAAACAGGGACATATTTTGCTGGAGGGACTTAAGAGTTTCTTTTTCTGGAGGAGCAAAAGGCCATTATCATCAGTAGGTTCTCTTTTCACCTTGTGAAAAATGAAACATGCAACACAGCAGGGAAGGAGAGAGACTGATGTTTAAAGGATACAGTCTATTTATGGACCCATTTTCACAAGCCAAATCTGCAAGCATTAGCACACAAACCCATCCTGGGTATAGTCTAGAAACATCAACAGGGATGTAAAAGAACAGGGCCAGAAAGAGTGCCAAATATTTGTTTAAAATGTACCTATTTCTACTACAGCTCCCTGACTTCTCATAATAATTGTCATGAGAAATTGGAAGGTAAATGAGTGCAAGTTTCAGTATTGGATACGATAAAGACAATAGGGTAAAAAAACATGAGTGAGAAATAAGATGGTAAGCTGATAGCATTTCCCTGAAGTACCATCCTACCCCTAAAGGGCTGCAAAACAAAAAATTAAACCACCACCTTTCTTCCAAGTTCTGTGTGTCCTTTTAGGCTACTTAGTACACAAGGTTGCCTCGTATATTAAAAAAAAAAAAAAAAAAAAAAAAAAAAAAAAAAAAAAAACCACCAGCATACTGCATGTTTTTGTAGCACCAAGGTACTATGGTGACTTTAATTCTGGTTACAATATCAAATATAGTAAATAATTTGTTATTTGAATATTGTTATTCTCTTTTATATCTTACTGCCAAATTTTAGGACATTTGAGAACAATGTCATGAAATCTCTCACTGCTAGCTACTGTTTAAGTGTCTCGTATGGGTATTCTCTAAAAATGCAAAATGAATGGAAGTATTTCCATGTTATTTGCTTAAAACATTCACAGGACTATAGCTATGAATGTGCCATAAATCATGGTGTTCTAAATGTGAGGCTAGTTAACTAGTAAAGTTACCCAAATGAAAATGCTTCTCCTGCCCATACAGTTTCTCCTTGTAAGTCATTAAAGGCTTGTGACTAATAATCAGCTTATGTACACACTTATTGTTTCTTTCAAAACAGATGACCCAGACTCTTCAGAACCATACATATTAAGTTTTTTTGTTTACAAAAATTCCACACAGACCTACATGGGGCTGGATTCGCTGTGCACACCATATCCTAAATAGAATGGTAGGTGGTGGTATGGAGATAATGGTTATTATTCAGAATATCTCCTCTATAAAGATATTCTGGTAGTGTCTCTCCCCTTATGAGCTATTCATCTAATTCTTTCCTAAGGCTGTGAGTCATAGCACATCAGATTTGGGTTTAAAATTCAGAACCAACTGTGCTAATATCATATAGTGTCTTTTTGGCAAACACTGCAAATTCTCAGAACACACATCTGCAATTCTAAACATGCTAGAGACTTGGTTTACAAAGTTTAGTTTAGAAGCAAGCTGCCAATATGTACAGAAAAGTTACCACATCACAGAAACAAACTGTAAGCCAGTTCCTGAGATGATTGCTAGTTCTGTCTGAATGTGGACTAAAAGCCTTGATGCTAACAGGTTTATTTGCCTTTTCAGGTAAAGTATATTTTAAATTAGGTTCCGAAATCACTCAGAATGACCACTCCTCCCCACACTGTGATGCATCCTGGGTATCACCAAACGTGTAAGATTTTTACATTACACATTTTATTGTGTGGAATCTATATGATAAAAATGAGTCATGAATTATATGTCTCTGTTCTGCTACAGAGCTGCCCAGAGGAAAATCCAGAGAAAATATATGCAGAATTAATGATCTGCTGTTTTTATTGGTGTGGATTCCCTGTTTAAATTGTATGTAGCGACCACACGTACTACTGCTGGATAGCAGGATCTCAGCAGTTGTGGATAGAAGAGTTGTAGCTGCATTTTGAACCTCTGCTTCTTGAAAACCTATGAACTGTTCAAACTTCATTCAACTGGTTATTGTCTCCACTGCTTGAGCTGTTGCACTCAATAAAATTAATTAAATATTCATCAAGGGATGAGAAGGTCGGATCAATAATGTTTGAGGGAAGGTGCTGAAAGTATAGACAAAGTATTTTCACCATGTTTCTCACTGTTGTGGATAATCATTCAAAGTCTAAAAACATTACAGTGAGAATCAGGCACCTAATAATCAGGAACTCAAATAAATACATGATGTATTCTGCAAGACAGCCCCTTACTGCACTGAATACAATGAGAAGCCCATGATCTGATGCTGGAAGCATTTAGCAGTTTGGTTGGTGGAATAACCTTGGATGCCCACTGAAATTTTGCCTCTTTACCTCTGAAAACCTCTGAAACATGCTAAAGTTATGTCAGATGTAATATGTATCAGGCTTATGTTTATTCATAAACACCCCCACATTGTATTTATTATGTATTTAATTTAGTGCTTTTTTTCCAAGTTCCAATTTAAATGAGTGCCTCTTTCAAGTTCTAATTTTATTGATGCAAAGAAAAGAAAGATACACATGCTATGTCATGACAACAGGATAACCATATGCCACTCAATCATTTGATTTACATTATGAAAACAACATCGGGGTTTTCTGAAAACTGTCATTTTGGAATGTCTAAACTAACAGTTAAGTCATTCTAGTCACATAACGAAGTTCCCAAGCCTGGAGTGTTTCATCAATGACACTTCAAACTGAAGAATTTTAAAAATATGCGGATTTGTTTGAAGGAAAAAATGTTTAAAAATATCTGTGAAAGAAAGTTCTGAGGAGATTTTGATTTATTTTTTTTGCCTTTTTTGAACACATATTTGAACAGAAGTTTAAGTACTTGTCTTGAGAATCTCTATCCTTTATATATGGATAGTGATTGGGTGTATTTAAGGACATATATGTTTATGTAAGTACTTCTACAGATGTTACACTGCAGCACATGTTCAAAGTTGGAATTTTTTAGTCAAGATACACCGATACATCTCTTGCTCTCATGTCTGAAACAGCATCATAAGTAGCATGGGTCCAGTCATTACATAGGTCCAGCTCAGTGACTGCTCAGTCTGCTATCATTGTCCTTGACTTTCTGATACAATTTGCATTTGTTTACCTGGTGAAATGAGCAGCTACTTAGCTGGTAACATCCACAGAATGATGGTGAGTTATTGCCTTTCTTCTTCACTGCAAGACAAAGGAAAGTATCTCACTCTTACTTTCGAGGTGTGCTCTCCAAAGCAGTCCTTGATTTTTACCAGATTACCTTACCTTTGGTCTGAACAGGACTGTGCTCCAGGTTGCAGAGCAGTATAGGCAGAGATTTCACACTAGCAAACATCAGGTTAGGTAGGATGTGCATCCAGCCTTTCCATAGATATTAAAGACTGTAATTGCTGGGTTTGCCCCTTTATCAAAGGTTAAAAGAAGTCTTAGATTTATAATTAGACTTTTGGGCTAATCTGTCCAAGTAGAATATTTAGCATATGGCTTATGATCTTATTTACAAGAGCTCAATTCATTTAGGAAGTGAAAAGTCTTCCAGAAACAATGTTGTAGGGAATGTAGACATGTAGATAAGTCTGTTAATATATAATGAAAAAGGAAAGAAATAATAGATACAACAGCACCTTTCATACGGAGCACTCACCCAGGAATTAGGAGAACTAAATTTAAATCCTAGCTCTGTCTTTTCACCCCTATGTAACATTAGGTAGTTGTTTATTTTTTCTTTCTCTCAATTCCACACCAGTAAAATGGAGGTAATATGCAATTTACAGAGAGGCTTAGAACAGATAAAGATTGCAAGACAGAAACACCAGGAGAAAGGACCCACGCAAGCAACAGAGACAGACGTATATATCATCATTATGGATTTTTCCCTCATGGCCCAGCAAGGTGGCTCTTTACATGTATAATTCCCATGGTAAAAATCATCCTAGTGAATTAGACATTTGTGTGCTGTGCCGAGAAATTCTCCTTATGTGAGAAATCTCTACCTAAATAAGAATGCTCTAGAGACACTTAAGGTACAAATAAAAAATGGTTATGTCAACTGCTGTGTATCTTTTAAGCAAGAGAAATGTTACTTTTTCACATTGCCTCAGTCTTTCTCCTGATTTAACTGTCAAAAAACTCCTCTGATCGCAACAGTGCTGTTGTATAGCTTGACCTGCTGTGCTGATTCTAAGTACTGCAATATATTTTAAGGTGGAATGAGCTGTGAGCATTTTAAATTAGGTTATGTGCCTTAAGGTGGCAGTTGCTGCTCCCAGGCATAATTAGAGTAATGAAATGAAAGCTAATTTAATGGTTACAATAAAAAGAGAAAAAATAGCGAGGTCTGGCCAGGCCAGTTTTTATTCAAGTATCTGTTATGAAAGAATGGAACCGTAATAATGTTTTTTCATATCAAGATATAGGCTGGGTATGCTTTTGGTGAGATTTTTTTTATATATATGTCATCTTTGCTATTTATAATCAGCACCAAAAATGTATTTCAGTGTTTTCTGCCATAAGGAGGCTGGCTTGCATTTATCTGAAATAAATTTTGTTGATAAAGCAATAGTAATATGTAGATATACACACTTGAAAATATTTTAATGGACTATTTGTCTCTTCTATCATCCTTGATCTGTAGCAAGAGGGATTTATGGATGACGGCCTGGGGAAAAAAATCTTACTGGGTTCCAAAATATGTGAATACTTTTTTTTTTTTCTTCTACATATTCTTATCTATATGTGATAATAATATCTTACTAATTATTTAGGCCTAGTTATTGTTAGATATCTAGATATCTATGTGATTTTAGATATTAAATTGGCCAGTCTTACCAGAAGACAGATAAGTAACAATATATTCCATTGATACACTGTAATTTCTCATTTGTTTCACATTTCGGTCTAGAATCCTAAGTAGCTATGAACAAACCTTCATTTTAGAGGTAATGAAGAAATAAGCTGCAAGAGCTGAGGTGACTCAAGAAGGCAGCTGTCTTGTGTGATAGAAACATCTTTTAATATAGCTACTCTGTCGTAGAAACAGGTGACTCTGGAAAAAATGGCAATGTCCCCGTGAGAGTTGTTAACAGAGGCTTCTTTTAAGCACACAGAAGAAACTCCAGCCACACTGCTTAGCACAGCAGTCTAAAGTTCACACAGATAAGGAGACCTTTTCTAGGATGTCATGTGCAAAACAATGTCTTTTAAAATAAAATGTTAATTAAAATTGACATTTCTTATGGTGGTAGTGCTAGAAAGTGCTGTCGTTCGTAATGCAAATTCACTGTGGACCAAATTTGTCTGCTGAATGCCTATTTTACATTCATCAAAATGACAATTAAGAATTTTAAGCAGCTCAAAGCATTCCAGACAACTCAATATGATTTCCTGTGCAGAACACCTAAAACTTAAAAAGATTATTGAAGTCTAAGTTGCAAGTTAAAAACACTTCTTTGTTACCTACCCTACTCATAGTTCCTATGTTTTCTAGGGTGGGTAATGTTGCATTAAGCAGAGCAGTACAGAGGAGTTAAACTGGGGACTAGGCCCTTCAACAAAATTTTGGAGGAATTGTCTGGGCAACAAGGGACATTCAGCCAGCTTAATGTGGAACCATCTAACTATATTACCAACAGCCATATTGGTCAAACTGTGATTCTACATGGCGATCCATAAATATATTTAGACATGTGACAATTTGATATGTTAGAGAAGAGTTGACACAAGGTATTTTTGCCATGACTTTTCTTTATTCTTCCACACAGATAGGATTATATTTATATTTTGCAACTTCTTTCTGTAAAGCATTCCTATGATATTTTTCATTGTCATCTGCAAGTATTGTTCAAATAACTTATCACTTCATGTCCTTGTTAGTACAGCATTCTTTTCTCTTGTATTGACCAATACTAACTACTAACTTCATCGTCTCATTTCCATTCAGGCTATTGCTGTTGAAATCATGCCCTAGATTGTATGATTGTCTCCTCCTCCACCACCCAGTGAACTATTAATCATTTTCCCTTTGTAAAGCCATATCCCACTTTTCCTGTCATCTTCTAGGAAGTATTAATTGACTTCTATCCCTAGCCTGACAATCTCTTCTTAAACTGTCTGTAGTTTATTGACAATTTTGACAATATTTACCATTGACAAAAATGTTTTCTTTAAAGGTCTCCTGATGGGATTTAGGCTGCTGATGTGCTGAGGCCACTGTCTAAATTGCTGACCAAAGCTATGTCATAGCTTCCTTGAACTGTCCCTGTTTTGTTTGTGTGTTGTTTGACATCTTCTGCTATAAACCTTTCCGGTCAAGGACTGATTTATTTTATTTGCACAGTGTGTTAAGGCCATAGACCATAAGTGAGGCAATTTTTTTTTTCACAGTAGTGCAAGTAATAAATGTCTGAGACTGGACTATGCCATGCAGATCACACCTTTTCCAGATAAGTAAAACTTAGCAAATAAAATAGGTTTAACTTGGGAAATGTATTCTAATATATACAGAAATGCATCTTCTTGTCACCAAAAAAAAAAATATATATATATATATATATATATATATATATATTTCACTTCATGACTACTTGCTTAAGGGTGTAGATTGAAGTCCAAATGTGCACTTGAACTTTGACTCAAACAAAGTCAGAGCTAAGCAGCATAATTCCAAATACTGTCCTGGGATATTTATGATTTTTTAACATGCAGATTTTGCTCCCATCAAAGGATGGATTTTGCCAGTGGTCCACTGGGACAGTCATTAAAAATAAACTGAATTAACGTGTAATTATTTTATTCCTGTATAATATACTTTATCTAGTCCTTGTAGTTATGTAACTTATAGTAACTGTGATCTCAGCTTAGGAATTTTTTCCGCTCTCTCAGGCGAGTTTTGGACCAGGTCCTCAATAGAGGATGTGCTAGTTTTGTCTGTTTTTAGCAATTAAGAGAAGATCTGATTTAATTTGTATCATCAGGAGGCAAGGTTTTGCAACTCATCCTCCTCTGGCTGCTTTCAAGCCTCTTCCTGAACTTTGAACAACCGTTATTGAAAATGTGAGTCATGATAGCATATTAAATATTAAAACCAGTTTAAGATTTAATCCCAATTTATAGTGCAGCTTTGTCTAATTTACTGCATATTACACAATTTCCTTTACAGATAACTTTTAGTGTGCTATATAAATAATAAATCGGCCTCATGATTCTCAATTGTTCTAATATGGCTTTATATTAAACTTACATTTGCCATCATTTAAGCGTTGCTAGACCAATTTATTTTATTTTTCTTTTATTTATTCAGCCTGCACATTTAATTATTTTATAATGCCATAGGTTCTATCTAGAAAATTATGGGAATTCAAGCATTTTAAGATCTTTGTTAACATTTCATTTTAAGCAGAATAGAAATAACTTTAGCATGTATAACTGCTAAAGCAAAATCATTGGTTCATTAGTTTATAGAAGTTCATCCCTAATAGGTGACAATAATTCTGATATCACTGCATTCTGCTTATACAATCAACTGAGAACACTAGATTCTCATCTTCTCAATGCTTGCACTGGCCTCTCATGTTTGGTATTAAGCACTTATAGCTACGGAGGTTACTTTGCCTTAGCTTCAAAACTTTAGGTATAAGTGTTATAGCTGCCTAACTCTCAGCTGAAATACACTAATCTAATTTACTTAGGCATTTAAAAATTGAATATGGTAGCTTTGAACAAAAAAAAAAATAATACCAGCGATATTTCTTTTCTCTGTCAGGTGCTCTCTATGATGTGAACGTGCCATGACTTTATGATAAATATGAGCTTTTGTCTCACAACTGGATGGGTTTACTGTAGAAAGTATTAGTGGGAATGAATGTTGAGAAACAGAGCAAGCCAAAAAATACAAAAAAAAAAAAAAAAAAAAAAAAAAAGAAGAAGAAGAAGAAACAGAAGTATGCATCTGGTCTGATGTTGATGAAATTCTTAGATCTGTGCCCAAATGAGTATGGTTTTATATGCCGGGCTGTCTTGTTCCTTCTCAGTCTCACTTTCTATTTTTTTCCTGTTCACCAAAAAGAAATAGATCTGGCGCAAGTAATGTATGGTGGGTTTAATTGCTGCCTCAAGCTGACTCTGTCTTTCATGTTTTTTCAGCATACATGCAGAATGTTGATGTTTATTTCATATTGTGTATGGTAAGTGAGGTTTTTCTAATGTTTAGACGGTAATCATTAACAGCAAGTTTTTATCAGTGGGTACTGCCAACCATTTTTTCTTCAGACGTAAAGGAATGTGTTTCTAAAGCCTGTTCTATAGAGAGTAAGAACAAAATTCTGTAATCTTTTAAACATTTCTGGTTGATGGATTTCTGTGTTGATGGATGAAAAAGAAATTAGGAATGATTTAACTGATGTTAATTTTCATATCATATGAACAAAGACATAAATGTACAGAAAACAAGCACATTAAGGACAGAGTTTGGATCTTGAAAATGGCTAATTGAATATAGAAAAAAAAAATGATTGTCTTTAGGGCAAGAAAAGTCATTAAAACTTGCTTTTCTCCCAAATAAATTAAAAAAAAATAATAATCTGAAAGCAGAAGAAAGAAGTGGTGTATTATACAAAGAGGGTAGAGCCTATGGGTATTCTAGAGAACAGAACTTGAGACATAAAAGAAGCCAACAAGAAATAATGATGTGTTTAAGGCTCAACATCTCAATATTTTTTATTCCTTTGCACTGAGCAGGTGGTTCTGACATTATGCACATAAATATTTTATTTCAGGCAGTCCTTCAACCTAAGTGTAAACTTGGAGGCGGGGGAAGATGTTAAATATTGAATACTGACTATTCTGATAAACTCTCTTCTAAGAAAATGAGTATCTATAAACTTTACTCTGTTCTTTAGACATTCATGTGTAGAGTGTGCCTGGGATGTGACCTGCTCGTAGTATCAAAGCCTTGTGCCTTGCCTCTGCAGCAGTTTTGCCTGACATCCATATGAATTAGGATTGAGAATCATGAGGTTTCACAATCTCGTTCATTGAATAAAAGTCACATAGTCAGGTACAGCACTTGCTTCTCACCCTAATGTAAGGACAGCTTACAGAACCATTCACAGAAGAAATTGCAATGTAATGTGTTGTGGAGATTGCAAAGGGCTAAGCACTTTCTGAAAATCCAGCCTGTTTTTGTTATTGTTGTTGGTTTTATTTTTTAACTTTTAATACTTTACCATTACCTGCAAAAAGTGACAGGCTTGTTTTCTGGGTACAGGAACTAGCTGAAACTCTTACACTTAGCAGTCCAGAGATCCAAATCCTGCCTAGTCTATCACAGAATTGGCAAATATCCACTTTGAGTTGTGAAATTGCTGCAGAACTTACTGAGTAAGGAAAACTTTGGTGAGAAAGCTTCAAAAGAGAGATTGGCATGTCTGGTCGTCACGAGGTGAGCCCACGTAAGAAATGAGACCAAGATAACAAGCTCTCCGAAGCTCAAGAAGCAAGAGGCAGAGCTGAGACGGTTAAGGTGACAGATGCAGAGGAATGGTACAAAGGAGCTGTAACAGCACCAGGATATGTTACAGTAGGCCAGAGAAGAAGGTAACAGGATTCTAAACACTGAAGCAGGGGAATATCAAGAAAACTGTGATCTAAATGGCAGAAGCAAGGAGGGGAAGGTTGTGAGTGAGACACACATCCAAAATACATTGGGGACCGCTGAAATAGGAACATCTAGATCCTGCTGATGAAATTATATAGCTTTGGTGTTTTCTAAAGTTATGAAGTAAGGTGTTTACCTCCTTTGGGGTGCTATGGCTTGAAATACTTCTTTTCATCTGCTTTTACCTGGTTTATAGTAAAGTTGCTTAGCACTTGAGGTGACTCTCATAAAGAAGAGTAGTAGTATTATTTCAATGATGACATGCAGCAGTTGGCAGGAAAAATTAAGCAGACAGCATTTTCTTATAGTGGCATTTGGAGGTGCTGTTGTAGGCAGCTCCTAGGGGAGATGAGCGTTAGGCCGTTTATCACTTATGGCACAGAATGCATCGTGGGCACACTGAGAGCAACCACAAAGCGATGATACATGAGTTACAGTTTCTGCTGTAAAACTTCACTTCGTACTGCTATTTTATCACTTGCTCACTTTATATTCTATTAAAATGGGAAGGGAGTCTTTCCTTTCTCTTCTCCGTTATTCTGAGCATAGCTAGTACATAAAAGGAGAGAATGGAGTACTTACACCTCATTTGACATCATTCTCCTTCACACAGTGTTCTTCATCGAACTGCTGAAAACAAATGGGGGACAGAGGCACTTTACCCTACCTGATGCCCCTTGGTACAAGGAAGCCTTACAAGGGTGACAGTGAGGAAGTGAGCAAGATGCCTGATGTTGTAGATGTGCTCAAGACTGACAGGCACAGCCAAAAGCAGTCATGGGGGGCTGGAAGAGGAAATCTAGATTGTGGGGGTGTAAGTACAGGGGAAAGGGGCCTGTCATCTTCGTTTTCTTTCTTAATTTTCTAAACGTATCTCTGAAACTTATAGGCAAATGACTAGTGTATTCGGACCTTGCTTAGTAGTAACTGGAAGAATAGTAAGTCTGTACAACAGTCTGTGAGCTTTCTAATTTTCTAGCCATGGAAAATTACTTAATAATTAGCAATTATATCATAATACTAAAGATATTCCATAGGCTATACCTCTCTTTCAGAAGAGGTGGCGTTCAAAAAACAGCGAAGGCATTGCAGACAGATGTAAAAGAAGAGATTATAGTCAAGTATTGAATTAACTGAAATAAGAACTGATGGATTATTGATGATTTAACCAATAAATGTAAATTAGTGAAAATTAAGGGGTTTTAGGGTCTGCATGATAAAATACCCAAGGAGTTTTATTTAAGCAAGCACTGAACATTTTTTGTTTCTTGTTACAGAATTTGGTATATAAGCAAGTTTTATGTTGTGATTTATATTGTAACAGAGGTGTTACATGCATACAGTGGCACACCATTGAAGCATTTATTATATTACTATGAATTACTCCAATAAATGTAGTCAGACTGGGAGAAACAATTCATGGGTAGCTGTAGTAGCCTTTTCTATGTGTTGGGCAATGCAGTAATACAAAGGTCAGAGAAACTGTTTTCTGTGCTGACTGAAAACTTGTCAAAGAAACTGATTTTAACTACTCTTTCTTATCATTTGTCTCTGTGGTATCTAAACACAGTTCTGATACTTCAAGAGGAACTGTGCCCTTCTGAGTTATATCTGAAATGAATGCCAACATATGGAACTCGGGGGTGTAAAAATACCTATGGGCGCTAGTGGTTCCATGTTCTAACAAGGTCATAAGCCTTTATAACTATAACCTTTGTCATATGTCTGTGAGTAGGTCACAGAGTTCAGTCTCCTACCAGTGCTTCTGAGTTACAACTTCATCACAGAAGGCATGTGGTGGCTGGCAGTGTCAGCTTTAAGATGCAAAATATAACACTAAAGCTCTGGCCACCTCTGGTCATTAAAATTCTCATGAAAGCTTATTTTTGTTAGAGAAGCAGTTATCAATCCAGTGTGCTGGCAAACTTCCAGCTTGGGTCAATTACATTCAGCAAAAGTTTCCCTCTGTAGAAAAGTTATTAATTGTTTCATAATGTGGAACATTTGATTTTCTGTGGAGGTGACTGACAGTACTTTGATGGGTGAGTTCTTAGGATAACTGATGCTCAATAAAGTAATTTTTAGACAGAATGAATGGAATACATCACCTTTCTGTAGCACTCTGGATCTCTGAATTACGGACTTCTTAATTGTCCCTACAGTGTCTGGTTATGAACAAAAGATAGAAGGCCGAGCTAACTTCTGGAGATTTAGTGTTGCTACCATTTACAGTCAAGATTTTCATTTTGACGTTGTAAGTTTATAAATATTCCTTTTTTTTTTTTTTTTTTTTATTAGTTCAAGTACGCAGGGGAATTGGTGTTGCTCTAGCTAATGTCCTTAAACGTGAAAAGATTTTTATAGCTGAATTATTAACAATTTTAAGGACAAATTTTTCCAGATCCACACTTTCTCTATTTATGAAGAAGCTTCTCTGTACCACAGTCCTATCTTTATTATTGGTATATATTATTTAAGACATTCCTTAATATTGCACAGCTATTATTTATCATTCTGTATACTTTTAAAATATTTGTGGAATTGTCATGTTTTCTGTGGGTATTTCATAGTCAATTCCTCAGTCTCTCCAAGTGTTCTGCACTTTGATCAATAATTTTTATGCACTGTCGTAAGAGCCGACTGCAGCAGTATCACAGGGCTAAATTCTGCTTTTATATCAGCATTAAGTGAGTGAGTGCTGATTGTGCTTATTTGAAGTCAACTTAGTTTGCTGAAGGTTAGTGGCAGACAGCAAGATAAGTGGTCAGATTTTCTAATAAAGGTAGGCTTAAACTCAAATTCTTCAAAAGACAGCACGTTTGGTCTCTGGAGAGTTGTTCTGCTATCCTGTAACCCTAGATGAACCAGAAGATACTGCAGGGTTAGATTCAAGGCTAGTAGTAGAAGAGCTACATTGGTATTTGTATCTGTGTTTATAACCACTATGCAATGTAGAAAGAACCAGGGCATCAGATAGAGTGTGTGTCATAAGAAATCAAGCACATTTGTCAGAACAGCTCAGATCTTCCTTTCTGGGGGCCCAGTGTTTCTATAAAGTGTGTATGGTTTATAAGAATATAAGTCTGTGTGTGTGTATATATCTGACATTGCTATAATCAGGGAATTGATCACTTGCAGATTTTATTGTACTGTCAGCAAAATACTAAGTTGTGTCATTTTGGAATCTAGAAATCTACCCTTTTTCTACTGGATGTTGGCTTTTCTTTTATAATTGTTTATCCCAGTGCTGCTGTTTAATTCCTACAAATTTTTTCCTGCTAAGTGATATTCTAGCATCAGTCCAGTAAGCTGACCGGTTCTCTGTGGATAGCAGCTTCAGAGCTATCAAAACATCCATGGGATGTATTTGAAAACATGGCTAAATTTCTAAGGTAATCATAAGAGGTATCCGAGCCACATGAAACTTAGCATGAACATGCTTGTAAAAGCTTTTAAGTAGCAACCCACAGTGTGACTGCCTCTGATCATTCTGAAGGAAACTTTGTTCAAGATTTTTCAAAGACTGAACATTGATCGAATGTATTATTTGTGATGCAGAACAAGTGTGTTTACATCATGATGCCTGGAGGAAATTTGAACTTCAGTGAGATTTTCTTTAATGTTTTTACTCTATTTTTTTCAGCTTTAAAAATGCATGTGGGCATGCAGATTGTTTATCTGGACAAACTGCAGTCTTATTTGTAAACTGTTGATTTACACTGTGTTTGTTTGTGCCCCTTCATAATTACAGTAACCACTGAATACGGGGGGCTAACCAGGGTAGAGTATTCCATGACAATCCCAGACACGCAGAAAATTAGGGGATATGAGCAGCATGTAACAGTGTTGTTAGGGTTTCTTTTCAACTTTATTTAAATTGTTGTTTCTTAATGTTGTAGTGCATGCACTACTCAAGCCCCCTCATTTAGTTTATTCCTCTTCTTTCGTAAGTGACTTTTGCTCAATGGCTAAAATTAAGATATTCTGCTGAAATGAAACCAAGAGATGTGTGGGTTTGTGGGTTTGTTGGTTTGCTAATTTGTTTTTGTGTGTTTGTTTGTTTTTGAAATGGATGACGTAACTGATTACTGGCTGAGATTAGATGTGATGAACCAGAATTAGCAGATGACTTGATGATGCAGATTCCAAAGTATCTAGATATGCCACAGGTTCTTCATGATATCGATTCACTAAGCGCTTGCAAATTAAGGTATGGACGTAATGCAGAAATAATTCTTGACTTTGAGGACATAAAGCATGTGCACTCAAAATGGTCCCTTTTGGCTTTAAGCCTACATTTAGTATTTTGTAACAGTATTTCTTTTTGCTTCATATCTATGGTACATAATTTGCAAATAATTTATGTAGCAGTATTTACATATTAGAGTTGCTTTGTGTAACTCCCCACAGGAGAGTCAAGTCAAATTTTATTTTTGTTATGTTTTCAACAAGTTACACTTAGGAATTGCTCACCTTCTTGAGTTTTATGAAAATCCTTTTGAAAAAAAAAAAAATTAGACAAGTCTCAAAACAGTATGAAAGGTATAACTGTGGAAACCATCAAGTTAGAATAAGACCCTAAAAGAATCAATGCATTATCATTATTCAATGCAAGAGAGCAGATACAATCAGAAAAGTCTGCGATTCATTTCATCTCAGCTGTTTTTTTTCTAACATAGTTGAAGAAAAAGAGTTTAATCTGAAAATAACAACAACAAAAAACACCTCTGTCAGTCCTGTTTAGTAAATATGTCCAAAAACCTCAAGTGTTTATCATGTGTTCCTTACTCATACAGGCACTGAATCAGTGAGATTCATGTGCCAGACATGGTATAATGTGAATGCCACACATATTGTAGGCTGTCAACCAGTAAAAATCTAGTCCCCAGACCGTCGCAGGACTGTGACTGATATGGTGGGGAAAAACCTATTCACATATCTTGCTGTATTAATGTATGCAGTATTGTCTGATCACAAGGGCCCATGTAACTCTTGCCTACGTTTTCAGAAGAATGACCATCTTTTCGAGTTTGTGTCCACCATGAAGTAATTTCTCATGCAAACTGGATGTTTTAGCCAGCTGTTTAATAGTTCATTTTTTGTGAAGAGTTGAACAAAAATAATTCCAAACATTCATATCAGTGACCAAAAAGACAATCTTCAGTGTTCACAAAGACTTGTACAAAGAATTGTACAGAGTATCCAGTAATGGAGACAGTTGTCATCTCTAGTGGAGGCATTAAAAATATATATAAAAAGGAAAACCTGACTTTAAACAGCCTTTATGACTCCCATGCCTTGGGAAATCTGGTAGCTTGTGTAGCTCACAGTACAAATTAGAACAGCCTTATGGTTACTGTCATCTGTACCAGCTAAATCAGGGGTGATTGGAGCACAGCAGGGTGCCAGAGGATTCCCTGAAAAGTCCTTCCAATCTGTAGACCAAGAGAGGTCTGGCACAGAGCTGATATGGCTGACTGTCACCTGCTCAGATTTCCTGATCAAACATCAGATCAGATGTTCAGAGAGGTGGTAGAGTCTCCATGCTTGGAGATACCCATATGTTGACTGGATATGGTTCCAGACAACCTCTGCTGGGTGCCTCTTCTTGATCAAGGGGTTGAACTAGAGGATCTCCAGAGGTGCCTGCCAGCCTCAGCCATTGGGGGTGTGATTCTGTGTAATCCTTACCCATTCTTCTGCCCACTATTAACTGAGGTTTTGGGTTGTTTTTAAATGAAAAGCCTTTGGTACTGTTCTGTATAACATTGTTGTCTTCGAATTGGAGAACACGGATGGATGGACAACTTGCTGGGTGTCTGGAAGGTCACATTCAAAGATTTGTGGTCAACAGCTGTCCAAGTGGAGACTAGTGGTGTTCCTGAGGGGTCTGTGTTGGGACCGCAATTATTTAACATTTTTGTCAGCAATATGGACAGCAGGGTTGAGTGTACCCAAAGCAAATTTGCAGATGACACCAAGCTGTGTGGTGGAGGGAAGGGTTGTCATCCAGGGGGCTCAGGTTGTCATCCATTTAAAGGCTCAAGAAGTGGGCCTATGCAAACCTCATGAAGTTCAACAATGCCTGCAAAACACTGGGAGTAGCCTCTGCCTCTGCATGAATGCACATTCAAATTCATCCTTTGTTTTAAGGAGCTTCAGGTAGTGATGACATAAGGATCTCATAATAAGAGGCATTTTAGAGTCATAATAAGAGGCATTTTTCTTACTCATGGAGATAATAATGAAGGTTCTACGTAGGTCCTACTAGCTATTGTCTGAAGCAGGGTATATGCAGGCAGGACCAGTGAGGTGTACAAGGCAAGAAATCAGGTGTGGTTGCAGGGGTTTCTTTTGTATTTTTTTTTTTTCTTTTCCATTCTGCCTCCAAGACTCCTCTAGAGATTTCTCTTGAAAGTTTTCATGTTTTATATTGGCCTAATAATTTGTAAAGCATTGCTTCACTGTGAGCAGGAGGACAAGAAGCAAAGGAAAATTGTTTTATATTCTTACTTTTCAACTTTATACATTTTTCTTATCAAGTATTCACAGTTTGCTTGAAGTGAAGAACAGTATGATAAATTCATTTTTGTTTTGTTTTCTTTACAGCATAGTACTTGCCCTGCAGTGAGAATCAGCATCTCTGGATCACTTGTTAGCTGCAAGAGCATTCATTTGAATTTTACTATCGATCTGCTCAACCCTATGACTCACTTTTGTGGTGCTTAATTTCTAACACACTGCTTATATACTCCAAAGTATTCTGGGGGGTTTTGTTTGTTTGTTTTGCCTTTTTATTTTCTGTTGCCCACTTTAATCTTTTCCTAATGAGTAAGTTCAGAGAAAAACACCGCCTGCATGGATCAATATCCTAAGCAGTAATTTTGCAAGCAGACAAAATGCTATGTTTCTGAAGGGTAAACTGATGAAATTTTAGTTTGCAGAGACAGAATAGAATCCCATTTACTGTGAGTTAAAAGATACGGGCCAATACACCCATAGCTGCTTGAGTAAAATACAGATCACTGGGGATAGATAAAAATTTCTGAAGTATTTTAAACAATGTCTTGTCTTAATGTACAGCTAGACATGGAAGCGAGGTCTTTAACTATTTTGAAATGCTAAAGTCATTAATGTAATGTCATACTTCTATTCAAAATGTTCTCAATCTCTGCTTTGGTGAAGAGCGTGCAGAGGGGCAGTGCAGACACCTTCCCAGGCACCTGAATGCAGGGAGAGGATACAACTGGCTTACAGAGTGGGCTTACATATGATGTGTATAGGATATAGAGCAAACAATGGTACCTGTTCTGGGGAAGCTGCATGGATCAAATGTCAGGCTTAAAATCATACTTGTTATATAGTGAGCTTGGAAAAAAATGTGATTTGTGTTTCACTTAACAACGTTTCAGAAAATATGTTAATTTTCCCCCATAGCTTGCAGTCACATTGCCTGTGCGCTACCTTTTAATGGAGATGTAGCTTCTGTGTTGTGAGCTATCCTTGGCTTGAGTGCCAGTATTTATAGGATTCCTTTGGGCTACCAAATACAGTCACAATACTTACCATTTTACTTATCCAAAAGAGACTGCAGAAAATCTTAACTTTTCTTTTATTGTGGAGATAAAATTAGAAAATATACCAGTGTTCAGACTCTCTCTCAAAAAATACTACCAATAATAAAAAAATAAAATTAAAGTGACCTGACCTCTCATTAGTGTATATTCTGAAAGAACACTCTGTTCTTTTGCAGGGCACAGGTGTTGTTTTTCTTTCCCTATCATGCTTAGAGGCAAACTTCAGATGTGGAGGGGGTTTGAGAGCTGTTTTGAAACTGACTCATAAATGCAAATGAATAATAAGAACACAGTTAATGTTAGAGAAACAAATATAAATATTGTACAAAGAGAAATCTGTGGCATTGGAGTGTATACATCAGGCTATCAAGACTTCATGTAGTCGTTTGATTTATTCCAACTTCTTTTCATCCTGTGAACAGCTGTCCCTTTATTTCTAAAAGCTATTTTAATGTGACAAGGGTGTTTTTAGTTTAATCTGCTACAATAGTCCTTTTGTCTCCTTGTCATACTTTCCAGCTTTAAAATATTAATCCAAGCTAGCAAAGAGAATTTTTGATGTATTCTAAAATCCTGAATGCAATGTATAATTTAAAAATAAAAACACTTTATTAGGTTATGTTCATATTCAGATCCAGAAATGTTTTGGCTTGATTTAGGCTTCTACTTGGAGATGTTTTTAAAGAAATAAATATTTATTGGGTATTAACCATCTCCCTAAGCACAGCTATTTACTACACTGTTAAGTGCCCTTTCGATGCCTAGTCTATAGAGGTGCTGAATCTTTGCATTCCTGTGGTAATTGTTTAAACAACTAGCCCTATCAGTAGATTTCACATTCAGTTCTTGTCAGGAGCAAACTCCATGTATCTGTGGGTTGTGTTCTCCTCCCCACTTGGGGGTATGCAAGGCAATGCAAGTCTAGCTGAAACACTCTTCGGTCCCCAAATCAGAAAGTTTAGCACTAACTTTATTTATATAAATATGTATCTATCTTGAAAGTGATTTATTAGCCCAAAAAATGGTTGTGACTTGCTCTGAAAATTTAGAGTAATCAATTCCCTTTCAGATATACAAGCAGCTTTTCTTGTTATTTGTAAATTAAATCTCTTGGTATTTAGGTAAGAGTATTTCACAGTGAAAGGATTCCAGAAATAACTCATAATGCCACTTTCTAGTTTTTTATTTGCAGCATATTTGCAATTAAAAACTATAAGGCAGGAAGTAATATGGAATTTTCTTGTATTGTGCATCTTGACCTCACTGGTCAGAGGTTTTTCAGGAGGAAAAGAAACAAAGAAAAAACTACTGGAATTACCTATTTGTAGCATTTACCATTGTAATTGTTTTGCAAATGGCTAATGTAGGGTAAATCACATGAGACTTTTTAGAAGGGATGCTTTGCAGTGGTAGAGCTGCATTATGTGATTAGTTGAGGAACTCTCCTGTTCCAGGACTTGCAGGGTAATCCAAGGAGGAAGCCAGCCAGTGCCTTTTGTTGTCAGCACAGCTGGTCATCCTGGGACCTGACTCTCCAGCTCCCAGCAAGGCTATGATGGCTGGGGTCTCAGGCAAGCCTGAGTTGTACCTGTGAGCAAGCTCCTCTTCCCTCAGTTCTCTGAAACGTGCATCTTGTGTCTCTTGATGTGCATGTGGCCTAGCAAGTCTGCTGCTTCTTGGCTAATATGGGACCAAAATACATTGTCTAAAAGGCTAAGGAGAGAAATATGACAAACTCAAACTCCATGGTGAAGAGTAAATTTCTCATTGGTGATCATGTTAGGATCCAAGCTGATCACTTTTTGAGATCAGCACTTTACTGAACTGTATTCCGACTAGAAGTCAGGGACCATAACATCTCGAATGATATGCTTAGGATACAAGTGATTATCTGCTTAAGTGTAAACACACAATCACACAATGAAGTGTTTTAATTCAGCTCAGGGGAATTGCTTTGTTTTTAGTTTAGTTTTCTGGAACCGAGTGTTTGCCAGAAGGTTCTCTGATTTATTTGGCATTTGAGGCAGAACAGTTTGTACCTAGCAAAGGTTTAAGCTCTTTATTTTTTTCCATTGCTGTAATATTCTTCAAGAAAATCTATCCATTTGAGATATCCATGCCTTTCTGGCAGAGTTATGTCAATGAACAGAGGAGCTTGCCCTTCTTGTAAGCATTTACATTTCTCCACACTTAGTCTTTCATCTGCCTCCTCTTTGAACCAGCCCCTGGTTATCAGTTGTCCTCTTTTTGGTACAGTCTCTGCTGGACCTGTTTCAAGGGAAACAAGATTACATTTCTTCTTCTCAACACAGGAATAATGTTCCTTGCACTATTGCCTTGTTAGTCTTTTTGTTGTTGTTAACAAAACTTATTTGTTTTTATGGGTCATGACTTAAAAAATAAGCAAAGAAATACTTCTCAAACTTATAAATAAATTAAGCAAATAAATACTTTTATATTATATTTATTTATATGTTATAAAAAGATAAAGGCAAAGTCCACCCCCATGTGCAGGGACTTTTGTTTTCATGAGGTTTTTAAGGCAGCATGAAATGCAATAAAGTTAAGGCTTGAATGTGCACTAACATGAAAATTAGACTAGTATGGTGAGTGTGCTGCCTCACATATCCTATCACGTTACGATGTGGTGACAGAGGGTAGCCACAAGAACTGCAGCAGCAGACAAACTTAATACCCTTTTGGTTCCTGTAAATGTATTGTGATAGAGGCCAGTTAATTGGATTGTTTGTTGATTTTTTTCTGGCCTGATGGATATTGTTTAGAAGAATCAACTGAATTTCATGGTTAGTTAGAATTTCTCTTATGTCCATACTTGGTATCCCAAGGTAAGTAAGCAATGTAGTGAATCGTTTATAATATCTGCATGTTAAGGGGGCTAGTGCATAAGTTAACATCTGGAGGTGGCAGAAGATGTGTTTGATGATCAGGAAACGCTGGTATGGAGAAAAGACCTTACCTTTGCATGTGGATTTGGACTGTGATAGAACTGAAATACCCACAGTGATTCACAGTGGAATTTTTTATATCTTCTTTAAGATAAATAACAACCTGGGAGCAGATTTTGAAAGGATGTTTTGTAAGAGGACAGAGGATAGAAAGAAATAAGGTTCATTTTTAGCACGTAGTTTTAAAGTTCCTGTAATAATTATTTCTGTGAGGCTGATGAAATATGAATCTTGACTTTATTACTCATTACACACCTGAGATACTTTTTGACTCTTTTACCAAGGCCCTGTGCTAGCTTTCTGTTCTGGATGCTGTATTTCAGTTTCGGGAACTAACCAGTGCATCCTGAGTTGGATATGAACAAACTGACTTTTTGGGATGCTCTCTTATAAGATGTTTACCTTTGAACTCAATGCTTTGCATAAACTGGAGACGACACTTGTTTAAGCTGAAAGTTACTGTGCAACTGTACTGGACAAAAATGCAGAGCAAAGTGGACAGAGAAGGGAATGGGAACTCCATAAAATGTCATCTAAAGCAGGACTTTCCAGCTCATTGGAGCTCTATTTGCTGCATGCTCAAGAGAGTACTGGAACAACAGAAAGTTCTGCATGAGTGTGTAGGAAAGAAAAAGACAGCTGTTGTGCTGTCTTCAACTAAATGAAACCTGATTGCTAGGTTGGTTGCCCTTCTCCAGTTATTAGAATGACCATCTGGGAAGTCAGTAACAATTAGTCATTGTTTGGCCAGATAGTGCCAGGAATCAGCTGTCTACATGGAGCAGCAAATAAGCTGGGGCTTAGTGCAAAATAAAAGGGGGAATTTATTTATTTATATATTTTCCAGGACAGTATGTAGATCTCTGAACATGAGGGAGTAATTTTATTCTCTAAAATAAGAATAGATACAGCAGAACTGAAGCTTTTAAACACGAGCTACAGCCCCTTTCATGTCAAAGAAACCATTCTCAGAACTTCATCCTATAACTTGTTGTAATGGCCAAAGGCCCCCACTTGTAGTAGACCTGCATGTGCTTCTGCTACTTGGAAGAGAGGGGTCAGAACAGGGTTTGTGTGTCTTGTGCCCTTCATGCTTAATGCATTTCTCTTACATACTACTGTCCATCAGAGCGTGGAAGTAGTAGCTAGAGTAGCTGGAAGAGCAACAATGAGGAAAAGTGACAGATCGTTGGCTGCCTGGATCTATTGCTTTTAGCTATTCCCTCCTCCCCCCCCCCCCCCCCCCCCCTTCCCCGGCCTTTGTGAGGAAAGATGATTGCATTTGCAGAAATACACTTGTGTATGGGTGGTGTAGTAGAAAAGATTTCCAAGACCTCTTTTCCTCTACAAAATATGGCTGTTTCAGCTTAATAGAGGAAGGAATTTTGGTCCTTTGTCTGTCTGCAGGTAATACAAGGTCCTCAGTAAAAAACCCCAACCCTGCTTCTGAGCTACAAATCTGTGTACAGGCTACTGCACACCAGCGCTTTCTACTCAGGTTCAGAATGTCAAAGGTTTTTGTGCTCATCTCTGATAAAACTGTTTGTTCTTCTAATGAGATAAATTAACAAATTTGAAAGCCTTCCTTACAGAAAAAAAAAAGCTGTGCAGCCACCTGTAACACCCTGACCTGTATTGTTTGCTCTGTGTGTTAGTCAATTGACAATTAAAAAAAAAAAAAAAAAAAAAAAAAAAAAAAAAAAAAGTTATATAATTACCCCATTATTTTTAATCCTTAAAAAGTTATTGAATTTCATTTTATTTATTTTTCATTTTTGTTTGGACTTAGCATCTTTACATTGATTTTGCATATTGTCTTATTTCAAGTAACCTTTTTCTCTGTTGATTTCTATGTAATTTTGGTTGCTTACCTTTCATTTTTCTGCTTAAATTATATGAGTGTATATTTTCCATTCTATTTCTTCCCTCTGATTCTATTATTACTGTTTTGTGTGTTGTTATATCTTATCAATTTTATCCTCATTTTAGAATACATCTCCTATGCCCTGTAAATTATAAATGTTTGGTAATATCTTGTTGTGAGATATCTTGTCGCAAGTTGTTTCCTCGATTATTTATTTATTTTTTCCTAATAGAAAAACAGCTTTTGTTGGGATGGAAGAAGTTTTTCATTCTGATATGCTCATGTCACAATTCATGGTATATAGTTACTAACAGCAATAGTCTGTATCTATGATACCTTAATTTAAGCACTCTAAATTATTCGGTTTTAAACTTAGAGGTCAATATTAAAATTAGGTGAATTGGTAGTAAATTTCCTTAGAGATAAATTTTAAATATACCACCTACATAAATATATTACAGATTTCAAAATGTCCACATCGATGTAGATTTTATACATCCACTGGTGAAGCTTTGAGAACCTCAGTGCAAGTATAAACCCACAGTTAGTGACCTAAAAGCAGGAAAACTCAGTGTTCAGGTGTGCATTCAATGTTTTTAAAATGATTTGGCTTGTCTGAATAGAATCAAGTGTATGAGAGGAAAATAGAAAATACAATTCAGATATGAAGGATATAAGGAAAGTGAAGTGGTTGAAGTGTTCATGGTGAAAAAGAATTTTTAATCTATAAAGCAGGTTTCAAGGTTAGTCAAGTGTGCCAGTTCATTTATTCTAAAGCTCTTATTGCTTAGATTTTAATAATCATTATGCACTATGATAGATTATTGTTAATAAGAAATGTATTGGATAAAATGAATAGGTAATGGTATCACTTTTTAAGTGCTATTGAATGCATTCTTCAAAATGGAATTAAACGGTTTGAACCTTATGTAATTTTTCTCAGTAGGCTGAGTGGTAACAAGGAAAAGAAAAGAAGAGTAGAAATTGAAATGTTTGTTGCTTCCCCTAAAAATCAAGTTTTTCCACTGTTGTGGCCTTACTAATTAGAATCAGATATGTAAGTCTGAACCTTGTTCTCATCTGTACAAGCAGCAGAGACTTGGATGAAATAGGTGTTTTAGTATAAAGATAATATCTTATATATCTGTCCTGATATATCTTTCTGCATGGAGTGCAGAAAGGCATCATTTAGTTGTTGGTAATTTATCAGATTTACTCTCTTGTCTAGTACAAATAGAAGGTGTGAACTACCGAAATAAGCACATTAAAGGTTAGTAAAGAAAAATCTTTGATATTATTGCTGTTCCATTGTCCTCAACTGCTTAATTTTCTAAAAACAAACAAACAAACAAACAAACAAAAACCTACGTATTTTTCTAGAAAGAGCGGTTATTGACAATTTCTAAAAATAATGGATAAAATGTCAAAATAGGTGATCCCTTCAAATGTACTCTAAATAGCATCTCAGCTGTTCTGAGGAATTCAAAAAGCTCTTTGTTTCATCTACAGTTTAATTCTTAAGTAAGCATTTAATAATGGTTGACTTTTTAGCTCCTGTGGGAGACTGAATATTCTCATGGTGCCTTAAAAACCTCAGGTAACCTCCTGTTCTGTCTGCAAATAAGACACTTCTGCAGATACCTGTCACAACCCTATCTCCTCTCCCATGTCCCATCAGTGCTGATTCTGCACAGAAATTGAAGCAGCCCCGCAAAATTGCACTGCCAAGAAGAAGCTGGCCCAAGACCTCTGTTCTTGGCAGGCATAAGCTGTGGGGGTCGATCAACTGTAGACACAGCAAACATGTTGGAAGGGTTGCAGGGGAAAAGTGGAAGAAAAGAGACAGAAAGGGAAAGGCTCCGTAAGAGCACCTCTCCCACATCTTCTCCCTGAATTTGCAGTGATAAACGCCAGATGGCGATGGCCTCTCTTCTTTCCATGCAATCTGGAAACATACTAAAAATCCAAAGTTTCTGTGTGTCTTCTTAATCAGGAATGTATCTTTGCTCCCTCAAATTTCTGTGTGTCTAATCAGTAGTCTATCTTCCCTCCCTCTGTCTGATAGAAGGCATGCATGGCAGTGTCATCTTTGTGTGTTCAGTTCTCTGGAACGTACATTCTAGTTGTAGCAGTCTATTTAAAATGAAGGTGGTTTTCTGTGCAAGCATGTTCCAATGAACCCCAATGTCCTCCAGCTGTTGGTTGCTGTGGGTGGTTATCCCTATTTCTCACCTTCTGCCTCCCTGATAGAAAAGGAAATGATGAGCATAAGGTGGCTTGCTGGGATCTGGCTGTACATGAAGCCGGTGAAACATCTGAGCAGTGAAGAATGCGGCCCTTCAAATTCAATGTCAGGATGTTGTCTCAGCAGTTCACATGTGGATAGACTTGAAGCAACATATTATGCTACTGTACAGTAATGCTGTTCAGTAGCTAATTCTTCTTGGCAAAATTAAGTGATTCACTCGGGGAGTAGGACTTTCTAGTGTTGTTTTTTTTTTTTCCCTGCCTGTTCCAATGCTATTTTTAAGAGTTATAGTTATATAAAAGCCTTGCTAAAACCACTGGCAATCCTCTGTGTTATAAAGTGAGATAATTCTTTCAAAACTAAACCCCAGCAGCAAAGGATAAGAAGTGAAAGGTATTACATGATGCACATGCACGTGTGCTTTGTCACTGCAATATCTACAAAGGGCTCCTTTATCTTTTCTCTTGCTCAGCAATCCCGTTGGGCTGCAGAATAACAGCAATCAAGTCACCTGACTGGGGCAGAGTCCCTGTTTGTTAGCTTGCTTTCTTCTGAAATTCTTTTAGTGTATCAAACCCTCTGTGGTACTGACATGAGCAGAAGTCTGTTTAGGAGTGTTTCAGAGTAAATAATCTCATTGAGGCATTGAAAGAAGCTGTTGCCTTCCCTTTTATCTAGCTGCATGTTGGCCACATCTGCTCTTCCTGGGTGAGCACAGAAACCATGTAATGAAGTGCAGTGGGGGGCAGAGCACTGCATCTTGGTAGCATGGCAATATAGAGGCTGCTTTTCATGTTCAGGTTCAGTTCTTACTTGTAATGTGCTCACAGACCAAGATATGTAAATTGCACAGAACAAACTGCTGGGAAGAGCTTTGTTTGTTTTAAACAACCTTTCTAATATTTAGTGATGCTGAAATGACCAAGTTTTAAAAAACATTGAAACCATGGTCTTTTGACTGGGTTAAAAAGATATATCTGAAAATCTAGCTTGTTCTTCAGACTACAAATTCAGCTGCCAGAATGGAAAATAGTAAGTGCTAAACAATTTTCAAGCCTAGCCCAGGCTTGTGAAGACTAAGTTAACAGTCTTGGTGGTTCTTAATTGTGAAAGGAGCAGATTTTTCTTGGACAGCTTCCTGGACAGTACAAGAAGTTGGAATTTTTTGGCACAAAATTGCAGGGAAAGCTATTATTTTTCAGTCCCTATTACTTCTGGCCCCAGTTTGCCAGAGTATTCTTGGTGTTTCTTCCTTTGTTCTTTGCTTGCCTTAGTGATACCCCTGGGCAAAGAATACATGGTATACAACACCTAAAATCATACTGTGAAATTGAAATTAACCTCATTTATCAGTGAACCTTTTCCCCTTAAATTTGATTCAGGGGATCCAGGCAAGCAGCTTTTGTTAAAAAAAAAAAAAAAAAAAAAAAAAAAAAAAAAAAAAAAAAAAAAAAAAACAGGCTTCATGAACATTTTCTATCAGCCAAGATGCAATGCCATACTGCAGTTCAGCCTGACCTTCTTGGCTTGAGACTGCTATTCTCCCTAAATGTTTCCTTGTGCCATCCACCTTCAAAGAGCCAAGGGGAAACCTTGTCTTGTTTGAATTCACTGGCAAAACCCCCATTGACTTGAATAATGTCAAGATTTCACCCTGGGAACATTTCAGCCCTTCAAGAGAGATCGAAGCTGTTACAGACATAGAGATGCGGCTTCCTGAAATACAGAACAAGAAGCTATCCAGCCATCAGACTGAGCTGGAAATATCGTTACAGGTTCTTCTTAAGTTTATCTAAAAATTATACCATGCCTGCTGTAAGGTTCAATTCTTTCACGTCTATTAAATTGCTTTGCATGAAAGTGTAGTTCTCAGGTGCCATGGCAACCATGTTTTCTAATCTGATTTTAAATTTTTACGGTGCAATGCATAAAATATTGGTACATTTTCTGGTTTTTGATTTATAGGTGGGAGTAAAGTTAGGGATAGCAATTTAAAAGGCATATGATTCTGTAGAATTAAATGCCTTCTTTTTTAGATGATATATGGAAAATGATTTCTTATTTTCTCATGAAAGGAGAGTATTGATTGGCTAATTACAGATGTGTAGATTATGACTGGCATTTGAAGTGGTGATAACAAGTAGTATTTCTAGACACTACGTAGGATGTTTTTGACTGAGACCAAATAGATTAAGAAAATACAATTGTTTCATTTATGTCCATACATAGAGTACATACCTGCAAATATCTAACAAATCCTACCTCTTACAGAATGTGTATCTTGTGTCTCAGCAACATAGAGATAATTTTATTGTTTTAATAATGATTCTGAAAGTCCTGTTAAATTGCATATTTGCATTTTATTTATTTATTTATTTATTTTCCCCAGGAAATTTAAAGATAACACTTTAGATTTCAACCTTGTATTGTACTATACTCTTAATATAATCTGCAAATCATTATGTTTCCAGAAATCTATTCTATAAAGAAAATCCCATTGTGCTTAAATGATTGTACATGTGAAATGTGTCATGGTCAGTATGAAGCCTCTGTTATCAATTGAATTAAGTTGGCACAGAGCACATTCTGCAATTCAGATGTGCAAGAATGTCCCTGAAAGATGTCAAGTACAATTCATCTCAACATTTGACCTGATGCCCATTACATGTACCTGCAATGGAATCACAGCCTGCACTAATATACAAGCTTTGAATTTTGCCTCTGTTGAGTTTTATAATTGGGGAAATTGTGGGTTAAGGCGGAGAGAGGACACAAAGGAACTTTTAGTACTGACTCTTTGCATGAGGAAAAAAGAAAGGACAGAAATATTTGGATAGTGTTATAATACATCAATTAACTTTTAAACCGGGTATGCATGACTTGCTGTTTTGTCCGAATAGCCCTCCTGTGAACCTTATTCCTGTCTCTGCATTATGCCTGTTACATTTATAAAAGTACAGTCAGTAGCACAAAGAGATAAGTGAAAAGTAAGCTTCCTATTTCAAAAATCTGTGAAGAAGAAGCCTAATTTAGCAAGCGAACTCCTAGCAAACTACTTTGGGAAAATTCCAAACAGCCTTTGTGTACGGGGTTTGTAGGAATTAATAGAAGAATCATCTGAGGTGATAACTCAGTCCTATCCAGAGAAATAACTTCTAATCAATTTAAGAAAGCAGGAGTATGTGTGTATGTCAGTTCTGCTCCTCCTGAATTAGATTTCCTTTGGCTTCATGTGTACAAAGGCGGTTAGGAGATGACAGACATGAGCATTGCACTAGAATGTATGTGTATGTCACACAGAGATGTAATAAAATCTGTAGTAGCATCTAGAGCATATATGCTGTTGTATGTTTTTTTTAGGCATATCCTTTTGTATTTTTTTTTCAAGTCAATGAAATTTTGTTCTTAAATTTGCATTTGCCTAAGCTATAGGGTTGGTAAAGAAATAATTAGTTTCTAATTAGTTTCTTTTTCTTTTTTTTTTTTTTTGGTTGAGACATTCTATTGTGCTAAATCACATCAAGTTGTGTCACTCATGGTGAATTGTGTCACAGAATAAAGCAAGAGTGCAACCTGACATCACATGCCACAGTATAATCCAGGCTGAAACTCAGGCTTTCCATGAAGAGGGAAGCAGCTTTGAATGAATTGCATGCATTAAAAGTCAGTACTGCTAAGGGAGAAAAAAAAGCTGTTATTCCATTACTTTTCTTAGTCTGAGAGTACTTTTTGAGAAACTTAACTTCAACTCAATCCATACATCTATATACCGAGAATAAGTACACTGAAATCAATCAGAAGATAAGTTACCTGTTGTCAGATCTGGTAACAGTCAGGCTTTGGAATTTTGACCAGTTCCATTTCTAGTAAAGTAGATAATGATGTCTTTGGAACATTTTTGCATTTTCCCCAAAACTTCAGATTTTCTGCTAAGATTTTATTGTCTCAGTTGGAAAAAGCCTCTAACTGATGTTTATTATTAATAGTGAATCTTCTAACTGTATTACAGAGTGACCATTTGAATCCCTCTTTATAAGCAAAGCTTTTTCTTCACCCTGCATTTCCACTCTGAAGATCTATCACTAAAATTGCCTCTTCAGAAATAACCTTTGGGAAATCAATAACAAATCAAGCAGCTATTCAGTCAGATTTGTTGATGTAACTAGGTGAGGCTGCCAAAATCCCCATGAATAAGTTGTTGACTATCAGGATGGTTCTAGAGATCTATCTGTGGCTATATCTGAGTTGATTTGATACACTGACCTGTGCCGTTTGTTAGTATGTTCATGACCTCATTAGTTCCTGGGGATACAATAGTATACATTATTCCAGTTATTAAATGGCTGTATCCTAACATATTTAATAAGATACAGGTCAAGAAAATGAAGTCGCACATGGAAATATTTCCATCTTTTAACTATATTTTCATGTGTCTTTTTAATATTTGGATTGGGTGATATGGATCAGTTTAAATATTATCTACTTCCTTTCTAGTAGATCATCGTCACAGCTTTTGGTGACCTGCAGTGATATGGCTTGCTAGGCATGAGTTTGGGAAATGATGCATCAAAAAATCACGGTGGAATAATTCAGAATATTTGCTCACTGAGGGCAAATCTCCTTGGCAGAGAAACCAAGAACCAAACTGTCAGAAAAAGATGTTTTCAGTAGTTAATTCAGAGTGACCAAATGGTCTGCCATTCTATGCCAGTGTTCACTAAGGTCAACGGGGAACTGAATCAGCAGTCTGAGGAAGGAAAACTGACCTTGGCCTTGTCAGAACTGTGCCCATTCTGTGTGATTGGTGAATTCTCTAGGTAGTATTTTTTTTCAGTAGCACTGTAGCTTGTTTAACATAAGGTTGTTATTCTTTTAACTTTATAACTGTTTGCTGTCAGTGTAAGTGTGGAGAGTTTCATATAAATCTGATGAGTATATGAATTTATTAAGATTTGAATCCACTGTATCTTACTGTGCTTTTTTAGATAAGAGATATAAACAAATATATAATTATTTACTGGCTTGAGTCAATCTATACATTAAGTGATGCAAAATATCTGAAATAGAATTAGTATGTATTTTCCAAAAGTTGGTTCAGCTCAGAACTTTGCGATACTGTCAGATTGGATAAATGTAGTATATACCTTCTCCTTGCACATTTAACTAATATGTCTCTAAGGTTTTATTTGTGAATGAACACTCCCATGTTCATGGGTGCTTTATGGAGAACACATGCTTTGAACTATTACTAGAGTATATGCTATTAACCTTTCATTAACATCACAACTCATTTCAGAAATGCAACACTGCCGAGATCATAAAACTTTTAACTGGGGCACAGTCACAGTACTTTGAATGAAGTCTGTCTGACAGTATCGTCTGATTCTGCCTGATCAAGTGTCAGACCTCTTCAGGCACAGAAAACTACATTTAGAATCTTATGAACATATAAATAATACTTTTTTTTTTTTTTTCCTGAAGTGTTCACTGATAACAAATAGAACTCTGCATAAAATGCAAATGAACTACATGCAACATTCTTAAAAGACAGTACAACTAAAAGATAGAGATGAGGAAAGGAAGAGAATATACTTTATCTGCTGTTACCTAGATTAAATCTGAAGGGTGTCTTTCCCTGTATCCAGCTGCTGACATACACCTTGTTACAGATTCTGTACTCCTGCATCCCTGTAAGCAATGGGTTGCATTCATCAGAGCAATCCTTTTTCTGACAGAGCTTTTGTCACCGTTTTCAGAAAACTATTGAAGGTCCAGTCTGATTTAATACCCCCCTCTTTCCAGTGTGTTCTGGAGATAACTCACCCCTCCCTTACTGAAGAAAACCATTTTCTTATGTATTTGGGGGCCTATGACATTTTGTTAGATCACAGTGTTATCTCTTGTATTTGACTGGTTAAGCTGCTTCAACAGGAGGGCAGCTTCCCCTTCATTTCCCTCAGTGATGCAATGGGCATGTTTTATCATTAAGTATCTTCATTAATGGAGCTTTGAGGTTTAGATCTGGCTGTGTATAAGCAGGATGGTTGTTTTTCATTTCTGGGGTTACGCTGGCTTGGGGGAACATATTCCTCCTAAGGACTAATAATAATATGCATCAGATGGTTTTTAAAAATCGAAGTGTTGAAAATCTGAAACAATCATCACTCCCTGCTAAACTTATGTGCAGTAGAATACTGCCATCCCTCAGCCTTTGTACTCATGGTGTGAGATGCCAAGGTTTGTCAAAAACAAAATAAACTCCAAATTACACTGGGAATATTGAACCTGTAGAAAAGAGACGTGCATCCCTGTTTTGTAGCTCTAAATTAGGACAGATTGACTGTTCAGTAACAGTCTTTATTCTCATCTTAAAGTTGTTCAGGAGCTATGGAAACTATTTCTCTTAATCTTGTATTTTGTTTCCCTTTGCTTGCTTTTATTGGCAGACTTCTAATTTCTTAATTGGAAGACTGTCAACAGATTGTTAATGTAATAATCAAAATGAACATATATACATAATCTTAATAAGTTCAGATAAATGAGCATGGTAATTACTTTATTTTGTTTGTTTGGAAGTTTAATTAGAAAGGATTTTACAGAACAGATTATACTGACTGTGATAGTAAGAGTCTACATAAGAGTTCTGTAATTGTGAATGTCCACAACAATGCTGTGGTATCCCAGTAAAAGATTTCTTTCCCTTTGCCTGCTCTTTTGAGGAAGGCTGCTAGTCTGTCCTGAGGACTGCTGGTTTTGTTGGGATATATAGCTTTGCTTTGTTGGTTGCCAGGCTATTCATATTAATATTATAATTATTATATTAATATTATGTTCATATTATAATAGCATAGAGATAATTCTGCATTGGCTTCTGGATCTGGATCTTCAGTGAAGGTTTTCCTTTATAAATGAATGGAACATAGATGACTTTCCTCGGCCTTCTTGGTCTCTGACCAATGTTTGTGCTTCCTGATAAATGTGGTTTTTTTTTTGGTTTTTTTTTTTTTGTTTTGTTTTGTTTGTTTTTTTTTTGTTTTTTTTTTAATTATAGAAGCAAATATTTTGCATACGTATTAATTAAGGGAACAGACTAGGAAGTGAAAATAGAAATCCAGAAACCTACCAGTTAGAAACCCTGTAGAGAATATAGTTACCTTCATTGTGCCCCAGCTCACCTACCACTTAAATTTGTATGTAGATTGTCAGTACTGGAGAGAGAGTTTGATTCTTTACTGGTGAAATGCCCAGAATTTTTGAGATGAAGTGCTCAGTGTAAACCCAGTTTGAGGTGTAGAGGGTGGAATTGTAAATGTCAGAATAAAAATGAATACAAGTTACTTGCAGTTGAACTACACTGTAGTAAGAAGGCAGTCTATATGCTTTTACTGGATGGGAGAATGCCTACACTTCTGAATTTGCCTTCTTTATCTAATTACCTTTCTTCCTAAACCAGTGCAAACAAAGAGTACTATGTTCATGACATCTATGCACCAAACTTCTGTCATTTGTACTTTAGAATAAGCTATCTCTGGTCTTTTCTAGTCACCTCTCACCATCAGTGGCTAGAGATATTTAAGAAACATGTCTCTGTCCTGGCTGAGATACAGCTTTGCTGAATTTGTCTGCCCTTGGAACTGGGAATATGGATTTAGCACTTGCATAGCTAGCAACCTGGCATATACTCATAAATCAGGTCATTTTCCATTCAAATGTTAATATTTGCACCAGCAATTCATGTGCAGATGGAGGTATAAATTGTACCCCCAAAATAAAGCCTTGCTTTTGAAAATGTGCATTTTAAATGCAAGCAATTATTCTTTACCACGTCCCATCTATCATTGGTCATACACAGAGAAAAAGAAGAAAAAAGGGGAAGGAGACTGCAATTTTTTAAATTAGTTCAAAACACTGTAGTCAAAGTTGGGTGAACAAGAGTACGGACCTGTAATTCTGTAGAGTATTAATGTGGTTAGGTGCTGTTCAATCTGAAATCATGGATGAAATTTTGAGTCTTTTCTTACAAATAAATATATATATATATATATATATATATATATATATATATATATATATTCTGGCTTTTAGAATGGTCTATTCTGTACTATGGAATTAGTCCATCTTCTTGGCTTCTCTTTGTTCAGCTTTTGGGAATACATCCAGCACAGATTTAGGCATCTGTGTAATTTTGTACAGTGAATATTTCCACTGAAGCCAAAGGGAAATACAAGGTTTTTATAAAATAAGGCACATACATAAAACTCTGCAAGCCTGTGGTCTTGATCCCTGAGCTGATTTCTAGCTTCAGCTGGATCACTGATCTCAGTCCAATATTTGTTTTGCATATTTCCCAAAACATTTGCCATGACCATATTAGATTTGTTATTTATTACAAATTAATGCCCAGGCTGGTCTGTATCAGCACAATTGAAACAAAATAGTAGTTATTTCAAGGCTCCTTGTAAATGTCAGGGAATCATGTGCTATCACATCAGAGAGTTGACAGATTGTCAGGGGTTTTGCATTGTCATCTTAACCCTGCCACACATAATGGCTGTTGAATTGCACTCAGTTCCGCAACTGCATCTTTGCAGATGTAGTGTACCTGTGGAGAGCTTCAGCATCTGTGTTTGATATCAGATGTACAGACTGCTAATCTTATGCGTGGTCACACAAATACATACATACTTCTCTGTGCCTTCAAGCTTCTTTAGTTTGTGCAAAGCTTCACAGATATATTCTGTGTTAAGTTACTTGATAAAGAAAGGATGGTTGGTTGTTTAGGTTTATGCAGCAGTGGCTGTGTTTAACTGTTGTTTTTCTCGGAGAAAGATTTTGCTAAGATTTTGAAAGCTACCTATATTCAAAACATGGACACCTGAAGATACCACTAACAGCTTTCAAACAAGTGTGCCCTCAACACACTGAGAGAGCAGTGTGATTATAGTTACAGCTGACAAATAAATGAAGGCTGTTTGAGTTGTCTGGGACCATTATATTTCTGCAAATACGTGTTTAAGCCTGTGTTTCTCAACCATTGTAAGTCAGAGAACCAGCTACACTTTTTAAAATATATTGCAAGAAAAGTCAAAGAGCTGCAGATGATGTTGAAAATGCTGGCATCTATAACCCCCACAAAAGGCTCAAAGTTAAATATTTGTGTATTGCTTCATTTTTCTTCCATTGTGTTTCTTTGTTTGTAGGATTTATAAGGAAAAAATAAAAAGTCTTTGTAGATCAACATTAATTTCTTTCAGGATGTTATTGGGCTCCAGACAAGGAACACTGGCTTGCCTTACTTTTTTCTATGGTCTTACTATTCTGAAGAAAATTATTAGTTGCTGCTTTTTGCATAAAATATGGACTGAAACCATACTAGCCAGGCAGAGGATTTGTTCCCACCTGTTCCAGGATCAACAGTAATGTGTTTTCAGTTTGAGCTGCATTAGGAACAAGGTTCTGTGATGCACCAAGTGCCCTCAAGTTCTATTGACACCAAAGAGAGTTTAGATCTCTGAACACCTTCCTGTATCCAACCTTGGATTTTTAAGACTCTTTGCAGACCCCAATATATCCCTCTGTTTTATGACGGCTCCTAATAACTTACAGTATCTGCTACAAGTTTTTAGCAAGTGAGTGAAAGCACTAGAGACAGAAAAAGGATGCTTAAAATCCACCTGTCTTACAGGAAGCATATCCTTTCAGGTGTGAGATAAATGGCAGTTGCACTGAAACCTTCACAAAAGCTGCAGCTTAATGAGAATCCATCAGGCAGAGCTGCTTACTAACATACAGCTGAAGCCTTTCATGGAGAAAGGTGGGAATAGACTGAGTAACAACTATGGTATCAGCCTGTGTCTGTGTAGAAGATAAAAAAAAAAAAAAAAAAAAAAAGAGAGAGAGAAAGAAAAAGTCTGAACACACACAATCTTACAATCTTTCTTAGACTCCATAAGTAAAAAGGACAACATGCTGGCAGGAAAAGTACAACTTGTTATACTGATTTTGTTCACAAAACACATTCCATTAATTTAACACTGCAAAGAATTTGCAGCAGCAAGAAAAACAACCACAGAACATTTCAAGAGTTGTTGTTTTGCTGAGACAAAGGCATTAAGGTTAAATCTTGGTCTTGCTAAAAAAAAAAATAGGCTAATATGAAAATCTACTTGATATTATCAATGTACTTCAGAAGCATTAAATGTTTTTTTTGTCAGGGAAAAAAAAAATAGCAAAAAAGCTCAAAACTTAGTGCCAATAGCCAAAGAATAAGGATGCGAGTTGATAGGTTTCTGTTTAGAATCAATCTTTGTGAAAATGTATTCAATATTGACATAAGACCTTCCTCAAGGAGGCTTTTACTGCATGGTTCTTCCATCTACTAGGTCATAATCATGATATGCATAATATTGAAAAGTTATAATTGAAAATGTCTTTGTATTATCACTGCTGGCAAAATTTGTTTGAGAGCTATCAGTTGAATCTAATAATGCCTATAAGGAAAGCATGAAACTACATTAGAGACAATGCTGTGATTACCTCCACTCTCTTCCCTTCTGTACAAAAAAAAAAAAAAAAGAAAAGAAAAAAAAAAATATATAAACATTCTCTGAGATTCTTTTGTGGTAGATTAAGAAATAAATCATTATGCATACTAAACATTTGAGAATGGGACTAAATGAGATTTCTGAAACAGAGCAGGCAAATTATTATATGGCCAATAGCAGATATTTAAAAAATCTAATTTCTTGAAACAAGATCCATGCATAAGCAAGTATGTTTCTTAGGCTTATTAAGCATCTTACTACATTTCATTTTTGTTTTTCCTGGGCTATGATTTTTGAGAATCATTAGTTATTTGGTCTCTGCCCTCTGCTTGTGTTTTCAAGCTGAGATACCTTAAGAAACTGATTAAAAAAAAATAAGAATTGGATCCACTGTGATGGCTTTTTCTTCAGCTACTTTTCTCTTAAGGAAAAATTAGTGATTTCCATCTTTAGCACTCTATTGAGACCCTGGTTCTTACAAAGCTTGAAGCATATGTGCCTTTCAGGGCTTTAAAATGCTGGCAGAAGCCCCAGAGAAGTGTCTCAGAACACATCAGCAGGAGCTCTTAAACAGTTTCATCCTAAGGTAGCTATCTGGGATTGTCTGACAGTGCTAGACAGGGCAAAATGGCACTCCAACTGGTCAGATGCAGGACAATGTTATTTTATATTATAACATGTTTTAATGCACATCTGTGATCCCTGGTAGGCAGTCACCTGGATTTTACAGAGATGTCAGCCATTTGGGGGTCCAGCGGTTCTTTTTAAAACTCTGCTGGTTGCTGTTCTATTGCTGAAAATTAATACAGCAAAAAAGGCAACTGTAGTTTTTGTTCAATGGGTATCAACAACCTTTCCTGGCTAATCCTTCCTCTGAGCTGAGCCATAAAAACTCAATCTCCACTTTAACCTTTTCCTTTGCAAGAATACAATCGGCTAAATTGTATTATTTTGTCCCTGTGCAGTGTTCTGCTGGTAACTTTGTCAAAGGGCACCCACAAAAATGTTCCTCTTTAGCTTGTAATAAATTGTTTTTCCCCAGGATGCATGTATTTGCAGACAAGGAAGTAGCAGAGTAAAGACTGCAGAATATCTATACTATCCTTTCCATCCATGTTTAAACTGAAATTTTCCCCAATATTAAGATGCAGCCCTGGAGATAAAATCTATAAATGTGCTGGGAGGAAGATATACGTACTTGTTTTTGAAAAGTATGCAGAAAGAAACCACATGGTATTGACCTAAAACTGCTCCCTCTAAGGCTAGGATTTTTATTGTTGAATTCAGTGGGTATTGAGTTAAACTGAAACCAAGTCTTTGAAAATCTAGAATATCACTTCATGATTTGAATTTAACTGGACTGTTGACCTCAGATAGTTGTGTTGTGGAGGACTGGGCTCTCCAGAATGCGTGGTTCAAATTACTTATATTCTAAAGAGAAGCAAAAAAATAAAATAAAAATAAAAATTAAAATTAAAAGTACCAGTGTAGTTATCTGTAAAAATAAATATTTGAGAATTTTTCCTCTTCTGCAGCTGCTGTTCCTACAGAGCTAGGTGAGACAGCTAAACGCTAGAAGAGCTAGAGCCACTAATCTGCAAGATTGCCTACTCCATGTTACAACAGAGGCTGTCCCACATGCAACTCAGAGCACTTCAACAAACAAGGGAAGCATCAGCATGGTCATTTTTGCCTGGGGGCTGTTCTGTGTGCGTTTTGCACAGCAGTGCAGATTGTTGAATAAAATGTGCCTCCTGAACCCTGCTCTCTTTTAGTTTTGACTGACAGTAATATGATATGAGGACTGTTTGCTGTCTGATTTTTCAGGATCGTACAAAGACATTTCAAGCATTCCTTATGGCTTTTATTTTGGAATATTTTGGCCTTTAGAGGTTTTTGTTGTTGTTGTTTCCTAAGTTTACATCACAGAACCAAGAATAGAAACCATGTCTGCTGGACCGTGGAATAAAATTTATATCCATTTTAAAGGCTAATATAACAAGGTCATGCCAGTCCCTTGAGATACCTTGAGTGTACCCTCTAATCACACTGAAATTAATAGATGACTTAAACAACTTGGACAAAGTGACTGGGCTTACTCTAGCCCTAGATGTGACTTGAAGGATGGGGAAATTCACAGTTGGTATGAATAAGCTTTTCCAACCAAGGAGAAAAGATGACAGTTGAAAGATTTGTCTTTATAAGAGTGACATATCATTTCAATAAAAATGTTAGTCTCTTGGTTGGATAAGATGAAAGGGATCAGAATTATTCAACTAACCTCCTTCTTTTGCCTTCAGTTACCATAGTGCTATTGACCCTGTGAACTTAAGGTTATAATATTTTTTATCTGTAAGTCACCATACGTGTCCCTGATGCTTTAAAATAAAATCAAGGCAAGCATCCCTGTCCACTAGAACTTAGATGCAAATTACTCATATATTTCACAAACAGATGAAGGGAATCATAGTGGAAAGGTTAGCACAGTATAGAGAAATGGTTGTTTGATGTTTGGGAAGATGTGTTAGATGTTAGGGAGCAAAGACCGAACAATTTCATGCTCTTATCAGTCTGAAATCAATCAGATGATATTTCATATGAAACATTTGTATATTTGTTTCTTCTTAAAGGTGGAGTTTTTTGAAGAGCAACAGAGTTCCCTTTGAGCAAATTGCAAAGGAACGTCATAAGGAGCCATCACTTTATTTGAAAAGTTATATACTAGAAATATTAAACTATTGGAGAAATAGTGCTTCTTGAACTAATTTCGCAGCCTATGAATAGGGGGCGCTATGTAAGCATTCTCCTATATGAGAACCAATCATTCCACTCTCCAAGTATGCCTTACAATTCTGGCCTGATTCTGGATAGAATCTTCTATCTGTAGATATATCTGTAGATATCTGCCTCTGGATGAGAGAGTAGCTTTGGAAACATTGCTCTAAGAACAAAAATCTTGATGAAACTGCTTATACTTTTCTATTGAATTTCTTTCTTGTGGTTAACATTCAAAGACTATCATACAATGATTAAATAGTCTCAAACAATTATAACAAGTGAATTGTTATGCTGTTTTTGTAATGGCTGTGCTAATCTTTCATATTTATATGGAATGCACTTATTTTGGCTTTAATCTTTTTTGCAGACTTTGCCCTTTTTACTATTTAGATGTCTGATGAAGAACTAGCCTTTTCAAGCTATTTGATAATTAAAATTTTGGTTTTAAACTGAAGCTTGTGGACAGTTTTCAGGCTTCTCGTAAGTACTGTTTCATCCCAAATCTCTTCACTACAGAAGATCTCATAATAGAATACCCTTAATAAAGCAAGTCCATTCATTTTATACAGTAGTATAAAAATTGAACAAAATGCTAAATTAGAACATTTGTCACTGCTAAAACCTTGTACATGAATGAAACCTTGACTTTCTAAACCTGAGGCCTCAAGTATTTCTAGTCTATTCTGAAGTACTTTGTCTATCTTAAAACTGTAAGCAAATCACTTGGTACTCAAGAAGCAAATTTACAAAAAAAAAAAAAAAAAAAAAAAAACAAAAAACAAAACAAAAAAAAAACAACACTCTTGTACTTCTAATAGTGATTTTCAGAAATACCAGTGCTTTTCTAGCACAATAACTGCATCAGTTGAGCAGGAATATATCACTGGAAGAACCAAAAGAATAAGGATGATACCTGAACGTTTAAGCAAAACTCCTTGATTTTTTTTTTTTAAAACTCCTTAAAGTTTAATTAATTTTTTTTTAAAACAGGCTGAGTATTGGTAATAATCCAAATAGAGAAGTATTTCCAACATGAAAATGAGAGACAGAACTGAGAAACAACACCCAATTCAACCTTTTACTACTATAGTAATCTGGGAAAGTTCAGATCTGGGTCTTGACACAAATTTTTCAGTTTTGACCCTTTCTAATTAAAGTGTCGTGTCACGTAACTGAGGCTGACAATGGAGTATGTCTGGTTTGAACTCTCTGAGCTCTGGTCTCTTCTCACACTGAATGCTCTAAGTGGATTCCACCTAATTGTTCAGAAAAGGTCTCCGAGCTATACACTGTGTAACCCCTCTTCTGTCTCCTTTGTAGGGGGGAGCTAGGGAAGCTACAAAGACAGGTTCCAAGCTCTAAACATTGCAAAACAACAGCTTCATAAGGACCTACAGATTTTGCACTTTGGAGTAGGTGGGAACAGGTGGTACCTTGATGTTTGGAATGAACTGTTACGTACTTGATGAGACCATGAAATATATTCAGCGTTGCTGCTTGACTCAGTCACAGCCCCACATTATACCCTCCTGCCCCCAGGATGTTTATGTAGTCACTGTTATGAAGCCTTTATTTTCAGGCTTTGTGATAAATACAGCAGCAAATAACAATGATACGGAAAAGGCTAATTTCACCTGTATCTATGCTACTGGGTAATATTTAATGCTTCTATAACAAATAAAAATATGTGCCTATACAGAAATACATGTGTATGCTCACACATACATATATTTTAATTAATTCCTGCTCCTGTGTTTAATTTCATGCCTTTGTATCTGCAGATAGTGGCTTATAACGAAGAGATAAATTGATAATTTGTCAGGGTACCCAAACATCTTTAGGAAATCATAAATAAATTGGCACACAATATGAAATTTTATGACTCAACGATTGCTACCAAATTATAAAGTGAATAAAGCATATACCTCTTTCTAGATTTGAGTATGCTAATGATTAACTGAGAATATTTTCTGAGTGATTTGTTACATTAAAAAGCACTAAAATTACTTATGTCAATAAGTATGTTATAGTTAAACTCTATATATTATTTAAACAGTTTGGTTACTGCTAGCATGATTTATAAATTCAATATAAAAATGCTCGGATTTTTCAGTGGTTGTATTATTAGTCTCTTGATGAAAATTCCTTGCTTTTCTTTCATCTCAAGGGAACTTAATTTAAATATGAATAATGGAAAAAGCCCACTTCCAGAAATTTAAACTAATCATGCTTTTAAAGGCAGAGAAATCTTGGATTGAATTTAGGAGGTAGTATAAAAGAAAGAAATGGTAACAAATCATCTTATAACTTGACATGTGATAAAATGCTGTAGATATTTGATGTAGCATTCATGTTTTGCATGTTAGATGAGTAATTCTGTAAAATGTATTTAAGAAGATGCTAGTAGTTGATAATTAGTTTTAAAAAGTGTAAATTGACAAATCTCTGATGTCAAAGTTTTTTACAATATTCTCTAGTTGCACAGTCAAGTAATACTGAAGGAAAAGTGCAGATACAGGGTGATGAGAAAAAAAAAATCATTATTTTTGAATAGATAAAGGTATGGGGCTATTCTAATGTGGGGGAATAGTTCAAGCTCATCACCGTAGAGGAAAGCACGATGTACAGTATAACACTATGTACTAATTTACTGGAAATAGTGTATGTCAAAGTAAGGATAGTTTGTCATCAAAATCAGATACTAAGGCTTTTCTTAGGCAAGGTCTCATTGTTATCAGCAGAAGTTCTGCCTGAAAGGACTTCAGGATCATGAAAAAGGCAAACAGTCTTCAGAAAAGAGGAAAACATTCTGCTTTAAGTTTACCATAAGCAACATTGATTCTACATATTTTTTGATATATTGAAATAATTTGTTCTTTTGAAAAAGTCCAAAAAGCTTACTCACAGGAAAACTCACTTACATGGAGAAGAAAAAAAAAAAAACTTTTGCTGATATCAAATTTATCAGATTTATTTGGTTGTCTTACTGTTGCTTAAATCTGGGCTTCTGTATGAGTAAAGAAGAGTCTGATTGACCTCCCATGTGTGGATGCCCTAAAACACATGTCAATAGTGATTGAAAGTTGGTGGAAGAAAATATCCAATGGAGTCATTAGGAAAGTTCCATAGCAGTATTAAAGTTAGGCTTAATGGGTCCTGGAGAAATAATTTTTATCTATCCAAAATTATAAGCTAGATTCAAATCTTCATTGTGAATTTCAAGAAAAAATTCTGAATGCAAACAAATGACATTTTTTGAATAATTTAGGAAGGCCATTGACTGTTCTGATTGTTGCCCTGAATTTCTTCTGCAGTACTAATGTCTTCTAGTGCAGCTTGAGTTTACAAACATTATTGATGCTTTGTCAGTATATAGTTCTTTATTTCCTCTTTCTGCCTTCCCAGACTCGCTTGTGTTTTTTTGAAGGTTTCACACATACCCACTGTCCAAAAATCACAGCGTTTCCATTGCTGGCTAGTAAAATCCCTCAATGTGATAACCTGCATGTTTTGAAGATGTAGTTACTTTTGTGAAAGTTGTATTGTTCCCTGCTCAGGATTGGAAATTTGATATCCTCTCTCTCCTTTCTTGCTTTGCCTTCATTTCCTTATTTCCATGGAATTTGTGAAGGGAGTGTCTGATAAATGAAAATTAGCAATCACTATTAATAAGCCTACTGTATATGCAAATTCCAAAATGACAGCCTATCCTCTAGTATAATTAATACCATTTGTACTACTATAGATAAGGTTGTGTCAGCTCTCCTCTTATCCAGTATTTTATTATTATTACTATTACGTGTTTTTTTTAGGAGCTTAAACCCTGGGAAACAGATCAATTTATGTAGAAGATCTGTCTCTAGCAAGCAAGGACTGCATACTTCATAAAATTTGGTTCAAAAAGCATTCAGTTATTTTTCATTAGAAGATGGTAAAAGAATATTTTGTTTATGATCATGCTTAATATCACGATCATTTATTTTCTGTAACAACAAAAAAAATGTCCTTATTAAATAAAATAAAATAAAATAAAGCTTTTGGTGAATATATTTTTAAACAAATAAACATATATTGCAAAGAAATGAAGAAATAAATGACTGTGATATCACAGGTCATAAAGTCACTGTATATACACAGAAAATATTCTGTCATTTATTCCAAGAGTTTTTCCTTAAATATTTATCCTCACTGAGTACCAAATCCAAACATTACTCTGTTGCTTTTCCTTCATCGTGGCAGCCTCAGAAGCTGTGATCTCCAGCTATATTTACTGATTGTAAATCACGTCATTTAATCTGGAGTAACTGAGCAGTGAAGTCAGCGTTCTTCATGAGCATACAGCAGATCTTGCGATGACTATGATTTCTGCAGCAGCAGTTTCAAATGAGCTATTGAGGATCCCTAGTGAGATCCCATCAGAGGGAATTACTCTTATTTAAGACCATAATTCAGCACTTATTCCTTTCACCCTACGATTTGTCTGCTCAAAAAGTGAAAAGTCCAGAAGCGTGATGTTTCCCAGCAGAGGGTCAGGTTCCTGCCATTCCATCTTTGATTACACAGTTGTTTTACAAAAACTGTGCAATAAAATGTGTTCAATTTCTTGGTCTATCCCTCAAAAGTTCTTGGAATATGTGACAGCATCTCTTCTGTTTGCTTTCAATGTGTGCATTAAGTTCCTTTGGGATAGCAATGTCTTGTTCATACAGGGCATTTTGGAAGAAGGAGGTAACACAAAAGCTTTTGTGATTTGGATTACAAGAAAGAGTCATACTTTCTTTTTTTTTTTCTTTTTTTTTTTTTTTCCCTAATGATAAAATTTTCATTCAAAAATTATTATTATTTTGTTTGGCTTCCAAAATCCCATGTCTCACTGAATATACCTTTTGGGGCACTTGTCAAAAAAAAAATCTAAGTAAATGGAAAAAGTTGAAAATAAAAATAAAATCCATATTGAAGTGAATGTCTTACTTACCAAAATAAATTAACACAGCTCTTCATGCCACTTAGGCATGAAGATAGACTTCTATCCTTCTTTTCTCAGAAAGACACTTCTTATGGCATTTATAATAAAACGTAGATCAATGCTGTATTCAGAACAACAGTTAAACTTTTTCAGCTGATGTGTCACACTAGAAGACAATATTTCAGGTGTGATTAAACAAAGGATCCAAACATGCAACAGTAGATAAAGATTAAGGCAGTCTTTGGGGATCTGTTGAGTGAAAAAGAATTCACTAAATCACTTTGGGATTCAGTATGCTAATGATTCTACATGTTGTTTTGGGCTTTTTTTTTTTTGCCTTTTTTTTTTTTTTTTTTTTTTTTTTTTTGCACTTGTGGTCCTTTTTCTTGTTGAAGCGTGGTCTATTAGTAAAGCGATGTAGCAAACAGCCTATATTAGTGACTGGCTAGTGGAAATAAATAACCATATGTTTGTGAGCAGTCCTTTGGCTACTTGCCATGCCCAAATTATCGTGAACAGCCAATGCTTTGCAAGCTACCACATGGTCCCTGCTCTAAATGCCTCAGATTAATTTGATCACTTAAGAGAGGATTCCAGTGCGAATTTTGATAAAACAGATAAATAAGAGAATTAAGGAATGTAGTAATTTTTCCTCTTAAATTCATCAAAGCTGGGTAAGTGACCATAAAGTTATTAGACAATCAAAGGGAGAAAGATTTGGTCCAGGATAACTTCATTATGCTCTAAATTGGTAATGAATGGGTGTATCTTTCCACTTTAATACAAATCTCATAGAATGCTTTGCTGATGGAGCAATAATATTAGCTTAAGTTGGAACCCAAAATGACCCTCAGTTTTAGTTATTGTGCTAGACTTGGGGACAGGAGTCAACACGTAAGAGTTCAACAAGCAATTGCTTCTAGCTGAAAACAAAGAAAGTCAACTTTAAAACTCTGTATATACAATTATATATTTGTGGTTGGTAGAACTACCTGAAATCGCATATATCTATGGTTTATTTCTGATGGTTTATTTTTAAATTTACATTTTAAAAGTCTATTTCTGGAATAAGTCTTCAACAATGAAACCTAAATATGAAAAATTAGGAAAAAAATGTGTATCTGCATTTACGAGCATATACAATCTTTTCCATCCTTCCTTCTAACTTCATTAATACATAAAAATTAGGAGGAGCAGTAATCACAGCAGGTTCTGCTGTATTCACCTTGAACTTCATACAGTCTGATTCTCAGTCTGAATATGCACTCAAAGCTTCATCCCTAATTTACACATCCAATATTCTTAGGGATGTCACCATTTAGATACTTACGTCTGCAGGTCCTGAACTTAGGTATGGCTATTAAGAGTAAATGTTCTCTTACATTTGCATATTTCTGCATAGGGAAGGAAGGAAAAATAATTTCTGTTTTACAAATGGACAAAAAAGTTCAATATATTACATGAACTATTTTGAGCATATATATCAGGCAGAACTTTACAACTCCTGCATTTTAGATTGCTCTACCTTTAGTATTTATCAGCCATGTATCTCATCTCCCTAAATCATCATTCCCAAGGGTGTGCTATATGATCTGCCTGAGGTAGTAATTGCACAAATTATGATACCATGATGTATCAGGGCAACAGGCAATAGCTGTAATCAGTGTGTAATAAAGTTCTGATGCTTCCTATCTGTTGCATGAGGATCAGTCTTCAGAATTAACAGGATTGAGTTTTCTGTCTAGATTTCATGGATCCCATTTATCAAATCTCATATGAGAGGCAAGAGTACTATGTTTCCCATATTTCAGTCCCACATCTTCAGTCCCCAAAAATAACTTTGGTGGAAACTTGGCAATCCAGCCCTTTTCTGTTCTTTAAAAAATTTTAGTGAAGTATCTTAAATTTTTCATCTGAATTCCAAGCTATTAATGATGAAATCTGGTACAGAAGAGTAGCGGTTTTGGTGTACTCCTTTGTGGTTATTACCAAGATACACTGTGTTACTCCTTTCTTCAATCTTTGAAAGGCCTAGAATAGAACAACATGCATCTCTGTCTTCTTTCCACATTGGACTGTATTCTAGTTTAAATCTCTGCTGATGCCAGTTCTGTGGTCTCTAAGATGTAGCATGTTGAACTAATCATTTTGTTTTACATCCCTGCTGCAGTGCTATGAGTAAGAATGTTTCATTTTCAGTAGAAAATAATTTAAACAATTTATTGAATTGTTCATTCATTGTCTTACAAATTCTGATTATTCTGGAAGCTCTATAAACCCGGATGCAGGTCTTTCCCTGCTGGCTGGCTTACTGAGACCCCTAAGGTTTTTTCTATCCTTTAAAAAAATATATTTTCTCTTCTTGTGAGTCTCCAACAGTAGGTCACCAGCTCACCTGTGCTGAAAACCAGTGAGCATGCTTTTCATAATGCTGATGAACAGGAAGCCTGAGCCAGAGATTTCTGGCCAGAAAATCTTTCCAAAGTGGAATGATTCATTTTTAAGTTCTGTGAGACTCTTCCTGCATGTGGCTTTTCTGTGCCATTATAATTTAAAAATGTCCAGTACAATATTCATTGTGTATGTATATCTTCCCATGAAAAACTGTGACTTGAACATTGGCAGGATTAGACCTCCGGTGATAGCAGATTTCAGCACGGCTGTAGCTATTTACTTCGCATGGAAAAGGATATAAAAATCAGATTTATAGAATGATGTCTGACTTCATTCCACTGTTATTAAGTAAAGGTTCATTTTTACTTAACGGCTTGTTCTCTGTTTTTCTCCATATTAGAGGATATCAATGAAAAAACATGATATTTGATGGAAAGTGACATCTGGAGCTGCATAGTAATGTTTGGTTTTCTCAGCAAACTGACTTTTCCAAAAGACTCTGATCTCTTTCTTGTACTCTCAGACTTTGAGGAGACACTGCTTCTGAGGTACTTGAAAGTACAACCTGGTGACATTATGACTTAATAAATATATAGCTTTCCACTTTTGCTGCCACTGACAGAATACTCTTTTCAGATTTCCTTTACCTAACTTTTAGTATGCCTATCAGCACTGAACTGGCCTGTAGCTGCTCCCATAACAAGAGAATTTGTTCTCCTAATTCTAGCCACACTGTCTCTCAGGCATCAATTCATCACTTAAATTTGTCGTAAGTGCATTAAATAGAACACTGAAATTGTTCTTGTCAAATAATCTCCAAGAAGTATAGAGTATGACTCTGCTACATCCTTGAATTCTGCTCTGACATTTTACACTGTCAAAATAAAACAGACGTTACCCTCCTCCCCAGTAAAAATTCTTTAAGCCATTAAATTACATTATCATTTATACATATTTTTATCTGTTCTATTTGCATGGCTATAGTTATGGATCTGTCAGTATTTTCACTATAAACCCCCATTTCCAGGGATTTAGACAGTAACTCTGCCTTAATAATTTGCTTCAGGCTAAAGCTTAAAATGCAAAAAGTCTCAGGCTGAGAATAGCGTGCTTTTTTTTTTTTTTTTTTTTTTTTTTTTCTTTCTCCATTTTGAAAAGCAAATCATTTTGCCTGGTCTTAAATATGGGAGCTGCAGTTGTGCCCTCAGGGAAGAGCTCCCTGGAGGGCACTGGGATGGCAAGGGGGGTGTCTTCCCAGGCAAATGAGCCTGCTCAAGTGTTCCCTAAACAGTGGGGCATCAAATGGTTCAAGCAAGAGAAATCCTTCCTAGTCCTCACAGAAAAAAAAACGGGGGGTCTGGAGGGCATCTGTGTAATAATCTAAAGATTGAATGCAGTTCGCAAAAATGTATGCGAAACAGATTTAAATTAGGTGGTTGGATAGGAATGGAAGTATAGCTCTGGCAATGTAGAACTCATCACAAGTTTGAGGGTATTTTTTATTTTTATTTTTATTTATTTATTTTTTGGTAGTGTTCTGAGCAGTGTTCCTAGATAGCTTTTGCTACAACTGCTAAAACTTGACTGTGCTTTGGCATAGAAGTGGAAGCAATCCCCACAATCCCCACCTCTTACCAGCTGCCATGGAAACAGTGTCTTGCCCTGCTATTGGAAAATCAGAGTTATCACCCCAAAATTAGAAGTGGCTTTGAAATGAGATGAGATTTGGGGTCTCCTTTTAATTAATTAATTAATTTATTTATTTATTTTGAGGGGGGCTGGGGGTTCACTTTTCTGAAGCTTCACAGGTTTTTGTTCATTTCAAGCTTATTTTGAAAACATGCTTTCAATTTTTTCATTTTCAAGAAGCTGTTTTTTATTATTATAATTAATAAATGAAGTCTGAACTAATCAGGTGATTCTAGAAGCTATGATTTTAACAAAAATGTAAAAATGTATTGCAGGGCTTGAAGAAAAATTATGAGTTGGCAAGGATAATTTAAATGCTTTCTGACACTTTACACATACTCACTATCTAATTTCTCTCCCTGTCCCTAATCTCTCTCTTTCTCTCAGTGCCATAGACACAAGAGCCTAAATTTCAATTCATCACCAAGGAAATCAGATGGAGGGTGAATAAATTGATCATAAAAAGAGAAAACAGACAGTATTTGCCTGATAATTTCTGGTAATCAGCAATAATGGGAACAGAAATAGAGAAAGTTCTTTCTAATTACATTATTTTTTCTGTGCAAAATGTTACTGTTTTCATGAGAGAGGCAGCAAACATTCAGAAGAAAAGGGTGCCTTTCCTTAGAATATTTGTTGCAGGTGGCTATTGTTAAAAAGGAGAGTTTTTTTCTTTTTATGTCTCATGTTAATTATTTAAAATGAGCTGCTGTGATATTTAACTGATCTTGAATTGCAGAGGTTTCTGGAAAAAAATATTTTTGCTTTGAAGTTTAAAAAATGGGAATGGAGGTAATGAAATAACTTTGAGAAACAAGGAAATAAGGTTAGAATTGACCTTGCTGCTATGAGGACTCCTCTCAGCTTTAGTGAAGGGGGAAGGGAAAAATCAAAGATGTTAACCTTATTCTCTTTTTTCCCTTGCCTGCAGAAGGCCTCTTGGCACACACATCACATCTAATCTTATTTCTCTTTCTTGTATATATTGCATTAACCTCAGTTTGCATTTGGCTTGTTTTCTACCTTTAAAAAATGATGTGTGGGGAGTCGTACCTTCCAATTGGCAGTCTCTAGTGATTTGGATCTTAATTTTCACCAACAAATAATTTGGTTGGAGGGTAGGTCAATTGGCCTCCAGGCTAACTTAAAATTGGTTTTGAAAATGTACCACATGCATCTGTTGACAAAAGGGTCCATCAGTAAGCAGCAGGGAAAGTCAGGCAGGTATCAGGATGGCACCCGTGGCAGTTGGTAAAAATTATCTTCCAGGTTAGCTTGAGACATAACACCACATACCGCATCCTGCCATGTTTTATGACACTGTGGAGCAAAAAAAAAAGTTGTCTTAGAGATGTGTACAGATCTCACAACTGCATTGTTGTTGTCAGAGATGTTGCACTTCTTTACTAGTAGGTGCATCAGCCATTGTTCGGGATGTGGCTGATCATGCAAGACATCAGGAGACATCACTGTCTTGTCTCTGTAGTCACTGCAGTTGTTGAACAATTTGCTGATTCTTCAGGTTTTTGTTATTAATCCTCCTTAAAGACAGTGCCCTGTGGATAAACATCTGTGATTGGTGTGTGCTGAATTCTATCTTACTGCTTGCACACTGAAACAGCAGGAAGGAATAGCGCTTACACCTTAATACAGGCAAAAACCATATATCTGTGCTTGACCTTGTTGTTCGGCCAGGAAAACTACAAAACAGGTACTCTGGGGAGTCCTCTTCCTATGTGGCTGTGTGGAGAAGCAGCAAAATCCAAAGCAAAATGAAGTTACGTCATGCCTTTTAACAACAGAACCAAGGCTTGCTCAAAGGAGCAGGAAAAGGAGCTCATTTGCTTCTAACAAAGTAGTAACTTGCAGATCTGCTAACATAATAACAGAAGAGCCAAGAATTTAGGACTATCACAAAAAGAGAGCTAACCAAGGAAAATACTGTTCTGAACTCTCTGAATTTCACTGGAAATCTCACAGCAATTGGGAATGTTTTTTTTTTTAGAGTCCCCATGCTCCAGTGAATAAACCTCTGATAACTGGGAATAATAAATGTGAATGATCTGAGTCTTCCCTGTACCTCCCTTATCTACTCTGAGCTTTCTGAAAAATGAGAGTTTTGGCAGTAGGAACAGATTTCGACACAGTATTTGTAGGATTGCTGCTTCTTGGCAAGGGCTCAGTTATTGAGAAAAAGATCCTTGATCTCAAAGAAGTGTGTATATATATGTATACACATTTGAGATAAAAACATTCTAAAAGTAGAATTGAACAGAAAAGTCAGCAAAGTACCTGTCAAGGAAATATTTGTGTTTTGGTCTAAGAATGGGAATATACTGCATTTGTGGTAGAGAAAACAGAGAAAATATGATGGTTTATGTTATTCTGCGTGTATTTAAAAACAGAAAACATGAAACTGACATCTACTCTATGCCTTCTGCTTTAAATGACAGTAAATTCAAATTTCAAGCTAGTGAAGTATCCAATTTTTTTTTTTCCTCTTCAGTATTTGCAGCATATTTATAAATGATCAAAACATTCCTAAACCATGAAAATATTGAGGCATGTTGTTTTCTCTATAGGAATACGGGGCTGTTTGTTCTTTAAGTGAGGAAAGGGCCAGGGAAGGGTTTTTAAATCTACTTTTAGATATCTAAATCATTTGATGATTTTCTAAATGCTATGTACGCTAGGACTTTTACTGAGGCCAGTTATTATTGTGACCATCTATAAACAAACAAACAAAAACAAAACAAACCTGAACTCTCACTGCAAAACCTGTATGGTTGAACTCGCTTTTCATACCTGCTGAGGAACGGTATTTTAGAGTGCTTCTATTTTGTTTACTGTTGTGTATTGATTAAGTAACTCAATACTTGACAACAAGAAGCTTCTTTTCCTGAGATATTTGTTACAGAGAATTTATGCCTTTCCATTTACAATGAAAAGAGTTAACACACTCCTCACTGTTTGTATGGCTTCCTAATGGTAAGAGATGCAACCAGCACTGAGTAACTGCACTCAGTTGCTGTCAAGAAAAGAATCCAGCATCTGAATAACTGGTCAGTTCATTCACATTTTTCCTAAAATGATATCCAGAATTATCTTTAAAAAGTAATTTCAACTTAGATAAAATAATCATTTAATGCATTTATGTTAGGTTTGTGTGAAAAAAAAAAAATAAATCTGCTTTTATTGTTTGCTTTGTTACTTCTCCCCTTTCAATTCAGTTTCTTTGCTCCCATTATGACCACGGCATACAATTGTACAAGAATTCAGTGGTCTTGAAGTAATTCTGTCAAACAGTTTTGCTTACAAACATCTGTAGGGTTGCATATTTCTTTATTCCTATTAAGAACTTCTGGAAGTATTACAAATGATCCTCATCGTTTTGTGAAAATCAGGAAACCTTCTGTCAGAGTTAGCCTGGCTACTGGGGTGAAAACTATATGATACAACTATATGTGAACAGTTGCAGTAACTTGTAAATTATAGATGAATGCTGTGATTCCACATTCTGTAGCAGTCAGGTGCTGCATATGATCCTTTCTTCTGTCCTTGCCTATTCTCTGACAAAATACAATATTAAGTTTCAGTATAACCACTCTCTTTTAGCTTTAGTTTATAAATATGTCTAGTAGATATTAACTATTGTCAACTCCTTTAAAATACATGTGATCTTCTCTTAAAGGATGAACAGATGACTTTTTTTTTTTTGTGTGTTCTTTCTTTAAATAACTTTCTTGAATGTTCTTTTGGGAGACATCAAAACTCTCTCTCTAGTTAGAGGTGGCAGTGTACATACCTGCTACATCTTTTTGTTTTGTCCTTTTCTTTCAAAGTTGTGCAAGAAACCTCATGGGCTTCTCAAAAACCTTCACACAGAGACATAACACCGGTTTTGTATTAGGGATACAATAACATGCACAGATGTCTTAAAGGGCAGGATAGGAATCTTGCAATTTGTTAAGGGGGATAAATACACCCAGAATTAAATTCAATAGGAGTAAATTCTTGCATGAATGTGCATGCATGCCTACCTAGTCATGACTTCATTAGTCAGTCATCAAAGAGAGCTGTGACTCATGTTCTGGTAGTACTTAGCTGCATTGCAGATATACAGATTAAATAAGACTTAATTCATATTTAATTGGCAATTAGAAAAAGAAGGTTTTAAGAAGTTCATTTCCACTTTTTTTTTTTTTTTTTTTTTTTTTCAGCCTTCTGGGCAACGTTAGATTGTTAACTCCTAGTGAAGGTTATTTTAAAGTAGGCTGAAGCAGAAGAACAGGAAATATAGAAAGAATTAACTTTGAATGATTTCAAACAACCCATTTCTTCTACCTCCTTCATCACATGTGCACATACTCTTCTAACAAAAATAAAAAAAAAGATACACCGTATATTGTTTACCACGATAAAAGTAAAGACTGAAGTTTGATCATAAAATGTACTTCTACATCAAGAAACCTGACAGAAGAAATCAATAAAAAAGAATTGCTTGTCTTGTTTTTGTTTTTTTTTTTTGTTTTGTTTTGTTTGTTTGTTTGTTTTTGTTTTTCCAAAATAATGCTCAGAGAATATATGATAACACATCTTGAAGCAGGAAGGGCAAGTTTAACTGAACAGAGGCATCACATGAACAAAGCATGCGACTAATCCATATATTCCTTTATTGTCCGGGCACTCTCTTTCCTTCTCTGTTGGACCAAATGTAAACATCTTTTAACATTTTGTTTACCCGTCTCTTCTACATCCCATGTTTATCACCACTGAATTAGCAAGATGTCAGTGGCATACCGAAATGTGTCAAGTTTAATAACATTTATTTCTACTGTCGCGTGCTTGTACTCCCATCCATGTGCTGGGTGAAATTTCTTGCATGAATGTGAATGCATGCCTACTTCATGCATGACGCAGAGTCTCATTCATCAGTTATGCTCACGTTTGGTGTGTTATTCAAACAGCAGTGGCTGCAAGTGCTCAAAAAGAGGAGAAGGTTTTGGTTTTCAATGATTCTTCTTCTCCCTCCTCATACGAGTGCAGGCAAAATGGTTGGGTACCACTGTCTGTCATAACCACGTTTCATTTCTACTTTACCAACCCACTTGCACATCATCAATTCTAGCCTGTATCATTTGGGTTCTCATCTTCAATACTGTCAGTGGTCCTGCTTCTGAATTTGCTAATGTCAGTCTGCAGCCAGTCCTCATAGGTGGGTCCAGAACAGCTACCTGAACCTTCCTTGCATGCAATTAGAGACAATGATGTATGCTGTTAATATGTCCTCTAGTAGAACATGGTAGTTACCAGCTACCAGAACATTGGACTCTACCAGCAAAGCAGCTGTAGTTTGGTTTGCCAATGTTCAGAAAATGAACAGTTTTGACTTCTATGGTAGAAATGACTGCAAGAAACAAAATATCCTGAGGCAGAATTGCATTAAGGTTTATTCATCACCTGCTTTGAGTTTTGTGAGAAGTAAAATGAACATGCGAGAAGGAAGGGATTTATTTATTTTTTTCCTTTTGGCATAGTTGTGTATTTGTAGCAACATCTGTGGATTGTGAACACAGTATATGATGCAAGAATGCAAAGCAGGATGCAACATGCAAAAAAATGGCAGAGTTCTTCATTTGCTATCTTTACCAAATTCATCACCACTCTTTCTCTGTTGTCTTCACCATCGTTTCTTGACAAAAAATTGCTTCTTCCTGTGGAAACGGGTATATTAGTGGAAGCTTCAGGCTCTATGCACTCTAGGATGTTTGAAGTTTAATTTAGACTCAGAGAAATGAAAAACTGTGAAGGAAAACTTGTTTTTTTTTTCATCTATTGAAAGACACTAAACTATATTAGCTTTATGCAATGACTGTTGCTCAGCCTACAGATTCATTTTGTGAAATTGGTAATACTGAAGCAACCTAGGAAATAGCTATAGAAAGACATCAATGGTGCTTTATAACAAATACAGTCACCACACCACATCCAGCTTCCCAGGAGAGTGATTAACAATTCATAATCTTCAACATTTCTTTATTTGGATGGACTAGAACTCAGATCCTGGAGGTGCTAAATCCTTTTTGTAAATATGAAGCTATTTTTCTATATATTGAAGCTTTTTTAATATTATTATTATTTTTATGTTGTTATGTTGTTTTGTTTTTCAATGGGGTGGTGTTATTTTGGCATCTTGTAAGTCCTGTGCTTTAGCAATATGTTATCATTCTCATTCAGACAATTAGGAACTAGGATATACAGAGAGGAAAGGTCATCCACAATGTATATGGCAGCCCCTTTAAGTGAGAACATTATCACCTGACTGCTGGTGCAGCACTGTGGTTACAAGACCCTCTTCCCCCATTGTGTGGCAGTATGCAGATTTCTAATGACTTGTTGGGAAAAGGTCAAGAATACAAAGATAATGAATATTTTCAGTAACAGTGGTAAACATTATTATTATTATTTTTTTATTTCTTTTAAATTTCAATGAGGATTAAGCTCTGTACAGAGCCATGGAAGCCTGCAGAGCTTTAATTGCTCTGCACTGGAAAAGCTTAATTTCACTGAATAGAGTCTTTCATGATTTAGGATGTTTCTGCTACGCCCTTGAAACATCACTCACAGAAGACAAATAGTCAAAAACAAAATTACAAATTTTAATGCACCTGCAGAGAGTTTTAATGAAATTTTGTAAAAACACTGTGAACTTGTCCTAAAATTAGGTAAACTATTCCGTATGTGATCCTGATAGTTTAATTAAAACACCAGTGAAAGGAGTCAGTTAGTTTTGAATTTTATGGAATTACTAAAAATTAACTGCAGAAAAAGATTCTTAGAGGAATTAAAAAAAAAAAAAAAAAAAAGTATTCTGAGAGTTGTTCATCATTATCTTTGTAAAAATGTGTGATTGTAACACATTCCTCTAGCCTGCCTTAGCTATTTTGAATGAGGCAGATTCAGTTCTGTATTGCATTTGTGGCTCTTTTTCCAAGTATTATTCAGTCTATTGTGCCACTTCATAGAACAGCCTATTGGGGCTGGTCATTAGCTCCTTTAAAGATTAATCTTATGTCTGTTGGCAGAGAGTACAGAAATATTATAAAAGCACAAAATTCTGCTTTCTTTTTAACTCAGAAGTGTTTAAGATTTATTTGGCTCTTGATTGTCATTTTCATATTTTCATAGGTTTATATCATTTGTTCCTTGGAATTTCAATATCATCACATATCATTGTATGATCTGTTGATGAAATAATTGCAAAAAATTAATGAACCAGCCTTTCAAAATTGTATGTCTGCACATCTGAAAAGCCTAAAGTGCAGTTTTCAGAAGCTAAATAAAAGCTAAACTGAAGGGGAGGACCCTTCTTGAAAGAAAATTAAATGACACTATAGATGCTATTATGTTCTAAGAAATAATCTTTTATACTGAAAAGAAAATCTGTTCAGCAGCATAGGACATACTACTTATGACAAAAGATTGGAAGGCAATTTAAAATTTCACAAAAGGGCATATGCCAGCATATTCCAAACCTCTGAAAACTGGGATGATGTTGTAGGGTGCTTTTATTTATAGACCAAAATTTTATCAAACTCAGACAAATAGAAAGTACTAGACTAAGTACAAATCTGCAAAAATGTTCAGTATTTTAATACTCAATGCTGAGTAAAGCTGTGGGTTTTTGTTTTGTTATTTTTTTCTTTCTTGCCTCAAGACCAGCTGTAGGATCACCGATAAGAAGTTCAGGGGAAAGACAGCCTTTAGGCTACTTGTTCCATTATCTATGGGTGAAGATACCCTCGACTGTGGATGGATTTTATATCCACCTCTATCTGAAGATAGGGAAAATATTTTTCAAAAATACTTTACACTGAATAATAGTGAACATGCGATTTCAAGGACTCTTTTTCCCTCCCTCTCATAATACAGAAGTAATGTCCTTGAGGGAGGACTGACATTAAGTCTGTAATGAAAAGTAGGAGCACCTGTCTCAAAAATCGCTTCTGGATTTCCCACTTATAGCTGTATAGAGTATGAAAACCATGCAAGACATTCTCCACAGACTCACAATGGATATTACGTCTTCTCTATTTGCTGTTCATAATGACTATGCCACCACCGAAGGGTGTCAGACTACCTTGCATGTAAGCAACATGTTTTCTGGTGTAAGACACCTTGTCCATTAGGTAGTGTTGTCTGTTACACTAACCCTTGCCATGTTCAATGCATTATGGATGTCAACATTGATTTGCTGTCCTTGATTCCCTTCCAGTGAGATGACAAGTGAGAAGGAGGTTATGATAGTATTGTAGTGTGAGGATTCTGTTTTTTACCTGCACTTTCATCTTTGTGGTCAGACCATTTTCTTTCTGGTCATGGCAATGATATCTGGCTACAGAAACAACCAGAATCCACGTTTTTCATAAATCAACCCATGTGTGTTTTTAAGGTTTTATTCAGCATGAGATTTGTGTACTTAAGGGTCAAAGGAGATTATGTCTCTGGTTCAAGAGGTAAATGGCTCTTGTTCAAATTCTCTCTGTTCTTCTCTCTAAATAACCTTCCAAAATTTTTAGCTTTGTTCTTGAGAATCACATGGCTGAGAGATTCATATGATGACATCAGGTGGAGTCCATCATGCATGCCTTGATGTCATTACTCTGGGGGGGTGGAATCTTTTCAGAGTGACATGGAAGCCAGCCAAGAGACATCTAGATTTACCTTAAAATATCCTGCACACTGAGGGCATTGAAAATTGTGTGTTTCCAAAAAAAGCAAATAAACAAATAAACCTACAGGTGCCCTATGGCTCTTTAATTCCTAATCCTTCTTTCCTTTCCATTTATTGTCCAGCTTCCTATTTTCTTCCCATCCTACCTCTTTGTAACACTTGCCTTGTTTCTAATTTGCTTGTCCCCTTTTCTCCATTCCCTCCTCCCCACTCAGCTAACTTCTGCCCTTCTCCTTTCCCTCGGGTACTCTCTGCTGAGTCCTCGCTAACGTGCTCACAGACATTCCTTCCACTCCTCTGCTACAAACTTGAAGATGAAGGAAGTGACAGGCAAAGTGGACAGCTGGAGTTTGTATGACATGACAGCTTTCCCCTGTGCCAAAGATTAGTATTGCCACTGTGGTAGCACAGCCAAATTTAAAATACAGTCATAGTCTTTTCCTGAAATATATTCCAGTCTTTATATTCCTATATAAATTCCAGTCTTTGGCTGAGCAAAAATTTGATATTTGGTATTTTTGGTATTTTTTGGTATTTTTTTTTTTTTTTAATGTGAACATACACAATCTATATATACTTTTTATATATGAGCTGCCTTTAAACCTGCACAGTCTAAGCAGTAGCTCATAAGGCTAAAGTGAAATGCAAATATTTAGCTTTTAAATCCTGGTTGGTATTCTGTGTTAATTGATAACTAATATCAGGAATGTCTGCATCAATATTTAGCACAACCAGACAGTAGCTAACGATGTTTACTCTAATCATGAAAATGAGTTAAATTTATCTTTGTGGGAAAAAACGTTTCATTTATCACTCCATAAAAATGCTGAGTGAGCTACAATATTACAAGTCAAGATGACCTGGATTTTATTTGGTACTGACATATTTTGGGAAACTTATTTAACCCTTTTGTTTCTTAGTTTGCACATATACCAGAAGTTTAATAACCTCTTTCTCACTCAAGTTGTAAAAATTAACAATTGGTAACTGCTGGGAGATTTTCAGATAAAAAGTGCTAGATCAAAAGTACCATACAGATATCATCATAACTGCAATCAGCAGTTCTCAAGAAAATAAAAATGATATTAAAAAGATATCTATGTGCATAATAATAGTATCCAATTACATTAAATCTACTTAAAACTACAAGGAATAGCAACCTTCCTACTTAAAACATATAATATTATTTGCCTTTGAGAAAGGAGGATTTGAGAATCCCAAATAAAATCCCAAAAATTCCAGATGGGAAAACTGCACTTCCATCCCCCCCCCTCCTTTTTTTTTTTTTGTAGCTGATACTACTGCCCACTGCTTACAGCCACTATCTTCTAGCCTACATTTAGCTGTATTCTATTATTTGGTTATGACAATTCTCTTGTTCCAGTTACAGATTTTTTGATTATTCTCTCAGTGATGTTAATATAAAGAAGCACAATAGCAGCTTTATTTTACTTACTTTACAGAATCCCATCATGCAGTAAAATCAGAATCTGCCTCCTTAAACAGTTGGAAATGTAGATATAAATCTCAAACCCATGTAAGAGGTAGAAGTTTTCACTTGATATCACAAATGTTTTTCACAATTATTTTGGACAAATTTTATGTTTTTTCCTGTACCAACGTGAAATTTCATGGGTTTGTCATAGTTGATCTAAATTAATAACTAAAATGCTAAAGCTTTATTGTCATAAAAAGATTTCTGTTTCCCAAATGATAAGAGCATTATGACATGTACTGATCTACTGAGGTGGTAGTAGTCAGTGAAAAGACGGATCTCCCCGTTTATTTTTTGTCCTTTTGTTATTATTATATTTATTGAGAACATGTCAGAACAATTGGCACAAAAGCTTGAGATGTTGATAAAGTGATAAGCCATGCATATATTTGATGCAGTAGTTGATCAATGTATATTAACTATGGTTATTTGGACAGGGAAATGTAATACTTTCCCCATATCCTCTTGGAAATAAATTTAATAGTCTATCTCACCTCCCATGTGTTTCCCAGTAATCGCCTTCAGTTATTTTTTTCCCAATTAATTACAGTCATTTAGATGATGAACGGAGTCTCTCTCATGGGGACGTGTAGTCAGAATATGGCTTGGAAAAAAATCTTCTTTGAACAATGCAGTCTTACATTCAGATTATTTCTAAGCAGATTTTTTTCCCTATGTCATACTCATTAAATGTGTATCTGGAGACTCCAGAATGTATTCCAAGCTGGTTTATAACTAAAATGGAGCACCAGAAGGAAAATTTCATCAAGTTTGTCAGTGCAAGCTCCTAGCAATTCAGGAATTATTCCCTTGTTTTGGTGGGGGTTTTCTGATCTTTCCTCTGATTGAGGCAGGGAAGTGCATAGGATTTCTAGTGTATTATTTTTTTTTCTGTTGCACGTGTGTGTGCTTCCTTCCTCATTGTTCATTGACAATGCTTGTTTATTGAACACACGATGATGGCAACATTTAGTAGCTGCAAAAGTTTTTGATTGCAGTCATCCAAGACAATGATGAACATAAACAATTGTATGTGAATTATGTTGCAGCAGAGAATATAACTGAAAAATAATAAGGAAGCAAACAGAAAATATTTGTTGGAGGTCAAAACTGGAAACAGGCCAAATTACAGATTTCTGCAGTACCTTTTTCTTAAGCCTTATACCAGCCATGCTACAAACACATCCAAGAGCGGTAATTAACTGTTTAAGAAGGTCATGTTAATGGGGAAAATTTTAAACCATCAGGATGCATGCTGTCCGTGTTTCACCACTAGTAAAAGAGGTATCATTTGGAAGCATATTATAGTATATCTGCCAAAGGAAATCTTAATGTAGACATCTCCTGACAGGCAAGAATATGTGATATGCATAAATAAATAAATACAGTGTTACAGGATTCTCATGGAAATCACCATGTTGTGGAGAATATCTTTTAAAAAATGTTCAGGATATCAAGAGCACATCACCCACTATGCTTCTTAGTTTCCTCTTGGATATCAGGGCACACTTAAAATCTTTCTATTTCTAATGCTTTTAGTAGGCCAGACCCATGGTATCTAAGTGACTGAGTCCATGTATCAGCTTTTCACTAGGATTTTTTCACTTTAATATCAAGTTAGAGTGATATTTTTTGTGATCAGATTTATGCAGTGTGGGTTTCAGTCAATAGATGAACCAGATTACAGAATTGATTTGCATGGAAATTAGAATTGATTAAAACTAAATTATCGATTATTTCAAGTTGAAAAACTCCCTCCTAAAATTTACATTGCCACAGAGCAGCTCCTAACTGATATGTTTTACCATTTTATAAATTATAACAAGATAAATGTATGCAGGTAGATTGAAATTTGCTGATCTTTTTGAACATTGTAGAATGGACAGTCTGAATCAAAAGAATTCTTTCAAGAATTCAAATGTTCTTTAAATGCTCTGAAGGCCTTCTGATACATTCCTACATGTATATCACTTCTAACTTTAGTTAGGAATGAATAACATTTGCTGTTTCACATTAAAAATGTAATTTGATTTCTTATTTAAATATAGAATTGAAAATATTCTTCCCTCTTTTTTTTTTTTTTGTGGTCAGATTAATTTCTTTATCATAAGTCTATTCCCTACATTAAATTGCATTAAGTTTTGTTTCATCTAACCCTTCCAATTCTTTATCTCGAGTGACAAAATACTCCTCTTCCCTCCTATTTTTCCGTGTTAAATAATTCTTATTTAAAGAACTCACAACCTATGACATTTATTTGAGACCTACAAGAACAAAGTTTAATTCTTTAATTCTTAATTCTTCTTCAGCTCTGCTGTGTGATCCTTTTATGACACTGAACAAGTTAGTCAGGCTCCCTGTATACTCTTCCCTATCTATAAAAAGTAGATAATAGCACTTTACTAACTGAAAAATCTTAACAGTGAAGGTATTAAAGGTTATGTGTACTCATTCTGAGGTATAACCAGAACTTTTAAATAGATGGAATTTTTAGGTAGGTTGAGAGACATTTCCTTCCTTCATTTTGCTGCAAACTTCTGAAAAGGTTTTCTTACTGTGTTCCCAAAAACAGTTGTGTCTTTAGAAATAGCTGCAAGCGTTGTAGCTGGTCATAAGTATCAGAGATCCAATTATGAAATTGTCTAATTTAAGAAACTTTTGAAGTAAATTTCAGTCACATTTCACCTATTTAGTTTCCATCTGTGGGAAGTCTGTACAGAGATATATCTTGTTGGTATTCAATAATCTGGTTATTACTTTGATTTTGTTTTGGTAACTGAAGATAATAGGGAGTAGATGATAAGTTCAACAGAATTTGTCTTGCTGCATACCTCTCTTGTGATGGCTTTTCTTTGGTTATTGGGGTTGGAGATTGCTTTTTTGCCTTCTGAGCTACATTCAGGTCATCTAACCTGCCAGTAATTTGAATACCAACAAACTGGGTCTTTGTGACAGCTGGAGCTTGACAGGCTGCTCTGAGTCCCTCCAATGAATTGTTGGTCTGTCACGCTGTTTCTCCTAGTAATGGTATAAGAGCTGATAACAAGTTGAATACCTATAAATAGATGGAGAGAATAGGTCTTAAACTCTGTAGGTGGTATTTTATCATCTTGGCTCCCCCTGCCATTGCATGGTGCACTTTGACAGCTTAAAATAACTGAGTGCCAGTTTTGTGCCAAAAATATAAAATGTCATTCAGTATTACAGTATCCATTTCAGCTATGGACATTCCTAACACTTCCTACAGCAGATTTCCTAGCACTGCTAATTCCAAAGGCTGTCAGAAATAAAACTCTTGCAGGTGACCAAATTTATTCAATTCTTACTTTCAGGTAGAAAAGAAATTTCAGTCCATCTGCATCTGTGTCTTCAGTTTTTCTAGACTGTATGCATAGCATATGATCTTAGATGGTCCTTACAACAGCTGCTTTGTCTTTCCATCACAAGGCAGGCAGTGTGTTAAAGTAGAAAATCTGCCTTGCTGTTTTAGACTTTCCTCATAGTCATGAACTAATTTTTGATACAAGGAGTGCTCATGCATATAATGAATATACAGTAGATTTGATGAGCTGGAACCTTCTGCTTCAGATGGTGTTTCAGCAAGTTTAGTTGCTGTAATGCAAACAAAATGTTTTCTTGTTTTGACAGTGTGTGTATTGCTACCACAGTTTTAACATGCCTCTCCTGAAAAATATATCATGTGGTAGAATTACTCCTTAGAAAGCCAAGAGGCATTTTTAACAAGCTTAAAGATATGGAACTGTGTCGTCATTCATTTACCAGATTGCCTGAGCTACACTGCTATTAATCTCAGGATAAACGCTAGATGAGCACTTCTCATCAGCTTTATTGTTCTGATACAATCAGATAGGGGAACTGGAGGTGTAAAACCAAACAACTCTGTGTATTACAAGCCTTACTTTAAATCAGATAGAGGGACTATTTTTGCTGTTAAAATATCTCACCCACATCATTCTCTTTATCCTTCCTGTAATTTCCACAGTGCCTTTTGGTCTGCTTAGGTCTCTGCCAGTGCTCTGGTCAGAGAGGACACACTCCTGCTGGTTTCTCAAATACAATCTCTGCAGTAGAGGATGTAACTAATGACATGGAAGGGAAGAGCTAAATTTTTCTGTTTTACTGGCACAGGATTTTTGAACACTCTTCTACTGTTCTCTTGCATTTGAGGGTCTAGCCTGAGAGCTCTTGATAGGTTGAGTTTACAGGTATTTACTAGTTGCAAAGTCTTTGTAGTTTGTCTAAACTTTTATTTTTCCTCTTGGGAATGCATTGATACCTCTTGTAACTGTCAGACATTTTAGTTTTGCTGTAGTGAGGGTGGGAAGGGGTGAAACAAGAACTGTACAGTGTGTATTTTATCTTGAGAAATAATTAGTGGGTAACAGAGCTGGGCTGTCATAAATTTTTATGCCTGTCTTAAAGCAAAATGAATTGCTAGACAATGAGGGAAAATAGCATTTAGAGGGCCCTGTGTGTTTTTCATTTTTGATACTTTTGCTTCATATAGTTTCACTAGGTCCAAGTACTGCACTTCATCCTTTCTCCTCTCATTCCAATTGTTTTGGAAGTGCCAAGAGCATCTTGTTTGATTTAATAAATGTTTTGTCAATCACAGGCAGATTGTTTGCAGAGCTCTAGTTCTCTTAGGTATCTGTTTATGAAGTATATAAGCCTGTTAGTGATTATTTTTCTTCATATTCTCTCGTGTTTTGTATTTTTGTAGAGCAGAAGAGAAACATTGTATTGTGATAAAGTTGGGATTGTGACTGACTCATTTCTCTTTTCATCCTCCTGAGTGGTAATTTTGTGTTTTCATTTTTTGTTCTAGCTTGGCAAGGATAGTTTGATTATGCACTTCACACTTAGCGCTTCTGAGGTAATGTTATGGATCTTGACTCTGTCATGAATTTGGATTCAACAGTTCCCTGGACTGAATATTTGGATTGTCAGAAGTGTTTGAAGGGTGGCAGGATGGCCATTTTATCTCATGAAAGTAGGTGAAAAAAATAATGAAAGAAAACATGACAGAGGCAAGAAGTAATTCACTCAGGGTGGAAAAGTTGGCTTTCAAAAGAAAAACTAACTGCTCTCCAGAAGAATAATACAGCAAGTTGCTGAGCAATCTGGCTGGAATCTAGAAAAGCCTTCAATCGTGTGCTTAATTTTAAATATTCAAGTAGTGGTTTAGCTTTACAAGGAAATGTGAATGTGTATGTGAAATAAATTTGAATACAGTCTTCATGCAATCAAGCTCTAAAAACTTGCTCCTGACTTTTGTTCCATGTCTTCCAAGTGGTGATTCCACCTTGAAGTGATCTTGCATTTCATAGCACACATCAGCTTGACTGCAGAAGTCTCATTTTCTGATGGCTCCGACTGAACAATTTCCGGACACTCACATACAGAATTCTCAGAATTAAGTTTATTTCCTATGAAATAGCAACAGAATATTATTTTGTTCCTGAAACTGAACAAATCAGTTCTCCGTCCTTCTCAGAGTGACAGGTTTCAACTTTTCATTACAGGAAAAGAGGACTGCTCACTTAGAAGAAAGTTCCTGTTGATAAGAGTATATATACATTAGCAGTTAGCTGCTGTATGATGGCTAGGAAAACACACATAAAAGTTTTGCATAATAAGTTTCATTCAGGAGAATGTTTCTAAAAGACCTTAAGGCCAGATGCTAATTAGAGAATGACAAAATTGTTCAGAAAATAAGACTAGAACTGTAAGAATCTTGCCATAGTCAGACTACCATCAGCAAAGATGCTTAATTATCCACTGCATATAATAACTCCCTTGTGAAGTTGTATGATAAGTATAAAGGGCATTGAAGTCAGAAATACTCTGAAAGTCTTTGGCCTGAAAAGCAAGAGTAATGAAAGATGATATAACAATGAAAACAGTGTGAAACAAGTTGCATCTTTTCAGTAACTTCTTTTTAGACCCTTGGAAAATAACAAAGCAGAGAAACAATGAAAAAGTGGCGTGGGCTGGAGTCTGTTCCCTTTTACACAAGCTTAATTGTGTTTCACTGTTCTATTCCTGATTTTCATTAATACTAGCAAGAATGAAGTCGGAGCTTACCATTTCTTAAGCTGTTCAGTACAGATCCATGCAATTCTTTGAAAATAACAGGAGCAAAGCAATCTTTGGGTAACATAATACAACCCCTGAACTTTGATCTCAATCAAGGCAATCTACAAAGAAACAATAATGTCATAACTCTTTTAAAGCTTGCAACCCTGAAAAATAAAACAGCTATCAGAAACCTACTCACAGAACACTGAGAAATAATTCTCCTGACCTACAGCACTATTCCATATGTTGTATATACTGAAGAGTAAAACTGGTTTGTATGTGTACCTACAGTTCCCACCAATTATAGCTGAAGTTCTTGGCTCCCTGTGTGTTTTCATTGACACAGATAAAAACAGACACAGTGAATAAGATAAAGAATATTACAACTCACAGCTTTCAAGTTTTGCCATAGGCATGATTTAATTCTTTTTATACCTTTTTTAGCCTGAAATGTGCTCTTAGAAACAGCCTGACTGGGTGGGGTCTGTGTAAAGTAAACCTTAAGACTTTGTGTATCCATTCAAGCTTGAAGACACAACAGAAGGAAAACGTGATCCATCAGGGCTAAGGGATACCAGAGTTGTAAGCCATACGTGGGGAATATAGGCACTGCTCATTAGTGGGAAATGGATCAAGACATTCTGATCCATCAAGATGACCAATTGCATAATAAGTGATGTACCTGCCAGGCAGAGGTCTGATTGTACTGGAGAAGTGGTGGCTTGAGTGGCAAATCTATCTGGGGTACCTTATTTGCCCCCTACTTCTTCACTACTGCTGCTCCTCCACAGTCCTCATATCCTCATGGAGACAATGTGCCTGTTGGGGCAGCAGAGGCAGCAGGGCGTTCCTGTTGAAAAGCCGGCAGGGCCCTCATCGGCCAGCACTGGGGGCCAGAGCTGGCTCGTTGCTTGGTTACAGCTTTCCACAGCCGCACTGGAAAGTGCTCCGAAAAGAGGACCGCTTCATCCTAGCAGCAGTTACTGGGGAGGCAGACTGCAGCTTTTACTTCAGAAACCAAACGGGCCTGCTTTTGCAGTTATCATCTCATTAAGGTGTCAGCAGGCTTCCCGTGGTACCAGATGAGTCGTAAGATGACAACTGAGATCCTAAGTTTGTGTCAACTGCAATCCAGTTCACCTCCAAACTATAAACTGTTTTTAAAAAAGAGAGAGGTTCTGGAAGTAGCTGAAGAACTGATTAGGATCTGACTCTTCTAAAACCACACCTTAGTCATTTCTACTTCTGTCATGCATCTCTAGAATTTTGTGAATGAAAGCCTGCTGTCCTGGATCTTATCTGCCCCTTGGTTTCTGGTAGGGTTTTGCACAGTATTTACCTTAAATAAAAAACTCAGGAAAGAAAAAACAGGACTCACTTCAGTAACTGCATGTGTGGTGCCAAAAGTCACACTTCCTGATACACAAGCCTACAATAATAACTGATTTTAAAATTAGAAGAATGATCACTACATATCAGAAGCCACGGGAGATTTGCCTAATTTTATAACCAGCTTTAGGGTTTTTGTTAGTTTCTATATCTCTTAGATTTTCTATTCATCACAAGTGCAAAGTGGTGTTTAATGACCTTTTGAAATTTGCTTTAATGAAGTCTTTAAACTGTGTCATAACCACCCTAAGTATAAGTGAAATTATTACTTTAAACTTGCAAACACAATGATCTTGATAGGTATGAAGGCAGGTAATGTTACATGGATGTGATTCAGACTTGTAGCTGAGAAAAGTTGTACCTTTAAAATGGGATGTGGGAGATGGAGTGTGTAATGCTTTAAAAAGCAATTGTCCAAAGCATATGCTTTCAGTTTAAAAACATTGTATTTTGTGGTATCAAGAGTAAATGCCAGGAGAGCATAAAGGAATGAGAATGGACAAAAAGCTTATGAAAAGCAGGTAAATTTGAGGAAATACTAAGTGATTACTTCACACTGTACTCTCCACATTTTTGTTCTCTGCAGACCTGTGGCTTAGTCCATAGACATAGAAACTGAAGGATATGATACAAAATAAGAAGTGACATTCTGAGAAATACTGTGCTTTGAGGGGAGGACTCAGATGACATACAGTACCTTTTGCTATTCTCGAAGAGATAATTTCAGTTACTATTGTAATATTAATCATAAAATTTATAGCTAAGATATCTGAAGTGATTGGCTCATAAACAAACCAAAAATTGCATGCCAGTGTTTCAATTTAAAAATACATTCTTGGAGATTGGAACTACTTCTTAATGATTTAGAAAACAGAAGTAAAGTAACCCAAAATTCATGATGCATGTAATTTGCTGTGCATAGTTTGACAAGTTCCCACTAATTGCTACATATTCTCTGCAGAATAAATACCAGCTTTGGTGCCACTGAAGCTGGGACATTACTTATGTTGGTAAGGGGCATTTTAGGTGTCATTATGAAATTGCTGCTCAGCTGCTGAGAACTGGCTTGGGGTGACACCACCAACTACTGACTGTTTCCATTAGCTTCAGTGAGAGCAGAGGTGATCCAGACTGGGCCAGGTCAGGCTCTTTTTTTTTTTTCTGGAGCACAGGAAGGCTGCTTCTCAGAGTGTCTGGTGTGGTTCTCTAGGTAAATGTTTTGCTGTGAAGGAAAACTTCATCTCACAAGCATGTTTGTGAAATAAAGTAAACATAAACACTTGCTAATGTTTATGTGAAATTTCAAATCCAAGGTAGTCATTGTGATGGGAAGCACCTCCATTTTATATTTCTTTTTTTATACAGCATCAGGGGAAAAAAAGAAAAAAAAAAGAAAAAAAAAAAGTTCTTCCTATAAGACTTTTAAAACATAATCAAGAGCACTGGGATCTGCTGATTCCTCCATCCTCCATGTAGCTTTGTGTGACTATAACTCATCCACGACATTGACAGCTGTCTCGTTATCTTTAAATGGTGGTCCCTGGACTTATTTACTAAAACAGTAAGGTTACAAATGAATGGTGAGGTTGAACTATGACTTGGTTGCCATTAGTGTTTATCAGTGCTATTTGCATTTGAACCAACAAAGGAAGATTGCAAGAGGCAATAACTGTGCTGATCCTGCTCAATGCAACATAATTACAGGGTCAGACTTAACATATTTTATATCAGTATGTTCATAAAGCTGAAAAGGCTTTTAGGAGTCCACGATAGAGCTGCAGTAAAGCGTTTGACCAGCTAACCAGTAAAGATGAAAAGGTCATCGCAGTCCATGTTCTTCAAGAACATTTAACTAAAAATTTTTTATTTTTAATGTGCATGACTGTGGGGATATTTTTGTGCTGTGAAAAATCAGTTTCCATGAAGAGTTCCCAGCAAATACCTTATATAATAAAGTTTCGAGAATTAAAACATACAGATAGATGCATGTAGGCAAAGCTGCAGTGATCAGGCTTCTCTGAAGTTCTTTGCTGATACTGTCTTCAGACATTGCTATACTCACATTAGAAAATCCGAGGAAAAAAAAAAAAAAAAAAAAAGGTAGAAAGCAAGAGCATTTAATGATGAATTCTAAGATCAATTTCTTCCCTGTCCTATCCCCTCACACCCCCACCTTACAATGGATTGTTTAGAGAAAACACCTGAGGACAGAAAAAGCACATTGCAAAGGGAGATATCTACTAGTCTGTCTGTTACCACTTTATACGACAGCATATGGTTATATATATAAAAATTCATACTGCTTGAGCACATATTCCCATTACTAGTGAGTTTCACTTTTGCAGCACAGTCTGTGGTTCCTATTTGTGGAATTTTTGTTTCCTATAATTACATGTTTCAGAAAGAAGAGATCTGAGTCTCTGGCAATGATACTGGTTTGCCTCTGTTTAAAGAGCCGTGCAAAATGTTGTGCTTGGGTTTGTTGATGGTCAGTAAAACTAAATAGGGATAATGGGTTAAGTCTGTGATGCCAAAATGGTGACAACAATAACACATAAGAGGAAGAAGGTCCAACTGCTGTGTCACAATCTCATTTAGACTATGTCTTTTGTGAGTGAAGACTACAATCCAGTAGATGTGTTCACTGAGCAGGAGTACAGAATGTTCTGTGGGTTGAGCTGGACTTAGAATGCCACGTTTCTGTGGTGTTGCCTATTGGTGTGGATGGTTGGAAAGGAGGGGATTAGGCTATCTCTGAATTGTTTTCCTTAGAAAAAAATCAATTCACTATCAGACATTGTTTATCATTTATTATCAATTGATGTTTATCATTGATTATCAATTACTAATGAGTCAACTACTGCTTTGGTGCAGTCCTTTTTCTTTCTGAAGAGTAGGCAAAGTTCTTTTCCACAGTTAGCTGTTACTCTTTGCTACTGACTCTCTGTAGCAAAGGAATAGCCATGTTTTCCTGTGGCTACACAATACTTCAGCTATGCATCTTTCCATCTAGTATCACTTTCTCTGTTTTAGAGAATTAATTATTGGAGATTGCCAGAAATAACCACAAATCAAACAGCGTTTACCCCTTCCATTAGTATGAAAGTGTTTGCAGTCACCTTCTCCTGAATTACTAAACCAAGAGGTCACAAGCAACAAATGCAATAGAAAGCCATTTGCTTTAGGGTTATTAGCACATTTTGGAGATAATTACATAATTTTACAAATATTCCTGGGGATTTACTTCAGTAACACACCCATGAATGTGAACTTCAGCAAAAGAAAATTATAGGTAATTTCTGTTTATTTTGCTTGTTTCTATAGTAACAATAGTAATTATTAATAAACAGAACACTCTGTTCTGGCAAGTCATGTTAGGAAAGCCTCTGAAATTAAAATGAATTCTAAAAGTAGCTTCCAAGGAGGTTATCCAGTTACATTTCAAAATGGCAATGCATCCTCCAGGCTGTTAGCAGACAGTTATACAGTCCTCATCTTCATTTGAAACTTCTGCTATCAGTGGAGCTACGCTGGTTTACATCACTTAGGGGTATAACTAGCATGTTTTAAATACACTGGAAACTAATATGACCTAGATACTTATGCCTGCTTGTACTGTGCATTGGTATTAGAAGTCTATTATTAGGTGTCTAGAGATATTAGAGCTCTAGGTAAATCTCGTTTTGTGGAAATGAGAAATATACAAAAATGATCACGTGCACATGACTTTGTTCAGAGATTGCTTTATTTAACATGAATTGTTCTCCATATCCCTTTTTACTGAGGAGACAGAAACTTGCTACTTAACTGTGGAAGTCAGAAACATTTCATAAAAGCAGGTGACTCTGTAAGTCATCAGGTGTTGGCATACATCTTGCGTAAATAGGGAGGTTTGCTCAAAGGTGTCGTCAGACCCACAAGTCCCTCAAAAATCTTGAGCCGTCTTTTATTCTCCATGGGGTTACTCATGGTAGTTCCTGGCCTGCTTTATTCACTTGTCCACAGATCTAAACAAGGACTTAAATAACTTTTTAAAAGTCTGTATCCAACAATGTATTCTCCATCTTTTGTTTCCTCTACCACCAGCTTTAGTACTACTACTTCAGAAGAGCTATGTTTTCCTTACTGTCTTTCCTGGAAGACAACCATAAATTTTGTAGGAGGTTTTCAGGACAAAAATAAATGTGTCTTTAAGTCCAGAGAACTCAGGGATGAAAGCTCAAGAAGTACAGTTATGCTCTGGAGTCAAGTCTAAAACATTAGCAATAAAATAATTTTTCTGGTGTACCAGTAGATATTGCTGTCTGAATTCAGCATTGCTTTTGCTGGGTTTACAGCACAAAACAGGGACCTGCGAATATGGGGGGCAGGTTTGAGAGGGGTAGTCTACTCTGAGTCTGGCTTATACATCAGTAATAGAATTGTTAACAGTGTTTTGATTACAGAATCATTTATAGCTGCTTACACAATATCAGAGACATTGATATTAAATTTACAAGTTTGTTTATCAGGATGGTACGAGGGAAAACTTTTTTTTCTGTGAAAATCATTACAGTTTTAAATGAATTCATTGACATAAAGCTTCTATGCCAAATTATTAGCTGTGAGCTCTAGCTCTGCCAAAGTAAATGAATTTGTACCACTTTACAGTGTCTGAGACTTTGGTCCCATCAGTTCATTTTTTGATTAACTTTTTGACTCTGTATTTTAAAGTGTAAGATGGAATAAGGAAGGATGCATTATTTTCTTCTACTCCCTTAAAAGGATCCCAGTATGGCAACAGAAAAAAAAAATAAATAAAAATAAAAATAAAAAATTAGGCAGTTTCCAAAATTGCAGCTCTGCAAAAAGGAGGAAAGTGAGTTGTTTATATATAAAAGCATTCATAAATTGTCAAGCAAAGCAGCATATGCAAAAAAATAAAAATAAACAAAAGTGGTCATATCCACACCAATTAATCTATATATATGAGCAACACACATGCATAAGTCCTTTGGCAGTATGCACAAAAGCTTGTGTATGTACAGAAAGCTGCCCAGCCTCGCAAAAAGTTTGTGGGTTTGGCGTAAGTTTTGCTTTGCATTATGCACACTTAACTGTACCTAACTGTGCACACATCAAAAACCTAACTCTTCTATCTACTAGAAAAATTACTTTGAAAGAGACATAGTCATCCTTCTTGGATATATATGAAGATGAAGATAATGTCAAGCAGTTTGGTATATTCACTTATGAATAATTCATCCAGCTGCACACAGTTATTCTTTATTATTATTATTATTAATTATGTGTGTATTGCTGGAAAAGACAGAAAGGCTGTAACCACTGCCTCATGAGAGATCCTTAATGTGTGAATTTGGTTAGACCAAGATGTGTGATATGAGGAAAGGGAGAAAGACAATGATAAATAGATCACAAGACACAAAGGCTTTAATAATGTTGATGGGGAGAAATATCATTTGTTTGAGATGATAGCCTTAGGAGAGCAGGCTACTCCTAGTTGCCTTGTCAGGAGTTCAGTTCTTTGTTGTTTTCTGTGAGCTTAGAGTAGCTCTACTTAGAGTAGGCTTGCCTGCACTACAGCACGTTTGGCTTGGATCTGCAAAAAAGTTTGATCTGTACATGGTATATGAGTTATGCAAGTATGTTTGGAAAAAGGGCAAGAAGTGTTGCCTATTTGAAACGAGACTTCCAGAAGACTCTGCATGGGCCCACGAGGAGCCCAGATACCAGCAGTGGTCTCGATACCACATTATTTAACTCTCTGTGTGTGTAATAAATGTTTGGAAGCACAAAACAAAGATGCAAAAAGAATCTTTACAGCAATCAACTACTCTCAGACAACGTCTCACTTTCATATCCCCCATGCAATTTAGAGGTGTCACAAAATCCTGGCTGAAATTACATCAGATGGAATGCTTGTGATGTATTTTTGTTACAGCTCAAAGAAAATCTTTGCATTTCATGACAGGGCTGAGTAAAGCCATAATAATGATTAATCTCCATAGAGATATTTACAGTACCTATTTTCTGTGTTTAGACTTTTAGGAAAATGTATAAGGATGTAAATTGAGCTGAGTTCTAATGGAAGGTTATTAATCTGGAATCCTTCATTATGCAGCAAAAATGTAGCATAAGAGTGACCCTTCGGGCATCTTAATTTTTTTCATCATAACACATAAAATTATTGAAAACTTTTGCAAATGTAACTGAAAATCAACAAAATATTTCAATGTCATTTTGTCACTGTATATCTACCTTTAATATTTTTCCAGGCTGTAGAACTGCTTGTGTCCTTTAGGCGTGATATTGATAGTAACCATAATACCAGTAATCTGTATAGAATAGCATGGACCCTGCTGAAGCCTCACTTAAGTGCACACTCACGATGATGAGAGCATGAAAGACAAAATCTGATACCCTGGGCTGCTGCTCAGGGAACTTTATGGTCACCTGTGACCAGAATTAGACTTGTACTGTGAAAAGTCACTCTGACTTCTGACTTTCTTTTTCTTCCACTTCAGCTCAGCAAGTCTGGCAGCTTACTCAAACACTCACAAGTGTACTGAGACCAGCGCAACCTACACATGACCCACTTCTGTGCTGTATCATTCTTCACCCTGCAAGGACACCCAAAGACTGCTTTTGACAGAGGTACCTCCCCTCATACATACAGATGGGAAAAATATCTGTGCCTGTATTAGATATTTTTCAGAGAATTGAATTTCAGTTGTTATTGACTAGACTGGGTCTATGCTATGGTTTTCGGGTTATGGGCAAAATATTATTTAATGATATCTATCCCATTTGTTATAAAGATGTTTTAAGTTGGGATAAAATCAGTCACGATTTGTTCTCTCTTTGAAATTAAGACTGCATCTGAAACTCAGCACTCTAGATAGTTTGTGGATTTTCATCACTCCCTTATCCCCACCCCTTGCCCTTTTTTTTTTAATAAGCCATATTTGAGAAATTTAAATTTAACACCATGTACAAAAATGTCTTTAATTTTCAGTTTTTATAAGGAAAGTGGAGTATTATTTTTGTGTCTGAAAGTGTTTCAGTTACTAAATGGATGAAAGCTTCAAAGTTGCCTCAATCTCTCAACAGGGAAAATAGTAGTTTTGCTTCACAACAAGCTAGGTGTTGAAACCATCTCCAGATTCATTAAAGCGTACTGTGGAAATAATTTTCTAGTGGGAGACGTAATGAATGTGCAAGGCATTTTTACAACATACAGGAGGCTATAAATTTTTAGAGAGCTTTTTATTATTATTTCTATGCTCTAAGTCATATTTTGCTATATGTCATAAAGGTTTGAAAACTTAGAATGCTTTGTAATTACTCAGAGAAAAATAACTCATTACATCTTAAATTCAGATAACAAAAGAAATGCAGTGTTTGTGTAGGTTGTTTACTAGTTCTGCTTATTCCAATGGGCCTAGGCCAAGGGCAAACTGTTATAAAACTGTAGCTGTGTAAAACATCCTTTGCTGTTTGAGTGCACACAAACAATAACAGAATTCATCTGAAAGTGATGGCTGATGGGATTCAAGGTGAAAATGTCCTTAGTAAGGATGTAGTTTACATAGTAAGGCATCCACCTTTTGTTTTGTTATAAAAGCTCTGCATATATTTTTGCTTTGGTGACACAATCACTTCCTTTTTTTCTGCAGAATTATTTATATGTATGTACACTATATCATTTTTAAAAAGAAGCATTTCCTCCTGAAAAATTAAAAAGCATTGATTTAACACTATTTCCTAGTTAATTTTCTAGTCAGTAAACATGCAATAGAATAACTCCTGTGCAAGATATACACAATAAGAAGGCTTTATAAGGATAGCCATGGGGCTAGTCCCTTGGTTAGCACTGGTTGGTATGATGTACACTTCTGTATTGTGTGGTATGGCTCTTAGTCCAACCTTGAAAATGTAAGTATGAAATAGAGGGGAACATATTTCATACCAGTAACAGAAGAATGCCACCTAAAAAATACCCAGAAAGCACTGCAGATGTCAATCCATGGGCACTATCGGTGAAAGGCTGCGGATTCAGGTTCTGAGGTTGTGTATCCCCTTCGATTGCCAACTCCTGCCAGCTGTGACACAGTGAAACTCTCCTGACTTCTTGTGCTGTTATTGTGGGCTAGGGTGCAGCATCTGTTCACACATGTTCTGAATCTCCTTTGTTTTTATGTCATGTGTAAACTAGAGAATGTTTAGCACTCTTTATTGCTAGAAGAGCTGATCAGTGTATTCACTGCACTAAATTTAACAGCCATAATACTGAAAAAAATCTGCTTGCAGTTATAGTGTGGGTTAGGAAGAGCAGTATGTAGGAATTATAGACAAAAATGTGACATTTCCAAGGATGTACTAGTTTGAGACTGAAAGGGACAGCACATACATGGTACTTCATTTCCAAAACATCATTTTCTTTGGAACACATTTGTATGAATTGTATGTACTTAAAGTCTGATTTTGTTAAGACTTGAAGGTGTTTGTTTACATCTTTGCACAGATGTCTGAATACATTGGCTTTTGTTTTCAAGGTGCTGTTATGTTTTTGGAAGTTTTAGTCTTGCAGAGAATTATTACTTTAGAAGTCACAGTGAAATTTCAGAGCCAGAGTGAAACCTTGCTTTTAAACATGTTCAGTGGAAAATAGGACACAAATCAGTAATTTGTTAAAGACAGTTCATTATATCATGTGCATGACCCTTTTTATTTCACCATCTGCAGTAAACATTTCCAAACTTTCATTTCTTTACAACATAAACCATTGGAAATAGTTGTATTAATATTTCCAAACAAGACTCTGCCTGCCACAGAAGTTCTAAGTCTACAGAAGAGGATAGGATGCTGACATGCTTTGCATGTCAGAATAGTTGTTGTAATGCCTAATGAGCTGATCTGTTCCTCAGCATAGGGCTTGAGAACAGCAGGAAGCTCCTTCCCTGTGAAAAATTACAGCATTAGCCCTTGGAGTATAGAAAAGTGAAAATGAGTGCAGCATTAAACACTCTGTTAATGTGTGTTAGTACAAATGAACCACAGAGAGCCTTATTCCACCTTCACATCTGGAGCCTTAGAACTTTTTTAAACCTTATTTTCCACTATACTACCAAAAGAAAAAGGGGAAGATCTCTGTATTGCAACATATAAATTTCTGTCAGTGAAGGACTTGACAGTCTGGTCAGACAAGAGTGTTTGTCCTATTGTGAGTCAATTTTGCTTTATCTGCTGAAGAATAAAGGAGAAATAGCATAGGAAGAAGTAGCAAGAAAAAAAATAACAAATGGAAAAAAAGAATGTAGTGAATAATCCCAAAGTGAATTACCCAAAACTATGTTCTATCTCCTTGTCAGATAAAAATATATGTAAATATTATTTTTTGCCAGTGAGGATTAGGCTTCCCAGGGAATGAGAGAGAATTCCAGGATCAGTAAGTCATAGAATGTGATAGCATATTGCTATCCTAATCTGAAAATTCTTATTCTACTGTATATTTGCTATCTCTCTTTTTTTTTTTTTTTTTTTTTTTTATATTGCAGTATAAAGGAAATCATAATTGAATGTGCCCTGGAAATATTTTAACTATAAATCAAAGAAAGGAAGGATAGAATGATGGATTTTTTATTTTTTTTTTCTAATGGCCTGGTTTAGTTTTTTTTTTTTTTTTCTTTTTGTCAGTAACAATATATCTGCACACTTCTGTATAGCTGTCTACTTATGGTGCAAAAAGCTATCATTATATGCAATGGAACATCAAACAACAGTTTCATTAGTGGTCCCATTATGAGAAAGTACAGTGACATTAGAATATCAGCAAGTTGTTACTATAGATACCTGATTTCTCTGCAACACTCATGTTTTTATATACCCACATATATCTGTGTGGTTTTTATATTGTATGTGTGTATGTGAAAATGTATATGTAGGTACATCTCTCTTTCCTTCAAGAATAAAGGTCTTCTTGCCTTTTTAAGTATTTAGCATACTTTGGTAGACAGCATTATCCAGAATGCTTGACAATCTGAATTTGAATGGTTTGGATTAGATGAAAGTGTTGTAAATGCAAATGTTCAAGAAAATAACTTTGTAATTCATCTTATCTAACAGGCAACATATTTACTAAAGACTCTCAGACTTGTCTCATCTGTTTTACACATTTGCATCGTAATATTTGCATGTTGAGAGCGGGGGTTTTAAGAGAGATCAGGTTTGGGTGTGATCGCTTTAGTTGAGGCACAGAAAATTGTTTTAAATGTGCCAGAAAATGAAAGCTATGAATAATTACCATTCTTTTCCTTAGTTGTGCTCAGATAATATGTATTCAAAGCATCTCACAAACAGTAATTGTTTCTCACAATTTGTATGAGATAGGGAAACATGGGAATACTATTTTCCTGACCATGTGGTTAGAAAAAAAAATAAAAATAAAAAATGTCAGGAGCTACATTATTTGATTGAAAAGAGGGGTGGGTGTGCATGAGCGCAGGACCAGGGGGTTATTTTCATAGAGTAAATCAGTAGTGAGCAGGGATGAGATTTTGACACCTATTTATATACTATAATTACCAGACCTAGAAAGACAAGATTACTGAAGGCCTCAAGTGGGCATCAATAAAACACCCTTTGGATTTTTCATATTGGTCCATTGATTTGTTTGTTGTTTTTTTGAATATTTTGAGGGTGCTGCTATGTTTAGAGATAAAAGCCCATTGCTAAGTACCAGCATGCCACATATTGGTATTAAAAAAATGCTGGCTTCAGGAAGCCAGTTGGACCAGACCTTATTCATTAACTTAGTAACAGCTGTATCAGCATAAGAGAGGAGAATTTGTCCTCCAGCTAATGAGAAAGCCATATAGTCCAAATTGTCTATGTTTTAGTATGGCTTATTTTTTATTTACTTATTTAGTAGGCTTTTATTTACTTATTTAGTAGGCTTATTTTTTGCTCTTTTTTGCTGATATTTTTTTTTCTATATTTTACAAAAATTGTTATTAAAATGACGTGGCAACTTCTAATGTGAAATATAGGCACTCTGCACAGCTGATGTCCGGAGCATGCAGAGATTTAAGCTCTTTGCATTTCTCTGACCTTGAAGTCATTTTGTTCCTGTGCTGTCAGTTGGAGTACAGTCTGTGAGATGCTGAGCATCTCTGGCAAGCTCCCTTTACTTGACTGGAGCTAGTACTTTGCAGGATTAGCCCCCTTTTGCACTTTCTTGTGAAAAATTCTATCAATAACCGAATGCACAAATGTTGGATCATAGTTGGAAGACTTTTTCTACTTATTCACCACTTAAGCCATAGAAAGAAAGGGAAAGGAGAAGCTCTGAAGTTGTATCACAGCAGCCAATTTTCTTTTGAACACAGCTGGATTGTGATGAATTGTGTAGTAGTTTTGTGATGTAAGCAAAAGCCATTTAGAGGTATAACTGTTATCAAGTTCCTTGGGGAGAGAGAGAAGTTGGAGAGGTACAGAGTATTCCTTCCTGTGTGCCAGTGCAGGACACAATTGCAAATTTGATTTCATTCAATGGGTACACGGAAGAGCAGAGAGAAAAATGTGGCATTAAATTCAAATCTTTATTCCTGCTGGTTAAAAATTGTGGTGTTAATGTAACCAAGTCACTTTGCTCTGACTTAAAACCATTTCTTTTCAAAAGAAATACAAGGCCTCAGAAATTACAAGTAACAATTATTCTTGATAGGCTGTACTTTATCCCAAAGTTAGACAGGAAAAGGGGATAAAATATTACATTACACTTACCTTTACAGAAACATAAATGCATATGTAATTTGTTTATGACTAATTATGCCTTCATGTTCTGTATTACTGCTGAAATTTGGAGACTTGAAAAATGAGAGACAGCATCATCTAGACTTAAATTTCAGTGCTAGCTAAAATTAAAGTTAAGGGGTTTTGTTTCTGAGATTTTCTTTTACTCCTTTCTAAATGCTACCATTTCACACAAAAATGGGTTCTGTTTGGATTAATACATTTGAAAATTAAGTTGATTTATAACCAATTTTCTCCTCATTTAAACAGCGACCTGCAAGTGTTTCTCCCGGGATCAAACAGGATCAGAGAAATTATGTGCTGTTCAAGTTGTTCACTGAAGCAGAATCCCTCACAAACATGTGCATATGGTGCTAGGCGCTTTAGGGATCAAACTAATACATTTACCTTGTTGTACATTTTTCTTCTCATCTTGAACTTGTATGTTCTCCTTAGTAGGAATTAAAAAAAAAAAAAAATAAAAAAAAAAATCTACAACAACCTCCTAATAACTTGACAGCTGCAGAAATAACATATTCATTCTTATTCTCTTATTCAAGTCACAGTCTTGAAAGAATGTAATGTGCTAATGCTGAATGCATCTGTTTGGTTACCCTGGTCAGCTGCTTGAGGACAGTTGGCAATTCCCCACCTCAAAATCAGAGGAAACTGGGCAGCAAAACTACGCTCCCTAAAGCTTTGAAATAATGAAAGTGTTTTCTCTTTATACAGTCAATATTTAAATGCAGGCTATATTTAGAAAGCATAGCCATATGTCATCTGAGAATGAGACAAAAAATAAATGAAAACCCTAAATTGTTCTCTAAGCAGCAGAATTAACAGGACATGAATCCCTTTGGTTTATTGCCTACAGTCCCCTGAAGTTGTTTCTGTCCCTCCGGTATTTTAAGTCTGTTGAATACTATTGGGCAAAGCCAAAGTGCAGTGTCTGTCAACTGCTCTGTAGAAGCTTCCTGTACAGATGCACTCACCTACAGTAACTTCTTACTCTACAGCGACCTGTATGTGCATACATTGCCTATAATCCTGAGATATATGATCTAGCTTTGATGGTAAATTATGGAAAAGAATTTGCAAGACTTAAAAACTGTCAATATAATTTCTCAAATGATCTAATCAGCTTTAGTGGTAGTCTTGTTTCTGCTAGTAGATAGTTCCCATCCCAAGTCATTCAGTATGTTCCCACAAACCATCCTTAAGGGTGTGTCTCAATGCAGCTTGTTTCGCATAATTGCCACGTGTATCCTAAATATGTTGGATGGCTTGCTGCATATAACCACAGCGGGAAGTTCGCTTGCTGCTTGGCTACCTGAAGTGATAATGCATGCCCAAAAGAATGATTTTAATGAAAATATTTAGGATATCAAATTCAGCATCAGGGATGCCTAGAAAAGCACTTACCTATGGAGTAAGGGCAGCATAATTATTTAAGCTTTTGCAGAAAAGGTCAAGGCTTAGAATTTATCCCGTGACTTTTATGAAGGGCAAATTAACAATAACTAAAAAAAGTCATGAGAAAACAACCCTAATTTTTGTGTATTCCAAAACTCTAAGAGGCTTATTTTCTTTATTTAACTTTTTCTAATTAATATAATGAAACAGTCTCAAACATTGCTAAATGAGAATACTGATTTGATAATGAGTATGAATTATCAAAACCTACTGTAAAATAATTATTTCCTCTACATTTTAAATATTTCCACTGTAATCATAGGAAGGGATATTTTATATATTGAAATTCCCTGAAGAGACAGGGCTAGATTTCTCAAGCAATTCCCTTGGCTTAGTTACCTGTCTGAAAGCTAAAATAAGTAGTCAGACTTTCAAATGTCAGGTGTCGTCAATGTGGAAGCATTTCATTCTGAGAGCTGTGATGATTTATGCACATTAGCAGGTTACATTTAATATTGATAATACTACACACAATCTTGCACTGAAACAAATGAAGTTTTATTATCCTGCTATTGATTGTGAATGATATTGTGGAGTCATTAATGAGATGAGTTAAGGTAGCCACAGATTTCAAGTGATTACTTAGAGCAATAGTGGGAGCTGATTCCAAGCTCACTGGTGCCCGTAAGCATCTGGTGCTTCTGCCAGTTTTGGATCAAACTGTGCTATGGCATGCCTCTGTGGGTTAAGATGTAGAGGTTCACAGACTGAACCAAAAGAGCTAACACTGACACACCTTGCAGGGGAAAGATTATTGCAGCCAGAGTGACTCTCTAGTGCCTTCTACTGTTTCCAACATACTTTGCTAATTATTTCAGATGCAACGAGATGAGGGGAAGTAAGGGAGCAACACACTCGATTTGTAGTTGAATTGAACTTATGAGTGAAACAGGGAAAGGATATGAGATGCAGAGTTATTATATGAGAGAAAAGTTAAAAAATAAAAAGGACGAAAATGGCTGGGTAGGGTTAAGGTTAGTCTTAAAGCTAAGGATTCAAACTTGAATGAGGGGCTCATTCGTCTCTGAATAGGTCATCTCCTGCTTTCTGTAAAGAGAACAGTGATGTTCCCTGGTGCTCCTGTAGCAGAATGCGGGTGGAAAGAAAAGCATAGACAATGATATAATAGGGAGAAAGCAGGTATTGCTATAGAATAATGTTTCCAGCTTTCAGTCTTCTGTTACTCAGGTCAAGAGCCAAGGAAGAGGAGAAAAGCCAAGAAATTTGCAGGCTTTATTTCAGACCTCAAACTGTGATTGCATTTTTTCTGATTTCTTTTTTTTTTTTTCTTTCTTTTTCCAATGTGCAGAATTTTAAATGGCTATTTTTTAAGATCACGTGTCTCTCATTCAATTCTCTCTTGATAGTATGCAGCATTACAGAGTAAGGCAAACAATATGAATACCAAATGAAACATATACTTAAGAGTCAGACACTTAAGGGACTTGTGGAGGAAATACCAAAACACTGAGATGAGCAGACACAGAGGCATGTGGTAGCGGGAGGCAGAACTCCTTGCAAGGGCAAAGCCAGTACTCTGACTCCTGATGCATCCTCACAAAGATACAGCTCTGGTCAGGATAGGCTCTTCACAGTCTTGGATTTCTGAGTCATGGCCTTGCTCTCTGAGCACATCAAACAATGTTTGTTGTAAAATATAAAACATTTCTTAGGGATTTCCAAGAGTTGGCTGCACTGTTCTCAGCTCCATATCCTTGTTTGATGCATACAGGGAATTGCCAGGGAAATGGTTATGTACGTTTTATATATATTTTTAACACCATTTATATTATAAAGAGACTTTTAAATGGATATAACAAGTGCTTTCTGGATGCTTCTCTGAACTGCAGTGCAGTCTTTAGAAGGCAGGAGAATATAAAGCTGGTAAGACCAAGATGGTTTACACCTGATGGAAATTTAGTCCTAAGAAATGAGGTTTAAACGGCCATTGCTTTTGCATGTTTCAGTGGAGCTTGGAGCATGTTCAATTTTATTCCTTATCTCAAACACCTTAAAAAAGGAGAGAATTAAGGACAACCCTCCCAACCTGAAATACTTCCATTTTTCATTCACTATTGTGGTCTGTATTTGCCTGATGACAGATGTTAGTTTCACTGCCATTCAGTTCTTCTTTTTTTTTCCCTGTACAGATGTGATTTACTAGATCATAAATCAGTCACTACTTTTGGAAATTCAGCTAACAGATGTCCTCTTTAGAGATTTTAATATAAACACCGTTAACCCACAGATTCTTTTTGAAGAAATGCCAGTTCCATAGAAGAATGCCAATTGGCATGAATATAACTTGAACATTTGACATATTAATAGATTTTTTTTTTCTGAGCAAAATAGATTTTTTTTTTTTTTTATATAGAGAAGGCATGTCTGCTTTACTTCTCTATTAGAGTCCCAGCTTGCAATATCTGTTTGCTTACAATGATGTCATTAAATAGAAAACAGATGCACTCATGAGCATCAGAAATCAATCATTGCTGTTGGCACTTTAATAAACAGCTGCCTTCTTAAATGGTTTGGAATAAACACTGATCATCACCAGCTCTTTTTGAAGGAAGATCGGTAGGTTATAAAACTGCTGATTGGGGGAGGCAGGGGGGACCTTGAAATTATAAACTCTGATTGAGTTATTTTAGACTGTCAAAAGATTTACAGTAGAAAATAATTGCAAGATACTGGCTGCACTGTAGAGTATCTGTCATATGGGCATCGGAATAGTGCCTGATATATTTACATGAACTTTCTTCTTCAGAAATAGATCTAATATAGGGGATTCAATTGTATTAATAAGTCATTTATCAAACTTGAGCACAGCAGAATCTTATTGCTTTATTGTGCAGTTTAGAAGGAATTTGTTTAAATATATCAAAATTCCTTCCCTCGCTCTCAGATGCAAACTAAGAGAAAATGTGCCATCTTCCTCCTTTTCAGGAGATTCTTCTATATTCAGGGCCTTTTAATGACCTTTGTATGGGCCAAGGGATTTCTGTTTGAGATAGCAGCTGCAATTTACAAAAAGTGCCTGGAAAGAGAGGACCGAATATCAAACAGTGGCACAGTGAAATAGCACATCACATTTCTCATACAGTACTCAGATTAGCTTCAACTCTACCTTGCTAAGTAGCTTATCAACAGAAGAGTTGTAAGAATAATTCTACAGCAAATGCTTCATATGGCTTAGTGACAAAAAGGAGAGATATGTTACAATATATCCTGCTGTTGCTGGTAATCTGCTTGTTCTGGTCTCTGTTGCTGATGGATGTGCTAGGTATAACCTGCCCCCTCTATAGCTTCTGTGATTTTTATGTATACTGTATTGTAGAATCAGGTCGTGATCTGAACCCTTTCATGGTGTCCCTGGACCGTGCTAGTGTAACTCCTGCTATTGTTGCAGAAAGTTCCTTGTATCTCTTTGTCATGGTCCTGTAAAAATGTCTGGAAAACAGATTAGAGCTGAGAAAAGGAGTTTATCTGAAGCTGAGGTTATAAGCTGTGTGAAGCATAGACACGGGTTTGACATGTGCATTTTGTGCAATGCTTTGCACTTTGGGATTGTGATCTATGGCTACAGCTTTTGGGAACTAATACAGATGATGATAGTGATAAAATGGCATTCATGAAAGTCTTACTGGATCCTCTGGAAATGTTACTCATCTCACCCAGAGCACCCATATATAGCAGTTCCATGCTGCATTCTATTATGAAAAATATCTACTCTAGCATGGTTACAAATGCTATTTGAAACCATATTCTTTGGTTCCAGACTGATGTATTATTTCATATTTAGCTCCTGTTTCCAAGTGGCTTGCAGAGGCCTGCTGAACTAGTATTCAGTGGAATCAACATCACAGCCTATCCATTTCCCTGGGGTCCTAATCTCTCTCTATTCCCTATCCCCGAGCATTTCACTGCGGCTGTTTCCTCCTTCTGTCTGTGCTGCTTGGACTCTGCCAGAGGGCTTTTTTTTTTTTTTTTTCCTCTCAGATCTGATGTTTCATACTGCTGTAGTCCCTGGCAGCAAGGAGAAGGAAAGAGGAAAAGTCCTCAACATCTTTCTGCATTGAGCAAAGCCAGTGCAGAAAGAATTATCAAAGATTTTAGGTGCCAAACTCTAACAAGTTTTTATTGGTCATATATGTGCTGAGATTTCAGGGGATGACCCTAAATGGCAGAATATGAACAGATTTGGATAACATATTTCTTGTGGGAAGTGGTAGTATCTTTTATTAGTTCAACCAGTGTCAGAAACAAAAATAGGCTGGCGTTATGGCCTAAGAGTTCTAACACAAAAAAGGACTTCTGTCTACCAGAAACATCTCCCCTTCCACTCCCTGTTTGTCACATTTAGTTTAATAAAAGAGTGTTACTTCTGACAATAAGCCTTGTCTGCCTACAGTACTAGCTGTTATGTTCTTCTTTATAGAAGTTTTTCACAGTTTTATTACTGCATAGGAAAGCCCTGGAGCCTTTAAGTGCTTGACTGAGTGTGCAAATCAGATATTACATATACACACAGTTTTTATTTGCCTGTTGTTTATTTTGTGGACAATATCATGTAAACATTATCAAATCAAACTTTCTCACACTGCAAACTTTTCCTATAATAAAAGTAATGACTCTAGGAAATTCTGGAAAAGCTCACCGATGCCTTTGACATCAGCTGTCATGCAGTGGATGACAAACAAATGGTTTGCTTCGTTACCGAATATTTGACTACTTTATGTCCCACTCTGCCTTCCCCACAAAAATGTCATACAAACACTTTGTCTTTCAAGTTCTGTCTCTATAACTGCCTAATGGCTGGCTGGGTTATCTGTTCTGGTGGTGTGCATTGCCATCATCGTGGACTGGTATGTGCTTCATTTATTCTCCAGGAATTTTTCACTGTATCTTAGAAATCCACTTAAAATCATGGAGCATAGTTTCTAGGTTTCATTAGCTGCAATACAAAAGAAGATTATGCTCCTTTTTTGTTGCCACTTGGACCTTGATGCACACTAAAAGCAGCTCTCCAGGAAATGAGCAGTGTAGGGAGCTTACATGGAATTGTTATTAGCACAGCTGTGTGGTGTCATGGAAGATATAATTCAGGGCTGGCTCAGATGAAAAATATTTTCAAAGGGAAATTTCTATTGCTGACTTCTTTGGGTCTGCTTGTAAAAATCAAGACTCTGAATTTCAGCTTTCTCAGAAGACGAAATTAATGAATTGGCTTTTACCTTGGCCTTGCACCCAGGTTGTCAGAATAAAAAGCTTGATTTACTAGTTTTTATTATGGGTGTCATTTATCCAGAATTTAAATTTTTCATTGTTAAACTGAATGACATACCATAGAGCGTTATATTTCTGTGACATTTTTAATAATTCTAGATATAAGTCATTTTTTGTGGCTTTTTGTTCTCTAAACTCAAAAGTATTCACAAACATAGACCTGAAATTCAGGACAAGGTACATACATTTCCTGTAATGCCAAAACATTCATGGTAAGCAGAACGTATTTTATATTTGGTGCTGCTTTCATGTTACAGACCTGGATTTAAACCTAGATGATGGCAAAAAGATGATGTGGAATCTAGGACTATTTTTCTTAGAATCTGTATGAATATCCCAATGATAACACAGGCATGATTTGCTGACATTTTAGTCTGAATAAAGCAGTGTGCTTCCCTGGTTTTCATGCACAACAGAGATAAGACTGCGGTGTGGAGGATTGAGGAACAAATCTCCTTTTATGTAGTGAATTTTAGAAGTGAATTCAATTTCACAGAGACTTCTATGCATGAGTAGTCCAGTGCACTCTGTGAAGTGATGAGTGAAATTCTGGTAGTTCATTGGCACTCACAGTTGCAGCTGCCATTGTGCACTTTGCCATTGCTCACACACAGCCTTGGATATTAAGGGGCTTCAAGAGAAAAAGTAGAGTTAGATAGAGAGGGAATGGCAACAGAATAGCAGATAATACAATAGCTTCTCCTTCACCCACTGCCCGCTATTCCATAACCTCCCTCCATGTCTTTGAAACTTTTTTTTACTAAAGATTGGCCTGAAACCTAACATCTTTTGACCTTGGAAAGTCCATTCAAATTTCATGACTTTTAGCCTGTATAATAAGCCAGGACGAATCCTTGTGTTTGAAGAAGCTTTGGATCTGAACTCTCACTTTGTGGCTCAGATGTCCTTCCGTCTTTTTTTTTATTTTCCCTCCCAATTTCAACAGTAAGCAGGGAAGCAGGGAAGGAACAGAACATTAAAAGATGTAATAGATGATTACGCCACATATCTCTGTTACATGTGGGTGTCTGTGAAGCTTTCATTGGCATAAGTGAAACAAGGAAAAGCCTCTCTCTCCTAATCAAATCCAGAAATAGGCATTACCCTTTTTTAGTTCTTCCATCTAATACTGAACCTGTAGTCACTGTCTGATGGGTATATAACATAATCTTAGGATTTGCAAAAGATTTAATTACACTGTTAGAGCCTAAAGATGTTTCTCTCTTTTTCTAACATGTTAATTTGCCTGTAGCACTCCTGTTTTATAAGCCATCAACTTGATATGGAGGAACTGTTGAAGAAGCATGTAAAGATTAAAGATCAGTTCTGTTGTTACACATAGCGCAACACTTTAATAAGACTGTATAGGCTGCTGAAAGATACTGCATAGCTAATTCATAGCAGGAAACTGATGGGTGTCAACTAGCAGTACATCACGGGTACGTTTCCGTGACTCACCAGCTGTGCATGAGAGTTTAGTTTTGTTTGGTGCAGTTATCTTACCTGCATCGTGATGTTATAATATGCACATCAGTAGATAAATGTCATACATGGCTAATTAATTTCTTTAAAGGGCATGTATTGCACAGCATATAAATGACAGGAGAACGTATCGCATTTTGCAAAACAGTATATTTTGAATGAAACATCTTGCATTTTTTTTCACATCAGATGTGCTTAATTTTGATTTAAAATATGCATGATAAATGTTTCCTTACTAGTGTTGGTTTTTAACTCCAACCTTTTTTTTTCAAAGAAGAGAGTCATATTTCATGGGCTTCATGTGCATAGGAGAGGGTGAATAGTCTGCTATGTGTGTCCAAGCATCGCTTGGAAGGCCAGCAACTTTCTGCTTTGTTTGCAAACTGAGTGTCATTGTGATACAGATTAATAAGGAAGCATATTGCAAGTGACTGAAAAGAGAGAGAAAATCAGAAATAAGGCCAAGGACTTCACAATATGAATATTACATTTTCACTAGCCAAATCAAGGTCAAACATGGTCAATAAGAACATAAATCTAAGCACCTGCCCACAGCATTTGACATCTATTGTAGCAGCAAGCATAACATTTTAGAGGAATTAGGAAAAATTCTAGTCTAGATAGTTTTTCTGGGTTATGATGACCTGGATCGAAGCATTCAAACTCCAGAATTACTGATCATAGCTGAGAACAGTTTTGACATGTAATTCATGAAGAAAAATGAAAGTAATGATAATTAAGCTGCAAAGCCCACCCCTCTAAATCAGTAGAAAAAAGAAAAAAAAAAAAAAAAAGTAAATCATCAGAGCTATGTCTTTCCTCATTCTTTGCACAGGAGAAAGTAGCATACTTAATATCAAAAGAGCACTTTAAACTTAGCAGGGTGGCTTTATTCAGTCATTGCTCTCTTCCAGAAGTCTGTCCCTTCAAAGTGAGCAATATTGTTTCTTCCGCTCCCTCATTTCTTTTTTCTTTTTCCTCTCCTTCTCTTGAACTGACTCTTCTGGCACTCAGGTACATGTGGTCCTGTCCCAGCGCTCTCCAGTGTGTGAGCTGTGGACAACAAGGCATCTACTATCAAAGCAAACGGGTTCCCTCACTTCACACTGTGATACTGTTTTTTCTGGCTACAAAGTTCTGAGCAGTTTGGGAGATGGGAGCATGCATCTTGCACTTGGTGACTCATCTTCAAAGTCATGCCTGTTGTTCCAAGAGCCTTTTAAGACTTTTTCCTCAAAATAAAATAAAAATAAAAATAAAAATAAAAGTTCATACCTAATGATCATGAAGTGGTTGAACATAGCAAATGTGTACAAATTCTGTCTTATAAAATAGCAGTCTGGAGAAAGATGGAAGGTTGGTTTTATATCCTTTGTATTTAGAGCCAAATTCTGGTTCAGGAAAAGGATTTTGGTGGGGAAATGGATTATCTCCCAGCTCCTCAAATCATCTGAAGCTGTTCCTCTTTCAACCATACAGTTCTGGATGGAATTATAACTTATTTCAGCTTCCTCTTCACCTTTTGGCATTGATGTAAAGTGGGAGGCTGAATTTACTACTGCTAGAGCTTATTAACATTACTGCTCTTGCTCAGAAAGGATAATAATGCAAATTATGTGAGGAGACTCTCATGTGATATAAACCAGCATCAGTTTAGTGAAGTCAGTAAAGGTATGACAGTTTGCATCTGCAGAAGAGCTACTCCATTAGTCCATTTTATGATTGCAAGTTAATGAATTTCAGGATCATAAATATAACTGCACCGGTAATGTGAACATCAGTGACAGCCATCCATATCTAAGTAAGGCAGACAGTATGGGAGAAAAAAAAATCAGTCTTGTTAGGACATTACCAGAAAGAAATCTCCTTGGTATAACTGAAACTTTTGCTGCCAGCTCAGAAATTTGGCAAATATATTTGCAGATTTTTTTCCTGTATGCAGAATATTTCAGCTGTTACTGGAAATTAGAATAGTGGAGTCTTTTGGCTGATAACTAAGACAACTGAACACTGCTGCAGAATTACAGTTTTCATTTTCACAAAGGACTGAATTTTTGTTTGAAGACAGAGGCTTGAAATACAGTTTGACAGAGAAAACATTGATCGGTCTCATTCATTGCAGTCCTCTATTTTATCTAATATCTTTGTCAGACATTTCTGTGACCTAGGCTCATTTTGGGAAATCCTGGACTGTGCTTGTAACTTATTGTGTATTTACATAGTTCTGTACAGAATAGCTTGGGGTGAGTTAGTTTCCCTCCTCTCCCCTAAGTAATGCAATTTTTATCAAGCCCTCAGGGAGCTAGATGCCCAAGTCTCCCTGAAATTCCCCCAACTCCATGAGGGTTCTTTGAAAATCACAGCCTAAATTCACAGTTTTTTCAGGTGGAATTCTCCAAACAAGTGAAATCAATGCCAGCGTATCTCACAGTTACACACCTGCAGCTCATTTTCTCTTAGGAACAGCTCACCACAAATAGCACAGAGAATGTAATTACTTGTAACTTTTTCTATTATTTTTCTATTAAGGAATTCCTTAATGCAAAAAATCCCACTTTTTTAATGAGGAACGAACAGAGAGATGTCTAAGCATCAAGAGGGTTTTAATTAGAAATCCTACCTGTAAGTACATCTAAACAGTCGGTAGCAGTCATGGAACACTTCTAATTATAATCATCATTTTGTTTTTCTCTCAGGTAACTTGGCTCATTAATTACTTTAAAAAAATCAGGTCTAGCATTCAATACTACTGTGCAATATAAAATTCAAATTAGACTAATATCACTACCAAAACATTATGAGCTGATTTATATTAATGATATTCCATACACACAAATATCAGTAGGTTAGTGTCTATAAATAAGTTGGATGTCATAGTCCAAATTTTTTGATTCCAGAAATTTATTTTCAGATACCAAAATTTTATTCCAGATACTTTTCTCAATTATCCTCTCTAGATTTCCATATACATATACATATATATATGCTGACTGCATGAAAACCCTTTTACTGTATGTGCATGCGACTGTAAATATATAGAGTTTGGATAACTACAGTTCTCACTAAATGTGCCACTGTGGTTCTGTAGGCACCAATTGGTCTGAGCATGTTGGTTTATATACACCCAAGGAATTCAGGACTGACAGCAATGATCTGTTTTAGGATACCTGAGCAGAAAACACAGCCTCAACAGACAGATCAGTTGACAGAAAGCAGTCTGGCCTTTGAGAGAGTTCATAGAACAAAATGGAGGTATCAAGATAATGAAAGTAAATGAAGAGTCTGTGAAAGTTCATTTTCTGAAGATGAATGTTTTCTCTAATTTCCCCTTTTTTATGTTTACGAGGAATCCCTAAATAACTTGACATGGAAAAGCTGGAAGACCTAAGAAACACAATTGTCTTAAGGGTTTGTGGGAACAAACTCATTGGGACATTATCCTTGAGCAGGTCAAAGGCCTGAAGTGGAAGGAGCCATCTCAATGTTTCTTTCTTATCAATAAAGCCTGATATAAATGTGGATTATTACATTCTATGACTTTGAATTAGCCTCTGCATTTTGCTGTGCATCAGTAGCTTGCTTTCTCTGCAGAAACAGGACCCTTGGTTTCTGACATTGCCACATTCATTTCTCTGATGGCAGAGAAAAAGGCTCTGCTCTGGTTTAGTTGAGCTGATAGATTTAATCAATGCAAATAGCTTGATGATCAGTTTTTATTATTTTGATGTATGCAGAGCAAAATATCTTCATGTATGTGGGCCTTCAATGCTGCTCCATGACAAATAGTGCATTACGCTAAAGTATTGCATGTGGCAGTAAGCACAGTACAGCTACACCAGCCTTTGCTTTTCAAAAATGTGATAGGATGTTTGTGAAAGTCAGTCAATGGTAGAAGGAACTCCAGGTCAGGAATAAGATGGGCACTGAATTTAATCCAGTTTTTTGTGTATGACAGGGATGAACGGCATGTTTTGCAAATTGTCCATGAAGCTTTTATTAATTATGTATATTTCTGTGTTTTCATCTGTTTCATAGTCATGATTATAGATGCATTATGATACCTTTTTGTCAGATCAGTAAGCTCAGGACGTGGCAAGTGGTACAGATTTCTTTTCTTTCCTTGAAATAATGTCCTCACGTGGATAGTATCTCATGGGGCTGAACTTGAATTCCAGAATTCTGTTGGTTAAAGGAGTTTTGAGCTCAGCCTGCTAAAAATACAGGTCCTATATATTTGCTTTACTTTGCTCCTTTATGCCCCATTGACTTAAATGAGGTCACAATAGAAAATTGCTTTGAGTAAGACCCTGATAAAAACTACGGCTTTGAGAAAGACCCAGGCTAGGCAGAAAAAAGTGCTGGAAAATGGGACTACACAAAGCTTCTCACCAATTCACTCTCTCCTGTCTCTGATGGAGCCAGCATGCTCAGCCTTACAACCCCTTTGCATCTGGTGGCTTTGGAGGGTTTTGATACCTGTTGGAGATGTGAGATGACAGAATCATTGTTGCAGATTTGATATGCAGAAGTGCAGACATTTTAAGGAGCCAGACCTTCCTTCTAAGGGTTCTCCTTTTGCTGTGCTATATTCAGCCCAGTCTTCATGGAAATGTGTTATCTGGATGTCTGCTCAATGAGCCCATTATCTATACAGAAAGCATCTTTGCTTTCAAGTTAAATATTTTCATAACACAGTGCTCCTTCTGGCACTTTACTCAAATTCACTTAGTTCCATGAAGAAAACTAACCATGAAAAGTCACTCTACTTAAAGTGACTGCATCAGAATATTTTTTGTGCTAGTTTTTCTTAAAGAGCAAAGGAATGCATCACCTTCACGCCAACTTCAGAAATGCAGTCCTTTCTCCCGCTTTGTGATTGTTTACCTATTCATTTGTTCAACAGATTATTTTTGTACTGTAAACAAAGACCTGGTGTTTAACAGAATTAATTTGACAGTATGCAGTGTTAACATATCACTAATATACAGTGGTGCTTGTTAAAAGATGTATTGAGCAACTAAGCTGTATTGCATTCAATAATAATGATGCATCTATAACAATGTCCATTTACTCACTGGGTGGCTGAGGGTCAGAATTGCTTGACACAAAGTTGTCTGATTTTTCTTGCAAATCTTGGTAAAAAATATACAGGTGATGTGTTTAGTAGGTTTGAGAACTGGTCTGTCTTAAAGTAGAACTAGGCTCTCTGTAATTTCTGTCCCAATTTATGCAATGGCATAACTGGAAAAATCTATTCCCTTAAGGAGAAAGAAAAAAAAAAAAAAAAGGTAAAAAAAAAAAATAATACCCATTTGGTTAAATTTATCTGAACAGTGTTTAAACGGAATGCTTCAAAGATGGCTGTATTTTGTAACTTTAGCCTATTGCTCTGCAATTTAAGTCTTAAACTAAGTCACGGTATCAGAAACCTTACACTGAACCCCTGGTTTACACATTAGTGTCAAATTCAGATGACATCTGTTTCTTGGAAAGCCACCAGAATTTCTGTGGGAGATGGAGTCCTTGCTCTTGAACAAACCAGGATGAGAATTATGATTAAGACTGAAATTTAAAGAGAACTGAGAAATTGGATTGGGTGCAAAAACATTCTTAGCTACTTTCTGTTTTCAAGTGCTTGAAATAAGTATCATTTTACAGAGGGGAAAGTCATTACTGTAAACTTCTTCCAGTTCAGTATATATAATAGATATGTCATACAGGAGATAAACCATGTTTAATTTTATTTTGCATTGCTGTTTATATATTTCATCTTCTGGGGAGGAGGGCAGGTTTTTTCTCTAGCCCTATTGTTGCTAAAACTGTCATATTCTGTTACAGTGCTGTGTAATATGTGCAATTTTTTCTCTCAGGGATCCAGAAGCCTTGTGTTGGGAAGTGCTGAAAGTTTAGGAGCTTCAGAATAACTGGAGGTAGTTTAAGACCTACTGAAGAGTGTTATGCCTTGGAAGATTTTAGATTGGATTTTATTTGCGGCAATGATGTTGATAAATTCCATCATTCATTTGGAAGTTATATACCCATTAAGTAGCTGGATTGCACCTGAAGGAAGTGCAATGTTGTTCACTTTCTCCTGTTCTACTACTCAGAAGTGTGTTATCACATAGGAGTAGTTAAATAAACAGCTGCTAAAGTTGGCATGGTATGCCAGCAAGAAACAGCTTCTGTGCACTAGACTGTCTGGTGCATTTGCACATTGCTGCCTTCTGCTGGAAGGCGTCAGAGCATCACAGCTGTCTCAGAACTGCAGCCAAAGCTAAATGGTCTTTTTCAAGTGTTTAGATGTCTGTGATTTAGTTAATAGAACAGGGATCTATATCTGGTTTTGCTGCCGACAGGAAGTACAACAGTTCAAAGTTCGTCAACAGATAAAATATCTTCTCATGTTTTATAATTAGATTTTCTCTGATAAATGCTAGTGCATTGAGGTTTTTACCTTAAAATGTCCTTATTTACAACTCAAAATCTGAAAGGATGTGGGGTTAATCAAAAATATGGGGTTTTCTTTTAAATATTAATTTGTTTACATGCTGGTGAGACTTTGCACGGGCACAATTCAGCAAGAATGTGCACTGTCAGGAGATATTCAGACAGCACATGCTGTGTCCTGGTGATGGCCCACTCACTTTAATTGTACAGGACTTTTGCTTGGAGAAAAACTGTACACGTCTGTTGCTGCACCAATAATAAGGAAATTCACATAAATTTGTTTTCCTGTTATTGTAGTTACGTTTTCTCTTTTCTGTCTTAAAACTAAACCCGAACTATGCCCATAGTTGATGGATTACCTGAATGGAACATTATGGCCCTTATTTATTTGTGGATGTCACCTGGCATTTTTGGCATGTGGCAGTAGGACTGGAGCTGCCCAGTGACTATTTCTGTGTGACTGGGTGGGATGGGCAGATTGCTCCCTACTGCAGGGTCATATGAGTATGCCTGTATGGTAAGGCCTGGGGGAGGAGAGGATTCATCAGAATTTTCTCTTGGGAAGGATCATTTCCTCCCCTTCCTCTCCATGGCGATGCAGTGGAAGAACTTAATCATATATTTAAGAATTATCTTCCTGTTTGGATTTCTGTGGGATGGTCTGAGCACCCTTAGAGATGGCTGTTGCTGAATCACAGTCTTCTGGGATTTGAATTTTGACTCCTTAAAATGCACTAACATCTAGCTGGAGTATCAGCTACTAACCTTCAGTAATTTATATGCTAGTAACCTCTCCCCTTCTTGTCTCTGCTTCTGCATATGGCATATAGTCATTTCATGCAATCTGCCTTCCTAGAACAAGCAAGGTGTAAACTTCATTTTTATTGCTCTCCTCAGTAGTGTCTCTAGTTTATCAATGTACCTTCTGGTGAGGAGAGCCCTAAAATATATGTAGTATATCAACCTTGAGCCAAGTTTGTGTAATTGGGAATTAATCACTTCCATGGTGTAATCCACTCCCTTCAGGTGCTGAGGTGCTGAATACCTTGTTAGATGTCAGTGTTCCCAACTTCTACCCAGTTCACCCTGTGTAAAAAGTTCTTAGCTCACAAAACTGAATCTCCTGTGTCTAGGATAAATTAGCTTATGCTTTCTATATGGAAGGACCATGCTGGTCATTCATTTTCAGTCTTTCTGTTAGTGTACTCCTATTACTCTTCTCTCCTCTTATTATTTTCCACCAACTGATGCTCTTTGTTCTTTTATTTCTGTTTGTATAATATTTTTTTCCTGTTCTTAGGAAATAAAAGGAAAAGATAAAATAGAAACTGTCCTGGATTTCTGCCCATCATTTAAAATTTCTTTGTTTCATGTAAGCTTACTATCTGTTCTCTGTTATAACTGTGGCAATTTCCAAAGCCTATCCAATTATTCTCTGTAGATAAATCCTAATTTGACTGGGACAATAGTGAATAAGATATCACACCATGAATATGGTTATTGCTTTCATCAGCTGTGTTATCTAACAAAGCTGAAAGAAACATGTCAGACAACTATGTGTACTAAGGACTCAAAAGAGATAACTTGAATGTGATTCAGTGCCACTAGATGACAAAGGTTACCCTAGCAAAAAGTCTTAACCTCCACCTGCCAGAGATCAGCAAAAAGTAGTCATTGTCTGTGTGCAACCGGAGCAAGAATTTGATACTTTCATTATAGGTATTTATTAGTAATGCTTGTAAGGGAGTTGTCGTCTGTCTGCCAAACTTATACTTCAGTATGGAACTTTTTTTACTTTAATTATGATTTATTTTTATGTTTTTAAAGAAGAGGCTTGACGTTCTGCTCTACAGATCCAGATACAGGAGCTAAGCAAGCACATATTAATAGTACAAGAAACTCTTTCATGAATGTGTACATAATAAGGAGATGCACAGTGAAATTGAATGACTGCGTAGCTCTTGCTCTCATTCAGAGAACACACAGTTAGAAACTGAAGTTTTGCATATCCAATTTCTGAAAACTGCATTCACTGCCCTCCACCCAAAAATAAATAAATAAATGTTGTGGTGATCCAGAAATCAGAAAGGAGAAGGAGACATGGCATCAGATATCCAAAAAACTTTTTAAATGTTCAGAGCAGTAGCTGCTATAACATTGCGTCAATACATGATTTCATCTAAGTCGCCTAATGATGAAGTGACTGCCTGCTCTGAAAAGCTGGGGGTCACTGAATTGTCCACTTCCTTTCTAGGAAGATTACAGCTTTATTTCTTTAATACTTCTGAATTTTTACTTTGTAGAGGAAATTATAGTTTAGTCTCTAATCTAGCCCATGTGTATACTCCTTTTACGGTGGACACTTATCAGGCTATTCTACTTAATGTCATTAAATAAGACAATTGGGAAACAAAGTAATTTGTCACTAATCATCTCTGCTTCTTTGACAACACATACTGTATTTGTCTGTCCTTAAATGCAGTTCTGAACCATAACTTTAACTGGGAGATGTGTTGTAACGTTATCAGGGAATGATTCATAGTATTAGATACTACCATCCTGTTGCAACGCATCTTCTCTGTTACACTTTTTTTTTTTTTTTTTGTCGCATTAATGTGAGTTGTGAGCAGAGTTCCAGAGGCAATATATTGCATACAGGAGTTGCTATAGAACATTAAGTCCATCTCATAATTAAATGCTCTATCTATTTTCTTGTAAACAATAAGACTATAAAAGAGGTAATAGAAAAAAATGATGTCCCAAGTGTAATGGTTTATACAAAATATTGCCAAAAGATCACAGCATTATAGCCTGCTAGGAGTGCCAAGTCCTTTGGCTTCGTCCTTAACCCCGTAGAGTAAAGTTAGTATCATCCATGGGCTTTTGAACACAACAGATCGTCTCTTCATGGGTTTTGAGCATTGCATGGCAAGGATTCCCCAGCTAACGAGTGAATACATTTCTCTGGATACAAAAGTACTTTAAAAAAGGAATTTTGTAATCAATTTAAAAGCTAGATCTGAATTAGTATTAGATTTTCCTTATGTTTAATTAAGTCTAATTAAACAATGCAGACATCTTCCTGTCACCTGTGGCATGATTATGTTAAATATTTAATGCTTGTGAAGGATTAGACTGCACATCTAATCTATATCTAGCAATCTGTTCTCTCTCTGGAGTATTTTTTTTATTTAGTTCTGCATTTGTATAATGAGTTGCATTTCAAAGGAAATTGTTAAATACTTTGGTGGGAAGGGGGACAGGTCATGCTGTACTGTTTGGAGAGGAGAATATTGCTAACTAGGCATGCAATGTGTAGGCTGTAGTGCACTGCCAAAGTGGTATAGCAGGGATTCTTGCAGCCTTTCTGCAAGGAGAGGGAAACAAAATCAAACCTTTCAGTTTGTTTTAGGAGCTTCAGTTATACCCCTTTTCTACAGCATAGCCAAATGATTAAGGACTTTGAAAATAAGAACACAGGGTTCACATTGAAAATATCCCTTGCAGCATGCACACATTTCAAGGTTGCACATTTCTTAGACTTGTTTTCCCAAGGGGCTGTCAACTGTGTAATAGAAAAATGTATTTGTACATCTTTCCCCTTCTGAGGCCCCCTCCTCCTTCCTAATCTTTGCAGTGCTTCTGAAACACAAGAATGCATATCTGGTCACCTCTTGGAACTAACCCGTTTAAAGGAGAGGCCAAGGGTGTTTTTCTGGGAGCAACAACTTTAGAACATGGGGGTTTGCATCTGGTCCTAATAATCATTATCTATATCAAAACCAGTGAAAAAAATTATTCAGATATTCCTCAAAAGTGGGTAAAATATATTCTTATTCATGCTATAAAAAGCCTGTAAAAATCCTTTGCTAGCGGTTTATTTGCATTAGCCATTATTTGTATCTAAGGACAAAAGACAAATTCACATAATTATTTTTCAATTGGTTGGGTCTGTGTCTGTGTAATCATTTTTTTCACAGTGTATGAAACCTTTTCTCAATAGACCATAACAGTAATAGCTATTTCTTATTTACAACTTGAGGAGAAGTTCCAGCAACCGGATTTTATTATGCAGAGTGAACTTTTCAAAATTAAATTAGCAGAGCTAACGTGGTGGCCCATAGTAAACTAATTAGTTGTTAGACTGTTGGCAGAGGTAGTATCAACTCTTTCAGGCTTCCTAACAAGTATCCTTAAAATTGCAAGTAAAGCTTTTATATTATATTTTGGGTAAGCAGACACCCATATGAAAGTATGCATCCTCTTTAGTCAAAATAAGAACATAATGTCATATAAGAAGCAGCTAAGGAGAAGAGAAAATAACACCCCAAAACACACTGATCAAAAAAAAAAAAAAAAAAAAAAAAAAAGCAAAGCTCAGTCAGTTGTGTAACAGCTTTTCGTTACTACAGTTTAAGTAGCCTGAACACTGAATGGTAGCTTTATGATCTCTAGATAAGCCCACATGCTTTGATCTACAAAAACTGTATAACGTTCAAGAGGACTTTATTAAACAGAGCTCAGTAGGGTAACCAGAGTCAAACAATGATACTCAAACAAATGAACACACCCACTGATATGTACGGGGGGGCGGGAAGGGGGGGTAGAGAGAGAGAGAAGGAGGGAGGCTATGACTTGAATAATGTCTTCCTGGCACCTGTTGAGAGGCTACATCATGTATATTCAGCAGCCTAACTGGATTTTCAGAAGTAACTTTGCACTTATGTAAAATTAATAGGCTATTCATTATGAAATCCATGCAGCATCTTATTAAAAGTGCTCTGTCACTGAAAGGAGAAGGTGGAGGCTTTTTAAGCTGGGGTTTTGTTGCCCTCTAGTGAATGAGGTCAGCATTATGCATGTGAAATTATTTTGATCACTGCATAATTAATGTGTTCTGAATTGGTACAAAAGTGCAGCCAAATTGCATCCTGTTCCCACTTGAATTAGTTAACCTAGAGATACTGCTTCTTACAGTGTGTTGCTTCCTTTCCCGTTCTTTTCTTTTCTTTTTTTTTTTTTTTTCCTTGCAATGAGAATGCATGATTGTGCGGGTATCATGATAAGGCAAGGTAGCCAGAGACAAGGAATAAATCAACTAAATGGATCTGCAGCACAGTAGCTTTAATACATTGGTATATACTTAATATGTCTCCAGAAAAGAATGTCTAATTATACTGTCATGGCACAAAATGCATTTTCAATAGTGATAAATTATGCCATCATTTACTTTCTGAGAACATGCTGAGATTTATGAAAGATTACTGCAAAATTATCATGCTAGGATTAAAAAAAAAAAAAAAAAAAAAAAAAAAAGCCAAATGCAGTTACCACTGGCATCAAGAAAGAAAGAGAAGAAAGAGAGAGGAAAAAACTTTCTGTAGTGGAAAGGTGAGTAGAATTGATAAAATGATATGCAGTATAAAAATATGCTACTATAGAATGAAATTCAGCTTTACATCGTGCTTTTATTCAGAATTCGGTACCTGCTAGAGCATATCGGTTAGGCTCAGACAAGTAGGTTGTCCCAGTCCTGGCTATGGGGCCTAATTCTTCATTGATCAGAACTTGACATTTTTGCTTATCTGGTATAAAACAAGTGTAGTATCAAGCCACAGAAGGGCATGTTAGAAACTATGAACTTATTCATACTGACCTTTACTCAAAACAGCTGCCAACTCAACACCACTCTGCAGTGCACATATGGAGGCTGCTGGTTCTGGACATACGTGTTTGTTTAAATCTTCATTCTAAGGGGTTGCTAGAATTTATCTTTTTTCCATCACATCTTTTTAAATAAATCTACGGGTTTTTTGTTTGTTTGTTTGTATTGTTTTGTTTTTAATTTAGTAGGAATCTGCACTGCCATTGCCATAACCTGTCTTTAGGATTGCCAGTAGTGTATGTGGAGTCACCCCTGTCTGCAGGCTCAGTAGTGACATTATCAGGAAACTCGTCGGCTCCATCACCTTCTTCACATTCAAAGGGAGCATCATGCTTCATGCAGTGTGCTTTTTTCAGCATCACATACAATCCAAAAGTGAGGAAATTCTTTGCTTCCCTCCACACATCCTTATTTTTATTCCTTTTGTGAGGTGAAGCTTTCTTCACTTGGAAGTATCTACTATGGCCTTGATTCAGAGACCAATTTTTTGAACAAGATTTTTTTTTCATTTGTTCTAATGGGATTGGGAAGAAGCATAGTGTTTTCATCATACAGGCACCACAGTCACTTCATGTGATTAGAGAATACAGTGTTGAAACAACAACTATTAAGGATGAAGATAGTCCACAATGATATGGGACTGGGTAACCCGGTGAGGTCAATTAGAGGTTTGGATGAGGTTCACAGAAAGACAGCCAAGTCCTTTATTGACCACTCTGGGAGAAAAACAGAACTTAGAAGCAAAGAGATAAATAAAATGTTACGGTGTTTGCTGAATTCCATGAAAAATGGAGAGCGGGTAAAGATCAATATTCTCCAAATAGAGAAGGACAAAGTTAAGGCAAAAGTATTGCTTTCCAAGGCACTGAGGTGTGTACAAAATAGGGGCACAAATTCTGAATTCTCCATGCAGAACAACTTTTGCTGTCAGCCTGTGGTGAAAGCACTATGGATTCCCCCATTTAATCCCAGTTTCAGGGATGGAAGGTGGGGTTGGGGGGTGAGGGGAGGGTGGAGGAAGGGGGGAAGATAGTATTCTGATCTGTAAACTTTTATAACTTTTATGAGAATTTTCTCATAAGAATTTTCTCATGAGAAATTTCTCATATGAGAATTATCTGCATACACACCTTGGGGTTCTGCCAGGATACCTGTACACCTGTAAAAATAGTCCAATCTGATTATTTGAAAGTGTATGAAGGGTTGCTAGTTCTAATGTAGCTTTTATTATTATTATCACTATTACTGAGTGCTTAGAGTACTACTGAGTGCAGAAAGCCTGGATGGGGATGGAGTGGTTGGGAGAAATAAAATATTTGATCAAGATTCTTATTTACAATAAATCAAATACACTCAGGACTACCCAAGCAGACTCACCTGCTTTCCAATAAAACAAGATACCACTGAGTGTACTGACAACATGATGGCATCTTTAAGTAATCCATTTACAAAAAAGAAAGAGAAAGAAAAAAGACTTTTCGCCTTTCACCTATATTCTTACAAAATTAAAAAGGAGAACTTTTCAGCAAATCTTTCATGGTACCATTCAATTTTTCCACCTATTGGCTATTTTTATTTCCCCAGCTGTTCACTGTAATAGCACTTTCAGTACCATCACATGATAACAGCATTTGCAGTAATATATAATATACAGTTCACAGTCAATAATGTTGCTACATCCACTTGTTTTGCAACATGTATGACCTAAAACTAGGAATGTGAAATAAAAATGTATATGTTATTGACTGAAATGTTAGAATATGGGAACAGATTCTGGTCTGTGCCATGTTATCGCGGATGTGAGGTGACAGTATTGACTTTGGTGCAATTTGATGGCATTTTGTTAAGCGTAAGTGATGTTGGTTCAGGCACATTTTATCGTCTTTGCTTGATGTATGCAGCATAGCCTCATAAACTGCAGCACCTATTGCTGAATTGCCTTTCAACATTCTAGCTCTTCTGTAGCCACTACAAGACATTTTCTTGCAAACAAAGGTGATTGGCAGTTGTTTCATTAGTGTAAGCTATCTAAGAGACACCAGCCTCAAATTTATTCCTAAAAAATTTTTATTTTTTTTTTGGAAGCTCTTACTTGTAGTCAGTAGTGTATACTCATGGCAATACTAAGATAAACAATTTTGGTATACTTTTTTTTTTTTTTTTTTTTTTTTAAGAAATTCAAATCCATCTTTTAAATGCTTTACACTTTCTCCCTAACATTTAATTTTTTTTCTCACATGGTGAAATTTTTTAAATATTGCTGGCTTCCTGTATGAGTCTACATACTCTGGAAAATACTAAAAATAGATGGGATGGCATTGAAAAGTAGTATTTACAATATTTACTGTTTGTGAAATCTAACATATTTCTTATGCTTAAAATAAAAATTATTATTGCAAATATTACAGTGAAGGTTGGAAGTGTTTCCTAATTATATGGCAACTACATTAGGGAATTTTGTTGCTGTTCACAAAATGGCTGAAAGAATGGGCCTACAATGTGTTTTGTTTGGTTTCTATTTTTTTATATTTTATTTTTTATTATTATAATTTATTTATTTTTCTCTACCTGCACATTCAATACAGAGGTGATAATTGCCTTTTTTATTATTATTTTATTCACAGCTGGCTCTAGATGATAAGCTTTCTTTTAGTTAAGCACATAGACTACTGATGTACTTGCTTAGTTTCTTGTTTCATCAGATGTGGTCTGAGCTGATTTTTGTATCTCTAAAATGAAGGATACATTTTGTCTGAGTATGCAAATTAAGTACTTTTGTAATTGAAACCCACTGATTAATATTTTCTCTGGGAGGAACAGGGTATTTTGAGAGTTAGGTATTTCTCCCATTCATTCAGTAATGAAAGAACAAGTAAATCAAATGTCAGAATACGCGATCAATGGGAGCAGGAGAGCGATCCAATCAGCAAGCCACTGAAGCTCTCCACTGCAGGAACCTTTGTGTCAGGAGGTGATGAACATCTATGAAAACAAAATTAGATGACATTTTTGTGCTTTGTATTTTTATTTATTTTTGAACATCTCTGGACAATCAATAATGGAAAAAAAAAGCAAGCAAACAAACAAACATACAAAAAAACCTTGAATGTTTCCACATTCACCAATCTTTACTTTCAGTTTATTTCAAAATGAATTTTCATTTTCTTCATATTTGCAGAATCATATTTATTACATTTATTACACTGAGTACAATTTATGCAGAACAAATATTAGTTGCATCACAAACTGACCTACTAAGCTCAAAGTCTACATGAAAAAAAAAAAACACAGTTGTGCTAGTAAGATTTGGCTTCATTTACAACACATCTGCAACATGAATCACTTGAAAAACTGCTTTTTTTCTATTACTGAATGAGCTTAAAACAAGACATTAAAAACCAAAGAGATATAATTTATGCATGTATGTTTGTTCACAAATGCCTTTCAATACAATACGTAATTAAGGAAGTCATATCTGAGTGTGTTGTTTCCACCACCCACGTAGCACTTACTTGCAACCCTAGCTCAGAAATGTCATCTCATCATTAGTGAACTTTTGTATCATGATTGCTGTAGAGCTTTCACAGTTTGCTGCATAAAGTCTGGGTGACCTACAAATTATTCTCTATCTCCGACTGGTGGGAATAATGGAGTGAGAACTTGGAGTCTGTAATTCTTTCAGACTTTATGGTTTTGATTAATGTTGTGTATTCTTATCATGGATCTATATAGCCCACTCAAATTTTGTTGTTGCAAAAATTTTGACTGAACACAGGCAATATTTGGATTTTCACACCCACCCACACAAGAACTCTTTATTGGGATGCTATTGTCATTGGGAAAGATTGTCATAAAAATAAATAAATAAATCAAGAACTTCTTTTTATTTTATTTATTTTATTTTATTTTATTTTATTTTATTTTATTTTATTTTATTTTATTTCATTTCATTTTATTTTTATTTTTATTTTACTATTTTTTAAGGAATACCTCAGAATTTGAAGGGAAAAATAATATCTTTCCTGCTGAATTATTCACACATTTTCTTGGTCAAGAAGGCTCTGATCTCCAGTTAGATTCTTTAGAAACTGTAAATACAAATAAAGAGAAATAATGTTTGCTGTCATCTCTTAAAAATCTCCACTGGTTGCTTCATTAAACTGCATGCAAAATCTTAAAGCTTGGTTCACATATAGGTCCTTTCCTTTCTGCAGTATTTTTCAGTACTCCTTTGCTGTTTGTTCTTCTTATTATTAGTGATTCTGAGGATATTTTGTACCTTGTGCACATTTTTCTGTATTAAAAAATCTAGGGGTAAATGTTGCTCTTGGCTGTTTTGGAGCAAATCCAGAATTAACTTTATGCTGTCATGGAGCTTCCTTCATTTCTGTAGTGCTTTATATCAGTGCTTTGAGCCAGAGTCCCCACATAACATGAAATTTAAATTCTAGACAGCAAAAATATTTCAGTGAAATGTTTTTTGATTTTTTTCTCATTAATCAAAATAACACATTTCAGAGAAAAACAAGCTCTGATCATTCTGTTTATGAAAAACTGAAAATGGATTATCTTTTTATAAAATGTTAATCCCTGAAACCTGAATGACACATTTCAACTACCCACAAATCAGATTTTCTTTCCCAATAAATTTCGTTTCTAGTTTTGTTTTGTTTCATTATAAAAACCTAAAGCCTGTCAAAATCTCAGAATGACACATACAACAGAAAATCAGATTGCTGCCCACCTCTATTAGTTACTATAATAGTCTTCGACTATGAGGAGGAAAATTGAAGCACTAAGAACAAAACTGTTTCAATGACAAGATGATTCTGAACTTCTTATTTTCTGACAAATAAGAGGAGTATCTTTACTTGTGCCTTTTCTACTTTCCAGTTTTCTGACAGTTATTTCTTTGCCTTCTTCAGCCCAACAGAAATGAAAATATAAATCTTCTTGATTTAAAAACTGCAAATACTTTTCTGTGGCTATACGATTGTGCATATATGTGCTAGGTACATTTTTATATGGTACCAATTAGAATTATGCATGTATTAAGGCTTATTTTTTATCTGACCTTGCCATGATATGCATTTATAATAAGAATTTGTGTGTTTTTCATGAGCACTTTTTGCTCTCTCAGAGAAGTAGTAGGTTGGTGTGTCTTACTTGACAGATAAGGGTGGCATTCACTCAAACAGGATCATCAAAACCAACATTCTTTGACAGAACAGGCTGCATAAATAATGTGCATCAGCTTCTACCCTGACAGTGTAAGTGTATATCCTCCAGTACTAGTTTCCACTTGTTTCATCCAGATTGTTTAATAATAATGAATAGATCATGGTCCCGTATACATGTATGTATGCATATGTATGTATGTATATTTATACATAATTCATGTCATAAATATCTAGTTTGGTGTGGCACAGAGACCATAAGTAAAAGTAGTGATGTGCTATATAGACTCTGGTCTTTACTTGACCTAAATGGTAAATCAAGATTCATAATCCTGCAGATCATTTCTCTTGGCAAGAGAAATAGATTAATGCAGGTTATGATGATAGAGATTTTTTTTTTTTTGGTTTGTTGGTTTTTGTTTTGATTTTGTTTTGTTTGTTTGTTGTTTTTTTTTTTCCTTAAAGAACATGCAGAATTCATGATCACCACTGGAAAGTTCTTTTGCTTATCACTCCTGGCTTCCTGGCTGTTTCCAGTCATTAATTGGTCCCAAATTGATCATTAAGTTTTTTTTAGTCTACCAGTTCTTCTAAGCTGTATGTGGTGCTTTCTCTCTTTGGTTCTTCTGTCACATAAATCTTCATAAACAAGAGTCATTGTCTTTCATTCCATGTGTCTTTGGGTTTTGGTTTGTGTCAAGTTTTTCATGCTATACAGAGGCATAAATTCTTGACATATTCCCTTTTATTTATAACACACCAAACAACATGACAAAAATAGGACACTTTTTTCTTTTTCTTTTTTTTTTTTTTTCTCGGAGCTTCATTTATTGGGCAGTTTTTATACAACCTTACTTCAGTAATAGTTAATGTACATGTGATTAGTATACAAAATGGATAACGTCAGCAGAAGATTTAGTCTCTGTAATTACTACATCCTCATATGGCCTTTAAGCTCCCTTCTCTGTTCTCTCTTCCCTCTCTCCATGGGACAAGAGACAGCCTTTGTTTTATAAATCACTGTGCAAATCCCTGTTAATTTGTAAACTATAATTTACACAGCATTGCAGCACTTCAGTACTGAAGCACCTGAAAAAAAAAAGCTGTATAGAAAATGTGCAATATTGTCTGCAAATTAGCCCACAAGATTGTGGGGTGTAAGGTCCAGATTTCTGTGTCATTTACTGAAAAAGAAAAGAATTTGTACATTAATGTACAATTAGTAACAAAAAAGTAATATCTTCATTGAACAGGAAGGAAGGAATGGAAAAGGGTCCCCAAAAGAAAGGTTTCTAACTAGAACTGTTGGCACCATTCACTAGAACTGTTGGCTAATTCAGATGCTACTGAATTTTAGCAGATATGATACATTAATAAAGGTATTTGTCCTGCAGTACAGTACGTGCCTGTGTTGGTGCTCTCAGTGCATTAATTACTGTGTATAACACAAGCACATTTGTGATATAGTATTTGGAAAGAAAAGTGTAACTCTATAATCTAAATGCTGTGGAATTTAGATTCATGCTGAGTCCCAGACCAAGTGCCCTCCACACAAGAATAGATGGCAAATGAGCTTTTCTACTTTATTCTTTCTTCATTATACTTGAAATGCAAGACTTGGTCTTCTTGAACAGTTCTAGTCTACCTTGATCTCCCCACAATATGGGCCAATTCACAATACTTAAAAAGTGCCTAGTCTAACATAACTTTAGCGTATTCTAGGACATTTGTACCTTTCAGATTAAACCTGATTATTACCACGTATTGTGCATTCTTGATGGCTAAGGGCTACTATGGGAGATTATTTTTTCAAATGCTTTCAAATAAATTGTAAGAGAAGATAGAGGAGATACATTTATCAAAGATGGCTTTAACATTTCTGCTTAGGCACCAGAGGAGGGTTTAAATTTTCAGGAGGGTTGAACACCTTCTAAATTTTTGACAACTGCACTATATTTGGATAAGCAAGTCTTTTCAGAGACATGACCCTTTTGCAGGTATCTGACTGGAAGATGAATTCTTTCCCAAAATAAATAAATAAATAAATAAAATTATCAGTCATTGGAAGAGAGAATTTTGTCTGAAAACTGGAAAGTCTAGCTTTTTTCTACCCATGTCTGCAGATGTGTTGTAGATCACCATAGCACCTGCATACCCTGCAGTCGCAGTGTATCTCTCTTACCTGGTAAATTCACCCACACTGAGCTACACACTGCCACCCCTAAGCTGTCCCAAATCCCTAAGCTAACATGTTTATATAACTCTGAAGTAGTCTGTAGCTGTGTACAACTGACTTAAATTTAGACTGTCCCACTGACCGGTATTTGCAAAATGATGCATGGAAAGTTGTGCAGATAGAAATAAAGACAGCTCTCTTTCAAACGATACTTAACCTCACCTTTTTCCTAAAAGTAGTTAGTGTCATTGTTAACTGATTATTAATGCCACCGTCTGGCCTTCTTTACTGATATGTGCCATTAATCAAGGTTGTTAAGTCCAGTTACGTGCTCACATCTTTGTTGGCCCTGGCTGGCTACAAATACCATCATTGTGTATTGCCATAGGAAGCTGTGTAATCATTCCACTACTCAGTCAGCTGTGAAAACAGTTTGTTCTGAAATCCAGCACTCAGTGCGGATTTTGTAGAGCAAGTACAAGTTAAAGCAGTGTAAACAGAAAAAATCTGCACCAGAATAGCAGTGATTCAGTGGTGTGCTGCTCTATGAAGAAAAGGATCTACTGCTGGATCCAGTATTTGTTAAGATTGGTCAGTGTTTTCCCATATATCTCTGTGATCTTTAGACATGTCTTTTGGCAATTGCCATATTTTCCATCAAACACAAGGTTGGAAGGAAGACATGCTCAAATCCACCATCAGTCCAATGTGATTTCATTACCACCACATCTAGTCTTTCACCAGTTTCAGGAATACAATTAATCCAAGTTATGTAACTGATTAGCAAGCTGTATATTCAAATTAAAAATATATATAGTAGATTGAAAATATGGATGGTAGAGGGCTTCATCTGAAATCTGATCTTTTGAGTATGAAGCAGCTTAGCAGGAGGGAGGTTGCACCTAGCTTGGGTTGCTGGTCGGTCGGGAAGCTTGGAGCAATCACTGCAAAGCAGAGCAATGGCTTTGTTTGCTGTTTGTTCTGGTGAGAGTTGCACTTCAAGGTTTTGAAGGAACATTTGCATTTCCCAGTCAGATATGGGCAATCAGTGGTCTGGTAGGGAAAAAGCAAAACTCATTTCTAATTGAATGTAGTATTTAAGGGGGAGAAACAAGACAAATAGATAGATACTTACGTAACACTAAATTCTCCCTGTTCCTTCTTTTGTCCTAACCTCCCTGGTTTCAAGTCTCAAAGTGTGAACTTAGTGCAAGCTAACTGTTTACACTGGCTCTGTACCTTCTGTGCAGTGTGAAAATTTCCTCTTTCAGGCTTTGTCCAAGAATGTCCAAACTGAGAGTTGGTGGGAAGTGCTGAGAATGCAGTGAATCCATCCCAGAGTATGCATGCTTAGATAAAGTGCAGCTAACTTAGATATGCTGCCCAGAATTCACTGGTAGGATTTCAGAGATGGGACGGGGTTTTTGCTTGGATTTGTTTGCTTCCTTGTTTGTTATTTTTTGGCTTTGAGGGAAGAAAAGTAGGTTTAAGTTATGGTCAGAAACTTGGCAAGTTTAGAATTGTTTGGCAAATCCAATATATTTCTTGCAAAGTTTGTGAAACATCAAACTGCTTGAGGTTGGAACATCTACAATAACAAGTAAGAAGCAAATCATGACAGACTGACTAGGGTGTTAAATAAAGTCACAACAAAGCCTGTTGCAGGTTTTCTGAGAAGCTTTGGAAGAACACCTGACAAGTCACATTAATAGCAGCAGTTATTGTTTGATTACTTTAATGCTGTGAATGCAAAGGGGCTATTATTTTGACTTGCTGTCTCCTCTAGAAACAGTCTTTTGGTCATCACATCCTAGCTTGCAAAAGCTGCTGAGCAATTTTATTTTCATATTAATTTACAATGTCCCTTTTCTATGGGGAGATGATTTTATTTTGACAGAGTGCAGTAACACTCCAGAACTCCTAATACCTAACGTATAGAGAAGGTCATGAATTCATATCCACTCTGGGGTGAATATAATAGTGTATATGCCAGAGATGGATGGCACTTGTGTTATGCTACACTGCTATGGAAGACAGTAAATCAAAAGATGTTACTTCTCACCTTGCCGAAGTTGTAATATGGATATAAAATTTTTTTCTATTGAAATATCCAGTTAGGGTTGTGGAAGGGCAGGTCACACAGAAATGGGCTTCCCAAAAACTAGCATTACCCCTTCAGAGTAACTGATGCACCTTTTGAAGACACAGAGAACAGTTTTGACAGTCAAAATCAATAAATACTTGGCTGTCCATCACTGTCTCCTAGCATTGTCATAATGAAGTTTCCTCTTGACATCTGATTATAAACAAGAGATTGCATTGCTATTGCTGTTAACACGTTCTTGTACTGCTCTTCTTGCAGGTCAAACCCACAGTGCACAACTGGTTAGACAGTCCATGAGAAACCCCATGAAATTATACTTGGGGAATACTTCAGGGTTTGGGGATGTATATTTTTTCCTTTCCTTTGCTCCTCTCCACTGCCTTATCTAGCTGTAAATATGACAGGCTAATCTTAGGCCACAGTTACTTTCAACAAGGCTGGCCAACACATTTCCATCACCATAAAAGGGAACACTAGCACGGTGTGTCTTGTCCTTTTTGCCTGCCAACATAGAAAAGAGCAGACTTTGCTGTCTGTTGCCTCTAAATGAAAATGCTTTGCTCCTGGGGAACTCAGCTCTCCCTGAAGTCCTGAGAACTAGTAAATAGCAAAGCTGAATTTATTACATTTGGAGATACTGGGGTGGGCTTAAGTGTAAAGGCCAATTAAGTGTACAGAGGAGAGTGGGACAAAATGTTAGGGACAAACATGCTTGCAGTAGCTGAAGAAACTGCCGCACCTGAAAAAGAAGTGATGGACTGGTTTTTGTTCAGAGATGGGTTCCTGGACAGGGCTGACCATCTCTCCAGCCAAAGTCTTACATTTTTACTTTTGTTGCTTAATTTGTGTTTGACCAATAAATCATAGATCAGAATTAGAGATGAAAGAGGTTTTTAAAGAAACAAAATGGTTCTATATCCTTTCCTTCCTTTATTTTTACTGACTTCCTTCATCTGGATTTTTCTGTCTTTGTCATGTTACCCCTCTCTTTTCCACTTGTCTGCTATTCTCCCATATTTATTTTGGACATTTAATAATAGAAAAGCAGCTAGAAGATTTAGGAGACCTTGGTCTTAGGTTGCCTTTTTTGTGAATGCTGGTGGCAGAGTAATTGCACTTTACACCTTACTTTAACCACCTTTAAAAGGAGGATACAGATATTTGACCCACAACTGTAAAACATGTTTCAAACAGAAAACAGCACCTGCTGGAGAAGGTGTTGCTGATTTTATTTTGCTTACTTGACCTATCTGCCCTAATATTGGGCAGGAATACCATTAAGGAAGCATTTTAGTATTACTTGCTTTTGTGGGAGCTCAGATATTTAGCATTAGCTTAAGACAGATATGGGGCTTTGCTAAGGAAAATTCAGGTTAGTAAAATCAATTTAGTATACATGGACTAATTTCTGTTTAGCACACATCCATGTCAAAATACTTTGGTTAAGTGGAGGAAAAAGACCTAGAGTGTATTCTGTGTCAGATTGCATTCATTTATTTTGATTTATTTCATAAACTTGAACTTTTTGTTTCATTTTTGTCTTAGTTTGCGGTGTTTTCACCTTGCACTTAGAATTTGCAGACCTTTAACAGACTGCTCAATCCCCTTCATACCTTTTGCAACAATCAGCCTTTTACAGCATTCAAAATACTGTAGTGACCTAAAGATAAAATGGCTTACAAAACTTTGGAAAGCATTGATTCAAACTCAGATTTTATATTACCATCTTTATTTGCTGAAACATATAGGAAGAAAAGGAAGCTACTGCCACAGGCAATCTGTGTCACCAGTTGCAATGTGCATCTTCACAAACAGTTCATAAGCAAATTCTTCAAAATTGTTTCTATCTATTTTGAGTTGGTTTCTCTTTTTTTTTTTTTTTTTTTTTTTTTGTTTGTTTGTTTGTTTGTTCCTATCATATATTTGGATCCATCCTTGATAGCATATGAAAATAAGATGGAATCCAATGATAATATAATATCTTTACCTTCAGCCAATGATTTAAATACATTCAGTTGTGGGCATAGAAGAAGAGTTGCAGAGTACAAACCAGTGGGAAGAAGGATTGGTCTCTGGGAAAGCAATTCAGGGTTTGTCTTTTATGTTTGGTTCAAGTATATATCATTCAGCAGTGAAATGTGCAGTAGTTACAACATCAGTTGATTGGATAGTTAATAACTTTGACGCAGAGAAATTAACAAAAGAAAATAGATGGCATTTCTAATAGCAGTTAAGGGGAATAATTGTTGTATCTAACAATTAATTGAACAATATGTCAGGCAATATCAACATGAAAAGGAAGGTAAATGACAAACAAATAAATGAAACAATGATAGCTTTTCAAGCTGTAATATTTGATTGGGAAATAAACAAGCTTGGCATTACATAGGAACGTGTCCACAGGGAGGAATTCATCAATGTAACTATATTGGTATAATTATACCTTTCAAAGCAACATAAGCTTTGAATATTTTTATAAGGGGTCTTATAAAAACAATTGTGAACAACTTTTTGCTTGGACAGACAATGACAGGAAAAGGGGGAATGGTTTTAAACTAAAAGAGGGGAGATTTAGGCTAGATATTAGGAGAAAATTCTTCTCTCGGAGGGTGGTGAGGCACCAGAACAGGTTGCCCAGGGAAGTTGTGGATGCCCCTATGGTTCTGTGATGAGCTGCTGTCCCAGCTACCTTTGCACAGCCTGTGGCTTTTTTTGAGTGCATCTAAGCAGGGTGAGGCTAGATGGCATTCCCAACTCACCTCTGCCTAGTAAAACTAAAGACTGGAGTAGGGTCAGTGCTATGTGAGGATGCAAAACCAATCATGGTGTAAAGTGGCAGACCTTCATGGTAAATGCATTCGGTTTTACAATAAACAAAACAACTCCCCTGTTGCCATATTTTACTATAGCATATTTTCCAATTGTAATATTATAGGTTTTTTTAACATTCTCTAACCTGCTTGGCTAGAAAGAAAAATAAGAGTCTGTTGTTTGCTGCACCATAATTAAGTTGATAAATATTATCTTGATGGCATTTGAATGAAAAGTTTACAATGAAGTCTGAGCTATGTGTTTCCAAAGAGTCAGTAATTGTCATGACTCAAGTTTTGATAAGATGAATCTGAAACCCAATTAACTGGGGAGCAGTGATTTAAAAAAATAAATAAATAAATAACATATAGCATTTCTTTCATTGGCACCTCACGTCCTTGGCTATGAATCTCTAAAACATTCTCATGTACACAGAATAACTCTTTCAATAGGAAAATTCAGATCTAATGCTTAAAAAAAAAAAAAAAAAAAAGAAAAAAAGACAAAATTAACAGATCTGAAAATCACTTGCTGTCTGAGAAAGGCAATATTCATCTCCTGTCTGAGGGTTTGAGCACATTCAGTGTGCAAAGATGGGTTAAGAGGAACAGCTAGCCTCGTATCTGCCTGCCTGCTCCCAAGCATTTGAAAAAAAAGCACTAATACAGACTATGCCAACAGAAAATGGCAATAGTTACACTTCCTAAGAGCTTCTCTATGTTCTGTTCCAGTGAATGCAGTTAGGCAGAGTAACACCCAACCTGTACACGTAGGAGTGTCTTTTGTTTTTTGCATCTGCAGATACTGCAACCTCTACTTAAAGGAGACTAAAGACAGTGTGGCCTGTAGAATATTTTATGGTTTTAACATACTTATGTACTATGTGGACTTTTTTTTTTTTTTTTGGAATCACTGTAAATGTATAAAGATTATAGGTGTTCATGTACGCTATACTTTACAAGAAGAAAATCAATTTTTCATTCCTCTGCGGCAGCTTGCAATACAACTGGAATATTACCTGAACCAAGTAAACAGAATTATCTTCTAACCTGAATAAGAAAAATGTAGCAGAAAGTCTTTATCTCTCTATTTTCAACTTTTATTATCTAAGTTTGACTGTGATTTAAAAGAAAGAAGGGAGGGGAAGATGAGCCAAATGCAGAATTGTTATGAAAGAAGCTAAAAGGAGCCCTGCGAAAGGCCTGTGAAAGGTTCAGAATGGAAATGATTTTCAGTTTAAATTACTTTTGCAGGACTGGAATGTGGCAGTCAGGAAGCTTCAGTGAAAAGTCCATTCTTTTTTTTTTTTTTTTTCCACCTTTGTTGGTTTGTGTTTGTATGAATTGCCTGTGGTTCAGGCTAAAAAATACCTATTTTATATGTTCATTCCCATGTATCTTGTCCTGGAGTATTATTAATATTTTCTCTTTTCTAAGATCTGTAAACATTATATTGTTATTGCTATCCTTATATTCACAGATCTAAGTTCCTCAAGGTCATACTAAAAGAACTGTGGATCAGACTTTTGTCATAAGCCACTTTCTTCTCTGTACACTTATGATGTATATTTATTTGTAACGTTACCTACAGTACTCAAAAAAAAAAAAAAAAAAAAAAAAAGGAAAAAAGGGGTACACTGGTTTAAAGGTCATTCCACTGGTAGCATACTGCAATGCAACCAACAGAAGAATTGGACCTAAGACAGAAGAGCCCATTCACTCGAACAAAGGAAAGAGGTTTATGACTTTTAGCTCTGAAACTCCATGAAGATGAAGTGGACTCAAAGGCATTGTCTAGGTACAAGTCTGAGTATTCAGATCATGACTTAAAATAGGACTTTTGTGCAAGAAAATATCCATGTCACCCTATACAGTGTTTCATCTCTATCAGTACATTTTTTCTTCTTAAATGTGGTCTTAAATATTCAGCAGTATACAGTTCTCTTTACTTTCGACACTTAAGTAATTTTTAAGGGTGTTGCATCTTGTTTTAAGACTTGGTACATTGTTTCCAAGCTTTGGCTACATCTCAGTGACTGATACAGAGATGAAAAACTCAGTTTGTGATGTGAATAAATTTTGTTGTTTTGAAGTAAGAATTGAGATTCTTTAAAAAAAAAAAAAAAAGTTACATAAACTGTGAAAAGTTGTATCAGAATTAATAGAACTGCACCAGGGTATGTCAGTGGAGTGTTTTACTCAGGAGATTTTCTGTATTACATCCGTATCTCACATTTTGGAGGAATATTCATCCCCTGCAATAATGCAACTGGCCAATTATCCAGTGCTGCATATGGAAAGAACAAATGAAAATTCCTGCTGTGACCAGATGACTTTCACAGGGAAGTAGTTATGTTTTTTTTTCCTTCTGAATGTGTAAGCAGAAATGTCTTTAATCTCTTTAAAATGTACATTATATAGTCTCTCTTACTTTACTCTCCCTTATAAAATCCAATTATAAAACTTTACTTCATGAGCTTTTTCGTGCTTTAGTGAAGTCCACGTACTCATATATTCCTAATAAAAATAAGAAAATGTGGTTATCATTTTTGATTGTATATTGAAAACAACAGAAATACCATGCTGACTCTATACATGCAATATAATAGTAGTTCTCTTGCTCTCAATGTGGAGTGATTTAACAAACAAGGTACATGATTGTCATGCATAATATTCAGCAACTATCCTGGAAACTGCTCTGTGCTCTTAACTTCATGGACTTAAGAATAACTGTTTCTTTTATGTACCCAAGATTGCAATTCTTAATGCTTTGCATTATTTATTTTTGTTGTTGTTTATACTCCCAGATTTATTTTTAGTTTAAGAATTTTGAAACAGTATTGTTTTCTTTTCTTAAATTTCTAGATGATGATTTCACCTCCTGGAGCTTTTATTGTTTCATCCTGTGTCTTGGAAATAGCTCTCTATTGATGTGAAGATGATAATTGTTATGAAAAAATGTTTTTATTTAAACTAAGGTTATTTCTCCCTATAAATATTTCTAGATGATTTTCTTTATTCTAAACTCTTTAATATATTTCTTGAGTCAGCAGAAGTTTATTGTGTGAACTTATTTATTAGTTGCCAGTGATCTTTCCTGGAAAATGGATAGCATCTGTTTTTTGGTAAGACTGATCTTGTCTTGTTTTTTAAAGACACCATCTGCTTTCCAGTGCTCCAAAGGGGACTGTGGTGTCCAGCGGGATTTTTATCATATGCTTGCCTCCTTTTCTGAACATCTGAATATTTTAGAGAGCAGCTAAAGGCATAATTCTTCCTAAACTCTATATTTATTTATATATTAAAATCACATGGAAATATTTTCAACAAATTGAGGCTACAGTTATAAAATGCTTCTTATACTTTAAAATTTAATAATGGGCATTTAGTGTATATTCATGAAAAGCAATTCTCAGTACAGAGTCATTGCAAATATATTAAATTGACAAACAATGGACACATTTCCTAAAATGGGAGCTTTGGAATTGGTCCCCTAAAATTGCTTACAAAAATGCTCTCAGAAATGCTTTTTAGTATCCATTCACATCTACATTTTTAAAAGAACAAATGAAATCTAGCTTTATTCAACTGTAAATTCTATTGACCTGATTGAGCAACTTCTGCTCCTGTGAAAAAAAATCATTATTTGCATGCTAATTAGAATAAAAACCTTTTGTCAGGATCACAACCGCTTATGGGTGAGGATTCTGCTGGAATTTTATTTCCCTTAAGTCCAACTAAGATCCTGGTCCTTTTCAGCCATGCTGAAAATGCTGACATTAAGTATGTGCTTTAGTATTTTGTTGAATTAGAGACTTGGCAACTGCCAAGGGTGCTAATCTGAGTTAAATAATATAGGTGCTTAAAGCTAGAATGATCTGAGACATAGAAACAAGAGAAAGGTAAAATATAATTACATCCCCAATCTGAGGTCCCCCTATATTCTGTGATTCTGAAACAAAATATGAGAACTGTGGTACTTGCCACTCTAAAACTATATATCTCTGTGTGTGCATATATATATTTAACCAACTTTGTGAACAAAGAACAAGTGAAGCTTATGATGATTACTAATTTAATGCAGTATTTTCCTGTAGAAAATCTGAAGCAGTGGCTAAAGTATCTGAGCGGATTGTTATCATGGCTCATTCCTTAACAACGCTCGTAAATTTAGTAGGCTATTCGCACATAATTTTTCTTTGTTTTCCTGTATGTTCAAGATGTGCCAGATGTCATTTCCAGACTGATTTTGTGCGTGTGTGAAAGATGCACAACATGAGGGACAGCCAAGCAAATGCATTAACGGATGCAACTATACTGATGAGCAGCAGCGTCTGGTGTTCAATGGCATCAGGCTGCATTCCCCATGGATAATCACAGGAAATGCCACCCCAGCCCCATCTGTTCACATTGAGGAGGTTTTACAAAAATGGAGAAGTCACATACCTGCCTTGTTTTATGACACTTACTTATACCACATCATGTGTAATGTCTTGCTTTATGAACAACATATTCAGCATTTGACTGTCTTCATGCCAATTGCATTGCGTGTCACTGTAACTTTCTACACTTCAGTTATGTAGATGCACACACTTGTATAGAAGATGTTAAGTACATATGCCTTCCGTACCACATTAAAAGAAAGAAAAAAAAATTATTTTGCTGCATAAATAAAAATCTCATTGTTGAATAAAAAATATTCCAGAGAAGCAAAAAATTGTTTAATACTTAATTCTTCCTTCTTGCATAGAATGGAACAACTATATCAGAACTCTTGATACAAACCTGACCATAATACAATGAATTTTAAACCTTATTTCATCCACTATGAAAAAGAGATTATTATTAATAAAAGAGATTATTAAGGTGTGACTTTATCACATAATGCCAGTATATGTTGTTTGGTCTTTATTTTTACTATGGGTGTTAAGTAGGTGATTAAGAAGTTAAGAAGGATATATACCTGTTTAGTGACATTCTGTCAACAAGTGCTATTGAACGCAGAGATCCTGGCTAAATACTGTTCCTTTTAACTTTTCAGGTCATGCCACTCCTGTCTGTCAGACAAATACAATAGGAATTACTCAATTTAACACCATTTCAGTTCTAATTGAATTCCATTTGCTAAATCCTGAATAAATACATTACAACTGCTGCTTTGGTCAAACAGAGAGAAATAGCCATCTTTTAATGACTCCCCTGTGGATTTAATGCCTATTCTATCTGTTAGAATAATGATTCCTACATCACTGGAATATATTTAAAGGATAATAGTTATTTAAACATGCCAAGTCTTTATACAGCAGATAAGTATTTTTAATTTGCATTTATGAAATCAAAAGGTTGGCTAGAATAACTAGTTACCAATTTGTCTGTTTTCTAAAGTATCTCAATATCAAAGAAAAGCTACAGGATTATGAAAGAGTTTTGTATTTGCTTTTAATATCAGTCTTAGGTGGAGAAAAAGTATCACATCAAGGATGGGATTCATGTCACCAAATATTGATAACTACCATGTAAATACACTCCCTGCTCATCACCCTTGATAGTCTGTGGAGGAAAGTAGGCCACCTACATGTGATTCATCTTTTTGGACAGCAGATATACAGAAAAGCTTAGATGAATGACTCCATAAAAGTGATCTCAGGAGAATTAAATTTAAAGAGATTGTCTCCGTTACAGGCATCTGAAGTTATGTGAGATGACTCCCCATAAATGAGAAGTCTGTTGAAATCAGTAGGCTTACCCTGGAAAGAAAGCTTATACATTATAAGGTATAATTTTAAGGGAAAAGAGGCAGTGAAAATACCTCACTTGACCAGAAACAAGCAAACCCAGAATGTGGAATCTTGTTTGTTTCAGACCTGTTGAATATTTCAACTCAAAATATCACCATTTCTTTTTCTTTCTTTTCATAAAAGCTCTGATCCTTTGATGCTGCTGATCTCAATCATGTATCTGATAGACCAGTGGTCGAGCATTCATCTGAAACATGGGATATGGCACTTCCCAAAATCCTTCTGTGGGCTAAGCAGAAGGAAGACTTGAACCTACATGTCCCTTCATTAGAACTGAAAGTCTTCATCACTGAGACATGGTGGGCACGCAGTCTTCTCTGCCTTGCAAGTTTTGTGACTGGTCACTTAAGTCCCACTTTTGTTTTTTAACTTAGCCAAAGATATTCACCAAATTTGACTCAAAAGACTAGAAAATTTCAGTTCTAATTAACTTTTTTTGAATAAACTATTCACAGCCTCCTACTCTCTCTGCCTCCAAAAATCCATCTTTAGCACAGATCTTGAGAAACAACGTAGATGATGAGAAAGAGAATCTAATATAAATCATGTACTTTGTAGAACTTCTTTTAAATGTAATGTGTTAAACATAATGGTCTTAAATATATGCTCTTAAAAACATATCAATGCTAGATGATTTTTAGGGCTGTGTGCCAATTAAACCCATTGTAGCTTGAGGTAGAGGTAATAGGTTGAAGACTGATACAGAACTTGTATGACACTTTCTACAGAAGTCGATTTCATCTCTTTGAATAAATGTGGTCTACTCTTTGGTTAAGGCACCACACAAGAAACACCCATTCCTGCTCTGCAGCAGGATTTCTGTGTGAGCCCTGCTCCCTTAACCTCTCCCACCCAATTAGCCAGCTGATGATATTTGTGTCTTGGTAGCAACATTTTTATGAGGAACCTCTTTGCCCTTTCTGGTGTAGCAGAGGCTGACTCTCAACAATGAAGAGTTCAAAGACTCATGTTATGTTTTGTCTCAGAAAGTTGCCTCAAACATTAAATAACTAGAATGAATGCTGCAATTGAAAGTGTTCTCTTATCAACCAGAACAGAGAGAAGAGTTACTTCTCCCACTACCTTCAGGCGTGCTTCTTTTTCTTCTTCACTATTGCCTCTTTTTTGCTGCACAATTTTCAAAATGTTCAAAAACTCCTTTGATTTTTGTTTCACCCTGAAGAATTTTTAATGTTTTACTAATGTTCTGAATGCAGATCACTAGCAGGATATAATTCACCCAGAAATTAGCTAAAATGTAGTGATGGCAAAAATATCACGTATGGTATGAGCTAAAAAATGTTTGATCTGTTGTGTGTAATTCATGCTGTTTTATAGTTTCTGCTCAGTCCTTTCAAGATATAACTTTAAAGGTATGCAGGTGGCAGAGTGGCTCATGCCCTCTTTGCCCGTGGACAGCTTGCTGACAACACTTCCTTGCTGACAACACCATAGGATAGTTGTTTTAAAATATATTCACAACTCACTGAAAATTTTATACATATATATATATATTTGTTTAATCATAGATGTCAGCAAATATACAGCCTGCGGTGCATTGACACTAAGGTGCATTGACACCATGGATTATGAAAATACGTTTAGTTCAGAGCTCTTAGCAAGTAAAGGAGTTCAGCAAGAAAGTTTTATTTGAAAGTTTGACTTACAAATGAATGAATGAAATACAGAGCTGATGACGATCTGCCAAGAGACCAGAATGCTTATTCATTTCTGAAGCTAAATTTTGATTTTACATTCCTCAGGGACTATCAGCCAGTACTACCTTCCTGATTTCCACTTGTTGGTAGACACTTCCCTCATAATACAATCTGATTCTATTTCTGATTCAGAGCCCTATGAATTCTTTCAAGACTTTTATAGAAATGGTAAATATTCTCATCAATAGCATGCTGTTATTGGAGAATTCAAAGGGTTACTTGTTGTCATCCTCAAGGTGATGCTGCTTGCCTTTAGGTTTAACAAGGAACGAGTTTGATGTGATTTTTGAAGTGATTTTTTTTTTTTTTTGAAGTTTTTACCCTTTATTTTGGCATCCTTATTAACAAGCTTACAAAATCTTATGAATAGCCTATTCCAAAATAAAAGATCAGAAACTACTAGCTTCTGTATCTCTGTGTTGTTTTAACATCTGATGGTATTTCCATTGTGATCAATAAAAGGAAAAAAATGCAATGATTTTGCCTCTTAAATAACTCCAAATAAACTCTGAAGTGAGGTAATTAGGATCCTCTGACCATCCTATTTGATCTTTTGAATAACGTGGTCATGTATTTGTCATGTCACGTAAATGTATTTGTGAAGAACTGCCAAGAGATAGTATACGGGTAGGTGTCCAAAGGATCCCATCTGAGGTTGTGTACTTTTATTTTTTCTATTCCTAGACATCTAAAATGAGTAAGAAAGATTTGATGAGGTAGTGAGTTGCAGTGTTCAGTTATGTCTTATGTAAGAACATATCTGGTTCAATTTTCCAGATTTATTTTAATCTTTTGCCTTTCTTTGCCTTTCTCATTGTTTTACCTTTCATTTTTCACATTCTCTCTTCTTTCTTCTTTTTTCCTTTCTCTCTTTTTTCCTTCCTCTCTTTTTCCCTTCCCTCCCCTCCCCTCCCGTCTCCTTCCCCTAACTTCCCCTCCACCTCTCCCTTTCCTCCCTTTCCTTTTTTTTTTTTTCTTTTCTTTTTCCAGGGTGACCTTAAACTAATCTAATCTATGGAGATAAAAAAAAAAAAAAAAAAGTCTTCTACCTAATGAAAAGATAAGATAAACCCACACAGATCTAAGGTATATGATACAGTGTTATTTGCTTACAAACAACAAATGTGTTGGCAGCACACCAAAAGTGTCTTAGAAGACACACAGAAATAAGATTGGCAGGTAGAAACAATTATTGATCAAGACCTTTCGTACTAGGAGCCAAAGTTAATAACATTTTATACCCAAATCAAGTGTGGATCCTCAGGGTGGGAGATGTATTCTGAAAATGTTTACTGATAGTTAACTATGTGCAGACTTGTGGGGAAGTAGTTCATACTTAATAGCATGGGGGCTATTCATTAGCAGAAAAAAAGGAAGATCACATATACTTAGGAAAAACAAAGTGCAAATCAGTCATTATTTTTTCTTAGCAGAACTGGATTGGATTCTTTTTTTTTTGGATATAAAATTCCTTGATACACAGAACAACCATTTCAGGAAGGAATGGTCAAATTATTATATTTGCAATGTATATTTCAATTATTCTTCTCATTTATTAATGAGAAGAAGAATGTGTGAGGAAAGGAACATGTATGGGACTGAGGAAGCCTCAGATTTTATTTTGAACCTGGTCATTGGTTAATGGGATAAATATTCTGTTTCTTCTGTGTACAGATATGACAGAAGAGGCATAAACTGTCCTCAGGTCCTTAGGGATTATCTCAAATGGACAGAAAACTTTGACAAGCATGGACCCAGTCTAGCCAACTTGTCAGCTTTCCTTCCCATGCCTGTAGTGTTGAAGATTCAGCAGCCTTAGGAGCAGAAAGATCAGGCAGGTGTAAAAAGGGTGGCACAGATGATACTGTGATGTTCATGCTGAAGTACAGCATTAGTTTGCATCTAGGCAGGGACATGGAAAAATTCCAGGATTTCTCCCTTGTTGCTGAGTGCACCATAGCCTGCATGCAGAAGAGAATAGTTTATTGAAGATATCAGGCTGTAGGAATGGTCTAAAGTAAGGTTTTTCCATCAACGTTTTGTCTCTGCCAACTAAAGTAGCTTTGCTTCAGATTGACACAATTGTGAGCAAGGGGAAAAAAAAAAAAAAAAAAAAAAAAAAAAAAAAAAAAAAAGAAGAAGGCATCCAGGCTGCATTTAAACCTTGACACTTTGAACTAAACTAACAATACTCCAGATTTTGATGTTAGGAATCATCTGTAACTCTGAATTTATATTTTCACAGTGGGAGGTTTGAAAACAATTTCCAAAGGCTGACAGCAGTCCTGTCTATTCACAGCTCACTGTTTGAAGGTATCTTTTTCTCCCTCTCATTTCAAATTTACAAACTTTGTGTCTTTCTTTGGGTCTGACCATCTGGAGGCATGTTGTTCCTGTATTGACAGGTGCAGGATAATATTTCTTTAATGTACAATTATGAATTATGACTGGGCTACTTTTTTTTTTTTTCCCAACCAGAAGTGATTTTCTTCTTTCTATATCCTACACTGTAAAATTCTTTATTCTTTTTTCTTGCAAGCATTTAAAACTATGCTATAATTAATGGCCTTCCTCTTTTCTTTCTGTTACATTTGAAAAAGGATGCCTAGAGATGGCATTACCTTTAGGAAAGGTTTCTAGTTACAGAGATTTCTATTCTCCCAACATCACTCAACTCTAAGTTTGTTTTACTTGAACACTCTTTTTTTTTTTTTTTTTCCTTTATATAAAATACCCTTCCTTCAAAGGAAAAATTATATCTGAAATTTCTCTCAGACTTTGGAGTTTCCCCTGCATAAAGAATATTTCTTGTTTCAGGAAGAAAAAACAGAAATTAACATGTTCTCTTTTTCCTGTGTGTCTGATCTGCATCACTGAAAGCTCTGAGAAAAATGGGCATTGGTAAAAAAATACAGAAGTATCTAAGTGGAACAGTATTTCATCTGTTCTGGCAAATTAGAATAGCAATCCTCTGTCATACATTTGAAAAATGTGCTTTTAATTCTTTTCATCTGTAATCCACCTCCAAACTGATATTGCACTGGTCTGTTTTTCCTAAAAGGTATTTTGAAAACAGACTAATATCAGGTCTTACATGATCTTCACAAGGCCATAAAGATGCCATAAATTTCCACAGTAGCCAGATTCCCAAAGGGTCCAAACCACCACCTTAGTGGAGGAACTCTTGCACTAAGGAAAAAAATGTCTTACCACTGAGCTAATTTTAACCTAATTAAAATCTTATCTTGTGAGATTCTTCTTGAGGCTGTATCGCTAGTTCATTTCCTTGACACCATACACAGATAGGGATCAGCTTTTGGTTATATTGCACTTGGCGTGTTTCTTTGCCCTATAAACCTTTCTGCTTTTCTGGTGACCACAGTTAAAACTCACACTCATTCATATTGAAACAGCCACATTTTTCATAGCACGGATGCAGCTTTTAGTCTTCAACATTGTGAAGCATCTTGCTGGCATTTTGCTTCTCCTTTCTCATTCCTGAGTCTGAATTCTTCCTCACCTCATCAGAATATGGAAATCTACACACAACACCTTTGATCACTCAGAGCTGCTCCCACAGAATACAACCCAAGCCTTGTAATCTTTGTAAGATCAGTTATAGATGGAGGTATTTGGCAGTCTGATTACTGCAACAACAAGATCCCTTCCTTTGTTTACAGCTGGGAATGCCACATCTGCTCTCCCAGTGCACTGAACAAAATCTTCTGGGTTAAGCAAGAGACCAGAAGGCAGAAAAGAAGCAGACAGACCCCAGAGGGGAGCCCTGCTTTGCTCAAAAGTTACCAAAGCAGAATTTAATGGTGCTACTGCAGTTTCATGTGGCAGAGCTAATTCTAATAGGGATCCTACAACGATGCTGTCTTGCAGGAATGGAGGCAATAAACTTTATAAGAGTAGGTGGTCTTGTGCCTTTAGATGTTGGAAATAGAGTCTTTGGGTTCTCATGTGTGTTTATTTACCAATTTAATTGTCCCTGCTAACTCCTATGTAGGTAAGCAAAGTGAAAGTCTCAGACTTGAGCTTCTTTTTCCAGTTAGATTTCTACACAAAGTGGGACAATCTGAACATGACCTTAGATGTTAAAACTAAATTGCATCCATGCTTGCTTCATTTGAATACATCTCTGAACAGTTGAGCTAACATACAGTGAAGATACATACTGCTTTTTCATCCAGAGAAGCTTTGCAATATGAGCTGCTGAAAGAGACCATCTAGCCACGAGTTTCAAGTGAGGATTTGTCATAAGCTGGGGCAGTTACTGTAATGACTATGCTTTCACTCTATTGATTCTTGGCCCACCTGAATAAAATTACTTTTAGCTTCAGATAATTCATTTTCTGTACCTGAATATCAGTTTACTCTCTGCTGAGACCTATAAGCAAAAAATACAGTTGGTGGGCTAAATGGTAACATTTTTCTCATTCTGAAATCATCTCATTATAGATTTAAAAAAAAAAAAAAAAAAAAAACCTACAAAAACAAAACACCACCATTGTGATATACAGACATGTAAATGCTAGCTCATATTTGTACCTTGTGAGATTTATTTTCAGGAGTCAGGCTGCTTACAGACACCACCGAAGTAATGAGAGGAGTGATGTGATGGGTCCATGAGCCAAAAAGGCACAGAGAGTTAAAGGACTGATAGTAGCAGTAGATGAGTTAAAAGGATGCACGGAAATTTGGATGAGGTAGTGTCCTACATATTGGACTTAGTCACTGGCTGTCTAATTTGTGTCACTGTTGATTAGTAATGTAGCAGTAACCATTTAGAAGGCTTGAAGAAGCATTCTAAAAAGGTTATGAGGTGTGTTTTTTGTCCAAGTTGCTGATCTTCAATGTTTGCATCTTCTCTGCACATTATCTGCGCTTAGTCCCGCAGGCACCTGTTTTTTGAAAGCAGATGCAAATCTTCAGCATTAATAATTGTACATATGCAGTGAGGTACTCTGCTGAGTTGCCTCTGTGATCATCAGCTGGCGTGAAGGGAGCACCACTTAACTTTGGTTCTGGCTCATGCAGGAAACTTTAAGGATTCCTTGAATAAAGAGGATGCCATGTCTTGGTGAATGCAGACTGATTTATACCAGTCATTGTACAAGGAAATGGAAAACACAGTCTGTAAGTTTGGCAAACAAGTTGATATGTTTAGTGCTTGTAATAGAGTTTTTGTTGTTGTTGTTGTGTGTTGTTTTTTTTTTTTTTGGTGACATATCTGAATCCAATACTGTACAGTATTCAGTCATAACTGTTATTGTCTGATGCACAGATCCAGTAATCACAAAATGCTATGCATTAATGTATGAGAAAGCTACATTTGAGATGGCTGGAAATGGAATGTTTGATTCTCCTTTATCTTGTGGTTATTTAGTACTAGTCTAACCTTCTCAGAATCAGCAATGTTTAAATTTCTCATTGCATATCCTTACTGGTGTAAGGCTGAAGGCTTCCTTGATTATTTACTGGTGGTTAAAACATAACCATTTCATTATATTGTGAGAGATGCACATAGCTCATCATATAGAAGTGCTGATATTTAACAGGTTCAAACCATTTTCCCTGGAGGTTAATAAAATGATTCCTGTTGATTTCAATGAGCATTGGACTGGGCCCTTAGTGCTGCTTTTCCCCATATGTTTTAAAATTAATGCTTCTTGCCAATATTTTCAGGTTTATTGTAGCTTCCTTATGCCTCAGGCAAGAAAAAACAACAGGACACAATGACAGCACATTATTGGAAGTAGCATGATAAATTCTAAATAGATATAATTAGCATGTGACCCACGAGAGACCTGCATATAATTAATATTGAAATATGGTGCATGCATTATATAGGAAAACATATTGTGTATTCAGAGCAGGGTATTTGGAGAATGGAGGCCTGTCTGTAAATGGCTTGTCATTTTTTCATTTTAATCAGAATTGAAATTTCTGCACTTGAAGAAATACAGCACGATCATTAAAAACACTTGGACTTTAGAAATGACACCACCTGCTTCCTTTTCCTCTTTTTTTATTGTGACAGTGGAAAAAAATCCTTAAATCTTCAACCGGGGAAATAAGCACTAATGGGGAAACAGATCTCTGAGGAGCCAGCAGACTGACAAGCTGTTCATGAGGATGAGGCTTTTCAGCAAATAACATTCGCTACTCTAGTAGCGTTTGGTAGATTATGTCGTATCTAGAAGTCCATCCTCATTCGAACCCAGCAAAGTGAATGAGTAACAGATACATAATGAGCATCCATGAAAAAGGGAAAGAACATCTCAGATATAAGGTGAAGATTAAGAGGGGTAAAGCCACAAGTGAACTGTGAATGCGTTGCCTTCTGAGTGACATTGAGTTCATATCACACAGCAGCTCATTACACATTCTGTTTATACCAGAGAGAAACAAATATTAAAGTTACTCCTTTATATTTCACATTAAATGCAAAGAGTTCAAGGGAACTAAAAGACTTCATTATGGAATCTGATACCACCCTTTGTGTTATGCAGAGTCCTATTTTAAGTAAACTGCATAATTTTAGTGGGTTTTTAAAAGAGTATATATCAAATATTTAATTAACATTTATTCCGCAACATTAGAAGCTGAAGCTTTGGATCCAGGATATAATTTTTGCCAGAATGAATAAAAATAAAACAGATGTTAAGCAGAAGCAATAAATTTCATCTTAATTGTAACTCTAGAGAAGTCTTTCTCAGCAAAACACACATTATTTTTTCTTTCTGTAGCTCTAATTCTGGTCTCTGTAATTGACACAGGGCACTGTCCAGCTACACTTTGGGTTATATTAGTTCTCCTAGTTATATTTTTGCAGTATGAAGTGCAAGTTCATAGTTACAGATCCAAGCAGTAGTATTCACAAGCAGACTATGTTATGGTTTAATACTTAGTTGCAAATTCAACATTTTGGATTTTATGGCAATTTTGGCTGATATGGCTGCTGCTACAGAAGATATCCGGTACTTTTGCTCTTAAACTCCTGCATGTGTGGTTGTATAATGGACTAATGGAAGCCTGTTATCTGCAGGCAGACCGTCTTGCATTGTGACCTTGCTGCATTTCCATAGTTAAATGAAGTTGGATTTGAGTCAGAGCTATACAGAAGCTATTTAAGGTAAATCCAGACTGCTGGTGGAAGTGCTGTCAGTACGCTGAAGTCTGGCACTGTTCATGCTTGGGACTGATGTCTCTGGTTTTTGAACCATGGCCCAATACAAAATTGAGCTTTCAAGTGTGCGTTCTTTAAAGACTGCATAATAGTGTTCACATTAGTGGCATAATTGGACCTAATAGTTTGTTTCTCCATGTTTCATGTGTTCTGAGTGTTTTCTTCAATTAATAATTATTCCGCATTATTCTTTCCCTTTGCTAAATAGTTGTGTAATATTATGGTTGAAAACAATGAAATTCTTCCCTTACTGTGATTTTCAGCCAATTAGTTCTGGGCAACGGGTTGCCTTTGAAAACTCCTGACATGTCTCATGGCCAGAAGAAATAAAAAATAAAGCAAACTGAGGTTATTATAGAGCAAATTACAGACTTTTGCACGATATTGCTCAGCATCGTTGCCTCTTGGCAAGCAAATATTTGGATGGCTAGCCTAGAAAAAAGCAGAACTGTTTTGTGTGTGTTTATTGACATTAAGTGTTTTTAGATTGAATCTGATACAGATTTAAAAGAATGCTGAATAGTTTACAAACATGGAAATATAGGGAAAAAAGGGCGAGAGTGAGGTTCTTTGTGCTGGTCAAAATAATAAATTTATTTGGAAATGTTTATTAGTTGTGCCTTCAAAGTGATCGAATCTCCAGACTGTCAACTTTTCACTGTGTGACAAAAATGTCTTTTAGAATAAAAGTTATTTCTTTCTTTTTCCAAATACATGCATACATACCTACATAAACATTACTGACTTAGATGCCAACAATCAGGTTTCTTTTGGAGCAGAGAAGTATCCAAATTTCAAGAGAATGCAAAATAAATTTTATTTTTTTGCAGAATGTTTATTAGCTCATGTCCAGGATTGTCCCGTTATTACTCAGTGCTGATAGCAAACAGTTAATCTTTGGTACACAATGTACAACATGGACCTTCAGTTTTCAGCGAGACAGAAGTGTTAATATGTGAAGTGAAACATTTCCTAGGCAAGTGTTGATTCATCCATGGCAGAGCTGCTCTGCAGTTTTTTTACGATGCTTTGATTAGCGATGAAGCAAAGAAAATTATATTTCAGCCCATTCATATTGAAATCTACAGGAGCCATTAAACTGGACGACTGAAGTGGATGATTGGACTGGACTATTTCTGAAGACCACCAAACTTCTAGCAGTACTCTGTCCAAACAGTGCATGGCTAGTACCAAAAAAAATCCAAACAGTGCATGGGTAGTATTTACAACATTTATTGTTAAAAAAAAAAAAAAAGTACAGTGCCCTCACAGTTTCCTTGATTTCTCTAGTCATATAGATAGTCCACTAGTTTTGCTTCTATTGTTGTTAAATAAGAATTTTTGTCAGTAAATATTGCAAGTGTTTGTACTTTACACTTTCAAACAGTGAATGCCATTTTAAAGTCGTTACAAGGTGCTGGTAGTATACAAAATAATGTTTCTGATGGTAAAATTGCCAGTTACATGTAGTAATTCCTTCGTTGACTGTCAGACCTGTCATGTTGCAGAAAGGTAGGGCACTTGAATTGGTTATTAATGGATCTATTCAAAAATAAGCATTTAGATTTTTTACACACACACACACACAAAAAAAAAAAAAAAAAAAAAAAAAAAAAAAAAAAAGCTGCATCATTTTCTGTGTGAAGCAAGTAATGTTTTTATTCTTTTTAGCTGATTAATAACCTGTGATACCAAAAGCAATAATTTCAGGATCATGCCATTATTTGCAAATTTTTCAATTTTTCATTTCTTAAGAAAATATTAAAATTGCAGTTGGACACAGTAGGACAGGCCCATGCATCATTGAAGGAATCAGTAATTTATGATGCAGTTGGAACTCTATATTAACATTTCACGCTGTAATGAAGTTTCATATCGAACAAGCTCAGGAGTGATTTTATGATTAAATAATTTAAAAATGCTATTACAAGTTTGTATTTCTCTTCAGATTTTCAGTAGGTCTTTTATTATTATTATTTTGGAGCACTCCATTAATGAAACCCGCAAAAGTTTTGTTAGGTCATGCTCCTTCCATCACCTATTTATGCAGGCATGTAATGATAGGTGAAACAACGTGGGACTTTTTTGTATGGTTGGTTTAGTTTTTGTTGGTGGTGCTTTTGTTTGGTTGGTTGTTTGTGTTTGTTTTTTTTTTTTTGGTATGGTTGGTTGTTTTTTGTGGGTTTTGCTTTTTTTTTTTTTTATCTTTTCCCTAAAACCTGGGAATTAGATATAAAATAAATACTGCTCTACTTTTAATCAGTTGGTGGTGGTGAGGTCATCCTTATACTCAGGCCATCACACTGTGACTTATTCCTCAACTAGGTGTCTGTACCTTTTGAATAGTTAATATTCATTAACTATTCACTTCCTTTGTTATGGAGCTCTCAAGGCACAGAGCTATGTACCGAGTAAATACTGGTGGCTCCAAACCTCATTGATATTTTGGGTATATCTGGTCCTTCAGAATCTGACAGATTTCTCCTGACGCTACCTCACAGCACTGTGATCCTTCGCATGAGGAGAAGCACGCACTGAGCTGAGAGGACAGGTCTGAGATTTCTAAGGGCTTCCTGAGAAGAGGGCATGCTTGACCTCAACTCTCCTAAATCACTTGCTTGAACCTAAGTCTGTGTTTTGGGAAATAAGTAGAATCATTCTGCATGTCCATGAAGTGCTGATGGTAACGGATGTACACCAACAAATGTGGGGTTTGAGCACAGGAGCAACTGTAGGTGCTTTTTTTGAGTAATAGACACTTCAGTCTATACAGCCCAATAAAAATAAACTGGGGTACAATGCATTAATGCCTTATGCACTTTTAATTAAATAGGAGTTTTATTGAGTTTGCTGGTTGCCAACCCCCATTAATATCCCCATTTCTCGTGTGGAGATCTGTGAAACTGAATCCTTCCTGCAAAATTATACAAAGCCACCTTTCATCCTGCAACTTAGCAAAGACCTTTGGTCCTTGTTTCTCGCCTCTTTTCCTCAGCTATAGCACTTGTCAGTTTGTATTATGCATACTTGTAAATAACAGAAAATGAAAAAAAGATATTATCTAGGTGGAAGGTGATGGAGTTTTAGCAATGTGCGCTTTGAATAATCTCAAAATAGAATTGTAGTGTTAAATGTGTATATATATATATTTGTTATGCAAATATATAGTTGTATTTTTATTTTTTATTATATATATAATTATATATGTAAAGTGCATATATACCTATATATATAAATAAATAAAAATATAACTTTATAAGCATTTACTTTTCCAGTAATAGCTAAGCACTGGTCCAGGAAGATACAGCAGGAGTTTTGCCATTGATATCAACAGTGTTGTTACCAGCATGCCAAGAGGATAAAATAAAAAATAAAACTGTCCCATAAGCTTTTTTCCCTGTATTTACTTCCATTTACTTCAGCAGTAGAGCTAGCCATGGTCTTTGTGAAGTCAAAATACCTAATGAGGAAGGAGATCCATAAATGAATGCTGTTGTCCAAGTCAATCCTGCAGTTGAGAATAAGGATTGGAAGGCTGCATGCACAAAATACAGCAGCTCTGACTTTATCCAGGAAGCTCATCAAGACAAAAAGACCTTCAAAGCTGGTGTTTTTGCATTCACAACAAACTCATAATGCCGAGAGATGTGGTTATAATCTGAATGGAATGAAATGTGGAGCTTTAAATGGCCAGTCTCTGCCCTGTTCTCCTCTCTTTGTAAAGGTTAAACTCGGCAATCCGATAGGGATTTCTTGTGTAAAATTGAATTTCTGATGTTTTTAATCCACCTACCAGTGGTTTATTGCATAAGAAGCACGTCAGGGACCAGAAAGGGAATGTCTGGAGGGTTCAGCAATGCCAACAGAATGGTTCCAGATGCTGTGAAGAGGAACAGGCTTCCAGCTGTTGCAACTGTCAGTGCAAACTAAATACCCCGTCCCCCTGTCCTAAGGAAAATGCGGGTGGTATGACACCCAAGACATAGCTGAGATGGATTTGCTGTCATTTTGAATCTGAAAGTTTTGTTCCTCTTTTATCACTGAACTGTAAAATAAAAAATATGCATTTGTAGACTGTTATCTGTGGGCCTTGCCAGAGATATGTCATCTGATTATGCATGTAGGTAGCGTTTAACATAATCTGCCCTGACACATTCATAAGATAAAGACAAAAATAATATTTTATCACCATGCAGTAACAGCTCCTTATGAAATTCCCAAGTCTTAATTAGGGATTTCTCTCCAGGTTCCCACTTGTCTGATGACCACATAAATGTCTAAATTAGATAATTAATACAGTCCATACTGCATGATAGCATACAGCAATTTAAAACCCTAAGTCCAACAGAAACATTTCCCTTTTATATTGCTTAGAATTCAACTAAATATTTTCAGCTAGATGTTCCTCTTATGATATTGATTTCACTTTTAAACTTCTTTATAGTTTCTGTGAGGGAGTGCTATTGTCTCCACTCCCCATAAAATCTGATAGATGAAAGGATTGAAAGAGTAGTTTATGATATTTGGCATAAATGGCATTTTATATTTTCTCTCTGATTTTAAGCAGTATTTGTACTATTCTGTGGTCTGTAGTGTGCAGATTAGTAGACATATAAAATGTACTCCTTCTATAGTGGGAAAATCTACCTGGTGCTTCATTTATATTCCAAATCTATTATCTCTATTTTTCTTAGCAGAAAGCTTCTTGCAAATTCAAACTGGAGCTTTCAAGTTTCTTATCCATTTCTACCACTGCAGGAATTATGTCTAATATTTTAAAAAGTTTTTAGTGAGACTAACACTGAGAAGTAATATCTTAGTCTCTTAGTAGTATAAAGCCATATTTTCAGATTTTTCCCTTGATTGTTCTTTCAATGTAAGTAGTTGTATTCATTTTCCAAGTAATTACTAAAGACAAAACAGTCCATGAAAGCAAGTTTTTAGAATATTAGAACAATAATTGTAATGCCAAAAGCTGTGCAGTTTATAAAAGCAATGGGCTGACGTATACCAAGCATTCTCAAAATTTATTAGTGTGAATTGGCAGGAGCTGAAAACTTGATTAAAATGTAGTAGATTTAGGTAGGCAAGATGGCCAGCCTTCAGCCAGAGTAGCATTGAGTTAGACTTTCAAAGAAGAATACATTCTTGTAGTTCCTGAACCATTGTTTTGAAGCCATTTCAGAGAGCGTATACGAAAAAGGCAATTACACAGGGTATAGCACACATACACAGCATGTTCATGTTGGCACCAGCAATGATTTCAAATATAAGTACTGATGCCCCAACAGCATCAAACTGCTCATAAATATAGCATCTCTTTAATGATGAAGGGGCTTCAGAACTGAACTTGGGATTAACAGCTGTGGGCAAACACAGCTGTGAATTCCCAAAGCCAGACAGTAAATCACTATAGGACTGTGTTCACTGTCTAATGCACTCTTGTACAACTTGTGTCTCCTAAATGAAGAGATTCAAAAAATAACTTGAAAGTCCTTGCAGGTCCAACGAGGAATGAGGTGGATGATACATGTGGGAAAGGATATTTTAGGTTAATTTTCCAGTGCAAGGCAGCTGGATAGGTGGGACCACAATTTTGGAATGCAGAGGTGCTAAGGATCTGCTCTGTGATGATGAACCCACTGATAGTCAAACGCTTGCCAGAGAAATTTTGGACCAATGTAAATATATTGTCAACTGAAAACGTGTAAATGGATGTTTAAAATATGTAAATGAAATATTTCAAAATTTGTGAAACAATATGTTAACTAATTCATATATTTGATCTAGGATTTATTTATTTACTGAGATTTCAAGTTTTTACTGGCTTGGGACAGCTTATTACTTTAATATGTGAAAAGTTTAATATGGATGGAGAATAATTTCTAGGACCACCTAACAGTTATCTGTTAGATCATTGTTTTATGCAAATTCTTGATTTCTTTTTTAATATTTTTAGAGGTGCATGGGAAAGAAGTAACTGTCAGAAGAATCATGTTGCTTCTGAATCTGCAGCTGACCTTGTCTGTGACACTCTAATTTTGCATTTCTCCTGCTCTCTCCTTAGGACATTTTAAATTAGCTTCTGCTTCTTGTTATGTGTTTACATCTAGCTACTTTGAGGGATTTAGAAATGATTTAATAATATAAATAACTCATATAAAGTTAATTGGGTGTTGTCATTTCCTCTAAAATTGAAAAGGGTTCATTCTTCTGTTAAAAGTTTACTTATTTTTCATCTCTTCTATTCATTGTTATCAGATTTTCTGGTATAAAACTGATTTACCTGTGATATTTCTTTCTCTCCTGAGAAATTCACATCTGTCTCTAGCATCTGTCTCTAACTTCATTTAAAAACAGTGGGGGAGGAACATTAATTTTATGGATATATTTGTTTCAGTGTATTTCCATCAATAAATCATTTGTTATTTTCGAGGAGAACCTGAAACCTCTACCTATCAATATTTTCAAAAGCAGAGCTGATGCACAGCAGCTAAAAATAATCTCATGGAGCAAAAATGAAAAATATTGAGGAGTCAATGTTGTGAGTTAACACTAGCATCTTCTGAATAGTTCCACCTGAAAACAACCAAAGAATCAGCAAAGCATTGGTTTGTTTCAGGAAAATTTATAGCAGTAATCGGTTCCTGTACAGCTTTGATACCCTTTCAGCTTGTGACTCTTGATTTAAATCACTTCTCTGGGAAGACGGTGTATAAGCTGGCACCCTGCACACAAACACAGCCCACAGAAGGTGCAAATCCTCTCCGCAGAAGTTCCACCTCTTTTCCAAAGGCAGTTAGCTCAGCAGAACAACTCTATAGGCATATAGATCAGGCTTCAGAGTGAGGAAATGTTTTAGGGTCCTTTGGTCTGATCAAATATGCCCAGTCCCAGATGTCGGATTGTGTCTGGGACCAGGAGGGGGTAATGGAACATGAGTGATGGTTCACTGCTCCGTCCTTTCTCCTCATCTTTCCTTTTTCTAGGACATACCAGTAGTAGAGAAGAGAAAAGGAGAAAGCTGCTTCACCCACTGAGGCTGAATAAACTGCTTCTTCTTTAGAATAGGAGGCAAGTCTTGTGATTCCTGAATTCTTGGATATCCCATTCTTGGGATAGCACAGTTTTTTCAGCTGATCCATACCCAGGATGTATTGCACCAGCCACGACTGAGAGGCAACGTGTATAATTGCTTGGGGCAAAAGAGTGTATGGGTATCAAAATGTCAGAATAGTTCTTTTCTCTGCTGTATTTACACTTCTCCTGGGACTGAGGTAGACAAAGTTGCAAGCTTGCATTCTCCTTCCGAATTTACATCCTATTTTTACAGTGCACATTTTCTGGAGGGTGAGAGGGGGTAAATACACATGTAGATATGTACTCCAGAAGGAACATACTCTTTTTGTGTGTGTGTGTAAATTGATATAAAGTAGGGCATGTTTTAAAAATAATATTAGTTGTTTGAGAATAATAGCAAGTATTAATTAAAACCAGTTTGTTTCTCTGGTATTACTGGGTGTGTATTTCGGGTTTAAACACCCATAAGCTTGGAGAAGACAATACTAATAATTTTAAAAGGGACAAAATAAGCCAGATAAAGATTTTAAAAAATTAGAATTGTTTTCTGTAATCCTCCATTTTAGATGTTGCATGCCTGGGCTCAGTCTTTGGATTTCTTTAATCATCTGGATTGGCCTGTTCTTCCTCCTGATTTATCCAGTGCCACAGAAGGATTAAACCAGCATAATGGACACTTGTTAAGTGTCTACATCAGTCTAATCAGCTTGACAGTGCTCTGGTTTATTCCTCCCTGTAAATGCAGTATCATAAAGATGCTGTACTGTATATAGCACCACTTAGTGGCAGAAAGTCTACTTGAAAAGCTCTCGAAATCTAATCCGAAAAAATTTGTTCCAAGTCAAAACAAAACAAAACAAAACAAAACAAAACAGCGTGTCCCTTTTTCCTTCTCTCTGACTTTTTACATTCAGAGCCTCAGATTTCAAAATGCTGCTGGGAGTCTGTCTCCAGCACAACTGCACTTTGGCTCTGAGCAAGCAGTCAGCACACCACACTCCCTTTTCTTCTGTCCCCTGTGTGTGTGTGTGGGCCTGATTCGGCTGTGTCCAAGAAGGCAGACAGGTATCCTTTGCCTATGTTAGTGGCTGACAGAAACAGTAAACCTTATGTTGTACGTCTTGTGTAAACAAATAGGTGCTACCCTTACTGCTATTATACTCAGTTCTGAATACAATGCACAGAACAGAAAATAAGAAAATATCACAAAGAAGATATATGCCTGCATTCAGCAGCCAGAGCATATCAAAACAATACAGACAGGTAGTTTTCTTCGCAGGAGATTGGGGTCAGGGATGTTTATCATGTGACACTTGCAACAATTTGTTTACTGTACTGCATGTTAATAGTGTTAGCATGAACTTTCTAACTTTTCGGATACAAAGAAAATCAATCAGTATTTAGAGGTAAAGGAACCTATAATAACTGATAATGCCTGGAACATTGAAACAGACTGATGCCAATATTTTCAACAAAATGCACCGAACTTTTCCAAGGGATATTGTCCTGTCATATTGCAAACCCTGCTCTGGTGAGAAGAACTAGAACATAATCAAGACACATGAAGTAAAATTTACTGTTTATTTCCAAAACACATACAGAACAGGTAATAGTAAGGTTCAAACCTCGTGCTTAAGTTTACTGTCTCTTGTTCTGTAACACTAATTTTGTTTTGCTGAGTGTTTCCTTACAGTACTTGTAGAAATGGCTCTTTTCAAACCATAAGTTCACGTGTTATGGTTATAAGGAAACTGGGAAATGGTAGTGCTAGAGATGGCAGATTCCATTCATTTTGTAAAATTCATCACAAGTTTCTGCTGTTTCTTTCAAAAGTCCTATCAGATGTCGTATTTCTGATCATGTGCATCAGTTATTCCAATACAGTATCGAGAAACAATTTTTTCAATCAGTTATGTGTCCAAAATACATATGCAATCGCACATCTGAGTTGTGTGTACAATTACGGAGAATCCATGCGTGCATTGGGTAATTTCTCACATAAACGCACTTAATTAGTCATCTGTGCATGAGTTTTCCTATTTGCATACATACTTACAGCAATTTTGCATGCAAATTAAGCACTTTATATATATATATGTAAAAGTTTGACTCTCATCATGTTTACTAAACAGAAGCTTATGTTAGATCTGGAATAAAATAATTGACTTGTCTGACAGTGTACAACACAATGTGGTAGCTTTCATATGGATTATCATAGCATCTGCATCCTGCTGAGGTTTCATAGCAAGGTTATTGGGTTTATCTCTCATAAAAGACTTAAGGATCAGCTGTGTAAATGACCATTCTGTCAAAATATTCAGGTAGCTAAAGTACAGGTTCCTGATTCAGCCTGTAACTCATACCAGGCATAATTTGTGTTTGTTGTTAAAACGTTGTAATAAAAATGTCCCATCTAAATCCCGTGCTTCTTCCCAGGCTGTTACATGATTTTGCCATCCCCTAACGATGGATTAGCACAACCACAAAAACTGAAGAAATGTCATTTACAATAAGCTTTGCTGTGCCACAAGCCTGCCACCTGTAGCTCACAATGGAAGATGGTTCAGGCACCTGCCCAGCACTTCTCCCTCACAGAGACCACCCTCACACCCTCATCCACTGCCTCTCAGTTACTCGTTGGCAGGGGATCCCTGTCTTGGATGTACTGATATTTTTAGTGCCTACACATGTCCTAGACAAAGTTAGAGCCTGGCTTGAAAGCATGTGTGTAGCTGGTGATGTGAGACCTCAGGATCCACTCATGAGTGCTAACAGGAAAATCACAGATTATAGCATTAGATGAATGCACGAGCTTGAAAAAATCATCTTTAGAGTTCAGATATTTCTAGACATTGGCAAACGAGGCAGTTATCCTGTAGACAGAACTCTTTGGGCTCATGCAAGAACCTCACCAATGTCCAGAAATAGAAAGTATCAGTTGAACAGAAGAGTTAGGTGATGCTGCCAGTGGTAGTTAGCAAAATTTTAACCCACGTGAGTCTACACTTCCTTTCTGTATGTGTGGGTGGAGGACTTTTTGTTTTTATTATTCTTGGCTTACAGTCAGTCCATATCATTCATTTGACAATGCATACAGAATTCCTAAATAGTTCCCTTCCTTGCATCTCTCAGCTTTATTTAACGTAGGCATGTTATGTTATTAGTAGAACTCCTCCACTCCATATTATTACCCTCATTTATAGATAAACCAGGGATTCAGAGGTTCACAGAAATTTCATGCACATCTTGAACTTTACTGAAGTTATACAACGACAAACTCGATACATTTCTCACTACCTTTATAATTGGGAATATGCTGAATCTCTCTCAGTGTGTGATATTTTGTCATAAAGTAATCTTTTACACATCTCTTCCTCTCTTTCTCCTCTTTTCAAATTTCCTCATTTTTACAGTTCTACTATCCATGTCCATTTGCTGTCAAAGCTATCTCCTGTGAAGTGCTTTGTCTTCCAGGTGTTTTTTGACCAAAAATGCTGACAGCTCCAGAAAATGACTTCTTTTTTAAAAGGTAACTGGCTTTCTCCGAGGAGCTCTGCCTCAGCATTTAGCATGCACACACACACACTATTTAGAGTATCTACTGAGGTGCTAAAACTGTTGGATATATTCAGGAGGATAAAATATTTGGGAGGCATACAAACAAGCTGGGAGCCACAAAAGGTAGAGAGTGCTCAGAATGTAACTTCTATTTAAGCTTTACCAATCTGTGCAGAAGAAAACTTTTTTCTTTTTTTTTTTTTCGTATAAAGAAGAAAAACACACATTGTCAATAATATAAGAAAGCCTGATCTGTACCCCGTGCTTTTGCTAAATGAAAGCATGTTTCTTTACCAATATTGTTGCTTGCACTGGACTGGAATAAATTGTATTAATATGAGCACTTCAATGTCAATAGAGCCATGTCCTCCAAAAGTGGGGGGAAGGAGGGAAGGGAAGGAAATGGTGAAGTGATGAGAATTGCTGCTATAAACAACAAAACCAGAAAATTGCGAGTCTAGAAAACCCTCATTCTCCTTCAGCAGTCCCTATAAGAACCCAGGGACATAAAGTTAAATTACAATCATATTCATTTGGAAATGTTTGTTTGTCAAAGAGTAGAAATTAGAGAACTGTAGATCTTCAGAGGTTAAATCCTGCCACTTCCTCTGGTATCTTGTTGAATTTGTAAGTGGGAACATGGCCAGAGGCAGGAATTGTTAGATAAAGTGTCCCCTCCTCAGCCGCTGAGGAGGGTGCATGGAGAGGATGAGAAGGAAATAACTTGTTTTATATTATTTCAATGATGTTCTTTTCAGATTGCTGTTATAATGCAAAGGCTACTGTGAATGCAACCATTTTAGATGATGACTACTTCATGTAACTCTTTGTTTCTGAGGTGATGGCGCAATCATGCTTAAACACATGCTTGTATGAAGAGCACCTTAAAATCAGTAAGTTTTTTGAGGCTGCTTGGGAAATTGGGAAACTATGGTCTTCCACCCACTTGTGAAGTGGCACAATGGATATTAATCTTTTTTTTTTTTTTTCATTAAATCTGGTGGGGTTTCATTGTCTCTGTGAATAAGAGGCATTGCATCACAGAGCAGCCTGGGAAGTTAACTGAGTCTTGTGCTGTGTTAGGCATCCCTTGTGATTTTCTTTGTCTGAGGCACACAGGTTGTCTCTGAAGTTGTTAGCAAGGGCATCTTAACATAAATAAGCACCCATTGTATCTCCTGAGAATAACACAAATTCTGTGTATTTTTTGTTTGTTAGTTTGTTTTGTTCCTGGTTTTTAATAACACTGCATTAAAGTGCAGTTCAGTGCATTGATAGAAATCTTAAACTGCTCAGACTACTGTTGCCTTATTCCTTAATTTTTGCAAGAATACAATAAATGAATAATAATAATAAAAAAAAAAAAAAAAAAAAAAAAAAAGTAGTTCTGCATAGGTCAATTGGGTTTTACAATACTAAAGTAAGAATGACATTAGTTTAAGGTGTGTTAGCTCACCTATGGTGAAACATATAGAATTGGGATCTCTAAATTGATTTTAATATAGCCATTGCTGGCAAGCTGCCATCAATGCCTGCACAGTTCAGTGAGGAGACCACAGTGTGCCTCATAATTGGAGGTCAGACTGCACTAACGTTGGCCTCCCTTGGTCACTGTAATTAACTGAGCAGGAAGGTTTTCTATAGGGCCTCTGAAGTCATATTTTCCTCATTGCCATTCACATTACTAACTCAGAAGGAGAATCAATAGGAGCCACAACATACTGATGAGAAGGTAGTGTAAAAGAGAGAAAGTTCAAATTCCTTGGCATCACAGCACATCTGGCAGGACTGAAAATGTGACTTCAAAAGATCTGTTTAACCAGAAAGATAGCTGCATCGTTCTTGCCATCCCTGCACACAGGTAGCACATGCAGGGGAGTACAGAATCAGCTTAGTTAATGAATATTCTGTCCTTGTTCTGCACTCCTTTTTACTATGTATTCTTTCTTCAATTCATTTTCTCCTCTGTGACTCATCATTTTGTCTTTAGATTTGTACTGGAGCCAGATCATAAGAGAGAGCCAGGATCTTGAGCTGTGCCCAACCATTCGCGTAGTTCCTCCAATTTGCTGTTGCTTTTAAGAATTACATAAAGGTACTAAAGTCTGGTTTTTACTGTTAGTTATTTTCCCTCTGTGGCTATTCTCTTCCTATTCAGGAGCTTCTTTGTTTCCTGTGTTGGCTTCTGTCTAGATCTGGTAGGTACTTACATCTCTTCCCGATAAGTAATTTCTCCACAGCTTTGTCTTATCTTTAACTTTACTCGTCAGTTTCATCCTGTCCCACCTGCCCTGTACATTCTAAAAAGATCCCACATGTGGAGTAAATCTGAAGGCATTTCTCATTCACTTTGGTTTTGAACTGCTGGCACAAATTCATAGTTTGCCATTATCAATCCAGAAGCAGGTTGCACATATATGTACTCCTTTGTTATTGCTTTTGACACAAACCAAAATTTGTAATAATGACTCTCTGATTCACCAGTTAAGTAGCTATCTCCTATTTAAGAAGCAAGAATCATCAGATCACATAGAAGATACCTGAAGTGTGGTGTACGCAACGTATGTGTTCATTTCTCCTTGTTTGTCAGATTTTTTAATAAAAACACTTATTATCCTTAGCATCTAGGCCATAAGTATGTAGTTGAGTTCAGTGTAACATTTACTTAACAGAGAACTGAACAGGTTAAGCCAGCAGGAATATTTCCCAAATAAGAAATTCAGATATCAGCCCTAAGCTAGGAAGGGAAAAGTCTCTTGAGACTTTGTTTTCTCACTTCCTGTCCATTCAATTTGTTATTCCCATGCTTTCATGTATTTGATAGCTGCTTGACAATTTTATTGTGTGTTGTACTGTCCCTCAGTGATCACACCTTCCTCTCTCTTTCTCTACCCATGGAAACACAGCTCACATCTGATACTCATCTCCTCTACTAACAGTTCTATTGTCCCCTTGATATGTACGTGCAACTCCCACTGCTGTCAATAGGAATTACGTATGTGCATCAAGGAGAGAAAAATCCCTTGTGTACTCTGTTCTCCTCATTATCTTGGCACAGTCAGTTCTGTAGATGTCTCATCTATGAGCCTTTTATTCTCTTGAGCGTTGTGTAGTATAGCAAGTTGGCTCTTAGGATCAGCAGTTTTGCTCTTGAGGTGTTTAGCAAGTTGATTTAATGTGCACATATACACTCTTAAATGTCTTCATCCAGCTAAATCCACATATTGTAGCATTCGTATGTTAGACGGGAGAGCTTCCTGTTTCCTTTTTTATGCAAGAATAGCAATTGATAACCAGTCTCCCAGCAGACTCAAAGTGAAATAAGAGTCTGAAGCTAACCCTCTCAAATAACGCATGTTCAGCCCCAGCTCAGTCCTGTACTCTTAAATGCAGTAACTTGTGAAAGTTCAGTAGCTACAAAAACGTAAATGGCATATTTTAATTTTCCTTAATGACATGCAGGAGGGCATTTTTTGAACACTTTACGTTAATAGCTTCCAAACAAGGAGATGGTTTAGAAGTTAGCTAATCAGTTAGCAAAACTTTAATTCCTTCCAGAACTTCATCAGTGTTGAGGGTTGATGGCAGAAGGTAGAGTGAAAACCACCACACCTATAAACCAGTGATTTCCACTGGCTGAATACTGGACTTGTATTCTCCTTTTCGGATTATCTGATCCTCCTGGAAACACCTCACTTTGCAAAATTACCTTTGGTCTCACACAGGTCAGTGTTAATGAAGATGCAATTGGAAAACATACCCAGAAAGAATAACTCACTCCATTTGCAGTCATTCCCCACGAACAGAATTAGTAACTACAGCTTAGGAAAGAGGGATGGCAAACTAGTTTGGGAAAAAAATCAATTTGCCATCAGATTAGGAATCAACTGTAAACATGTTGAAGAATTCTATTTTTTTTTCACTACTGCTCTGCCTTTTCTTCACAATCTGTTGTGGTGTCAGACTTATTTTGACAATACTTGTAGAACTTGTCATATTAACAAAGTTATCAAAGAGAGTGAGCACATGCATAGCAACAGCTGTAGTCCAGCAAGAGTCAAAATAACTGACCATAGGTATGCAGAAGGAAATATTCACGCTTTAGTTGCACAAATCCAAAATATCCCCAGAAGTCTCCAGAGTACTTGTAGTTCTATTTACATAGCATGAGCAGCTGCCCTTCAGCCTAGTACAACCTCCTCCAAACTTTGGAATTTAGGATAAAAATAAAAGGAACAAATTTAGATTATTGAATGTATATATAAGGATTTATTTTTGCTATCATAGTGTCAACTGACTATTTTTGTTAGTTTCATAAAAAAGGGTATACACTAAATTCAGTACAATGATGGAATTTATTTTATGTTATATAATGTACTCAGAAATTCTTGTTTAAAAACTAAACAAACCCTATAATCCACCAAGACTGTAAATTGGTGGGATAGGAACAGTCTTTTCATTATACGTGCCTACAGAGCTTACTACAGTTTGTCGCTAACATCTCTAGGTGTTAACACAATGCTATTAAATCTACTCAATAGCAAAAGATGCAGTCAGTGGATTTATGTGTCTCATTCCTTAGAAAATGTGTGAATCTAACAGAATAGTTTAATGGCTAGATTTTTCAGCTGCGATGTCTGATTTTGCACGTACATCAGATAGTATGCATCTATTTATGCAAATCGATGTTGGATTTATATGCACAAAATATACATGCCTGAGAACGCTTATTTGCAGAGTTGAGCTGCATTCGGAAAGGGAAAAGATCATATTTGGATGCCAGGTTCAGGCTGGATGGGAATAATAGGAGCCGTACTTAGCACTTGAAATCGCTGCTTTCCCTTTCCAGAGTACTGCGCAAACCCAAACTGACTGGAGTGTTGCTTTCCAGGCCTGCTTTGATCTGCCTGTATTTTTACAGCAGGAACCCTCTCGTTTAATGGAGTTAGCTTTACACCCTACTGATGTGAACATGGACTGGGCCTGACACGCCTGTTTCCCTTGAGGTGAAGGACGGGGTCATTTAAATCACCGAGGAGCTGGTTCCTTTTCCTCCCTTTCCCCTTTTCCTGCCCAAAGCTGGACTGAGGCGAGGGCAGTGCCCGAAGGCGGGGGACCCGCTGTGAGGGGCTGCCCGCGGCTGAAATTTGCCACAGGCCTTTGCAGCGAAGCGGCTGCGTTTCCTCAGGGCAGGCCACTTTTCCTCAGATATTTGTGCTTTTTTCTCCCTGAGTACGCTTTTCTTCTCTTCATGTATTAGCTTTCCTCACTGACACACCGGTTTCTCCTGTGGATGTGCTTCTCCCCCCGCACACAGCCTTCTCCTCATGGCGTAGGCTGGGTTTTCCTCACAGAATCCACTCATCTTTCCCGTGTGATCTGTCCGTACAGATATATGAGTTTTTCACCTGGATGCATTAGATTTTTCCCCACTGGTTGCCTTTCCCCTGAGTACTTTACTTTTTTTCCCCTGAAGACCCTACTTTTTCCTCAGCGGATACATTTTTTCCTGCTGTTACACTAGTTTATCCCTCACTGGACATAGCTTTCCCTCAGATATGCTGTTATTTTGCCTACATACTCTAGCTTTTCTGTCAGTTTTTTTCCCTGAGCTTTCTTGCTGGCTGTCCCTGTGTGCTTGCAGAGCTCCACAGAGCATGGGCAGGTTCAGGACCAGGACCTCGACCTGGACCAGGACCTAGACCAGGACCAGGACCAGGACCAGGACCAGGACCAGGACCAGGACCAGGACCAGGACCAGGACCAGGACCAGGACCCCCACTACCACAGCCGCCTCCTCACCCCGCCAGGCGGCGGGGCGGTGCCTGCCGCTTTAAGGCGGCGCGTGCCCGCGGGGCCGGGGGGCGGGGCCTGGCGGCGGCGGCAGCGGCGGCGCGCAGCGAGCGCTTCACCTGCAGCCCGGAGCGGGCGCTCAGCGGCGGCGGCGGCAGGAGCGGGGCGCGATCGCGGCGAGCCGAGCGGAGCCGAGCCGAGCCGAGCCGAGCCGAGCCAAGCCGCTGTCCCCGGCACCGCGCGGCACGGGGCGGCCAGCCGCACCGCCACAGCCCGGCGGGCGGGCGCCGCCGGGGCGATGAGGACCGGCTCGCGGCTGCTGCTGGTGCTGCTCGTCTGGGGCTCGGCGGCGGTAAGTGGGGCGCCCCGGGGAGGTTTTGGGGTGACCGGCGCTCCCCGCGCCTCCCCCCCGGGCTGCCGCCCCCAGCCCTCAGCATCCGCAGCAACTTCGGGCTCGGGGTCGCCGGGAGGGGAGCGGCGTCTCGGCAGCTTGCCCGGGCTCTCCCTTCCCTTTTACCCATGCGTTCATTTATTTAATTTTTTATATATATATGTTCTTTGCAGTGATTATTTTCAGCGCCATCGCTCGCCCGAAGCCCGTTACCTCCGCGGTGCCGGCGAAACTTGCCCTCCGCGCTGCGCGGCGCCGCCTGAACTTGCGGGGAGCGAGCATCCGCGCTGCCCGCCCCGCGCCGCCGCCAACTTTTATTTTCCTGCGCCCCTCGACGCCCCCAGGGGGCCTGAAGCGTGTGACGGGCTGAAAAGTTTGTTGGTTATTCTTTATTTTTATTTTTTTTCCCGTGTTTTTTTTTTTTTTTTTTTTAATTATTATTATTTTTTTTTTTTTTTTATTCCCTCCCCCTGGTGAGGGGCTGGCTGCGGAGCATCACCGGGTGCCTGCCCGCGGTGTCACGGTGCGAGCGGGGCCGCTGCTCCGCGCCGTGCATGGGCTGGCAGCAGGGACAGAAGCCGCTTATTTTCCTGTTTAAATCCCCCAGCGCCGAGTTGGGTCGGCGATGTCCCGAGCCTGAGCCCCGGGGAGGGGCTGGGTGCGCAGGAGCGGCCCCGATGCGCTCCCGGCTAGCGAGCGCTGTTACGGCAACGGGCTGATCTCCGATCCGGAGCTTGTTATCTTCAGCCAGCCCCTTTGAAATGTTTCCTAATTGCAACGTCTTGCCAGCGACGGTCAGAGTCCCCAGAGCCGCTGCTTTCTTGCACTTCCCATGCAGTAGCTGGCATCCGTCTCCCGGGCGTGATTTTTTAGCAGAGTCCGTTGGCTTGCGTTCTGCTTACTAAGCTCGTCCGAAAGGACCCTCCGCTTCTCCTCCCTCCTGGCTCCGTAACGCTGCGATGTCTGTGCCCAAGAGCGTGTCGGCAGCCTGGGGGATGCGGGTGGGCGCCCGGAGTTGCACTTTCTCTGGGAAGTGGCTCTCCTGGACCTCGGGCTTCATCCTGCCCTGCTGGGACCGGAGGAGTCTGGAGCACAGCCGGCATCGCAAAGCGATGCTTTGGCTAGCCCAGCTGACAGCCCAGCACCGCTAGAAATCCCTCGCCACCAGCACTTGCTTGTGCATAAATCACCTGGTGTGGATCGCAGGCTGGTGTGCTTCCAGGGAGCTGGAAGCTGGAAGTCTGGACCCTCCTTGCTTGGGGTGGGTGTCCCCATCCCAAGGAGCCCCGACCGCTGCGGCCAGGCGAGCCTGTCCCTGTGGCAGGGGCTGTCCCTGGCTGCGTGGTACAAAGTCAGAACGGAGCAGCTGAGCGCTGCCCCTGGACCCCCGCAGGATGTGCAAGGGGCTGCGCTAATTGCTAGGTTTTAATTGGGCTCCCCTCCATCCCTCCCTGCAGCCTGGCAAGTGTAGAGCCTGGGGGGTCACAGGGCAGCAGCCGGCAGAAGCTCAGGGCTGCTGCAGGGGAAGCGAGGGGGCTTTAGGAGGCTGTGAGCTGCAGAGGCTGCTGCGAGCTGGGGGTGCTTCTCCTCCTCCAGGCCGGGGCCTTGCCCAGTTTCTCAATAGCAAAACTCGGGTGATTTGGGTGTTGCAACATAAGGCCTTTGCGTGGCTCCAGTGTAAGCGCTGCTCGCGTTGATGAATTGCTCCTCTTTGTTTCCTCCCCTCTTCTGACAGTGCCCAGTATCCCAGCCTTCCTACAAACAATGATTTCTATTGTACTCAGGCAACTATTTTCTGGCCCATTTTATTTTTGCAGCTACAGTATGGATCCTGTCCAACAGATAGGCACTTTAACATAAATGTTTTCTACTTGCACACTGTTTTACTGTTCACATTTGCCCGTGCCTAAACACATAGTCATTGGGCACAAGGCGTTGTACCAAACCACAAAAGTCATGGTGTGTGCTTTTCTTGCTTTGATTTTGCAGGCACGCGATGGGGATCTTACAGTTAGAGCCACATGCAAGCCTGGCTTTTCAGAAGAAGACTACACAGCATTCGTCTCCCAAAGTATCATGGAAGGGCAGAAGCTACTGAAAGGTAAGTGGAATAAAATGCTTAATGGGTGCTGCAATAACTGTGTTTTGGGGAGGTGAAAGGAGACTTAAAGATGCTGGGTTTGATGGTGAAATTGTCTGCAGAATTATGTTTGTAGGAGGATGAAACACTAAGTGGTTTACCTGAGCACAGTTTTGAATACAGATGAATCATTCGAAGTCCACGTGCTGTCTGCTTCAGGTGGATGTTTGCCTATAGTATGGGAGGTCATCACTTCACTTTTAAGTCTCGCACTCCCACCCTGTCTGAAGGGACTCTACATTTGATATTTTAGAAAGTATTTTTATGTATGAAATTCAGAGATCCTTAAATTATCTCTGCTTTGAAATGCATGATAAAGCAGACGTTGTTGTTGGAAATGTGGTAAACAAGCCTACAGACATTCTGTTCACAAATGTGGCATTCATTTTCATTACTGCCCCACTGACAACATGAAAACACAGGCAAAAAGAAACTACCAATTAGCTTTATAGTAATTGCAGGATTATAACCACTTTTGTGATTGTAAACTCTGAGACGTCTTCGTAATCTAAATAACAATAGATTATCCGGTGTATTGATTTGTCTCTCTTTCAAGTTAAAAATAATTAAACTTTGTATTTGCATGATGCAGAAAATCATGGTTTTACTCTGAAGCGGATTTTTGAAGAGCAAAATCCCCACCCCCCCTCCTTGGCCCCCTTTAAGTTAAATCACTAACCACTAGTGGATGCTGCAGCAGTTCTGAAAACATAGTACACTGCAGGAATTGAGGAGCACAACAGGTTTTGGTACTCTACACAAGGGGTTATAAACCCTTTGCTACTTTCTCCTGAGAACATTTACTCACATGCATATTCCTCAGAAAGCTGGGATTTCTGTCTTCCTCCAGAGCAAACACCTGCTCTGTTACTTTGATTTTCTAGGGAGAGGGGGAGTTGTATTCTTTCTGGCTTCAGTGGAATCCAGGACTGGATGCTTTTTCTCTACATGAGTTGGCAATCAGTTATGTTTCTAAGCTTGATTGTCTTTGTTTTGCTGTTTAGGAATTCTCTTGACTGGCCTGGCATAAGCTAGGAGATGTTTGTGAGTTTATTTTTAGTTGAGCAGCTACGGACTGGACATAGACAAACCTAAGAATATAACAAAATAGTAAAATATTAGAGACCTAGTACCAATTGTTTACATATTTAGTAGCAATTTTTCCCAAACTTATAAATAGTATGGCCTTCCAGGTCAGTTTGTAAACTGAGTATATTTCACACATTTTAGCTTTGAAAATCATTTGATATACAGAGTACTTCAAAGACTAGGAAATCATGTTATTAATATGTGCCTGAAGAAGTAGTTTTTTTGCGGTTTAGCGCTCAATATATTGTGCTGCATGTTTATGTAGCTGGGCAATAGGTATGGAGCAGAAGGTCTGTTTAGAGGAGTTAGCTAGCAATGACAGCATAGTGGCTGTCATTTCATTTCAGCTGCAACTGATTATCTTTAAATATGAAATTATGTTTAGATAGGCTGTCAAGTTGATTTGAATGAAAGTATATATTTAATGAATGCTAATTTTATCCTTGGGGTCCAGTTGTAGTTTTATATTAGTCATGGCAAAACTGCCATTCATTTAGGGCTGAACTGGCCCTCCAAATATTATGTATGCATGCGCCACTTGGAGGACTCATGTCCTGATAACATTCTCACTAGTTACATGATTTATAAGAATTTTGTCAACTGAAGGAGAAAGAAAAAAGTGCAAATGCTGTGTTTGCTAATAAGTAAGCTATCATCTTTACACCTTCTAATCAGCAGTCAAATACATGCTGCTATTTATCATAGGAAACAAATATATCTAATTAACTTGTACAATAATGGGGGAGAAAATCTGCTGCATAAAAATTCTTCGTGCTTGTGTTGTTCTTTATATATACTCTAGCATGTAAAATTGGTAGTTTTCCAGTTTAGGTTTAATTTTACTTCCTAACACTTGATATGTCTGAAGCATAAAATGTTTATCTCTTTCTTCCATCTGGGTGAAGTATTGTACAATAGATCAGACCAAAAATGGGTTCAGATTGCTTACATTAACATGTTTGATAGATTGACATATGTACTGTTTCACACCATCTTACCACGCAAAGCTCTGCTGCCAGCTACCACCATCTTATTCATCAGCATTCAGTAATTCATCTTCAGGCCAAATGGGACTGTTTGCCTGGAGGAAAAAAAAGTAGGTAGGGATTCACCTGTCAATGATTTTATGGGTTTGGGGAAAAAGTGTGTGCATAGTTCAAATTGTTTTCAGGGGATTCCAGCAAACACAAAATCTGTATTCTGTGTAAGCCTCACTTTGTCCTTCAGAAAGAGGTATGAGGAGTCCTGGGACAGTTTATACTGCCCAAGGATTTGTTCATCAGAAATTATGTAGGATGTAGCCCTCAGCACAGCGATCAACCTCAGCCAGTGTCAAGAAGTTTAGATGCTACATTGCTCGGGGATAAACTGTGTGGCAATAAAGCAAGCATTTCCCTTTTAAGCTTTATAATATCCAGCTCTTAAATGTATGCAGTGTTATGAATGTATCAAAATAAAAGTGTGTAAAGTATTCTAGGTTTGAATCAAGTTTAAACAGATAATGGCTGCTTATAATTGACTTATTCCAATGGAAATAGCTTAGCCTTAATTTGACAACAAGAGCTTTTACAGAGTCATTGTTTTATTATAAGTATGCCATAAGCTATTAACTACTACTTTGTGGTTCATCTTATTTGCCTGAGTCAGCTCTCTAACATCCTCAAAACATACAGATTCTAGCAGGAGCTATTTGTTACACAGTAATTAACTTGTTTATGATAAATGGATGGAAGAAATGTCATGGCATTTTGTTTTATGTATAAATGAAAAGCATTTGCATTCTAAAAATTTCATGTTAATTAGACTTAAAATAGTTTTCCCCAATAGGGCCACAAATGCCACATACTACACATCACTGCCAAACATTGTAGCCTGATGATGGGATATTAGCTAAGACAATTTGTGAAGTCTGTACCTTCCTCTGAAATGCCATCTCCTAATAAAAGTTAGTGAAATATAATCAGTTGATTTTTGTCATTGTTTTTGTTTGAAGAATAATAAACTTGGAGTAATCACTGATGCATGATAATGTTTAAAAGGTTGGTTGATTATTTTCTTCCTTAGCCTTAGGAAAAATCTCAAAGCTGCTGTATGACAGAGGACAATTACAGTGTGGGTATCTTTTTCTCTTTGTTAATTATTAATGTTAACTTAAAGTGGTGAGAACATTGGTCCCGGGGGGAAGGGGAGGAGCAAAGACATGCAGTACTGCACTGAAGACAGTTCAAGACTGACTCAGGGGATCTGGTCCCTGAGCTGATGCTCAGGTGAGTGGGAACGGTGACCAGGTGGTCTCATAGGGAAAGAAAAATAAGAAGTAGGATTCTGGAACTGGTATGCAGCATGATCTAAGGGGAATTATACTGTTGGTACAGGATTAATGCCATTTTCGAAGATTTTTAAATATTATAATTCAAAAAATAACATTTTCAAAACTAGAATTTCAAAATTTCTTGACATTGGTCACTAACAGTACTACTAACAGTAGGTGTAATGACATCACACAGTTAACTGCATTATTTTTATAGCCTAGTACCGTCACAGTTATCCCCGATCACCTTCCAGAAATACAGCTAAACAACATTACTAACATGCGTGTCATAGCTTTCCCTACAGCCAAGAAGACAACGTAAGCAGTTGAGACATACGGCCCCTTTTTTGTTTTTCTTTGCATCTCTTCATCTGCAGTGATTCATGTTTCTGTTGCCCATCCGAAATAGTGCCTATACAGAACAACTTTGCTTGTGTAGGCAGCTACGTTTGGGTAAAAGCGTGTGGAAGCACAGTTTATTTTCATACAGGAAGATGAATAAACTGTGCCAGCATGTGCTGCTTTAAGCGAGTGTGTGAAACCAAAGGTAGCCAAACTTCAGGCAAATGTATAAAAACATAATTGTTTCGACACAAGGGTTTTCAGTGACATACCACTTGGTTAAAAACAAATAAATATATACATTTTACTGAAATACGTGTGTTTTTTCATATGAATTCAGCATGGAAGCCTTTTATTTTCCCCACAGAGGCTTCAAAACCTCCACTTTGTTCAACCCTTATCACCTCCAGCCGTAAAACTTAAGAAGGCTGTGAATGCTGTTTAGGAAGTATAGAGCAGCTAGACCCAACACCCCAGTCTTCATTTGATGGTCTAAAAGCAAACCTTCAATTAAAAGAAGGGGTGTGTGGGAATAGTGGTGGAACCTGAACAAACCTTTGCAAGCTGTGTTTGAGGCTGGTTGCTAGTGATTCATTTAGCAGTAGCTGCAGGGATATGTGCTGTACCTCCTTCTGGAGGTAAATGTGCTGCATTGTTGTGGCGAAGATGATACTGGAAACAGTGTGTCCTGTGGAGTACATGAATGAAACAGACCAACAGATCTACTTGAAGATAATCACACAGCCACAAAATACTACTGCATACGTGAAGTCTGAGCCCTGAGAAAGAGTGATACGGGTAGGTAGGTATCTTAGGAGGAATGCTGATACGTCAGCAAAATGCCCTGAAGGAAGGAGCATGCCGCTGTCGTAACAAATGCAAACCTAGCAAGTGCCAAAGATTCACTGGAGGTATCAACTGGGAGCATGCAGCTGCAGTACTGCATGGCTCCGACACGTGAATTGGCTAATGAGGATGTTTGCCCATTTTTATATGCATGGTTTCCCACTTCTTGGATGTAGAATCCAAAAAATAGAGAGGTACCTGACTGTGGTTAACTGTGGTGGGAGCTTGGCTCCTAAAGGCCTTTGGAGCATGGCTGGGAGGATGCCCCATGCTGGTGGCCACAGTGCCCCGCTGGTAAGCAGGTGCTCTGTTATGCCTCCGTTTTCAGAGTGCCTTTTGGTGTTGTGTGGACATTTTTAGGGAGCACGGGCTGTGAGGACTGCTAGGGCTTGTGTCAGTGTTCAGGAGGGCTTGGAACACCCTGAGGGGTCACTTGGTCCATGCTAGGAGGTTTGGCTTCAGCCTGCTGCCGTATCCAGTGCCTTCTGTGAGCTGCTCCAAGTTTAAAAGGGAGGCTTTTCCATTCATGTTTTCTTTATTTTCTGGTCTGTGATTCTGCATGAAAAGTAGTTACTGAAGTTATCATACACATAATTAGCTTCACAGTTTCATAATAAAATCTGTATGCAGGCGTAAGTCCACCGGGAACCTGGGCCTCTTTCCCTAACCTTTCTTCATTCCCTTCTTGGAGGAAAAAGGCAGAGAGACACCAGCTTTCTGCGCTAAGCTCGTACATGCTTGAGTGAAGCTGCTTCTCAGAAACCCTTCTCCCATTCCACAGGACAACTTCTTTTTAAAGCAGTTTCTCTTGATGGGCGTGTAGCAAATGAAAATCATAACTTCAATCATGAATTTCAGGGGAGACCCCAGAAAGAGCTGCTGTAGACTGGGGAGCTGCTGATGCATATTCATTTGTAACGTTATTCTTCAGATCTAACTTCTGACGCAAAAATATGATGTTTAACTTGACATTTTTATCTAAATAAAATGCCAGTTAATGAGACCAGAGTAGTCAATAACACTCTGTAGAGTTAATCCCCTTACGCTGTTTAATAACTGTATATATTGCTTTCTAGTTCAGAGCTTTGAACCAAATTCCTCAAACCCAAGTAAAATTACTTTTTTCTGCATTCTGGAAAGGCAACTGATTTTTATCTGAATAAATCTGCTTCTCCAAAAACAGACTCAGAGCTTCTTTTTTCTTTCTTTCCTTTCTTTTTTTCCTTTCTTTTTTTTTTTTGGTGGGTGGGGGGAAGTTTGTCTGAAGGATTGAGCTGCTTCAAATTAGGCACTCTGAACAAACAGATATTAAGGAAGAAAATGAAACAACAATTTCTAATGAATAATTTATTTTTTTATGCTTAGGCTGTTAGGAAATAAGCCATGCCTGGAATGGTATAAATTTGTTGTTTATTGTGAAATACCTATTGTTTTGAAGTCCAGACCAATAAGATGAGGTCTCTTAAGGTTAGAAAATGTTAATTTCAAAGTCACTTCTGTGTTCAGAAGCTGACTGCTGCTGACAGAGCTTGCGAGCTCTGATCTTACTGGGCAGATGCTGAAAGCATTCTGGAAACTCTGTTTCTGCATGTGGTAAATGCAGATTATTTATTCTAGCAATGAAATATTTTCTTTCTTAATTTTCGTTGACCTAATGCCAGTTCTCATAGCCTAATTTCATTGATATTTACGTGCAAGCCTCTTTCTGCCTTAATTTTCTCTCTGAAAATGAACATAATATTTTTCTAGAGGTAGCTTATTTCATTGCAAACTAAAGATTGTGAACTACTTAGTTCTACAGTAGCCTGGGCCATGTGCATAGCCCACAGAATATTGTAGTAATTTAGATAGTACTAAAGTGTCTCATTTAACGAGTAGGAATAGATTTAAAGTACAGAGGATAGGATTTCATTAGAAATTTACTCTTTAATATTTTTTCATCTCATAAAATGAATTTGAATAATAAAGGGAAAGAGAGATATTTCTCTTCAATTTGAGGCTACAGGTATATGCAGAATAGTGCAACTCCTTTTTTCTTTTTTTTTTAAATATTTTTTTACATAAATGGTAAGAGTAAGAGCAAAGACCAGAAAGCAATAATTGAAAAAGACTAGTATTTGCGTTTTGGAACTGTAGTTTGGAATGGTTTGACAAGGAAACTAAGAGCCTTTACCAGGGACCAGAGACTGTCCCCGCGGGCCTGAAATAGGAATTTATGCTGACTGGATGGACTCAAACTGTACCTGGATTTAGTGTATGTAAGACTTGTATGCACTAGATGAAGACCATTCTGCTTCACATTCAATTTTCCTTTTTGTGATTAAGTGACCCTCCAGACTTTGTTTTTTCAGGTAAAGATCAGAAGTGTCATGGGCCAGCTGTGCCAACAGATGTTTCTCTTATGGCTGAGATTACAGTGAGATTTGGTTTTGATATTTTGTTTAACTATTTATTTATTAGTATTTCTGCAAGGAGAGGCTGAGCAAGCTGGGATTGTTTAGTGTGGAGAAGATAAGTCTTTAGAAGATTTCATATAATCTCATATTTCATATAATTTCATATGAATACCTCCTGGCACAGTGTAAGGTTGACAGAGCTGGGTTCTTCTCAGTGATACACAGAGAAAGGGCAGAAGAAAAAAGGGGCAAACTGAAAATCAGGAATTTCCATTTAAACAGAAGAAAAAACTTTTTGTTCAAGGGTCATTAAATACTGGAACAGGTTAATTGGAGAGGTTGTGGAATCTCCGTGCTTGGAGATGTGCAGAATCCAGCTGGATAGAGTCCTGCAACCTGCTCTAGCTGACCCTCTGCTGAGCAGGATGTGGGACCAGGTGCTCTCCAGAGGTGCTTCCAGCCTCAACATGCCTTGGTTCCATGAAACACTTCACAGGTGAGTATATGAAAAGTTAGAGTGGTAAACTTTTCCACAAATATAGATCAAATAGCTTTAAAGAAAAACATTGCAACAGTCTGCAAAAAAATGATTCTTACAGGGAAATGGTGTTTCTGTAGCTTCTTGGAAGCCTAACTTCTAAAGAGAAAATAATTGAAACACCAGGGACCACTATTCTGCGATTTGCTTCCATTAATGTCCAGACTTAACTCAGGCATAGTTTGTCTCCCGGCATAAGGAAATGTTACACTTAAATTCAAAAAGCTCTTGATTTCCTCTTTATTTTTAGTAGAATAAAAGGAGAACATATGGAGTTTCTGTTTTCCCAAAATATTTGTCATTAGTACTGGCTGTTTCTCTTCTTTCTGCAGAATCTTTCCCAAGTGAGTTTTCCTGCAACATAAAAAATAGTTGGGTTGAACAAGATTTCTTTTTTGCCACAGGCTTTGTGATTTATCTTGCTTATATTCATTGTCCCTAATTTATTTATTAATTTTGAATTGTAATTGCACAGAGGGAGAGAGAAGGAGCAAATGTTCTGGCATATGGGCTGCACTGTCATTGGAAATGGAGACTTTCAGCCGCTCTTGCTGCCCTGTGCCTTATGACCCCAGGCTCCAGATTCTCTTTTTGCCAGCCTGTTTAGATTCCTGCTTTCTGCTCCCTTCCAATACAAAAATTTAATTATTTTTGCTTTGCCCTCACTACTTTCCTGCTACTGTTCCTCACCAGTTGCCAGCATTTTGTAATAGAGAGCCAGTGGCAGTAATTCAGCACTCTGCTAGTTACGCTGCTGCTCAGAGGGTCATATATACTACAGCCTATTAACATTAGCATAGTAATAGCAGCCAGTATGTGGAACGCACAGTGGGAATGTTGGAAGCTCCTCCAAGGACCCTGAAGATATGTATGGGCCACCCATGAAGCAGAAAAAAAATGCCCTTTCTGCTTTGAAATGAGCCAATCTGTGCGTTTCATTGATACCCGGAAGCACTGCAATCATTAAGGCTATTACTATGCCTATTATAAATCACAATTTCGTAGCAGTTCATAGATTAGTCACAAAAATTACTTTTAGTCTAATATTTTGTTATACTGAGTTTTTCTAGTAGCAATTTCAATCCTTATTAAACAAAATTGTCTTTAAAATAATAATGAATATAGCAATTATCCGAAGATAAATTGTCAAGATTACAAAAATTGTTCTAGAGAAAGCTGTGTATCAGCTCCTTCTGTCAGTTCATGTCTAGAGAATCATAAAAGGCAGGTCAGTGAAATAAACATTTTTTTACTCACCATTTAGCAGGAAAAATATGTTGGGATTCTTGGTATATGAAGTTAAAACATCAACAAATGAGCTTGTGAGGTTCTTAGAAAATAAAGAAATGGATGCACTTCAATAAGTGCAAATTAGGACTAATTTAAAGCATAAAATTTAATAACCTCTTTGTTCCCAGTATGATCAAAGCAATTGTTAATAGATGACCCTGTATAAATTAGCCCTGAGTGGTTGAGAACTAGCTGCCATGCAGTTTTGTGTGGCCACAGAGCATCCTCACAAAGTCTCTCTGATTTCACTGAGAACTGTCTGTGATGCTACCTGAGCCTGCTCGTGCTAGTTGCTGTCTGTTCTGGGGTGTTTCATGGGCTCAGAAGAGTTCATGAGGAAGTCTTGTTAAGCACGCTGCTTTGTAATCAGGTGGTCCTCAGCATGGCCTCAAAGGTGACCCCAGCCATTACACTGTATTGCTTCCTTCTCTTTCCTTCACATTTAGACTGAAAGTCTCTTAATACGATTTAAACCCATAGTGATTTGTCATATTCATCATACATGTAGAACAGTTGTTGGTTTTTGTTGTTGTTTTTTTGTTTGTTTCTTTTTTCAACACACTTAAAAATGTTTTCTTCTCAGCTTCTGTAGGCTGGCCCATTTACTTGTTCCATTTCATGTGTTGTGCCTGGGCTCCCTCCTCTGAGCCCTCATCTTTGCTGCTAGCACGATGACCCGAGTTGATCTGACTGTGCCAGCCAAGCCTTGCAGTGCTGACCAGACAAGGATGATTACTTCACCTGTTTTGCAGGCAATATTCCAGTTGATTTATCTTATATGAGGATTTTTTTTAACAGTATGGCACTGTTGACTCATGTTCAGCTTGTGATCCAGTATAACCTCCCACATCATTTTTGAAGAACTGCTGCCTACCCAGTTATTTTCTATGTGCACAGTTGATTAATCCTCCTGATTTGGGTTACCTTGCTGCTCTTCCATTGAATTGCATCATTTTATTTTATTTTATTTTTTTTAATCAGTCTGATCTCTGTCTTTAGGATTGTTTTCAATTCTATTCTTGACCTCCAACAGAGCTGCAGTTACACCCTGTTTTCATATCACTCATGGATGCAACAAACATATGCTGCATTCCTTTATCTGTTCTGTTAATAAAAGCAGTGAGCAAAACCAGTTCCAAACAGACTGTTGCTGAGCCCATGTGATATAGCCTTCTGCTTCGGCCATGAACCATTGAAACTTATGTTCTGGGTATAGTTATTGAACTAACTAAAATTACAATAGTGATTTGTAATCTGAGCCTTTTATGTCTTTAAATCATTTGTTTGCAATCTGTAGGAACACAGCTAAATCTAAACGACTCAGTTTGTAAGTAATTCTCCTAGTGTTTGTAACATGAGTGACAAAAACTGGGATCTTCAAATTTCCTACATCTAAAACATCCCAGATTAAAAGCCTGGGATAGATTCATGCAAGTTAAATACCATGCTGTTGCTGTGGGAGGGGAAGGAGTGCTTCAGTTCTCATTCCAGTATTGGGCACACTCCATTTACAGTTTGTTTGCTTAAATGCCCCAACCCAGCTGATGGAGCTGATGGACAGCACCAGAGGTCTGGCTGTGGCTACAGGACATGTCCCCCAGGCAGGCCTTCCCCCGGGCTCCTGTGAGGTCTGCTCAGAAAAGGACATTTTGGTTGAAGGATATGTTACTAATCCCAATGTGAGTTGAAAGAACAGGATTAAATTAAGGCCAGAGGAGTAAATGGAAGTATTATTCCTATACAAAGAGTGTGGATTTTTAGGGTATCATCTGTGTTCTTACTGTACCAAGGGTTGGGGATTTGCAGTGTCCCATTTCCACTCCTGTGATTTATGTCTGATCTTGTGATGAGATGAGGGCAAGGCGTTTGCTCTACGCAGAACTAGTTAGATAAAGCACTGTTTCTATCGTAACTGCATTATTCATTAAGCTTGTTAGAAGGCCCAGCCCACACTTAAATATTATACAGTTTAGTGTCTTCAATTTTGCCTGTTTTTTTGCTCATACTTCTGCTTTTGTGTGGTACTTTTTTTTTTTTTCTTTTTTTTTTTTTTTAGTAACTGGAAAGAGCTGGATGCATGCAGGTCTGCACAAACTCCCTCTGCTGATAAGATCTGTGTCTGAAGCATCTCACTTCAGTGGGAAGGAAACAGAATAGGGCTAGTGAATTTCAAGATGGAAAATTATTTATCTAGTATTTCGCCCCAGTGAAAGTGCTTCCTTGGGGAATCAGAAAAAGTCATCATTTCAGGTCCTGCATGCCTTGCTACTTGTCTTTCAGGAGGCTAATTATCAGTGGCTGGTTGCATAGCTTACTTGAAAACAGAAGGTTTACAAAATTACACATGAAAGGCAACTGTTTTGCTCAGCTCCAGCAGCTTTTTTGTGTGTGTGTGTGCGCCTGAATTATTGAGGTGCATTATTCTTTCATTTCTTTTTCTTTTTATGAAGACTTTTTCACTTGATTCTATGCTTTTTTTTTTTTTTTTCCTTTTCGATTTTCTGTAGAAGATAAAAAAATGTGGGTAAGTGACATTAAAAAATGTCTTTTTGATGTTGGATTTATTTTTCTTTTCTGTGGAGAGAAGAACAGGTTGGGGATGAAGAAAGCTATGTGTACAGTTCTTTGGAAAAAGGAAGAACTATAGGTCATGGTAAGACTTCATGTGATGCAATCTTCTTCAAGGATGACAACTGCTGAAAATATTTGGATTGCGCCCAAGGATTTCCTGTTACTGTGTTCAAACTACAACATGAAACCATCATGAGGAGAAGTTTAGTGATCTCCAGATCACGAAAACTCTACACACTTGTTCAAATAACTTGATAGTAGATTGATTATCTCTGTGTAAAGTTTACTGAGAGAGATTTTTGTTGTTTGCTTGGAGTCTGAAACATAACAGAAATTGAAAATTAAAGGACTGGTTGCTGTACCTGATAATAAGCAAGCTGTTCCAGTCATACAGTGTGGTTTTTACCATGCTGATTAGAAACCATGAAGAAGGATTGTATGGGGCAGTTAGACATGTTGGGTTTTGTTGCAGACATAAAAGAGGGGTTTAATCCTGAACAGATCACTGAATACCCATTGCCTGAGTCTGTGCAGGAGTTTTTGTGAGTGGGGAATTAACTGCAGTGTTTTATTAAAGCTTGATGCAGGCAATGCATTTTACTAGAATATTTTTTCTTTGCATTTTCAATAAAACAAAGTTTTATTTTCCCTTTCTACTGTGTAATGAGACATAATGTTGGTTGTATCCTGTTAAAAAGCAGCAGAATTGAGCAGTAGTGGCACAGCTGGTTTTACCTTTATAAGAACATAGCAAGTTTCATTGCCTTGGGAGACATGATGACAAAGCAAAGTTCTGTTAATTCAGCAGTAGCATCTTTTTGGCGAAGCAATTGTAAGAGGGGAATTAAACATCTGTGGAGTGGGGTAGGATCTTAATTAAAAATATATATATTAAAAAATAAATAAAGAAGGTGGTGGGGTATGACATGGAGAGAAGAGGTGTGCGATGCAGAGTGCCAGGAGTCCTGGGTGCTCCACAAACCTGCTGGGCCATGGTTCCTGTTGTGCCTGGACAACTCAAGAAAGAGAGGGTGTTACAAAGATGTAAAGAGAAGACAAGATTGCTGCCACAGTTTAACTATCACCAAGTTGATTTTTCAACTTTTCAGCTGCACAAGTGTCTCTTGTGACCAGTTTCTGATGGCAATATGTATCTACACCTCAAAATGTGCAGGGAATCCACACACCAAGAACCTACTGTTTGTTGTAGGGCAAGCTGTCCTAAAAAATAAATGCATTAAATAAAACTAAAGGTTATATACCCAAATCAGTAATTCACGCTCAAAAACCATTAGTATGTGATCAATGTCACTTAAATATATCCCTAGCTAGTAAATAGCTTAGGAAGTATAAAATAGAATAATTCTAATATTCTGATAGTATTCTAAACCTTTGAAGAATACTTTTACTTAGGACATTGGAAGGAGGAGAGTTAATACTCACCTGTTCGGAGATGAGTACTGAAAAACATATGGCAGATTGAAGCTACATTTCTTGAATATAGACACATTTTAGTTTAAGCTCCTGAGTTTAAACAATTAGCTCTTGAAACATTTTTTTTTAAGTTCTTGGGTAACACATCAGCCAAGCTGCACTAGTAAGCAGTCTTCTGTGTTTGTTTTTTGTTGTTGTCGTTGTTTTTTTACAAGCCTAATCTGAAGTGTTTCTAAATCTCAGCTGGCTTTGGAGTGGGTCATTGTGCTACAGAAATAGTGTGAAGAGCAACTGCATGTCATTTTTAACATGGCCGTGCCTGAAGGATCTGTTCACTTTCAGTCTTAAAACGTACATCTGTTACCCATCGAAGGATCTCATGTACCAGAACGATTCTCACTTGCCTGCTGTTCTTTTCTCATCATGGTCACCTGTGATTCTGCTGAGGAAATAAATTTGATATGTGTGCATTTCTGAGGCTCTCTCAGTCTTGGATAAAGAGCTTTTTTGGTTTTATTATGGAGCTCTCCTTGATAGCTGAGTAGATAAGCAACAAAAACTGCTCTGAGTTCACTGAGACATTATGTAGTAGTTATGAGTTTATTTAGAAATCGGAGCAAACCAAACTTTGACCCAGTTGGCTTGTTTCCTGACAAGCAATACCCCCTGGTTTTTCCAGTCATGTGTTTTTTCCTAATCCCAATGGCAATCACTTCTTTGGCACTTAAAGTAGGGAGAAAAAAAAATAAAATGAGGTAATACATGGCATTTATTTTGGCCTTAGTTGTGACTCATAAATAGGGACAATATCTGTACTGGTACTTTTCATGGCATATAATCAGATCAAATGAACAAAGTTTTCATTCTTCTGCTTTTTTGTTTGTTTGTTTGTTTGTTTTGCCATTGTTATATTTATGTAGGTCCAAAGAGGAAGAATGTGTTCATGTATATTACATAAATTCAGATCTATACATCAGTATGTCTTGTGAATTTTAATTTAGCCACAGTTCTTTTTACGCTAAAAAAAAAAAAAAAAAAAGGCTTATTGTCTCTCCCTGAGCTTTACAAAACTTTTTCCTTCCTGAATCTCGGTCCGTTGAAGACTCATAATACTGCCAAGTCTACATTGTTCTTTTAATTAAAAGACAAAAAAAAAAAAAAAAAAGTGAAACTTCCAGTGGATGTAAATCCTTATAATCCTGAAATGATGTAAATCAGTGCAACTCCTGAAGTCATTGGAACTCTTCTGACTTACATCTACTGAAAATCTGGCACATAATATTCCTGCTGGTCTTTTCTTTTACCCAATAGTTGCTCTACACCGAGTTGGCACTACAAACAAAGCTTTCTCTTACTAAGTGATAGAGGGTGGCATGGCTTCCAGCACTGCTGATTCAGCACAGCAGAGGCCATTTTCCTCATTTCTTTGTGAGCTAGATTAAATTACTCTGCAGGCTGGACTGGAGCCACAGGCCATGGTTTTACAGTCTTATAACATGGTATCCCAGCCCATGGCATCTGAGTGGTCTGGCTGTGTGCAAAGCTCTTCTGCTTCACTGCAAAGCATTTTTCGATTCATCTGTGTCTTTACAAGGCTAATGCCAGCAGTGTTGAAAATATTTTGATTTTCTGGTTGATGCAAAATAAAATAAGGTTCCATTAATTGAATGAAGGGATATCATGAGGATCAGGTTAGTATAAAAACTCCACTGTATTTGTTTGTCATGGCAACGTTTCTTTAGATTTGCCTTACAGAACTACAGGAAAATAAATAAAGACTGTAGTTTTTTAATGAATGTAACACAGTGAGTTATCCTGTCTGAGTTATCCTGAGTTTGGGGGATTGTGCCATGAGAGCTGTTTGAGTGGTTCACCAAAATTTTGGGACCTGGAAATCCTTTTTGTGTGTGTGTGTGTGAATCTGTATAGGGACATTTCTTGTCTATTCTGAATGGGGTTGGAATTGAACCAAGGGGGTGAGGCAGTGGGATGCACTTTGTGGGATGCATCTTTTTCACATCCTTGAGGGCCGAGATGTGGTACGTCTGTGACTGCAGCACATGGATAGAGAAATAAAGAGTGTTTTCTGCTCAGTGATGAGTGCTGGCTTCGTGTATTCAAAAAGTGTGCATATTCTGCTGTGCTCTCCAGTTGAGCTTCCTGATTGCAGCTCATAGCAAAAAGGCTTTCTTTAGTGGAGCATGGATGTTGCTTTGATTTACCCTTGCTCCTCCAGTGTTCACGATCAATCCAAAAAGGATTCTGTTCTGGTGAATGGAGAAAGCAACACTGTTAATGAGGGGATAAAAGGTCAAACAGATCAAAAAGTAAAAGCCAGCCTGCTTCCAATGTAAAGAACAGTTTAAGTCGATGCTGTCTAATCCAGATGTTCAAATGAAGCTGAGACCAGGCTTAAAGAATTTTCACAATAGGTTTAGAAATTTCACTCCATCTCTTCTCCCAAGCCTGAGTATCTAATCACATTGTTGGCTGACTTCACGAACTTGCAGTATATCCAAAAGACAGGGACACCATACATGTGGTTATCTTTGACTTGCCTTACTGCTTTTCAGTGTTATCTATGTTGCTTAAACACACACAATTCTCCTGGTTTGAACACAAAGATGGATGTCTTTTTGCGATTAAAAAATATTATACAGTCAGAATATTTTTCATTACAATAATTCCCTAAGTATAGTACAGAAATAAGGTTCATGTTGCCGGTTTCAATTCCAAAACAAAAATGGACAGATCAGGAAAGTTGTTTCAGTTATTTCTATTTTCTGAGACCTAGTTCCAGTCTCACAATATCAGGTAGTGTAGCTGAGCAAAGGGTTTATCTATTGATTTCTGAGTGTATTGTGCTGTTAATCTAAAACTTCTTTCCCCAGTGGAATTTCTATTCAGAAGACTCTAGCCAAGTTCAAGAAAGTTATTTGATTTTGGAAGTTTGAAAGAATAATAATAAAAGAAGGATTGATGCAGTTGGATTTTCATGAGCTTAGTCATCTAGTAAAATATAAAGGCTCCTGCCTCCTGCACGTATCCTTGACAGTTTAGTTCATTATTTAGGAGCAAAGCATAGTACAGAGATCACTGAAGTTTTACTGTATGAGAATTTCCAATTATGAAACATTTTTGGAGGAAAGTTTCAATCTTTGGTGATGTAACAAATTATTAAAATAAATAAATAAAAAAAAAAAGTGCAGCTTTTCTTAAATTTGTGCCTTGTTTCTTAATAATTAGACCTTTTCTGCTAACTTTTAAACAATTAAAATTCATGCTAGAAATGCCTTAATGTAATTTCCTAATAAGAGAGTTGTGGTAAGGAAATGGCACTGTATATACAGAGTATATATTACATCTGACATTCCTTAAGTACTTAAGGAAACCAAATGTTTTACAGGAGCAATAACAGGAGAGTAGATGGTGTAAAAGAAATGGATGAGATGTAATTGGTAGCAAAATTAGGCATTTTTGTGTTTTGGGGATACAGTCCTGTGTTGCTGAAGTTGGTTGTCTGGTCTCATAATAGGATTATCCTGTTTCATTGGGATGTTGTCAAATTAAATCAAGGAAAGGGGACTTGTGTCTGAAAGAGCTTCTTTGGAAACGTTCCCTGCTCTGGAGTACAGGAGTTTGTTAGAAATGACAATTATTACTTCTTCAGCTTTGAAAGTGTACTTGTCTGCTGCTCTTTATGCAAAAAATTGAGCTCTTTGGAGGTGTCCGATTAACCTGAGCTGCTGTCTTGTGGCATACCCAGATGGGAAGCTAGATGTTAAGAGTGTGATTGAAGAACTACTTGGTATGTGTTAATGTTGTATTCATGATACAGTTGGTTTTTGTTGGTAGCATTTACAGTTTCTTCAGCCCTCATGGTGAGTAACACAGCAGAATTTATTCCTGAATAGTTCAATTTGCTTAAATGGGCTAATTTTCTTAAGTAGGTAAATATTACATTTTATTTTATGCTTCAGATTTACTTTAGATGAAAGCCCAAAGCCAGGTTAGACTTACTTTTCTTTTCAAACTCCTATTTTAGTGCTGGGTGAATTGGACAGAGAGGATTTGGCCTGGTCAACTGTTAAGAGTAAATGAATTTACTGGAGCTAGGGTAAAAAACCTCTCACGTTTAAAACTGTGCTAAAGATACAAGTTTTTGAACCAGATAGAAAACAGTGGTTTTTATTTTACTTTTTTTTTTTAATCCCCATGTAGAAATAAGTGCTCCAGAATATCTGAAACATCCACCAGTATCATTTCACTGCTGAGAATTGGGTAACTGAGTAAAATTATATTGACCTGAGGGGATTGAAATACAGAAGTAGCCATACGCTTAACTGTGCAGGAATCAAACTGTTTTACTGATAGCATTTTATTGATTCATCTTCTCTCGGTGTTACATATAGCCTGAAGCTTTGCAAAATGACCTGGCGATGTTTTTGTTTCGTGGACATTGCAATATTGCAGCTCTTCATAGGTATTGAAATTTCATATATGGACTGAGAGCTCTCATAAATATTGAGATATGTAATGACTGAGACTGCAGATGGGTCTTCCAGAGGTTTCATTTCCAGCTAGATAGCTGGCAATTCCTCTCTTCTGTTTAAGGATCTGCTGTCCTGCCTTTTCTCTGCAGCTATTGAGGCTTCTCCCTGTGGAAAGCTGAACCGTAGCGTGGACTTAATGAAGATGCGTAAATGATTGAAATTGCCTTAATAAGGCAGCACTTCATATACAGTAGCAATGAAAATGTTTCTTGCTGTTTGCAAGGGATACTTTGTCGTCTTCACAAAGGAACCATGGTTTCCAGCAGTATTATAAAAATAATAATAACAAAAAAAAAAAAAAATCCTTCTTATGACAAAGCTTTAAGAAAATGAATGGCTTAAGAAACCACAATGGCAGATTGTAAATTTAACCTGCATATGTTAACTAATTAAATTCTTTTGAAAGAGCTAATTTCATGTATTTTATTTAATGAAGGCTTACTTAAAATTTTAATGATGTGGGTCTTTTCTCTTCAGTCGAATGCCATATTGACTCATGACATATTTTTACACAGGCTTCATTCTGCCGTGAACAACAGTAGTTGAAAATGTGAGCGCTTGATAAATTATCATTAAATTAGCGTATTGTAGTTGCAGATTTCTGTTAGGGTAGTTCAGTGTGATATGAATTGATCGCATTATACTTGCTGTTTTTTAAAGGTACAGCACTACTATTGATTACACTTTATCTCAAGTGTTTCATCAGCCTGCTGGCAGGCTTGTTCCCCACACAATTTTAGAAAGTACAAACCTTTGTGCATTTCTTTACTGCATATTTCCTGCGTGTGCATGTCCTTTTCCACTGTGCATGCTCTGAAAGAGGCTGAGCTGCTCCGAATTTGTGCTGCACCCTCGTGCACAGCAGCTCTGCCCCATCCTGGGGTTTTGGGTGCTGCTGCAGGGTGCTGCCAGGAGGCTCTCCTGGTGCCCAGTCCTCCTGGGATGACCTGCAAGACTTCCTGACACCGAGGGTGAAATCAGTTCTGCGAAGGTTTTCTGCATACGCACGTGTGATGGGGGGTTCACCACAGCAGTTGGTGTAATTGTCTGTAGCTGTGATGTGTGGCACAAATGATATCAGAAAAGCGAGAACTTACATCTTGGATAGTCAATGCTTTCAGATGTTTTTCCCCATTAACTTGAATAGTGGATTTCTTCTGTAAATCTTGGAAGATGCAGACCTATTTCAATACTAAATGTATTGGAAAAGGATTGCTGTCAAGGCTTGTCCATCTAATTAAATTGCCTTATTAGCACTGGGAAACAGTCTTCCAAAGATGACATTAGATGAATAATCTCCCTAGCTTCTGTAGGTTAAAATTGTATGGCTTTTAATCAAATACAAAACTAAAATTATATGGCCTTTAATCAAAAGCAGAAACTAAAAGTCCAACAACAAAACACAGAAGTGTTGCTCTAATCACCCGTTTTGTGTGATCTGTGGTAATTCAATATTGCTTAAATACAAATTGGTATTTCAGCTGTCTGTGAAATGTTTTCAGACTTCAGTTACCACAAGTGCTCAATGCTGTGAGGGCTCTGTTGCCTTATGCTTCGGGCTGATGGCATGCCGGTGCTCACGTCTTTTGCACACTAATAAAGTTTGTCATGATTCATTTTGACGTGCTTAGCCACACGTATGAAACTTTTTGTCATAAAGTCCCATGATCCACTGGGTTTCTTTGCAGTCCATCTTGGTAATTATTGTCCCTTCAGTCCTTACTGGAGAAGGAAGTAACAGGAGTTTGACAGAAAACCAAAATCCTCAAATTTATTTAAGTAAGAGCCCTGATGTTGTTTTTGGACAGGTGGAGGACTTACCATGGGAGGAAGCTACCAAGTGAAATCAAATACACTTTGACCCTTGAGCTTTGCAAATCTGGTTTGAGTGACTGCCAGCAGATGTGCGTTATCCAAATATAAACTACTGACCCTGTGGGACCTGAGAGGCCAGTGAGAGGATGAAGGGGTGCTGCTGCCTTTTGACTTCATGAGCGCCCTGTGCCTTCCACATGGGAGGCCAAGGATGTTGTGGAGGCTGAAAGCTCGCTTCCTTTTACAAATGGGACAGAAAACTGTCACTGTGGCAGAAGAAAGGTGCATATTTGGGGCTGGTAACAGAGAGCATCACCATAATACTGAGCAAAAGACTTCTAAAATTTGTTAGAAGTTTCAAAAAACAAATGCTTGTGTTAATTAGACTAGTTGCCTGTCATCTTTATTCACTAATTTAAGCAACAAAAAAAAAAAAAACTGAATGGTAGAATGTATTTCTTAAGTCTCCATGATCAAAGTTTACAGAAGGAGGAAGAATAGTTAGGAATACTGCTCATAACTACTTCCTCAAATGCAGATTTGAGATATGTTTTCTATTGTAGCATGAGGACTTTTTTGTAAAATCTAGTTGATGGTGAAGTGTTGATGAATGTTGTTCAGACATTAGTCATCCTGATCACTTTCAGATGTACATTGTGATGACATTGAGGTCATACAGAAAGAAATGTCTTCAAACAAGCGATTAAAACCTATTGTTAATGTTTATGTGCCTACACATATTGACTAATAGTCTCACTGTGTCCTTGTCTTCCTCTGTATCTAGCTCTTTATCTTTAATTAAACTGCAAATAATCTTTGAAGTGCAGATTCTAGTTTTCCTGACCTGTGTTTATAAAGCATCAGCATAGTGGGATCCTGGCCATGTGTGGAGTCTCCCAGTTTATTTCTTGAAATGAATGATTAAGAAAAACAAATTGGAGATGTATTTGGGTAACTGTTCAATTTCCTGCTCAGATATTGTGTCAGAGCAGGTTGATAAGAAAATCTGTCCAGTATTTATTTATTTACTTTTATAGGTCTGGTGTTTGTTTGTTTTGAAAGGACTGTGAGGCAGGAGAAGGAAGACAGCTGCTAGCTTTGACTAATTATGAGGGTTCTTCAAGGATGAATGGATGTAAATGGGAGAAAATAATAAAAGAGCTACGGCAGTGTGTGCATTTGGAGGCAGGTGGGAGGTGGTGGTGGTGCCCGCGGCTGCCAGGCTGGGAGGGACAGCCGGAGCTGACTGTGTGATACTGCGGGAAGCCAGCCTGGCTGGTGCCATAGGAGCAAAAGTTTCCAGTGGTCTCGTTTTGCTGTCTTGAAGGAGGATAGAAAATGCCAAGGAAACAGAAAGAAGCCTGCCATAATCATGACACAAGATAACTGGGAAATAATAGAGTACAGTGCAAGAGCTCATGTGCTGTCAGCCACTGATGTACATCTTACTCCATTCGCAGCTTCATAATTTGCAGTGAAAATCTTTAGTCAGAAACCAGCTGATTTCTTTGTTTCTTTTCATTCTGCTCCTTCTAGATAAGGGAATGAAAGGATTACTTCATAGAGACGTAATTCAAATGTCGATGTTCTGGCTCATTACAGAAAGCAGCACAGCCTCCTTAAAAAAGCAAAGCATCAGAATGATACCCCATCTGATCACCTACCTAGCCATACTCTTAGCAAACTCAGAAACCCCATTAGCCTGGAGGATTCACTACTATGTGAATTCCTCAGGTGTGTTTGTCTGTAGCCGATTTGTTCTGAATTACAGTTCCCAAGTTGGGTGTGCTGTTTCTATGAGAATTACTTTGAAGTAGCTTTTAATTTATGTCCTTGAGTCCACTTATACCGCTCTACTGCTGTGTCCGTGGTCACTTTTAGTTTTTAGGTAAGTAGATAAAGGTAGAAGAGGAGGAAGTGGGTCTACTATCCTTAAATATATTATATATATTTATTAATCTGTGAAGAATAAAGAGAACATCTAAAAGTTGGCCTTCCAACTTTTTTTTGGTATTGGACTTCCCAAAACTTGATTTGTAGAACTGACTTTTGAAATCATTGTCTTCATTAAAAGATTTAGTTAAATATCTTTCAAATTTAGTTGTTGATTTTTTTGTTTGTTTTTTTTTTTTTCCTTCTTCCCTTTTTTTGCTCAGTTAGATGAATACTTAGTAGGGAAGTGTGTGCATTTCTGCTGAAAGGCATGCCTAAAACAAGAGACCAAAAGAAAGAAAAATAATCTAGGAGAATTCAGTTAAGTGTCCACTGGGTTTCAGTGATAGTTTACATTATGATGTTAAGTTCTTTTCAGCAGTTCAGTTGCTGCGACCTTAAAGGAAACTCTTGCAGACTGAGCTTTCTCTATTTCTGGGAGAAGAAATTGTGTATTTTGTGCATGCATGCTTTTCTACCATATATGGTTCCCACTGAATTAGGACGCTAGGGGCAGTGGCTAAAGGTTTAGTTTAAGGATGAGAGTTGTGGGATGGCACTTCCTCATGGTGAGTTTCTAAAAATAAAAATAATCCTAATAAAAAATGTGTTTAAAGCTTTTTAACAGCACTTTGTCCGGTTCAGAAGATTTTTTTTTTAATTATAATAATAATAAAAAAGGCATAGAAGTGTCTCCGAATAGCTGATAGGTTTGTTTTTCCTTGTTTATGGGTAAATGACAGAGGTACATCTGTTCCTCATCTGTATAGTCAAGTATCTCCAGTTTTTAAGATATTTCTTGACATTCTTTCAGGTTTTAAAGCCAGGTGTAAGATCAGATAGAATTACAGATATCCCCAACTTTCAAAACAATGTTCCTGCCTGAAAACTCTTTTACTTGTATTCGCGGCTTTAATGAGGCACGGTATAAACATCATACTAACTGAAGCAGTGAAAAGGAAAAAAAGCCAACCCAACAATCCACAAGATCCACATGTTTACAGTAAAACCAAAATAATTGGGCTGTGTTTATTTAACTTAAATGCTCAGGGATATGTCATCTTATAAAAATGACATTACTGGGCTAAACCAATAAGTAGCGTGTAAGTCAAATGCCAGAACAGGAAATACTTAGCCTGACTCAAGATTTTATTATTTTTACAAGTTGCATATACTGCTGTCAATAAAGAGGGCAAATAACTGTAGATAAAGCTCTTTGTGTGCCATTAATTGTGAGAGTAAGTATGTGCCTTTAGATCACAAACAGCCTGATTTGCATGTGCAATCAGGCAGCTAGGTATCCTGTAGCTAGCCGTTCTACATCTTAATTGTATCTGCAGTATTGTGTCTGCAGAGTTGGAAGCTTTCTTTTAAAGATCACACCCCTAAAAGTGAAGAACGCATAAGCTGTCTCACTGGGGATTTTTGTTTGCTTTGCTTTTTTTCCTCTAAATTCAATCACTCATTCAAGTAAATATATATACCCTTTGAAAGAATGGCCTGAGGAATCTGACACTGGCCATCAGTTAGTGGATTTTGCTTAGTAATTGCTTCATCTATTCAATACTATTGAAAATACCCTTGAGCAGAATATAGCTGCAGGGGAACAACACTCTGAAGCAGCAACCTAATTAATGAATCTTATTGCCACTTAGACAAGCATTATGCAGTTGGCCTTGCTTGTCAGTATAGATCTGTTCTTGCGACATTATATATTTGTCCAGAAAACTGTTCTGATTATTAGAAAAATGAATAAAGAGGATTTGCGAGGCTGTTGTTAGGGTCCACAAATGAAGCAGATTGTATTTTCAGCATGCAGTTGCGTTCCTAGCATTACAGGTGTCACCAACATCTTACAGCTGCGTGGAACAACAAATGAATTCTCTTAGCGTTTATCTCAGGAGCCGTGACCAAGATTATTCACTGCATTTAGATGAAGTGAAAACAAAGTCATCACAGCCAGAGTCTGAAAGCAGATAAATTGTTTTCATATATTAGAAATGAGAGCAAAACAGAAGTAAAAAACATATGTGTTGTTTTTTTTTTGTTTGTTTGTTGTTTTTTTTTTTTTTTTTGTTTAAGGTTTAAAATATGCAAGCCTTTGGGTGCCTACAGTGAGCACCTGGATTTTGTAGACAGGTTGGTGGATAAAGAATTTGTCTCCAGTTGGATATATTGGACAATAATGTCTGCTGGTGATGAGCCTTTTCTGAATATCTTTTGAAGGAAGTTACTTTAATAATAGTCATCCTAATAGTCAACAAACAATTAGTCTCTAAGAAAATAAATTATGTTTATTCTTGAAATCATTCTACTAGCAAAAACTGTAACTTTGAGTCAGAGCTTGTATTTTTAACTGTGTTGAAGTCACAGATGAATTTAGTGACCAGTCAGTAAAAAGGTGTATACACTTTTAAGAACTGTAATTTGAATCAATGGCTATAACAATCCCCTCTTTATTGAGAGGTTCTCTTCCAGAGTACAGTTCTGCAAGTCCCCACTGCCATGTCCTATGGCTTCCATGCATATGAGACCCCACATTAGGGGGTCTAGTATTGCTTATAAATCCTTTAAATTTATGCAGCATTTTAAAATGTAAATTGAGCCTCTGTGGAGGTTCACTGAAACCTGTGATTTCTACTTATGCTTATGAGAGCTCTTTGAAAAAAATCACTTCCATTAGTAAATTCCTCTGATGGAACGTGGACGGACCTTTACTGTGAGACAGTCACTGGGCCATTTTTCTGTTCTCTGAAGTGACCCTAGTACATGGAGAATTTTGATCCTGAGGCATCATTACTGCTTTTACTGCTTTGTGTGTTGGTGGTTAGCATGGCAGCTTCTCTGCTTCAGCCTGTTTTGGCTTCTGGGCTTTTGGAGCTCCTCAGTGAACAGCCTGGGTTGGTGTGGATCTGCCCCACTTCTGCCTTCCCTTCATAGACGAGGTGAGCATTCCTTGGCTACCTCTTACTGTCTGGTCTTTGCTTCTTTTACTTTTTTTTTTTACTTTTTTTTTTTTTTTTTTTCTGGGTGAGACGGCACATAACACGCCTAAACATGAAATTTTGTGAAGAATTTTTAACACTTGCAAGTGGCATTTGAGTGGGTAATTCCAGCAACTTTGATAGTCAGTGAAACAGTCTTTGCCTAACGGTTTGAGTAATAAAAGTAGTATGGGTTAATATTTGTGGCTCTATATCATAAAAAATAACTTACCTAGCTGTTTTGAATCATTTTTCCCCAGCGGACATGGCCACAACATCTTTCAGTGCTGGTCAGTCATTTTCAAGTCAGTGAGCATCTGGGTTGGTTATTAGCCAGCAGAGAGATCAATTAGGGCTACTGGGGGTATGTTAGAAGGAAAGGATTGAAAAACATGAATTTTATTGATCAATTGTCCTGTACAATCAACATCGCTACAAGCAGGTCTTAAAGCTATGTGAGAACTAGATGGAAGTTCTTTTCTGCTCTTGCGTGTCTCTTGAATCGAGAGTGAAATACTCCAGTCAACGGAGACTGCAAATTACTGAGGTTCAGAAATACAAACTTTGATAAAGCAGTAAGCTAATTAATAAAGCATAAACAGTATTGTTAGCTTTAATATGCTGTGCATTGCTGAAGATCCTTTATTTTATGGAGTATATTTGTCTTAAAGTGATTATGTTGCTAATTATAAGGCTCACTAGTCTGTTTAACAGGAGTCCAAATAATTATAATTTGTTTGCAGCTCCCACCCTATGTATTTTCATGCACTAAGACAAATATTTTGCTGAATGATTGATCTTCTGCATGCCTTTTTGTGTGTTTATGAAAATTCAATGTTTCAGTTTTGTACTAAGAAAAATATTTCCAATTTTGTTGCTAGTGTTCTGACAGCATGTTAGTAAATTGAAGAAACTTGAGGATAAGGCCACAGGAGGGATGATTGACTCTCAGAACTGTAACTGAATGTGTTCCTAGTAAAGTTCATAACAAAATTCCTTTTCCTGCCAACTACTTTTGTATAATGCATTTTGCATTAAAAAAATGGATGGAAGTTCCTTCATGCTCTTAGTTATTGGTTGTCTTGAAGCAAGAATAAACCTTCCAGCCAGTTCCAGCCTTGAAAGCAATTTGGGAGAGAAGTTCCACAACTCTCATGGGAGTAACATGAAGGACAAAATTCTTAACAGGCTTTTCTATGAATACTCAAGTTAGGGCCTCTTGAAATCAGCAGCAAGCATCTATAAACCTGCATGAACTTGAACACCCAGAGAATGGGTCATTTAATCTTAGGAAAAAATTGTCAAGTTTTTATAAAAAGATCAGAAAATTGAAGCTAAACCACCAAAGTCACTGCTAGAACTGGAGCTGTACTTCAGAAAATGGCTTAAGTGAGAAGTCAGCGTTATGAAATTAACTCTTTGTTTTGTGGCCAAAAAAGGTATGTAGAGTTGTTTCTCTGAATATAGTTGTAAGTTTGCTGAAGTTTAGGTAGCAAAATGGTTGCTTGAAAAAATACCTAGCAAAAAATTCACTACCTCAGACTTAGATAATAGTTTCTGAAAATAGCTGGGCTGCCAGAATGTCAGTATTTGGAATGAGAAGATTGCTAAGGGGAAATGGCAAGTAATAAGGGGCCTAAAGAGACATGAAAAGCTAGCAGCTTCATTTTACTTTGAGGGGAGAGAAAATTGCTTAGCACTACTTATAGCATCTTTCATTCAAAGATCTCAAAGCTTGCTGAACCAAACATAATTCTTTGAAGAGAGGTATAGACTAATGATCACTTTACTCATCACTGAAATGCAGCCGTCTGTACTGGAGCATACTGACTATTTGGCAGCAGCCATCAATGCTACCTCGAAGTTCAGTACAGAAGGTAAAGAGCAAAAATGCAGCTGAGAAGAGGCTAGAACAGCAGAATGCACTGAAATGACATCAGTTATGTCTGTACATCACAAAGCTTAATTTAAAGGAAAGAAAAAGGCTAAAAGTGAAAATACGTCTTCTCTTCTGATACTAGCATTTGTTATTCTGCCAAACTTGTCCTTTATTAGGAAAAAAATGGGGCAGACAAGGTTCTTGATATTAAAATACCCTAGTGGAACTGTTAGGATTCCATTCTGCTCTAAAACTGGAGTGCCAGTTGGCTGTATTAGCCCTTAATACTTTTCTTCTTCAGTGTACATGTAACTGCATTAATTGGTCATTTACCAACAAACTTGAAAGATGAATACAATTTAGCTAGGAAAATAACTAGATTTTTAATATATATAATGGAGAAAAATTGAGTTAAGTTGTTCTTTCTTTTTGGATGATTGTATCTTTTTTCCTCTCTCCCCCCACCTGTTTCTTAGAAGGACAGGAACTCTGGTTTAACTTACAATACTGTGAATCAGAAAAGTGCAGCCTTAACTGTGATGTATAAATATAACCGCTTTTACTCTGCAAGTAATAGCTGCACCTGTAGCTCTATTAAGAGCTGTTAAAGTGCATGAACAAGTCCTGAGAGGCTCCAGCATTGATGGTCTGGGTGCTGCAGGAAGAACCTGTGTGTGCCCTTTGCAGCACCAGGCTTCAGAGGAGGCGGGGGGTGAGAAGACAGAGTGGGAACAACTGATTAACTGCAGCATTAATCGGAATACTTTCTCTGAGTCCTGGAAAATCTTTGCAAGCAAAGTATTATTTGATCACTGCTGATTATATATTGTCAGGCGTTTAAGTACATAACTGTGTTTATGCCGAGCTCTCTGAACCAGAAGGAGAAGGAAACTTCCTAATGACCTCCTAGAGAGTCAAGCCCCAAGCATTAGGTCTAGCGCTGTGTTTTTCATCTGATGCCAGACGGTTCTAAAGAGGTCTTAATGCAGCTCCAACAGTTTATGCTATTTAATAAATCTAATCTGTAAAACAGGTCACGTAAAAAAAATAAAAACTTTTCTTCTAATTACAGTAAGATTTTATTGAATGCACATTATACATATAGATCATAATACTTATTAAAAAAGACTATTAAGATTTTACAGTTCAAGATTTTACAGGCAGTGGGAACAGTGGAAGCCTAATGCTTTCTGAGAATCATATCTGCATTAGCAAGATAAAGGACAATTTAGGAAGATTACAAAAGCAATGATTTAGAGTACAACATAAAAATCTGCTGAGAACTAATTCGCAATGCCAGCTGCTGCTAAGCTTCTTAATCTTTATCTAGTTCAATTAAAATCTGAATGTTTGGGATTTCATTAACAACTGGGGACTTGGAAATTACATGCACTTTTACACTGTATTCAACTGCTTATGCACATTATTGGAAGTTGCCTGGAATGTCTTCAGGTAGACTGAGATATAATTAAAACTTAAGTACTTAAAGGATAATGCAGAGGTAAAAGAGGATTATTTTAATTTTTCTGTCAGATCCAATTGACAAAAAAAAATCTTGCACAAGTCAAAATGAGTTACAGACCAGTAAGAATTTTAATGCAAGTGATATTTGTAGCTGATTGTGCAATCAGATGTGCAGATCAAATAGCTTCACTGGAGGGCGGAGTGAACTGGATATTGTAATTGTGGTCTGTACTGATTGTGTTTTGTGTAGGGAAGAAAATACTTCACATCTATCGTTCACTTCTGTACTGATGTAACCACGCTGCTATCAATTAATTATGCATTTCAAAGAATCTGCAAGTAGGCCTTTCTAAAATTAAACTAAGCAAAGTGATGAACAAGCTTTTAATCACTTAATACTGTGTATAAAAAATAGTTTCTTTCCATTAATTCTTCAAGAATAATTCTTCTAAAAGATTTTTTTTTTTTTTGTCAGAAGTAGAAAGAGACTTCATTTTTTTCCCTCCTTATTGTTTTTCTTCTTTCTATTTTCTGTGAGCATGTTTGCCATCTCTGGAATGCCTGCTGGTTTAAATAAGTGGAATTAAATACATGTTGGAGTTTAGTAAATCGTAAATATTTGGAAGCAGTCCTTAAAAAGATGAAGATTTAGTTATTTGATGGTATTCTTTGATACAAGAACACTGACTGATCTTTCTTCTCCATGTAATGGGGCAGGATTCATGCTGGCAGTATTTCCAAGGAGAGCAGGATGCTGGCAGGGTGATGCCTGCTGACGGGAGTGAAGCTGGGCAGGGTTTCCCCGGGTCAGGGACAGCACCGTGGGATGTGCTGTCTAAGCTCCGGGTCAAATTCTTAGCTGGTCTAAATTTTTCTAAGTTTCATACTGGATTGGATTTCTTTCTCTTTAATTATTTAGATCTAATGATCTTGGGTGCCACTATAGGATGTGGAGATGAGAATATTTCAGAACAAATGAGGGTATTTAAGGTGGTGTAGGTACTTCAGGATAATTGGTACAAGATGTAGAGACAGCCTGAACGTGTTTAAATGGTGTATTTTGATCAAGTTAACTTTTAAAATGCTAAAATGATAAAAAAAGAAATTATTCAGTAGTGAAATTACTTAACACGTTTGGGGAAATTTTGTTGACTTTTGTCTTTAGAAGTCAAAGACTATTCTTAGCAGAAGAAAACAAGTGAGGTTTTGCCTACCTGGCTCCTTGATCTATTTTTTTTCTCCTTAAGTTGTACTTACAAAGCAAGACCAGTGTGTAGGATTGCTAACATATATAATTTCCAAAAGCTATATGCCATTTTTTTCCCCTCCATGCTTTTTAATGGAAGCAAGTGTGGCAGGGATCCTCCATAAAAGTGAAGAGTACAAGAAAGGGAAGTATAAGAATTTTCACTTGAGTATGCTTTGGCCAAAGAGAATAGCAAATGTGTTCTGCTGCCCTGTTTAACATTTGTGCCTGGATGGTTTTTTATATGCTAGGTAAAAAGAGTGAAGCTACCCTCTGAAAGAAGGTTATATTTTATGCAAGCAGTTAGCATGACGTTATGTGTATTCACCATAGTGATGGAAAACTTTCTTTATGGCTGTCTGTACTGCTGGAGGAATCATGGTGTGCTTCCAGTGTACAGCTCCTGCATGGCAAACCACAGCGATCCCAAGCTCTGCCAGTTACGCTGTTTCCCATCCGCATTTGCACAGGGTGGCATAGGTTAGCAGTATGATGAGCACACCTTGAGCAGATCTTTCACCTCTGTTCAGAGGGGTCCAGAGAGCCTTATTGGCCCCTCTTGGCCTTCTGCCAAAAACCACTGCAGTCTTGAGCATCCCTGCAAGGTGAGTGCTACATGGGCATAGCTGGAAATGGGTCTTCGAGCTGGCAGAGAAGCAGGGCTGAGTCATTTTTGTCTGGAGTTGATCCTGTGACTTGAATGAATTCATCATCCAGCTACAGCGTTCCTCGTATATGGAGCCCAGTGAGGTATGTAGTACTTCGGCTTTATAGTTCTTAATTTGTTCTGCTATGTGCTGGGATATGTGCCCTCAAAAGAGCAGAAAATCTGTTCTCTCCTCTGACTACTGAATGCATTTAGTATATAGGGGCGTTTCTTTAATTGTAGAGTTTATTTTCTGATTTCAAATGGATCAGCCATTAAGTAGCTGACATAGTACAACAATCTGGACATAAGATCCCTCAGCTTCGGTGTTTTCAAAATTTAAGGGTTTTTATCAAAGATTAAAAATAGTAATAAAAAGGGCAAAAAAAAAAATCCTTCCCTTTTTCTTTTGTATAATGAGAAAACTGAAATAAATAAAATGAAGAATATTGATATATCAGAAATGCGAACAGTAAATGTGTCGCTAGGGAGACGAGTGGGAGTTGAGAGCAAAGATAACTACAGATCTGTACATTTGGCTTCAGATATGAAAATCAGTGCCACAGATTGATCCTACAGGAGTAATAAATACATATTATCTGTAATTATTCTCAAACTTCATAAACCTTATTTTAATAACATCCTTTGCATCACTTTTTTCTGAGATCTTTCCTTTTTATGACACTGTCAAGCTTTTTAATTTTAATTTCAAGAAAATTGCTCCAGCTGTTATGGATTTCGTTTCAGCTTCCATTTGAGCATTTCTGTCATTCTCTCAGAACCTGATAAACTGTCCCACTTCTTTCCTCTTGAGGCTAAGAGTTTCCTTTGGAGAGTTCTGGCAGCAGCTTGGAAGGTTTCGGTTTCTGAGTTATACCTAAATGGTGGCTTTGTTGTTTGTTCATTTCTTTGTTTTAAGGGGACTGAAGGCTGTGAATTTGCAACTTCTTTTACAAATACTATTTTGGATGTAATTCCACCTTCCAGTATTATCCTGCAGTGGAAACTCCACAAGATTTTGAAGCTTGCACAGCTTTTGCTGCAATCACTGAAATCACGTAAAGAGTTTTATCTGTGGAACTCCAGTCGTCTGCAATACGACAAGCAAGGAATCATCAATACTACCCTGAAGGTGAAGGATCAGCCCTTTGTTAGGAGTCACTTGGTTTTGAAGGGCTGGAGGCAGACCTCTGCTCATGCATACCAGCACCTACTGGTTGCTGAGGGCTGCATCTCATTTGTGCCGATGGTTCTACCAGCAGTAATGTGGTAGCAGCAATTGCAGTTAACAAAGAAGTCTGTTCTTGTTGTTTTTGTTTTTCTGCTTTGTTTGTTTTGTTTTTGTCTGTGGCGGTGGTATTTTTGTTTTATTTTGTTTTGTTTTGTTTTAAGAGGATTACAAGTTTACCTGTGGAATGCTATGTCTGAAAAAATGTGCTTGTTCAAGTAGAAAAGTAGGAAAAAAAACGGTGCTCAAGCAAGTTGAGTAAGTACTTCTGAGTAGATGTGGGAGGCGACTTGGAATAAATCTCATGCAAAGTGTTGATGTCTAAATTTGGTAATATAAACAACATTTATTTTTTTAATTTACATTTTAGAAATATTTTTATGTCAAAATTTTATGTCAAATAGGAAATACTCTTGTTGAATGTGTTACAAAATGTTCTTTTATCAACGGACTGAGTAGCATGGTATATGTGCTACCAGCACTCCTGTGGCTGCATGTTGAGCTGGGATCGGCATCGATATTGGAAGTGTTATTGGGTTTCCTCTACTGTTAGAAGTGTGATCACATTTCACGGTGTCCTGAGGTCTGAAGTAATCATGAACTGACAGTAAGCAAAATTTCAAGTGCTGCTTTTTTGAAGATCGGAAATTAAATATAGAGCAGTGTACTCCTCTGCATATCTGTTGATGTGTTGACCACGTTTTGAGATGGAGATGCTGTTAGATCTTAAACCAGTAAATTTCAGTACTAAGTTTTCTTTGCTTTCCTAGCAGCAATGAAACAGTGAAACTTAACTCATTTACATTAGTGTGATTCTCCATCTCTTCTTCCCTAAGATGGGGTACCCAGGTGTAGGCCTTGTCTGCTCAAACAAAAAATTCTTTTACCCCTTAACTGCTACATTTTTGTCCTCTTTCCCAAGGGCTTTGCGGCACTTCTCTCATTGTGTAGCCAGAAGCATTTGAACAACCCGTAGACACCCTCCAGTACAAGATACAAGTAGATGCACATTCACATTCCTGTTGCACAAATTCGTGTGATGGGAGCTGCTGCAGCTTGGGTTTGACCTGGCTGTGCTTATGGCCATGTTGGAGACTTGCAGGAGGATCAAAACTGTGAATTTTAATGAAAAACTGAAATACTCCACTTGTCCAGAAAAAAAGATGCAATTTTCAGGTTAATGTCTGTCTCCATCCTGTTTTCCAACTTGTTAATAAACAAATAAAATAAAAATACATTTTTGGAATGAAAAATAAAAATAAACTTATAAAACTCTTCTGGTTTTTGTTTTTGTAAAAATGAAACTTGAGTAAATGTGAACAACATGCAAACAATTTCTGTCCTTGAATAGAGTATTTTTTTAATGTAATTCAGTTTCAATTTCAAATTTTATATTTTATATTTGTTAATAACATTTTTTTACTATATCTAAAGATTGCCATCTACTGGCATGTAATAGCTTTGGGGTCTGTTATTGTTCATAAATCTGAAAATTCAATAAAGTTATTTTCTCAGCTGATTCTGTGATTGCATTTTATTTCATAGGATAGGGGCAATAGTTGGGGAAACATCAACAGCATTTACTTTATCATGCCAACTACAGTGCAATATATGGTTAATTAAAAGGCCATTATAGCAAAGCACTGATTTTTCCCACGTGAATGAGCTTTCTCTTCCCCCAAATTAAGCCATGTTTCATATTCCTCTAAAAACAGAACACGTTATTTAAGTAAAAAATGTACTGTTTCTTTAAACGTTTGAAGCAATGCTGTCCTCCTAGTATATAGTGGTTTGGTGGCTCCATAAACAAGACGGGGGTAGAGCTATGCAAATTCCAAAATTGTGGGAGACTCCTCCCCCTCCTCAAGTGAATTTTTAGTTTACCCTAAAATTCCTTAGATGTCTAGACCCTAATTCATCACAGCTTCCCCTCTAGTCAGCAGAGCATGGGGACCTCTGGAGGAACGTATTAGCTGAGAAGAAGGGGCAAATTTGACCCCAGACAAGCTTTGAGCAGGTAAATAGGAGTACTGAATCACTGTTGCAAGGTTCTGTGTTGATATGCACCTGAGACTACTGCAGTCTTAAAAATTAGTGGCAGCTGTTGGTAGCTACTCCTACACTGATTTCAGGTTGGCAGAATGTACTCCAGGTGTGCAAAAGGGATTGGTCCCATGTACAGGGACCTGTTTTTCCTCAAGAAGGTCAGGGAGGGGTGGGATCTGGTGTTTGCTGGGATAAGCTGAGGATGTGGTCTGTATGTCTTGTAGGAGCTGCGATTCCAAAGCAGGTGAGTACACCCATAAGATAAGCAGAATTCTGGTTTTACCTAGTTCCTTTATATTTCTTAATGGCAAATTGCTCAGCATACTGGTTCTTCTGCGTCTTATTTTTAGATCTGTTTTTGTGAGGAAGCACTTAGGTGCCTGCATGTGGCTTTGCTTTCCCTTTCAAGGACACAGAGCCTAGAAACTTAGCTTTGCCTGTTCCTAGTCACCTGCGTGGGACATTAAAGCTGCGTAGTCTAAAATTTTTGAAGTAATTTGTAAAGGCCCATGCTTTTTTTTTTGGTGAAAACAGTGTACTTTTATCTGTGTGGAGAATGTTATGATTGCTTCTTCAAGAGAAAACAAACCACTTATACCAAGCAGATGATATTGTAAATGTGAACATACTGCTACCTTTTCCACTGTTATGAAGCGTGTAAAATACTACTTCACCAGAGAAAGTGGTCTCTACTTCAGGGGTAAAGCCTAGCTTCCACGTGATGTAAGAGCTGTTGCTATTCAAGCTTTATTGAACTGTAAAGGAAGTAGTCATGTAAAACTTGTGTAACTTATTGAAGCATTAACTAAAGCTGCCCTAGGGCTGCCTTCACACATGTGCTACTATTGTTGATTTCCTATCTGTTATTCTTATGTTGTGTAGGGATTTGCTACATTTGTATACTTGCAGCTGTCTTGTCTGAGGTCTTCACCCCTCTCGGTTTCTGCTTTTTCTGGTCAGCAGAGTGAAGAATGTAAAATAATTTAAAGACGACAACAACAAAAAAAAAATGAGTGTTTAAATAGAAATTGTCCTGAAGTTATTCTGTATGAGCCTCATAAAATATACTTAGTCTAGATAGTCAACTGTTGACATCTTACTTGAATTTCTGCTAGATAAACTACTTCCAACTGTATGTCCGTGTATGTATTTACTGGTAATTATAAATCATATTCTTGGCTGTTTAAGGCAGATAGGCTTTCCACCATTTGCTCACATAAGCCTGTTCTGTACTTTGATATATTAGGTATTAGGCATATTTTGGACGTAGAAGAGTAGGGAGATGTACTGAGAGGTCATATGGCATGAACCTATAACCTGAAGCAAAGTCGATAAAGATAATTGAATGCAAAGAATAAGAACACAAAATTCTCCCATCTTGTGTAGGTGGAGATAATTTTTGATGTGCACCAGCTTGTGGAAACACAATATTCATGTAGTGGTGCTCCTGAACTGTAGTCCTTTGTGCTCAAGGGATGTGGCAGAGTGAGTTAAGCCATCAAACCCGAGAGCTGTTGTACTGTCTGCCTTGTGAGGGGTGAGAACTCTGAGGCAAACATTCTCTTTGGTGAGATAAATGTTGGCCTTCTCAACTCTTCAAGGCAGAGGAAGCCTTTGAGAGGTAAGTGCTGACTCTTCCCTTCTATAGGTGTCTTTCATAAGTGAACGTGTTTGCAATAGAAAATAGCCCATTAATGTGGTGATTGATTGACATGAAAATGCAGTTATAGGTTTGGTAAGACAAATGCATATTCACAGAAGCTCTGATGAAATACTGTGTAGGCCATACTCTCTTATTACAGATGGTTTCCTGATTTTTAGTGTTTTTTTCTTATTATAAGCAGTCAATTGACTTCCAGTTATAATATGAAATGCAGTAAATCTTGCTGTTGTGGTGGCAGTTAATCGCAGATCAACAGGCATAAATCGTGTGAGGCAAGTCCTTGCTATTAAGAGGTGAGCCATTCATTAACTTAAGAAATTGCATTATTCTGGGCTCCTCTGTGGCATACTTAAGTCTCATTTCTCTTAAGATATTCCGGGTGCTTGCACTGGCCTGTAATACCTTTCAGTATCATTTGACTTGCTGTGGAGTGAAAATTACCTTGATTACACAGAATGGCAGAAACAGTTTGAAGTTTCTCAGTGATTTGCCCAAAAATTTTTCTTAAAAACCATATCCCAAATTGTTCAGGCATACACCTGTTTTGAGTGGGGGTCAGTAAGTGTGTTATGCTGACAGGAATGAAGGAAATGAATCCTACCTCACTTAGTCTTTCTTCTTGTTTTGGTGAGAGCAGTAATGGCTGTCCTTCTGCCCTCCATGCTGTTAGATGTTCCCTCATGTCTCTCATGTTCTTTGCCATCTTGTTGATCTTTGCATGTTCAGAGTTGTTCACTACTACCAAAGAAATCTGCTTGCTCTGGTGCGTTTAAAAAAATAAATAAATAAAAAAAGTTTGACCAGAGAAGAGAACAGGGATGGCAAGTGAATATGTGCCTCCTGGAGGTTGGAGTCCATGGTGCCTTGGAAGCAACTTCAGGTGCAGCCTCCTTCTAAATCTCTCTGAGAGACTTCTCATGTGCCAGACTTCCCAAGCTACAAAACTAGAGAGAGATACCTGAGCTGTCTTTTGAGATATTATGAATGTAAGTATATTTAAAGCTTGTGAGATGAGAATCATAAATCGAGAGTTTTTTTCACAGTGATAGTATCTTACTCTTGAAGTGGCCTGAGCTCGGCCTTAGCAAAAATTTCATGTGGATTGCTTCAGGTTTCTGAATCAGTGTTGCTTTTGTGATTCTTGTAATATTTGGGATGATTTTGGAGGAAATCTGATAAGTTGTACTAGTGTCTGCTGGGTAGATTTACCACAGAGGCTATCAATGAGGTACGCAGGATGCTTTTAGCACGGTCGATGCAGCAGGAAGCAGGGACTGTTCCTGCGGCTGCAGTATGCTTGTGGTGTTCGGGGCTGTTAGACTGGCTGCTCAGCAGACCATGGGAGAGGTCAGAAATAGAAATAGTCCACCTAGAAACAAGAGATGTCAGAGCCTTTACAACAGGCCGGGTACACATCTGAAGTCTGTATCCAGACTGGATCGCTCATTTGAGTAAAATTGTATTTACAGAATACATCCCAAGCTATTTGGCAGCACCTGAGTGTTCTAGCCTAAGAACATATATATAGATGGTGTTCTTAACTGTATAGAAAGAAATCCTTGGAATTTATTACTGCTTCTGTTTTGGTTCCCGAAAAATCTGTTTAAAGGAAGTATGGAAGGAATCTTATTTATTGAGGGGGCAGGTAAGCTTAATTATGGGAGATGATAATTAACAAATTTTAAGGCTCAACATGATTGTCATGTGCTACAAGGAGAGGTAGTTTATTCTCCTAAATCAAGTCTCTGGGAACAAAACAAATTTTGGACTGTTACGTAAATGAGCAGAAAAAAAAAAGATAAATTCAGCTTCTCAGCTGTTATTTATTTATTTTTGTTCATTCTCATTGAAAAATTCTGCATCTTTGGAAAAAAATGTCACTGCTTGCTGAAGTTAGAGTGAACTGTCTGGCTGTGATGATTTACTAGGTGAAGCCATGTCAATGATTCCAATATTTGATATTAAATGAACTTGTCAACAAGTAAAATTAAAGATGAGACTGTAACTTATATATTTTCCCTGGTTTGTTCACCAGTATGAAAAGGGTTCAGTAGAATGCCCATCCCAGTCAATGGGAGTCTTTCTGCCAATTTTGATGGGCTTTGGAACAGGCTTGTAACTATTTACAGTTTTTTGGTTTTGCTTATTTACAATACAGGGTGCTTATAGTTAATTGTATGGTTTTTAAGTCCTTTGGATAGCTGACTGCGGATAATGCCTTTAAACATAGCCTTTAATAACAAACAAAGTGTGGGAAGGGAGGGAGCTGCTTGGTCTGAAATGCCCTGCCTCTATTGGCAGTACTTGCAAGAGCAGAAGCACTTCTCTCAAAAATATAAATTTTCTTGCTGCACTTTGTCTGCCTCAACAGCTTCTTATCTGTGAACCCATGAAAAATGAGTCTGTGTCATGGATCATCTACCATTTGCATTTTGATTTGCATTCTGGAATATGGCTTAGATCTGATATAATGGGTTCCTCCTTTATTGTGGTGTCTGTCCCTGGCTACACGCTATTACCTCAGGCTTTTTGTGTGAGTCTTACGCTTGCCCTGAGCACCCCCTTTTCGTAGGTCTATAAATTACATGTATGACCTCAGGAAGTTCTTTATCATCTCTGTCACACATGGAGGAATTGCACAAAGAACTTCCTTATCTCATTATGGCATTTTCTGGATAAATTTGTATGGGGTAAATACAAAGCTGGTGGTGGTGCTGCTGCTGTCAGTAAACTAGTCTGGTAATGCTCATGTACGGGTTCAACTCTGTCCCATGTTTTCATGTGTGAAGGCATGTTTCCTGTTTGATGAAAGCATTCAGGAGGCAGTTATTGTACATATTTGCCTATTTTTAATAGGTTTAAAAAATATAAAATAGTTAAAAAGAAAAATAGGAACTATAGCATGCCTTCATTAAAATATCCAGCCTTGTTCCTCTTCCTGATAAAATGGTAAAGTTGATTAATTACAGTATTTATTTTATCAAATGATAGACTTCCCATCCCTAAATTCAGCACAATAATACTTAGAACATAATGTGTACCTGCAAGAGGGCATCCTAGGATCTAGTTACCTAAATTTATATTTAGGCAATTTATTGTTCATTATATGTAAGCTTGACCTCATTAGCAGTGGTCTTTCTATTTTTGTTGTCGTCCCCAGGATGTAATGGGGAGGATAACATCTCAATCTGTGCAATCAGACAAAGATTGTGTTGCAAAATTAGGGGAAATTGTGTCCTGAATAAGAACAGCAAATTAAATTACTGACAATGGAGTGAGTACAAAACGTTTCTGCATGCAGTGTTCTGGACAATGCACTGCTTCAAAAACCATGCAACTTCATCTGCACAACATTACACAGGGAAGAGTTACTGGATGGTAATCCGCTAAACTGAGGATGTGTGTTACTGAAAGGCTAGTGAAATGCTAATGCATTTTTTTGAGTGAAGCCAATGAAATAGCGAAACATCTAAAGAGCAAATATCAAACCCTGATATTTAGGTAGAAATAGTATTGAGAATGGGAACACTGTTCACCTGTATTTCCAGGAAAGCATTTTGTGTACAGAGAGCTTTATTTAAGGTGGTTACCTTACCACAAGAGCATACCTAAATAACGGTGCTGTGGTCCTTCCTCTGTAGGAAAAGGGCATAGGTGTGTAAAGGCAGGAGTCACTGAAGAAACATTGTACATATAAAACCATTCTGTAATAATTCTACTTAGGAACTATCAGGTTGAGACTCATACAGCACCGTATTTCAGAGCCTGTGCATCCTGACAGTACCTGAAGGGGGGAAAAAAAAAAGAACCAGAAGTTGATTACAAGCTCTAGTTCTTCCAGGACTTGCAGAACAGCTGCCTGTTGCCACATCTCTTGCTGTCTGGGAGATGTATCCCAATGTGCTGGAGGTAACGACCTTCTGGATGCTTTCTAATAAAACAGTGAAGAGCCGACTTTATCATCCTTAAAGCAAATTACTTCTGAAAAATGTTTTACAAATACCAAGGGTGCTCTTTAGTTAGGAATGTCTCCTATTAAATAGGTTTGAATGTTTTTCTGCCCTCAGGTGGAAAAGTTCTCCCAGTTTAGCAAGCTGTGTAGGAACAGATCATACAGGGAAGGCAGGAGCAAAGCCAGATCTATATTTCTGTCCAGATCTATCAAGAAGAGCAGGGCTATCAGATTGGTTTAAGTTGTCTCAGAGAAGACAGGTTTAGTAAATCCAGGTTCTTGTCTTCATCAACTAATGATATTGCCTTCATTCTTTCATCTAAAATGATCTTGGGTGAAGTTCAGTCTAGTAGTGTCTAAGTGTTTGTGTCTGCATGTTGGCAGGATGACAGCAATAATGCTGTCAGACCAGGACTGGCTTTACAGAAGGGAAATTGAGAGATTTCCTGATCAGTCTGAAGGACACACAGAGCCCAGACGTCTGTGAGTCTGTCTTGTGACTCAGCCACGTGATGGTGCAAATTCTGGTGTTGCCTGTACTGGTTACACAAACAGCACAGTTCGAGTACTTTAGTTATCTGTTTATGTTAATAGCGGATATCAACGAAAACATGAGGCTTGGCCCCAGTGTACTACTGTGGGCTTCCTGCTGACTTGTTTACGCCTTCTCATCCCACAGGTTTGTCTGTTGTCATAGCTCCCATTTTCTTTCAGTTTTTGAAAGCAGGACACGAGGTCTCTATGGAGACAGACATCAGTTCCACTCCATGCACTAACTGTAGGGGTTGCTGTAAGAGCAGAGCTGCAAACACGCGTCTTCCCTGTGGAAACCAAAACATTGCCACCTCGACATCCCAAATCCCTAATGGCTCTGGAAATTAACACTCCAAGGTCACCACGGCTTCACTGTAACAACACTGTGTGCTATTATCTTCATTGGATCAGTATTATAATAACACTAGCATAATTGCTTTGCTATAGAACATCAAACAACTTTCAGATTTTTTCATTACCTGCATGAAAGACACCAAACCTTGTTGATGTATCCTTAGAAGCAGGACTCAGAAATTTCATCTGAAATGAGAAAGTTAAACTTCGGTCTAAGCTTTGTGTAGGTCACTGGGACATGGGCAAAAAATATTTATTTTTAGCTGTGGTACTGCCACAGAGTAGGAGGATCACAAGTTCACTTATCCAATGTGTGTATGTACTCAAATGTCTTGTATCCAGAGGAGCTGTGCTGCTGAAGAGCCTTATATATATGTAAGGAATGCCTGATGGTGCATAAACCAGGTAAAGCAGCTCACTGGAGATGGGGAGCTATGTCTTGCACGCCATCTTGGTTTGGGGTTGGATGTTCCTTTGATGTGAGCTGTGTGATGGATATGGTCAGTAATGCAGCCAGGTTTGCTGCAAACAAATTCTAGTCACATCGCAATGAAGTAGGTGTTAGGGGTGCAATTTTCAGAAGTACCTGAGCAACATGGGAACCAAAATCCAATCCTGAAAACTCTGTTGGACCTAATTCCTCCCCCCACCTCCCCATGGAGGAGAAGGGTACTGATATTATATGAGAATTTATTTAATAGAGATTCCTTAATGGATTGGTTGTCCAGTCTGACACGGTACTGGAAAAAAATATCATCTTGTTAGTTTGCAGCATATGCTATGGAGCAGCAATTGAATTTTATAGTGAGTTTACTGGATAGCACACACATAATGAACCATGTGTACTTCTAATCGTAGACCGGCTAAGTGGAACTCTAGAGAGTATTTAACAAAATGAGTGATTGAAAGGTGACTTAGCATTTTGTTCAGTGTTTGGTTCAGTGTTGTGACCCCAATGAGAAAATGATTTCTGGGATCTGGTGTCACATAAAGCACCGAAAATTTGTTAATGCAGATCAACAGCTTGCCTAAAAGAATGTCTGAATGTTGTCTTTCTGGACCAGTGGTCCTTGTGCCTGTCACTAGTAAAAACAAATCTGTGTAGCATCAGATTTACAGACAGAACGGTGAGACTGACCGTATGGTATGGGTTATGAAACGAAGGTCGTGTTCTGCCATCCGATAAATCTGCTTTCTGTCAACCTCTTTGTATGTGACAAAATTAAAATTAATTCAGATGAAGTCATCAAAGAATATTTTGGTGAGTGGAGAGTTGGTGCAATAATTCCTAACCTGCCGTGTTGCTCATGGGAGGGAGGGAGCAGTCCCCAGGGCTGCTGGCTAGCAATAGAAAGGCACTACAGCTCTAGGAGTATGCTGCGATTGCTTCTTGCTTCCCACCAGCTGCTTAGGGGCAGGTTCTTAGATCTCTTTATGCATAGGAGCATATCAGGTTAATACCAGCTCCCTTGGAGTTTTGTACAGCTCAGCTTCTTTGCATATTTTCATAAATGAAGACAATTAGGAGGACAAGAACCACCTTTACATTGTAATTTAAGTTGGTTTTGAGGCTCTTGGTGTAGTCTATAGAGACAGGAAGGTGTCTCCAGAGACATTAATTTTATTTTAAGATTGTCTCTGATTTAGGTCATCCCCTGGGAATGTTTACTGGAAGGACTCATTTGCTATGTGCTCTGTCCTGTGCGGATGTATTTGGTTTTATTTCTCTGAAGATACTTACTTTTAGAATATCCCTGTTTCTTTAATACGGGTGAAACCCTTCTCAAATTGTAATGATTGCTTAAGGCTGTGACTTTGTTTGGCCTGCACGTAGTATTGAAAGAGTGTCATAAGATTGTACTCCTTACCCTAGGAGGAAAAAATTAATAGAAAAGTCTTCTGACTTACTAACATACTTCTATTTTCTAGTAACTTATAGGTATGAGCAAATAAGAATAGGCACCAAATCAAATAACAAAATTTTGAAAAGGTCAAATTAATATATTTTTTACAGCTATCTTTCACAGTGGATGAGGTATTAAAATTCTGATTACAATCCCCTCTCACGAGAACTTATAATGAGAACAGGAACCAGCACATTATGAATCCACTCTCCTGGTGATAATTTTAACTAGAACAGTGGCTGGTACAAATGTAATTTGCTCTTATGACAACTTAAAGATTGAAATCTGGCTGTTATCATGTGGCCTTCTTGTGCCATATCTAGGACAGTTAGACTAGTTAGAGTGCAGCATCTTACTGTTGAGAATAAGACATTGTGGAAAGGTATGGTTGTAAACTTCCTGAGTCTACCTTGTCACAACTGCTGCCTTTGGTAAAGTTCTTCTTTCAGTTAAGATTGGGTTGAAAAGGATGTTAAAAAGTAGTCCTGATTTGTGTTTGTTTAGGACAGATGGCTAATTTAACTTGTCTGATCTCAGTTTCTCATTGGACTACATCCAGTCATCCTTGGTAGTCTAATATCTGAATTCAACATTTCCTGAAGCCATCAGATGCGAATAGCAAATGTAATTAAAAGACTGCTTCAAACTGTAAATATCCATTAAAAAGTGTGATTTTTTTGCTAATAACATTTGTGGAGCTTTCGTTATTTTGAGGAGTTTTATCTGCGCTGACAGTAAAGACTGACACTAAATATGGTGAGTGGTTTTATTTGTGTTATTTTTCCCCTGCTGCTTTCAAGTATCTTAAAAAAGACACAGTAATACGCCTGATGGTCACAAAACTTCTTGCCCTTGTTTTAGCAGGGGAAGGGAGGGATGGAAGGATTTTAGGAGTTGGAGTTGTCTAAGATTTAGCAGTAGACACAGTGTCAGTCCTATCCTCTGGAGTTCCCCATAGCTGTCTAGACAGAGATTGGAGCATTTTGTACACTCCACTATCCTTTCGGGAGCCACTGATGGATGTGACCTGTGTGACTGTCACAGAAGACTTTCCTATGACAAAATTACTGTAACCCATCAATTTAAGGCAGCTAGTTTTATTATATGAACTTTCAATGCAAGAATTATGTGTGATCTCTGTCAAAAAAAAAAAAAAGATTATAGCCCATTCTTAATAAATATTTGTGACTGGGGAAAACCCTGGAACAATTAAAATCTGCATTTTAGTCCACAGTGCGTATACATCATGAATAAAGCCCTGGCTCCACTGAAGTCGGCAACAGAACTCCTTATTGATTGTGACTGGATCATTAGAAAACCTGAAATTATAAAATCCATGTTACTTGATCTTTTTTTTTGTTCAAAATGCTCAGCAAATTTCCTTTGCCCAGAGCATCTACTCCATATGGAGTTCTCCCCATTCTGCTTGTCTGCGTCAGGTAAACTGCCTCTTGTGTATCAGGTAATAGCTTACTGTAACTGGCTTTTCTGGCATTTCCCCCATGGGATGTACATCTTTATTAAGATGTCCAGATGAACTCCCATCTGAAGAACTGCAGCTGGAGAGTTTGCTCTTAGCACCTAGCTCATGCATACCAAATAATTGGTGCTTCCAGGATCTGCACCAGTATTATAAATGCTTAGAGGTGTTAATGATGATCTTTATCCCAATCATAGACTTAATAGAAGATTGTTCTGATAGGCCGTAAGATGTATATAACTACTGTTAGGGTGTCTTTACAAGGATTGCTTTAAGTATCTATCTATTGGAAAGTAATAGCTGTTTTTGGAATTATTAAGCTGTAGACACTAATAGATCTTTCTCATAAATAATGTTTTTTTCATGAACTGTCCACGTTTTGTGAAACATAACATTCTTCACACTATCTAACCATATTTTTGGTGTTAATCTTATAAATGAGAATCTAGACCGCCGAAATTGGCAAGTTTTGTATCCAAGCTCTCTATCCTTCTCACTCATGACAGTCTCAGTGCAGGTTTTCTATTCTAAACATTTCTTTAGTACCAGACTCTTGTATTATTAAAAAAAAAAAAAATCGAAATATAGATCTTGCAATAAGCAAAACTGCAGTCATAACATGTCTTGAATGACGAAATAAAGGTTCTAAGAGTATAAGCAATAAATTGCTTTCCATAAACCATAGATTAATTGAGCAGTAGCAGCAGATTATTCTATGAAAGAACACTCATGCTGTGTCGAAGTGCGGTACAGGTTGGTTAAACTGAGGTAATAAACGCTACTATGGATTAATTGTTGAAAACATAATTTTATGTGGGGAGTACCTGTGAGTAGTTAATCCCAGCAGCATGTGCTGGTTGGTGTAGCACTGTGAGGTAACGGGGCTGAGTTGTGGAGCAAGAAGAAGGGAAGCAGCTGCTGTGTGCTGCGCTTGGTAGCGCATCAATGTACTGCAGCAGCCAGGTGCCATGCGTGTCTCTGCATGGGTCCCAGCTCAGTATTTCAGGGAAGTGTGTAAAAATAAAAAGTTTATAGACCCTTATGAACATGACTGAAATTACTGCTGTAGGCTATTGAGGGAAATATGGTGTGAAAGTAGGGTGCATAATACTGAAATATCCTTATTTATGCTACTGTAAAGTGGAGAGGGGGGTGGAGGGATGTGTGTGGTACTGACTCCCTTTTGCATTTTGGCAGTTTAGGGGCTGAGACCGGAGTTCCTGTTGGTGGGTGCCAACTCTTATCTTCATGTGTGGTAGCTAAGAGCTTCAGCTGTCCTATTCCCCATGTCAGTCTGCAGTTGCCCAACACAGGCACCCTCTTCTTGCTGTGTCTGTTACATGCACTCACTGGGATAAACTAATGTAAAACTGACCTAGTATCAGAGGGCTGTAGATGAGCTCAGCAGCCCAGTTGCACAAATGCCAGACTTTTCTGCTGAGCCACAGCGCTTGAGTGTGCAGGTCTCAGCTTTAAGATGCTGCAGCAGCCCTTTAATCAAGCCTGATGCACCAGTGCTGTCTGTGCAACTTTCCTGTTGGAGCAAGATGTGCTTTGCTGTGGATTTTGCCTTTGCTGGGAGTCTATTAAGACATTAGTATTTGTAGTGTAGCTCTTGGTGCCCAGAACAATTTCCATTCCATGGGAGTCACCCTGATGGTAGATGTTGATGCTTCCTGGTATTCAAATCACTTTCTACTGTAAGTCAGCGTAACATCATCAAAATTCGGCTTTCCAACTGGAACAAGTGGGAGGTGGTTGATCTTTGGCTTACAGAGGTTCTGGGAATCCCTCGGTCTGCATTCTGGGAAGGTCACAAAGTTCTTGTGAACTGGCGGCTGCTCAGCTTCTCCAGCCAAAGAAGCTGCCGGCAGCAGAGTGGGGGAGTGAGCCATCTAATGTCTTGTTTTCTGTTATTTTCATGGCTATCTGGGCTTAACTGTGGAGTATTTTTGGTGCCTCAGAAGAGTGATGCAAGGTTTATTTCTGTCAGATGCAAAAAAGAGATAGGAAGTGCTTGAGTTTTCACTTAAACTTCAGAAGATCTCGCAAGGAAGTAGAAAATTCTGCAATGGCTAATCTCCCATAGGTTTTAGCAGGATGCAAGAATGATCTGTTTTAATAAATGTGATGACTGATACTATTGCTGAGTGAAACTAATAAGGTAAAGTATGTTAACAAGCCAGAGCTTCATATTTGTCTGGAGTAATAACCTGAAAAGTCAGCAATACTGGACAAGTCTGACCTCTGAAAATGTGAATATATTTACATGATTTGATATGTAATGTTGAAGTCAATTGTTGGAGTTACCCATTAACAAATTGGCTTTATATATGGAATAAAAAATAATAGGTAACATAGAAATGCACATTTTATTTTGGCTTTCTGTTTTTAGGATTAAGCCACATATTCAGCATAATAAGGTAGCAATAACCTTCTTTTGATTTGATGATATATGGCACCTTTTATGTAAACGCATGAAAAGTGCTTACTGGTATCATGAGAAAACAGCACCTTAGGGAGATAGCTAGGCAAGGCAGACAGCTGGAACCCATAATCTCCTCAAAGTCTCATTGTCTGTGGATCACCATGTCTACCCTACAGTGCTGTAAGATGCTTTTTTTTTTTTTTTAATTATGCAAAACAATAAATTCTTTGAAAATTTTGACTTCAGAATTGCTGGTAACCGTGAAATTTAACCGTGTGTGAAGCCAGATGTTCAGCAGAAATTGTTCTTGGGTTAGTGCTTGGCAGAACTTGGTTTTGTGTGTAAATATGAGATTTCCTTTTTTTTTATTTTGACATTTAAGATTAATTGTTCCATCAGTTTAACTGAAGTTTAATTTAACTGGAGGAATACATGTATGTAATCTATTTGACAGTAGTTTTTTTCCAAGTTAATTTAAAAGAAATGTAACTGCATCTTTAACTGAAGTGAGTCTGGCTTTGTGGGTATTTGCATTGATTTAATTAGATAAGCTTAGAAAAAAAAAGAAGGGCAACTTCAGTGAAGATGGAGTGACTGTATTTTTCTGTTTCAAAGAGTAAGCCTCTTGAGAAATGTTTCTGTCTGCCTGGTGGTTGTGCCTCCTCATTACTGCTGTGCGTTGGTGTTTCCAAGGCTGCGGTCGGCGCGGCTTCCTTACAGGGTTTCCTCCAAGCAAACTCACTGAACTTAGGAAGCATGAACTGTGTTTTCAAAAAGCAAAGTTAGACCAATCTTAAACCCTTTTCTCAACCATTCTTCTCGTATTTTACTTACTAGGAAGGTGAAATACCTGGACTGCCTCTAGCACACCAGTGATCCGCAATAGTTTAGCGTGATGGAGGCAGTGCAGAGCCCAGTGCCCCAAGCGGTATCCTCTGCCTGCTCCCGGCTGTGCAGTACTGCACTGCTTATGTTGAGGGAGCACTGCTCTTGCTGCTAATTGCAGAATATCGAGCTCCTAGCGTGGTGAGACAGTGCAGTGAAACAAAAATTACTGTTTTCAGTCAGACATCCTGCTCCCTGTTGACTCAAAAGCTTTAATGTCACATTGCACGCTGCTGATTCCACAAGTGTTTTAGAGAGGATTGTCATGGATTCGGATACCTGCTAGAGATAGATGGCTGTGTTGTATGTTTGTCTGTCAGCTTTAACAACATGCTAATTTTTCTGGACATTGGCATCACTTTCTCCCAGAATTCTAGTGCCACTTGCAATGCTGGCTCTGGTCTGGATCTAAGGGGCACCTAGGAGAAAAAAAGGTGTTTGAGCTTTAATTGTTAAAATCTTACTTTCTGGGAGTCATCCAGGAGGGTGTTCCATTATCTCTGCAGCTAGAGGTGCTACTGAACTTTTCAAAGCCAGCTGTTGGACTTAACAATGTAATTTGCACCTGAAACTTTTTTCTTCTAACAGGTGATAATGGTTAAGAGTTGGATATTAAAAATCTGTTTGTTGGTTTTTTTTCCAAGCTTTTATTTTTCTCACCAGCATGAGGTTTTAGCCAGTCATCAACACAGGCAGAATGGCTGTGTACCTTGATGCCTCTTTCTGACATCTTAAATGTCCTGTTGCAAGCAGCAATATATGGGTTTCTATATTCAAGTCAAGCTTTTTATGTCTCACAGAACTACCAGTTATTTCATAAAGCCTTGAGCTTTCCTCTTCTTTAAAGTTCCTCTGAATATGTATCCCTGAACAGAGACAACAGTTGAAGTTCCTCATTGCATGACTTCTTGTAAACATTTCTTATGTGATATTGATTTTACGTTCCCAGTATTGTAAGGTACATCTTCATGAAACTGGACTTGCAGGTCAGGCTAAAATTGTGTGCTGAGATGCTTTTTCTTAGACAATTTATATCTATCGCCTGTTGGCAAGAGGATGGATTATTTGGACTAATTGTTCTAGCCTACCTCTAATTTCTCCAGTTTTATCATAACTAGAACATTAAAAATTATAATGGGCAGTAACTTTACGTGCCAGCTGCTAGACGACTCATAAGTTCTACTCTGGGACCAATACTTTCTTTCTTACATTTTATTCATTTTTTATTCTTAGTTATTCTTGGTTTTAAAGGTTTCTTATTTCTTCTTTTCCACATTAACATGCTGTGTGATTTTCTAGTCTGTGTTGTTAAGGGATATTGGAAGAATCCGGAGGTAGAGAAGGACAGACGTGTAACCTCAATGGGAGGGATAGATGGTGCTTTAATAACAGTAACGCTTGTGGAATTTTAATAAGTTTTCTCTAGGTTTGGTATGTTGATACCATCTTAAGTAACAAGAATTCATGTAATGTTGTGTTGAAATAGTGCCTTAGAGCCTCGTTGTTGTGCATAGACACCAAAATTGGAGTGAATGATCTTGTGTTGTTAGGCTTTCATTTTCAAATGGTCGTGGGTAATTGATACAGTCATTTTTCAGGAGGATTTAATGGTCATTTTTTGGTGTTATCTGAGAAGCTATAGATTCATCAAGTCTTTCTCCAAGGTCTTGATACCTAGAGTCATATGAGAATACTTAAATTAAAGGAATTATTTTGGATTCCAGGTTTCTTGTGTGCTAGTTTCTTTCCTGATGTGCCTTACCTGGAAAAACAAGGTAGAGGTGGGGGGGGGGGGAAATATTGCAGAGGTGCACTGAGCAGCTGCACTCCATTTATGAGGATTGCAATCCTGCTCAGGATTGTAGGGTAGTTTAAGTTGGATGGAACCTTGGCTGATCAACAGGTATCAGTTCTGCTCAATAGTATGGGCTGGCTAAATTAAAGCTGTTTCATGGGTTTGATGTGGCTGCATCACAGAGCTTTCTGGTGGGATAAAACAAGCGGCTTCTGCTCCCCTGTCCGTTCTTGTGCACCATTCCTGCATTGCTTCTAGGTTCTCTCTTAGGTTCTAGTCCGTTGTTAACTCACACAATAAGAACATGGATTGCAGATATAGATGGTGCATGTAACACGTGTTACAATTTCCTAAGAATGAACAGGATGACAATGATGAACATCTGTGCAGTTGTGAAAAGCTCCTGAAACTCTGCACATGTGCAGAGAGCAGGACATCTGTCTTGTTTGAGAGACTAAAACCCAATTGACAGAAGGATGCCACTTCGGCCAGTACAGAATACGGGCTGCCTGATGGAGGGGCACCAGTGTGTGCGTGGCAGGAGCCTCATATTGGTCCAGCACAGCTGAGGTCAGGCAGCTTGTGCAAGTGCACTGCCTGTGCTCAACCCACCTGCATGATACAAGTCGTGAAGTTGCTTGCTCTTTGGTAAAGATGCTTGAGGTGGCTTTGGGAGACACACATTTGTTCTTGCTTAGTTGCTTAATTTGTGTGATGAGACTTTTTTTGTTGCTTTTTTAATATTGAAGTCACAAAGCTTGAAAAACATGTGTAAAGTGTCAGTGTACCACTTTGAAATGCTCCCATCTGGGAGAATACTTGGTATATTGCAACTGTATTCTCCTTTTAAATCTATAACCTTATTTAAGAAAAAGTACCTAAAGAATTTACCTGGAGAAATACTTCCAGAACACAGTTCCTTGTGAAATGTTAATGAAATTCTGGCTGTGACCAGCTCTGTATTTCTCCATTCAGGAACACAGCAGTAACTCTCCTTAAAAACTAATGTTTGATTTTTATGACAACGTTTGGGGGGGGGAGGAATTCTGATTAGGCTGCTCCAGGCTTGCCCTTTTGCTTTCCTCTTTGCTTTACTGAGCGGAAGGTAGCAGGGATGATAGTTGCACAGAAGCAGCTCTGTGTCTCCACATTCTTTGGAAATAAACAAAATATCCTGCCCTCGCAATAAATGAAACTGCATGGGCAGCTTTCTTAGTTAAATAACCAATGGGCTGTTTTATGTTTTTTATTTAGAGCAGGGAAAGAAGTAATTTTGGAATCGGGTTAGTAAATGCTGCAGTCTAGCAATTAGGGAATTGATTAGGGGACCTAGTTCACTATAGCATAGTCCATCTTTTGCCATGACTGTAAATATCTCTTTATTGCTCAATTCTACAACAGCATGAATCGGAACCCTGGACACTTGTAAGAAATCAGCAGACCATGCAGTAGGCTCATCTGTTTGTCTTGCTATCTTCTTTTAAATGTTTATTCTCAACAAAAACAAGTTGGTGACAGATTAGAAAGCGCAAATGGTACAGTAATGTGTTTGAAGCTGAGAGCTTTTAACATTTGAGCCCTTGGAGTGGAGGATTTGGGGATAAGGAGACTTTACTTATAGGTTAGATTTTGTTCTGCGCTTGGCTTTTTTTTTTTTTTTTGGCTTGGTTTTCCCATAGCATTAGTGGATGGCAGGTTGCTTGCAAGTAAAGATACTTAATTCTAGGGTCTCGAGCTCATAAAACACTTCTAAAAATGCAAAGGCAGCACTCACTGGAGGCCCTTTGGCACCCATGACACTGTGTCAGGATTATGGATTACTGCCAGTCGTGCATTTCAGTCTGAAAAATTGTGAGTTTTAGCTTTCTGAGAACACATTGATTGTAAGAGCAGTCCATGCCACTTAAACTACTTAAACTAGGCACCCTGGGCCTCCTGAATTCACAGTAGCTATATGCTTCACTTGAGGTTTGCAGCGTAACTTTGAAGTGATTTTGTGAGAAAAGGAATAAAAATGGGACTGTAATACTTGAAAAATATATATCGAAAAAGACTGTATATGTTGCTTATGTACAGTGGATTTCCTGTTTGTTCCCTCAGACTTGAAAGTGGGCAATTGCAAGGCCAAGGGAAAGTGTATTTACTAGAGCCAAACAGAATCTGAATCAATTCCAAAGTGAACTTTTATACCCCTGGCTTTTGAAACCTATATTAAGCAACTGGGAAAAAGTATTAATGAAGTTAATGAAAACTCAGGCAGAGTCTTTGCTATTAGGGGCAGGACTGACACTTGCAGCAGCATCTTAGCCCTTCAGGAGAATGTGCCATGCTGGGGGGGGCAGCTGCATGCAGCAAACCAGGGGCAGTAGCGGTGAGAGTGGGGCTCTGGGTGGGCTCCTGTGTTGCTGCTCTGTTTGTCCTCATGTCCTGGAAAAAATTAAAATAAAAAGCTACGACCTTAACAGCTAGCACCAGTGTGCTTCACTTGCAGAAGGCACAGCCCTGTCACTCTATACAAATACACACCTACCTGTATTTGGAGACAGGTTAAGAATAAGGTGTTTGTTTTTGTAATGTATTTGACACTTCTTCCACTCACGTTAACAAAGAGGAAGAACAATGCTGGGTGTGGACTCCCACGATCATTCTCTGTGCTGCCTAAATATAAATATCTATGGCAAATCACACAAGGATGCTTTAATGGCAGTTGTCAGAGACGTTTAAAATGGATTAGACCTTTTCAGTTTTCTCTCTAATAATGAATATTTAGTGAGACTTTTAAAGCTGTTAGCTATTAATTATAGTACCTAAAAATATGATCATGTTCAGTCAAGTAGGAATCGGCACATGACTACATGCTGAAGTATGTTCTGTCTAGCTTTAGTGATACAGCTTACTACTTTATGCTTTCTTTATAAATAGAAGAAAAATTTAAGTGATGACAGCTGGTGATGAAGCAGCCTTGCAATTGAAAGTTGTAAGCGGGCTAAGAATATTAAAACTAAGGAGGTAAAAGGATGGATTAATAGTTAAATGTCCTGATACTTAAATAATATATGGTAAAATTAGATTAGCGGAAACTTAGTTTCATTACAGACATTAATATTGTTCTGAGGCTAGAAACTCGAATGTGGAAATAAAAGGCTAGTGTTTGCATTACTAAAAATGCAGACCATTGTCCTTTGCTGGTGTTGTCGCTGCTTTGTGCAGATAAGAAATTGCCTTTCTCTTTAAATTCGTTTATACTACCAGGGGTTACTCTTACAGATTGGAAATAAATAGGGTTATATTTCTGCAGCTAAAATAAATGTTTCTACTGTTGAAATAAATGACTTATTCCAACAATAGAAAGCTGATTATACTATTGATAAAGAGGCTGTCAGTCAAATAATTCTCATTTATGTATTCAAAAATCTTAACTAATAGTGCAATGAAAAAAGCTCTAGTGGCTTTATTAAATTCTTGCTTTTCAGGGTAATTTCTTTTCTCTTTGTAGCTGGAAATCATCTTCTGTTTGCAGCTTGCAGTTATTTCCCTGAGTAAAGCGTTGGTGGGGAAGGTTAGGGTCTTTATGCTTTGGTTTCTTTGTGTTTGTGTGTTGTTTTTTTTTCCTCCCAGTGCCTGACTAACATGGGTGTACCTGGCCCATGGGATCTCTGATTCCTTCCAATATTTGCTGGTCTATTTACTTTAGAAGAAATCAGTTCTTCAGAAGACAGCTTGGCGATACCTTTGTGCTCCAGGGAAACCTGCCCCACTAACCCCTTTTAGGAATCTGTTAGTCAACTCCCACCCTTTGCAGGCTCTGCAGACCATCCATCCTGCATCGCTGCTGGGCAGTGTGCTGCTCTTGCCCCTGGTTTCCTGGCTGTGGGACTTACCTCCTCTATGTCCTATGGTGCTAGGCAGGAGAAGTTGGGTATGTAGGCAGCACTAGTTTTGTGTGTTGTCCTGCATGGTGCATGTCTTCTCCTGGTGGGCTCATCTGATTGCTTTGTTGAAGGTGTCTTGCTCTGGTCATTGAGGCTGATTGCGACTCTCCATCCAAAGCTTAGGGTGAGATGAGCCTCACTGAAGCATTGCACAGTCGCATAGGATAAGTCTGGTCAACCTGAGTCCTACGCTCTGTCTTTTGTGTATCGTGGTCTGATGTCCTAGCCAATGGATCTTCCTTTCCCTGTTTGACCCAGCCAGGGATATGGCTGCTGGACAGCCCTGGCACTACATCTTCCTTTAGGGGTGTACACCTTGTTCAGGTGTACAGCCCGCCAGCTCAGCTGGTGGCAGGAACGGGACCAGAGCCATTCCTGGTGCGTTGGAGCACACTGCTCTTCTTATGGGAGCCACCGCAGCTCCAGAGGGGATGGTGGGGGAAATTGTAAGCTTGTCTCCTGTGTATTTGAATGGTTTCCCAGTTAGATTTTTGCTGTAAGAAGTGTAGAAAAAATGAGAGCCACGACGCATAGAGGGGAAACCTGATGAGGAAGAGGGGAAAAGGAGCCCAAGAATTTATACAGAGTCCACCTGTGTGTGCATGCGCATTTATTTCTACTTAAGAGCTGACACTCCTCAAAGTACTCTCATTTGATAGCTCTCAGTGCCCTAATGATAATTACATTTACACTAAATGTGGAGCGGTGTCAATACTGATATACAAATAATTCAAGTCTGCCAGCCAGCAGTCTTAACTAATCAAATGGAGATTGCCCCCTGTCTCTTCCAGTGAAGACAGAGAAGAACTCATCTTCTTTAAGCAGGAGCAACAAGCACTGTGAGTGTGATGGCCCTTGAAGCCGGTGACAGCGATGTGACAACAATATTGGCTGGCTAGATGGTTACCCCAGCCTCGCGTAGGATTGTGTTTGTCAAAGGGCTATTTTGAGCATCAGAGAACTAATTTTTTTTTCACTCTTGCTCAATGCACAATGTTTTCCCACTCCTCCCCTGGTAGAGTGTGCTGTTGTTACTCAGGGAACGTACAGTAAAGGTTTAATTTTTGAAACATCCTGTACAAGGAATAGTAAGTCACAATGTTTTATGTATAAACCAAAAGTACCAGATCAAGCCCAAACTCTGAATCAGAAACAAATGTCTGTTAAGGGTGCCCTAACAGGGAAAAATGATGTAGAAAGGAGCAAGCAGGCTTTGTCTGTAGCCTGAAGAAAGTTGGGCTGACCAGCTGTGGGGTCTGAGGTCTAGTTGTGTAACTTAGAGAAAATTGTTAGTTTATAAATTGTTCAGATATAATAGCAGTGATTTGGATTTTATATATCTCAGACAGAAAAGTTTCCAATCTCATTCCCTGTTGCAGCCATATTCCACAAGCAAAATCTACTTCCTCTCCTTTTTGGAAGGAAAATAGGCTTTAACCTTGAGGTGCTGAAACAGCAAAGAAGATACTGTGCTCAGATACGGGTCTGTGACCTGTAACAGGTGTGAGGGGCTGCAGAAGTAACCTGCTCTTACTTCACAGCATAAAGTGGAGGGAACCTTGCTGAGTGCTAATTAATTGTTGCTTTCATGCAAAATAATTCTTACCTTCAAATGGCCTTGAAAAGAGTTTGCCCAGTCTTCTAATTGAGTAGAAGTTGTTATTCGATTACAGCTTCATAAAATGGGATCTAACTCCAAGGTCTGAGCTTATTAAAATTCTGGATTTTAAATGTAAATGTGTTTTCTACTATTTAAGCCTTATTTAATTTAAAAATAATCCTATCTGTTTCAGTGTGTTATAGTGGAAGTTGGGGGGGGGGATTGTCTTTTTTTTTTTCCTTTTTCCTTCTACAGAATACCTTTTTTATTTTTGATATCACCTCTGGTCTCTTGGGGGCTCTGCCTGGAAGACTTCTACAGAACTAGTAATATCATCCGGCTCTGTGTCATGAACTTGCTCCTCACATAGATGCTCACAGTGGGATGGGGACAGCACTCAAGCACCATCGGCAGGAGAAGGAGAACCGGCAGCCAAGGTGGATATGAGTACTTGGATGAGACCAGGCTTGCTCCAGACAGCCTCCATACAAGGCTTATTTCATCAAGCTTATCAGCAATTTTGAGGGTGCAGAAGTCCATGTTAGAGTACAGGTGATATAGGCCAGCTGGCACCCTGAGTTATGGGATGGCCAACTTGCCTTTAAGTGTGTCAGTACCTATGTGTGAATATGTACACTTGCTTTTGTTCATCCTCTTGAACAGTGGACATCATCCTGAGAAATGGAAAGAGTTTTGTACAAAAGGAACCACCCACTCAAAACACACAAATGAGACTCTTTAATATGTAATACTTCAAAACACAACAGAGCACAGGAAATTTCCAAGGAGTTCCAGAGGTTTCAGTGTTTATTATGGTGACAGGTAGAACCAACTGAGTTTAAAAGCCTCAGTTGGCTCTCAGTTCTGGAAGGTCCTCATTTGTGATTATAGTCATGATGATAAAGCAATTAAATGCCAGTGCACATATATTTCCATGTCTGTGAGGCTTCTGGCGTAATTATATAATCAAAAATGCCATTAAAGAGCAATAATGTTATTAGCGCATCACTTGGAAATGCACAGCTTGGATGCCAAGTGTACAAAACAACAAAAGTCCCAAACATACTGCAGTGTTTAGTGTAGGACATGCACGATTGGCTGGTGCAATTGAGCTCTCTGCTGATTCCTAACGAATAGCAATTACCTAATCTTGTATGGCACCTTGATATTTCAATGTTGCATAATTAGAGTAGAAAAGAATGTAAGTACAGCTTTTGTGCTTTATATTTCCAAGCTGATTAATTTTAGGACTATCTTTAAAACATTTGTGGTTCTGTTATGGTGGGAGCCCTATTCAACACTGATGTGGTCTGGTCTGTTCACGAAACCTGTTCTGGATCTTGTGACCAGAACTGTCTCCCTGTACATTAAGACCAATTTGGTGCTGAGGTGAGAATTTATGAGGTCCTGGGTCAACTAATCATCATTTACATTAGAGCTTTAAGCTTAGCTCATAGGAAAGTGAGTTTTGAGTAAGTTCTTAATTTCTATTGCTGATACAGAGCATGACATGCACTGGCGTCAGCTATTCTGGCTGAACCATAACCAGTTGAAGGTACACTGATTGCTTCAAGGTTAGACAGCATTAAATCGATGAAGACCTTGATGCACATAGTTTACTTCTTAAACCAGAAACATGGATGGAGCTAGCAAGTCAAGTGAATGTGAATCCATCAACTTTATTTCACAGATATTAGGGTCAAAAGAGCCAACTAGAATTTTTTTTAATTTCCTTTGTAGCACGTCAAGGAATGAAGGAATGTCATTCTAATTCATTCCTGTATAAGGTCTAATAACTGTATTTAACTAATGTATAAATGTGTTACAATAATGCCTGTGTCTATCACAGATTGAAATATTCAGCTGTATTTCTATGAATGTTTGAGTGGAACAATTCTTTTTTCTTAACCTTCTCCTTTCTCTGCAGAAAAGAAATATGACTGAAAATAAATATTTAAATTAAAATGAACATGTTACTGAAATTAAAGGCAAATAGACAAATATAATGCTTTTCTACATTTTTATTATTAAAGTGCTAGCTGAAATGTATTTGTGTAAAATATTTTGATTTGTGAACAGTGTACTTTGGAGGAGATTTAAAAAAAAAAAATAAAAAAAAAATCCAACCATACCGAGCTTAATGGTACCAACTCCAAAACCATGGGGAGAAAAAAATCATTCTGATCTTATTTCCATGACTGGGGGGGAAGCATCTACTAATTTATTTTGTGTGGTAGATCTCTTCCTACCTGTTCTCTGTCAGGGGCTGAATTTGGATCATTTGCTTTTTTTTCCCCCGCATTGATTTCTGTGTGTGTTTGTTAGGAACACACCATGTCAGTTTCTTCAAAAAGCATTTTGTCTTAAGTATTTGTAAACTAAGGAGAGATGATAAACAGAAATGCACTGTGACTTTACATTTAAATTAATCTGTATTGATTGTGATTAATGTAAAATACAGTTGTAAACAAACACTAATATCTCCCAGGTATGTAACTCAAACTATGAACAGAAATGTTCTGTGCCTGTTAATTTATTGTAAATACCTTTGATGCCACAGAATATCTTACATCTCCAACTAGTTAAATCCTCTTAGCTGGGAATCTTTGTAGCTTGGAAAATCTAAAACCCAAGTTTGGCATAGTCCATATTTGAAAACAAACAAAAAGATGCTTAGTGATAATGCCAGTATGCTAGCTAGAATCTCTTTGTTCAGTATAACCGTGTGCAAGATAAGCCTTGTAAAAATATAAAGACATTTCCAGAGTGCGAAGTCTATATTTTATTCCAAATTCTGCATGCAGATGCATTTCTGTTCACATATATGAATACGTTCAGTCAGTGGCACAATACTTTCTTGTATCTACTTAGATGTGCTTCATCACTACTGAACAACACACAGGCTGCTTTGGTCCTATCACTCCATTGTTGAGATAGTCCTGAAGTACTTGGAAGTTACTTTGAGTAAGGGAGGGGTCTCAGGATACCTAATTCCATTTAATCATATCAATGGAAGAGTACTTGTTTAAAGATAGTAACTTGTATTCCCTACCTTTAACTTTTAACTTTTTTTTTTAACTTTTTGATGATTTGTGTGAGGGACAAACGTGAAAAAGTTCTAGATGTAGAAGCGTTTGAGGGAACAGCTAAAACCGGTCATGTAAGAAACTCAGAAAATACATAATGTGTTAAGACATATCTGAAGGAAAAATATTCCAGAATTTGACCTCTTCGTTTGACTCTTGAGATCATGGTTTGATTCATGGCTCCCGCCGCTGTATCACCACTCTTTTGTATGATAGAGGAGGGCATGCCAAGAAGCAAGGGCTAGTCAGTGACTCTGAACTGATACGTGGAAGGTCAGGCTGTGACTGCTGGCCTTGAACTCCAAATCACCTCTGGAAACTTAATAGTACCCTGCATGAAAGGGGCGAAACATTTAGAAAGGAGGTCAGGCATGTAATTAAACTCCAATGTAATAGTTTTGCTTGTAGTCTTTTTGAAGTCAGAAGTTAAAAATATATCAAAAAGCAAATGAACATTGTACATTTATTTTCACTGATAAAAACAAAACACCTTTTTAGAAATATTTTAAGAAACAAATTGCCCTCTAAGTGAGTGTATATTTATGTCTTTTAAGGCTTTTTTTTTTTTTTTTTTTAGATGTGAGAGTAACACCAAATAATGGTGCAAAAGACAGTCTGAATTACTTGCAATTAATCTGGCTAAAAAAGCACAGATAGCGTGGTCGGGGGGAAGAGGCAGCATGGAGCTGGTGCTGCCTGATTCATCACAGCAGTGCCAGCCCTTCTGTTGTGTCTGGAGCCTGCTTCGGTTTGCCACTGACTACGGAGAGCTCTGTTCTGTACAAGGGATGCAGCCAGCTCAAAGGCACCCTGCCACAATGACTTTGTCTCAGCATGTACGTCCCAAATCCAGCAGCCTAAATAAACTTATTGTGGGCTGATAGCCATTGCAGATCCGTTAGACACACTTGCAGCCCAGGCTTTGTGAGAGGAGAGCGAGCCATGTGTGGGTTTGGAGTAGGGGGTGGATTCTCTAGCTTGGGTTTGTAACAAGCATGGGGCAAGAAGATACCAGCTTTATTTAGACAGTGCTTACTCACACATGTAACGAGCCCTTTAATTAAGTTTTCACAATGTGACAAAAAGTAGCTCATTAAAATATTTATAGTTGGTTTTTGATTCGAGTCTTCACATACATAAAACAAAATTTGTCATCTGAGGTAAAGCATCTGGCGAGTTGGTAAGTGTTAGCTCATGAATCGAGTGGGACTATTTTGGGACTGGGGAGTTACTCAGATGTAGTAGATGTATCCCAGAAAGGGAATAGCTAGAGCGGGAGTTTGCAGGATGGCAAGTTTAGGGGATGGCAAATTTAGGCTGTGGTTTTTCTTAGGGCTTTAGTCAAGCCAATGGGTTTAGACACCAGCTTATGCAGCTGCTTTTCTGGAGCTTGTTTGCAGCTAATAGAGACCCATGTCTGTGCTGTGGTGAAGGGAAAAATGTAGAATTCATCATTATTTATGATTTGAAGTATCATGTGGTTCAATGTGTTGTCAGGAGAACAGAGAAACCAGCTGCGGACCTAAAGGTGAAAAGCAGCACCCTGGGGCCCGTCCTGGCCCCTTGGCTCCCCAGCTGGCTCATGGCTCCTGATGGGCAACCTGGACAAGGGGCCCCAGAACAGGAGCTGGAAATCCCTAGCTGAACAGAAATCTCTCCTGAGCTCTGCCTTTGGGGAGGGAGGGGAAGAGCTTTTTTCTCTGGAGTTCTCTTAGATCCATTTTGAATCCTGAAGTGAAGCAGAGAGCCAACTATATAAATTTTCTTTTAATTTCAATGGAACAGTTTACTATGTTTCTGCTTTTTAATTTTTATAAGCGTTATTTGTAAATCCTTGCAGAAAGTCTTTCTTTCCCACAGCAAGTCTTTTAAGAGTGCTTGTTTGATCTGTTGTCTTATCTAAGATTATGGCTAATTACTCAATAAAGAACTTTCTTTTCCGAGGCCTTTTTCCCCCTCTTTTAAGTATCATCTCACGGGGTGAAATATCTTCCGCTTTTGATTTCACTCCATCACAACCTAGCTTTCATCAAGACATGCCTCGGAATCTGAGGGGAGCAGTTAGTGCAAAACGAAGCTTTTAGTTTTTTTTTCCTTTTATGCTAAAGCTGAAAGATGAAGCATATGGGAAAGAAAATAGCATTAAATCCCCCACTCTGAAGGGAAAGGCACTAAGGATCTGGCCACTGCAGGAGAGGTTTGAGCTGCATGCTTCATTTACTACTTTGTGTAGACATAACAAAGAATTTACTTTAGTCCCCTTGGTACTCTCACAACCTATTGCGCTGTAGGCAGAGAGAAAGCAATGAGCCTAGTGTTGCAGTACAGCAGCGAACTGGGAATTGAGGTGGTTTAAAGACAAATGTTTCCTTAATAATCTCACAGTATAGAACTAGTTCCTTTCCATTTTAGATTTCCTATTTCTAAAAAAAAAATAAAAAGAGCTTTTGTGCAGTGCACTGGTAGCTGGAATTTGGATGGAGCATAAAATGAGGCCCGTAGGAGAAACTTAATAATTCAGAAACTTTAAGGGGGGAAGTCCTATGATAGGAGATCTTTCAGGATTATGTTACTGTTTTTCATGAGCTGAAATTGAGAGCGGAATGTCCAAGACCTGATGTGTGATTTTACTTGAAATTTGTGAAGTAGCTCTGTTGAGGAAGAAAAAAATGCTGGCGTGTTGCTCAGTCTAATTTTTTTATTTGAGATTTTATAATTTGTATACGTTATTTGCTTCTTCAAAGTCTTAAGATTGAAAAGCCGACAAAGCATTAGGTGCTGGGGGAAAATGTCTAAGTTTCTAGTCTGAAATGAAGCTTAATACCTTGGAAGATTGAAACACACAATGAAGCTCATCATGGTCATTTCTGTAGTACTGTGTTATTATGTCACAAAACACAGCGCTATCACTGGAGTAATGGGACTAGATAAAAAGGCTGATTTAAAGGCAAAGCTTTTGGTATACATGCATCTCGTTATATTGACAAGGAGAAAAATACTGAAAAGCACTGGAGCATTTAATTGAGTTTGTGAAAAATGTCCGGGTATGTATGGTGAGGCTGTATGTGCAATTTAAGCATTTGTGCTTGTAAATGAAGTGGGCACATCTTTTCTGCAGGTTGTTTTTAATGTCTTTTTTTTTTTTTTTTTTTTTTTTGCATTAGGAATGCCAAGTAAACAACTCGCTGCTGTCCTACCCCTGCCTCAAGAACCAAAACAGCTTTTATGTTTTTTTATTAGACATCCATTCAGATTTAGAAAATAATGAGCAGAGGAAAATGAGTTCATCTATATCCCGTGGAGAATAAAGTGGTAGAAATAAGGGAAATTTAATTAAAAATAAGAGGTCAAATGGATTGAGCTTTCCCCCTCTCCTGTCATGTTGCCTAGGACTAAATTGTCTTACTGAAGGAAAGGTGTGTGTTGGGAAGAGGCACAGATGGGATCTGTAAATACTGACCGTAAAAATTATTTAAAGCCCACTTTAAAGAGTACTGCATCATCTACTCTGGAATAAGGTTTCCTCAGTTTCCATACAAATTTTTAGGTGAAAGACCAGTTTACTAAGGTCTCGAGTATTCCCTGAAATACTGGAGTTAAGCCCAAAAGTAGTTTTAAAACAACTCATTTATTCAAACTGAGAAAAGCCACAAGTTTGAGCATAAGGACTTGCAAGCTTAATTATTTGTTCCGCATGTGTTTGTAGAACGAGACCTAGTGAAGAAAGGATCATGTATCTCAGGGAGTACCTTTATGATGATGCTGGGGAGAGAAGATATAGCAGATCTTGGGGCCGGATTGCTAGCAAACACAGGCCAGTTGGCATGTACCACTAGCATCTGTCCTTGATACAGAACTTTTCCTGATTAGACATTTTGAAGCACATGTTGGTGCTAGTGAGTGAAAAAATCTGCTTTAATTTTGAACTTAACCAAATTAAAGAGTGTAAATTTAAAGTTGGCTTCTGAGAAAAGATTGCCTCTTTAATTGTACCCATTTTTGGCAAGCAAAATCTGCATTTGCCTGTTTAGCCTAGTTTCAGACAGATCTCTTCACTTTTGAATGTGAAAATGAAATGAAATCCAAGAGTTTTGAGGTCTATTGTACTGTGTTTTTCCAAATTTCACTCAAATTGCTAGACTCTGTTTTGCATTGTGACCAATGTTTTTTCCTAGCTCGATTGTGATTTATGTCTCTGTGATCAGTTTGACACTTCGCAACAAGAATGTTGCAGTTATCAATGTTAGAGGTCTAATTTCATAAGAACTTTGAAGATTATTTAGAGAAATGAAAATTTAGAAGTTAATTTAGAAAATTGATTTTAAGCCCTATTTCCCCTGTGCTTCATGAAGCTTCTCTGAGTAATCTTTGGCTCTGGGAATTTCACTTCTGACTTATATTCTAGTGCTGTAATATTATTATTATTGACTTGTGATTTTGATACAAGAAAAGATTTGAGAAAAGATTTGAGCAGTGGTGGCATTAGACAGAGTCAAATGTTGCAAGCCACACCATTAAACTGCCTAAGCTCAGAAAAGGGAATGTGCCTTGCTTATTCTATTCTTGAAGAAGCACTTAAATAAGATTTTTCCCCCCAAACAGCGTGTGAAATACTAGCTCTTCAAATTGAATTCTAGAAGGTGTGGCCAAAGACATGCACTATGCAAGCCGTTAAGGCAGCAGCTGAGGTATCTTGAAAGCT